>NC_091282.1:253676811-254276811 GCF_032444005.1 Ranitomeya imitator
GTTCTGGACTTCAGTTGATGTTGTGAACGGGTTCTTCTTCACCAAATTAAGTATGCGGCGATCATCCACCACTGTTGTCATCCGTGGACGCCCAGGCCTTTTTGAGTTCCCAAGCTCACCAGTCAATTCCTTTTTTCTCAGAATGTACCCAACTGTTGATTTTGCTACTCCAAGCATGTCTGCTATCTCTCTGATGGATTTTTTTCTTTTTTTTCAGCCTCAGGATGTTCTGCTTCACCTCAATTGAGAGTTCCTTTGACCGCATGTTGTCTGCTCACAGCAACAGCTTCCAAATGCAAAACCACACACCTGGAATCCACCCCTGACCTTTTAACTACTTCATTGATTACAGGTTAACGAGGGAGACGCCTTCAGAGTTAATTGCAGCCCTTAGAGTCCATTGTCCAATTACTTTTGGTCCCTTGAAAAAGAGGATGCTATGCATTACAGAGCTATGATTCCTAAACCCTTTCTCCGATTTGGATGTGGAAACTATCATATTGCAGCTGGGAGTGTGCACTTTCAGCCCATATTATATATATAATTGTATTTCTGAACATGTTTTTGTAAACAGCTAAAATAACAAAACTTGTGTCACTGTCCAAATATTTCTGGCCCTAACTGTATGGTATATAGCTCCCTCAAAGTTCCAATACGTGAAAAGAACTAAAAAAAAGGGACGGGGGAAGGGGGGGAATTGTGCAAATAAAGCAATATATCGCAGAACAATGTGCAAAAGTTACTCAATTGTAACTATTAAAAAGTGCAATGTGCTACATAACCAAAGTACACAACTAGCCAGATATGTGCAAATATGCGGAACTAGCTCAAGGCAATGTGCAAAAAAATAATCAATTGTAACCATTAATGATAACAAAAAGTGCAATGTGCTACATAACCAGGACCAAATGCCAGAAGGGCAAAATACACAAAGAGGGGCCTTATAGAACCATGTATCAGAACGATGAGTGAACAATAATAATACTGGGATAGATCAACAGGGTGATCCAAAAAAAGGGGAGGATAATATACCTTTTAAGTCCGTCCGGTCACCACAAAGTGTGCGCACCCCGACGCGTGTTTCGGAAAGGAGTTTCCTTCGTCAGGGGAGTAGTAGGTAATGGGCCGTTAGCGTTGTATTTATACAGATCTATATTTGCCGATGATTGCGCTCTCAGTAAGCTTGGCGCGTGCGCAGTCCGCAAACCGGAAGTCGCCGCCGGCGTGTCATGTGACCGGACGCACGGGACTGAGTACCCGGCGTATCCAAGGTTACATGAACACAGAAGGCAGAGACGTAAGGTAGAAGACCGCGCGTGCGCACTACCCAAGCGCAAGCATGGGCGATCCCGTGGTATATAACTTGTAACAGATGGAAAATGGTATGTACTAAGAGGACAGAGAAAAATATATGTATATATACTAATCAATAGGATGCAAGATGGCAATTATCACTTAAAGGTGCAGAAAGTATGTGAAAAAAATTGAAAAAAGAAAATATGCCCTAACTAAGAATATTAAGAAAGCAGTCCCAAAAAAAGGGGATGGACAAAGTATATATAATGAATAATGAGGAGCTCATATACATATATGTGCATACATAAATACATGCACATACATCATGCATGAAAAGAGTATACATAATAAGAAGCTCAAGTACATTTATATGCACACGTAGATACATGCACATACATAATGCATGGACAAAATATAATAAAGAGCTCATGTGCACATATAAGTATGTATAGACATATGTAGCCACAAAAATGCACACATACATACACACACTCACATGGGCATAGATGGTAAAACATGATAATAATAAACAATAATTATAGAAAATAAAAAAATAAAAATAAATACAAATTAAATAATAAAATAAAAAATTAAAAAATGAATAATGAATAAGATAAAATAAAAAATGAAAATTAAAATAAAAAAATTGGTGAACAATATAAATTAAAGTGTGTATATATAATAATATAGCGAATAATATGAGAACACCTAGTTATATTATAAGGGCATCTAATAATTATATGCAAGTGCAGAATGTGGATAATACTTTGCAATATATCTAATATAAATAATATACATATATCAGAGATTAAGATAATACTGAAAAAATAATAGAAATAATAAGAAAAATAAATAAAGGAAATAAAAACATAAAATAATTAATATAAGAGGTAGTCGAAAAATAACGAAAAATAATCAAAGAAAAAAGAGAAAAAATAAAAAATAGAAAAAATACATATGAATGTCCAAGTAGTAACAATATTTCATTTATAAAGAAATATCTCTTCACATTGGGTTATGTACAAAGAGATCCTCTATCAATGTCCATAGTTTTTTGGTTATCCATAGCTTCTTAATCAAACTGTATGGATGGAGGGTCAGTAATCCAAGTATATAAGCAAATGATATCCAATAGTACAGAGAAAATCACCTAAAAAAAGAATAAATATTAAAACCACAATAAAAGTACCAATAAAAAAGTAAAATCAAATAAAACGGCTACCACTGGTTTACAAAAAGGGGGCAAAACTAAGATTTTCATTAAGCCCATGAGGGGAGACAGTCTGTAATAGCCAAATCCACTTTGTTTCCAACCTAGATAGTGGTATACTCACTTTTCCACCTCTTTCATTGTTTACTATTTGATCAATTCCAGTCACTTTTAAAAGAGAAGCGTCACAATTATGGTACAATTTAAAATGTTTCGGGATCGTCTTTAGCTGTGATATATCATTAATTTCTTTGGCCGCCTGGATCCCCAAAATATGTTCATGAGTGCGGACTTTTAATTGTCGTGTACTAAGTCCCACATAAATGAGTGAACAGGGGCAAGTCGCATAATATATCACTGCTTTTGAGGTACAAGTTATATTGTGTTTGATTTGATATATATTTTTCCTTTTTGAATCACAGAAGGAGGACGCTCTCATGATATTAGGGCGTGGCGCATTTGCCGCATGGCCTACAGCCAATAGGTGGTTTCACATTAGACAAAAAAGAATTGGTGACTGGTTCATATGTGTAGTGACTTTTGATTAATTTATCACCTAGGTTGCTGGATCTTCTATATGTTATATTTGGTTTGTCTCCAATATATTGGCAAAGAATTGGATCTGCCTTTAAGATAGGCCAGGATTCAGCGAGTGTCCGATACATCGAGTCAGTTTGGCCATGATATTGGGTAATGAATCTCACTAATTGATTTGGGTTGGTTGCTTTAGTGGAATATAGTGCCTGGTGTCGTGTCGTATATTTGGCTCTATTATACGCTTTTTTTAACAGAGCGTTTGTTTTATTTCCACTTGCGCTATATTTATTAATATTCTTTCTAGTGGGTACATCTGTTCAGTTAAAACCTGTATACAGATTTTTGCTATTCCGTGTCTCACACCAGAATAGATTGACCTTGTAGGTTGTTGTATCGAATAACACCCTTCAACAAAAGATTTCACTTAAACGTGAACCCCCATTCCTCTTTTTGTCAGATCATATTCACTTCTTTTTGTCTCTTCATTGAAATCAAATTGACTAGCATTCCAACCACCCCATTGGTTAGGGCACAGCCCTGTTGGTCTCCTGTTCCGTGGCAGTTCCTCAGTCTTTTGCATGGCCCCTTGATGATTCCGTCCTTACAACAAAAGGTGGTGTTTTGGAAAGAGTGTGCTATTGAAAGGCTCCTTTCACATTGCGTTCATGCTGTCGTACAGTGTTCCCGTTGACACTTCCTTTTGAACCTCCCACGAAACGGGATTTGAGCGTTTTTCGCTGATTGGACCATATACGCCTACTGGAGGCGGACACTCAGACTTGGTCTACTACTGCTGAGTGTCCTCCTCCAGTAGGCATATATAGCTGAAAATGATGCACGACAGTGCACCACACAGACTATAATGGTGCCTTCAGAGTCAATGGCCTCGTTGGCGCATAAGCCTAAATGCAGTTTTGCCAGAGGTTCTGATGCAAGCCTCGACAGGACCACTGAATGTGGGCAAGAATGCAGTCTATATAAAGCCAAACTTGCTTTCAATTTAATATGGATTCTGTATCCTCTTCTACAACCCCTGGCAAAAATTATGGAATCACCGGACTTGGTGGATGTTCATTCAGTTGTTTAATTTTGTAGAAAAAAAGCAGATCACACACATGGCACAAAACTAAAGTCATTTCAAATGGCAACTTTCTGGCTTTAAGAAACACTAAAAAAAATCAAGAATAAAAAATGTGGTAGTCAGTAATGCTTACCGTATTTTTCGGACTATAACACGCACTCCCCCCCCCAAATGTGAGGAAAATGGGGGGTGCGTCTTATAGTTCGAATGCAGATTACCGGCAGTGGGTGTGGTGGCGGCAGAGGTGCGGGGATGATGAGGCGCAGTGAGCGATATGGCGTGAGCAGGGTCCCTTCCACAGGTGAGGTGACGCAGCGGCCCGGTGTCCAATGTGAGCAGCAGAGCCGGGTGAATCACGGCTTTCTCGGTGGCCATCTTCTTGAGGTCGCGCGTGCGCAGATGGAGTGCTCTGCTTCCCGGGGCTTCAGGAAAATGGCCACGGGAGGCCGCGCGTGTGCCCAGATGGAGATCGCGGCGGCTATTTTTCTGAAGCAGAGTTCGCAGATTTAGATCTCTGCTTCAGGAAAATGGCTGCCGCAATCTCCATCTGCGCACGCATGGCCTCCCGCGGCCATTTTCCTGAAGCCCCGGGAAGTAGAGCACTCCATCTGCACACGCGCGGCCTCAGGAAGATGGCCGCCACCACCGAGAAACCGGTGATTAACCCGGCTCTGCTGCTTGCCTTGGATACCGGACCGCAGCGTCACCACACCTGTGGAAGGGACCCTGCTCACGCCATACCGCTCATTATCCCCGCACCTCTGCCATCGCCACACCACTGCTGCAACCCCCCCATGGACACTAGGTAGTGGCGTCGCCCACCTAAGCAGGAAGGGACCCTGCTCATGTGCACGTCGTACCGCATCACCGCACCTCTGTTGACACCATGCCTCCTGTGACCCTGCTCTGCCGCAGCCAGCCCTCAGGTAAGATACTGTAAATTCGGACAATAAGACGGACCTCCATCTTATAAAAAAAATATTTTTTTCTGCAATTTTCACCCCAAATTTGTGGTGCGTCTTATGGTCCGGTGCATCTTATAGTCCGAAAAATGCAGTACTTTTTTTTTTTTAAACCAATCATAGGGCAAAAATTATGGAATCACTCAATTCTGAGGAAAACATTTTGGAATCATGAAAAACAAACAAAAAAACACTCCAAAGCATCACTAGTATTTTGTTGCACCACCTCTGGCTTTTATAACAGCTTGCAGTCTCTGAGGCATGGACTTAATGAGTGTCAAACAGTACTCTTCATCAGTCTGGCTCCAACTTTCTCTGATTGCTGTTGCCAGATCAGCTTTGCAGGTTGGAGCCTTGTCATGGACCATTTTCTTCAACTTCCACCAAAGATTTTCAATTGGATTGAGATCCGGACTATTTGCAGGCCATGACATTGACCTTGTGTCTTTTTTCAAGGAATGTTTTCAGAGTTTTTGCTCTATGGCAGGACGCATTATCATTTTGAAAAATGATTTCATCATCCCCAAATGTCCTTTCAATTGATGTTATAAGAAAAGTGTCCAAAATATCAACATAAACTTGTGCATTTATTGAAGATGTAATGGCAGCCATCTCCCCAGTGCCTTTACCTGACACACAGCCCCATATCATCGACTGTGGAAATTTGCATGTTCTCTTCAGTCATCTTTATAAATCTCATTGGAACGGCACCAAACAAAAGTTTCAGCAGCATCACCTTGCCCAATGCAGATTTGTGATTCATCACTGAATATGACTTTCATCCAGTCATCCATCCACAGTCCATGATTGCTTTTCCTTAGCCCATTGTAACCTTGTTTTTTTTCGGTATAGGTGTTAATGATGGCTTTCGTTTAGCTTTTCCTTTAGGCTGTTTCTTACAGTTTGAAAATAAGCTGAAGAACCTGGCACTCAACTTAATGCTTGTGAAAGATTTATTTGTAGTACCAACAAACATTTCGGTCCCAAATTTGGGACCTTCTTCAGTTACTACAGTGTGACAAAAAATGTGTGTGTATATATATATATATATATATATATATATATATATATATATATATATATATATATATATATATATATATATATATATATATATATATATATATATGTGTGTATATATACAGTACAGACCAAAAGTTTGGACACACCTTTTCATTTAAAGATTTTTTTTGTATTTTCATGACTATGAAAATTGTACATTCACACTGACGGCATCAAAACTATGAATTAACACATGTGGAATTATATGCTTAACAAAAAAGTGTGAAACAACTGAAATTATGTCTTATATTCTAGGTTCTTCAAAGTAGCCACCTTTTGCTTTGATGACTGCTTTGCACACTCTTGCCATTCTCTGTTTTATCCACGTGTTGTCGTTATTTTTTTCTTTTCTTTTTTTTTCTACATTTTTCTCTTTTGCACTGTGCCCTGCAAATGTAAATTTTTGGAAGTATAAGAGGCTATTAAATCTTTGAATCCTTCCAAGTCGACAGGCCCTTATGTCTTCCAGCTTTCTATTATTATAAACAAAAATTACTACTCTTCTTGGTACGCATCTTGTCTGTCTTTCTAATTCCCTTAAATCTGACCCTACCTTGAACCCAACCTCTACTTTGGCTCAATTAGTAATGGTGCTAATGAATATTAAGTTTTTGATGAAAATTCTAGCAATTATGCACAATTTGTTCCTCAACTCTCTAGTAAATACAGGTTGATCAAATGGTATTTAACCCACACCTTTAAGCTAGCGATAAAATCCGTAGTTAGCCACATCACAAACCTAGCCTCTTTGTGCAAGCTACCCTCCTTGTTCCTCTCTGTCAATATTTTTAGATTTTTTGATTCTTTCTCCTGGGATTACATGTACTTACCCACCAAAAATGATTTTTCAAAAATAAAAATTTGTGTTGGGTCTCTGCCTTTAATAGAAATCCTATTGCGCAAGTGCAGGATTCTGGTTAGATCTTTACCGTTTCCCATAGAGAGTGGACAAGGCATGGCTGCCCAGTTTCTCGCATCCTGTTGGTGCTCTCCGTGGATCTGCACACAGCAACCAACAGGGCCTTCTTGAATGTCAAGGGGATGGAGGTAGCTGGTCTAGTCCATAAGTTGTCTATTTGCTGATCACGTTTTGCGAACTTATACTGCTTCTTTCTATTTTAACAACATCTCCCACTTCACTATTCTGAAGCGTGTGCTCTCACTGTCTCTACATCTTTGGCTATGTTTATATGTCTCTACATCAAAGCCTGACCTTTTTGCCCTACAGTATGACTTTCAGTGGTCTGCCACTCATATAGACTACTTAACTTTGAAAACGTCTTTATATGAGCAGGCAATACAGACACCGAACTACTCTATTCTATGCTTAATTTTCACTTTTTATGTCTAGTTGGTCCCCACTGACCACTTTTTGGTTAAGCAGAATTCATGCCAGTATTTATCTAATCTTCTTTACCTTTTTGTTACTCTTGTCCGTCTCTGTAGATGCATTCTTAATGCAAAAAACAGTTTTACAGGCACATCCAATAGTAAAAAAGCTTAAAGCTTTATTGCAGATATTTTTAAAAATCCATACAAGGATGATGTGGTACAGAAACCGCTCTGACATGTCTCTGGCGCTTATGGCACCCTTTATGATATAGCAGAATAAAAGTGTCAGAATGGTTCTTGCACTACATCATCCTTGTATGGATTTTTAAAAATATGTATTTGCAATAAACCTTGAAGTTTTTCTTTTTCTCTTTTTTTATTGGATGTGCCTGTCCACCACCTTTTTTTTTTTTTTTTTGCATTGGGTATTTGTGATCGTTCAGCAGCATTGCAATTGCACTCCGGAAAATAAAGACAGCCGTTTCCTAAAATGTAAGTACAATGGAAATGTTGTTTAACCCCTTCCCGACCTGTGACACAGCGTATGCGTCATGAAAGTCGGTGCCAATCCGACCTGTGACGCATATGCTGTGTCACAGAAAGATCGCGTCCCTGCAGGCCGGGTGAAAGGGTTAACTCCCATTTCACCCGATCTGCAGGGACAGGGGGAGTGGTAGTTTAGCCCAGGGGGGGTGGCTTCACCCCCTCGTGGCTACGATCGCTCTGATTGGCTGTTGAAAGTGAAACTGCCAATCAGAGCGATTTGTAATATTTCACCTAAAAAAATGGTGAAATATTACAATCCAGCCATGGCCGATGCTGCAATATCATCGGCCATGGCTGGAAATACTAATGTGCCCCCACCCCACCCCACCGATCGCCCCCCCAGCCCCCCGATCTGTGGCCCGCTCCCCTCCGTCCTGTGCTCCGCTCCCCCGTCCTCCTGCCCGCTCCCCCCTTGCTCCAATCACACCCCCCCGTGCTCCAATCAAACCCCCCCGCACTCCGATCCCCCCCCCGTGCTCCGAACCACCCCCCCTGCACACCGAGCCACCCCCCCTGCACACCGATCCACCCGCCCGCACACCGATCACTCTCCCCCATGCTCCGATCCCTCCCCCCCCCGTGCTCCGACGCCCCCCCGTGCCCTGATCTCCCCCCCGTGCCCTGATCTCCCCCCCCCTGTGCCCTGATCCCCCCTTATACTTACCGATCCTGGCGGGGTCCCGTCCGTCTTCTTCCCCGAGCGCCGCCATGTTCCAAAATGGCGGGCGCATGCGCAGTGCGCCCGCCGAATCTGCCGGCCGGCAGATTCGTTCCAATGTGAATTTTGATCACTGTGATATAATCTATCACAGTGGTCAAAATAAAAAAACAGTAAATGACCCCCCCCATGTGTCCCCCATAGATAGGGACAATAATAAAATAAAGAATTTTTTTTTTTTTTCACTAAGGTTGGAGTTAGAACTAGGGTTAGGGTTAGGGGTAGGGGTAGGGGTAGGGTTAGGGGTAGGGTTAGGGGTAGGGGTAGGGTTAGGGGTAGGGTTAGGGGTAGGGTTAGGGGTAGGGGTAGGGTTAGGGGTAGGGTTAGGGGTAGGGTTAGGGTTCGGTATGTGCACACGTATTCTGGTCCTCTGCGGATTTTTCCGCAGCGGATTTGATAAATCCGCAGTGCTAAACCGCTGCGGATTTATGGCAGATTTACTGCGGTTTTTCTGCGCATTTCACTGCGGTTTTACAACTGCGATTTTCTATTGGAGCAGTTGTAAAACCGCTGTGGAATCCGCAGAAAGAAGTGACATGCTGCGGAATGTAAACCGCTGCGTTTCCGTGCAGTTTTTCCGCAGCATGTGTACAGCGATTTTTGTTTCCCGTAGGTTTACATTGAAATGTAAACTCATGGGAAACTGCTGCGGATCCGCAGCGTTTTCCGAAGCGTGTGCACATACCTTTAGAATTAGGCTATGTGCACACGGTGCGGATTTGGCTGCGGATCCGCAGCGGATTGGCCGCTGCGGATCCGCAGCAGTGTTCCATCAGGTTTACAGTACCATGTAAACCTATGGAAAACCAAATCCGCTGTGCCCATGGTGCGGAAAATACCGCACGGAAACGCTGCGTTGTATTTTCCGCAGCATGTCAATTCTTTGTGCGGATTCCGCAGCGTTTTACACCTATTCCTCAATAGGAATCCGCAGGTGAAATCCGCAGTAAATCCGCAGGTAAAACGCAGTGCCTTTTACCCGCGGATTTTTCAAAAATGGTGCGGAAAAATCTCACACGAATCCGCAACGTGGGTACATAGCCTTAGGGTTAGGGTTGGGTTGGAATTAGGGTTGTGGTTAGGGTTAGGGGTGTGTTGGGGTTAGGGTTGTGGTTAGGGGTGTGTTGCGGTTAGGGTTGTGGTTAGGGTTACGGCTACAGTTGGGATAAGGGTTAGGGGTGTGTTGGCGTTAGAATTGAGGAGTTTCCACTGTTTAGGCACATCAGGGGGTCTCCAAACGCAACATGGCGCCACCATTGATTCCAGCCAATCTTTTATTCAAAAAGTCAAATGGTGCTCCTTCCCTTCCGAGCCCCGACGTGTGCCCAAACAGTGGTTTACCCCCACATATGGGGTATCAGTGTACTCAGGACAAACTGGGCAACAATTACTGGGGTCCAATTTCTCCTGTTACCCTTGAGAAAATAAAAAATTGCTTGCTAAAACATCATTTTTGAGGAAAGTAAAATGATTTTTTATTTTCACGGCTCTGCGTTGTAAACGTCTGTGAAGCACTTGGGGGTTCAAAGTGCTCACCACATATCTAGATAAGTTCCTTGGGGGGTCTAGTTTCCAAAATGGGGTCACTTGTGGGGGGTTTCTACTGTTTAGGCACACCAGGGGCTCTGCAAACGCAACGTGACGCCCGCAGACCATTCCATCAAAGTCTGCATTTCAAAACGTCACTACTTGACTTCCGAGCCCCGACATGTGCCCAAACAGTGGTTTACCCCCACATATGGGGTATCAGCGTACTCAGGACAAACTGGGCAACAATTACTGGGGTCCAATTTCTCCTGTTACCCTTGAGAAAATAAAAAATTGCTTGCTAAAACATCATTTTTGAGGAAAGAAAAATGATTTTTTATTTTCACGGCTCTGCGTTGTAAACGTCTGTGAAGCACTTGGGGGTTCAAAGTGCTCACCACATATCTAGATAAGTTCCTTGGGGGGTCTAGTTTCCAAAATGGGGTCACTTGTGGGGGGTTTCTACTGTTTAGGCACACCAGGGGCTCTGCAAACGCAACGTGACGCCCGCAGACCATTCCATCAAAGTCTGCATTTCAAAAGTCACTACTTCCCTTCTGAGCCCCGACGTGTGCCCAAACAGTGGTTTACCCCCACATATGGGGTATCAGCGTACTCAGGAGAAACTGGACAACAACTTTTGGGGTCCAATTTCTCCTGTAACCCTTGGGAAAATAAAAAATTCTGGGCTAAAAAATAATTTTTGAGGAAAGAAAACGTATTTATTATTTTCACTGCTCTGTGTTATAAACTTCTGTGAAGCACTTGGGGGTTCAAAGTGCTCACCTCACATCTAGATAAGTTCCTTTCGGGGTCTAGTTTCTAAAATGGGGTCACTTGTGGGGGGTTTCTACTGTTTAGCCACATCAGGGGCTCTGCAAACGCAACGTAACGACCGCAGAGCATTCCATCAAAGTCTGCATTTCAAAATGTCACTACTTGACTTCCGAGCCCCGACATGTGCCCAAACTGTGGTTTACCCCCACATATGGGGTATCAGCGTACTCAGGAGAAACTGTACAACAACTTTTGGGGTCAAATTTCTCCTTTTACCCTTGGGAAAATAATAAATTGCAGGCTAAAAAATCATTTTAGAGAAAATAAAATTTTTATTTTATTTTCATGGCTCTGCGTTATAAACTTCTGTGAAGCACTTGGAAGTTCAAAGTCCTCACCACACATCTAGATTAGTTCCTTTGGGGGTCTAGTTTCCAAAATGGGGTCATATGTGGGGGATCTCCAATGTTTAGGCACACAGGGGCTCTCCAAACGTGACATGGTGTCCGCTAATGATTGGAGCTAATTTTCCATTTAAAAAGCCAATTGGCGTGCCTTCCCTTCCGAGCCCTGCCGTGCGCCCAAACAGTGGTTTACCCCCACATATGGGGTATCAGCGTACTCAGGACAAACTGGACAACAACATTTGCGGTCCAATTTCTCCTATTACCCTTGGCAAAATAGGAAATTCCAGGCTAAAAATCATTTTTGAGGAAAGAAAAATTATTTTTTATTTTCATGGCTCTGCATTATAAACTTCTGTGAAGCACCTGGGGGTTTAAAGTGCTCAATATGCATCTAGATAAGTTCCTTGGGGGGTCTAGTTTCCAAAATGGGGTCACTTGTGGGGGAGCTCCAATGCATAGGCACACAGGGGCTCTCTAAACGCGACATGGTGTCCGCTAACAATTGGAGCTAATTTTCCATTCAAAAAGTCAAATGGCGCGCCTTCCCTTCCGAGCCCTGCCGTGTGCCCAAACAGTGGTTTACCCCCACATATGAGGTATCGGCGTACTCGGGAGAAATTGCCCAACAAATTTTAGGATTCATTTTATCCTATTGCCCATGTGAAAATGAAAAACTGAGGCGAAAAGAATTTTTTTGTGAAAAAAAAAGTACTTTTTCATTTTTACAGATCAATTTGTGAAGCACCTGAGGGTTTAAAGTGCTCAATATGCATCTAGATAAGTTCCTTGGGGGGTCTAGTTTCCAAAATGGGGTCATTTGTGGGGGAGCTCCAATGTTTAGGCACACGGGGGCTCTCCAAACACGACATGGTGTCCGCTAACGATGGAGATAATTTTTCATTCAAAAAGTCAAATGGCGCTCCTTCCCTTCCGAACCTTACCATGTGCCCAAACAGTGGTTTACCCCCACATGTGAGGTATCGGTGTACTCATGAGAAATTGCCCAACAAATTTTAGGATCCATTTTATCCTGTTACCCATGTGAAAATGAAAAAAATTGAGGCTAAAAGAATTATTTTGTGAAAAAAAAGTACTTTTTCATTTTTACGGATCAATTTGTGAAGCCCCCGGGGGTTCAAAGTTCTCACTATGCATCTAGATAAGTTCCTTGGGGCGTCTAGTTTCCAAAATGGGGTCACGTGTGGGGGAGCTCCAATTTTTAGGCACACGGGGGCTCTCCAAACGTGACATGGTGTCCGCTAAAGAGTGGAGCCAATTTTTCATTCAAAAAGTCAAATGGCGCTCCTTCCCTTCCAAGCCCTGCCGTGCGCCCAAACAGTGGTTTACCCCCACATATGAGGTATCAGCGTACTCAGGACAAATTGGACAACAACTTTCGTGGTTCAGTTTCTCCTTGTACCATTGGGAAAATAAAAAAAATGTTGCTAAAAGATAATTTTTGTGACTAAAAAGTTAAATGTTCATTTTTTCCTTCCATGTTGCTTCTGCTGCTGTGAAGCACCTGAAGGGTTAATAAACTTCTTGAATGTGGTTTTGAGCACCTTGAGGGGTGCAGTTTTTAGAATGGTGTCACTTTTGGGTATTTTCAGCCATATAGACCCCTCAAACTGACTTCAAATGTGAGGTGGTCCCTAAAAAAAATGGTTTTGTAAATTTCGTTGTAAAAATGAGAAATCGCAGGTCAAATTTTAACTCTTATAACTTCCTAGCAAAAAAAAATTTTGTTTCCAAAATTGTGCTGGTGTAAAGTAGACATGTGGGAAATGTTATTTATTAACTATTTTGTGTCACATAACTCTCTGGTTTAACAGAATAAAAATTCAAAATGTGAAAATTGCGAAATTTTCAAAATTTTCGCCAAATTTCCGTTTTTATCACAAATAAACGCAGAATTTATTGACCTAAATTTACCACTAACATGAAGCCCAATATGTCACGAAAAAACAATCTCAGAACCGCTAGGATCCGTTGAAGCGTTCCTGAGTTATTACCTCATAAAGGGACACTGGTCAGAATTGCAAAAAACGGCCAGGTCATTAAGGTCAAAATAGGCTGGGTCATGAAGGGGTTAATGTTGTTTTTGTGGAGTACATTTTTTTTCATACACGCATACTTCTTGCGTCTCCTGCATAAGCATTTCACCAATGCTTGGATGCACCCTGACCAATTGGTACTGTGACATTACATAAATGTGATGTGGTGATTAAGTCTCCAACCTTTCATTCTACGATCAGGCTGCTACAATTTAATCACTGAAACGCCCTTATAGGTCTCTTTGGAAATTCCCAATGTTTCACGTCTGCCTATTAACATACTGTTATGGACCTTTCCTGCGTTCAGACATAGTACGTTGATTCTGTTAAGGTCCAGTGCAGTAGAATTCTCATACAAACTGGTATCTCTTCACCTTCTTTTCAGTCTTGGCGGGCACACATGACAGAGCTTCCTCGAATAATGCATGTGTCATGGTTTCTTCCTGCTCCATAAACACAAGCGCAATGGAATCTACATATAAAGTCCTCATGCGCTTGTATATGGTCTCTGTGCAAATAGTACACATGGTCACTGGTTCTCCTGAAAAATTGTTTTTGTGGGTGAACTTCAAAGATGATATGGTGGACTTGTCCACGAGTGTCACATCTGGCTTTGAGTATACAATTTGTCACGAGTTATCCTCCATACCTAGTAACAAAAAGAGAAATCCAGCTCACCATAGTGATGATCCCAGGAGGCTCGGAGCACGGAAACGCTGTGTCAAGGCGTGAGAGAACCAGAAAATGAAAAGGAATTCCAGCTCAACGAGGCAGTGAAAAGTAAAAAAGTATCTTCATTGTGCTGATGTTTTATCCTCTGCTTCCTATATGAAGTGAATAAAGTACCAAGTTTTTACTTTTCACTGCCTCGTTGAGCTGGAATTCCTTTTCATTTTCTGATCCTCCATACCTCCCTTATTAGCGACCTCTGGGAAGCTTTCATAAATTATCCACACTCACTTGGTCTCAGTTAGACTCTCATATTTTTCTCTTTTTAGTAGCAAAGCAAATTATAGCTTATGCTTGGGGGAAAACACATCCTATTTGCGAAAGTTTTAGCCAGTGTTGAAAACTTCATGACCCATGAGCAACTTATAAATTCTTTTGAATTCTGCAACATCTGTGACCTATGGATAGCATATGTCCATCCACATTTGTCAAGTGACCGTCTGTCCTTTGGTTAATTACAGTGCCTTGCGAAAGTATTCTGCCCCCTGGAACTTTTCAACCTTTTCCCACAGATCATGCTTCAAACATAAAGATGCCAAATGTAAATTTTTGGTGAAAAATCAACAACAAGTGTAACACAATTGTGAAGATGAACGAAATTTATTGGTTATTTTAAATTTTTGTGGAAATTCAAAAACTGAAAAGTGGGGAGTGCAATATTATTCGGCCCTTTTCACTTAATACTTTGTTGCACCACCTTGTGCTGCGATTACAGATGCAAGTCACTTGGGGTATGTCTCTATGATTTGTGTACATCGAGAGACTGAAATTCTTGCCCATTCTTCTTGGCAAAAAGCTCGCGCTCAGTGAGGTTTGATGGAGATAGTTTGTGAACAGCAGTTTTCAGCTCTTTCCACAGATTCTCGATTGGATTGAGATCTGGACTCTGACTTGGCCATTCTATCACCTGGATACGTTTATTTATGAACCATTCCATTGTAGATTTTGCTTTATGATTGGGATCATTGTCTTGGTAGACAAATCTCCGTCCCAGTCTTAGGTTTTTTGCGGACTCCAACAGGTTTTCTTCAAGAATGGTCCTGTATTTGGCTCCATCCATCTTCCCATCAATTTTAACAATCTTCCCTGTCCCTGCTGAAGAAAAGTAGGCCCAAACCATGATGCTGCCACCACCATGTTTGACAGTGGGGACGGTGTGTTCAGGGTGATGAGCCGAGTTGCCTTTACGCCAAACATATTGTTTGGCATTGTTGCCAAAAAGTTCAATTTTGGCTTAATCTGACCAGAGCACCTTCTTCTGCATGCTTGGTGTGTCTCCCAGGTGGCTTGTTGCAAACTTTAAACGACACTTTTTATGGATATCTTTGAGAAATGGCTTTCTTCTTGCCACTCTTCCATAATGGCTATATTTGTGCAGTGTACGACTGATTGTTGTCCTATGGACAAACTGTCCCACCTCAGCCGTAGATCTCTGCAGTTCATCCAGAGTGATCATGGGCCTCTTGGCTGCATCTATGATCAGTCTTCTCCTTGTTTGAGATGAAAGTTTAGAGGGACGGCCGGGTTTTGGTAGTTTTGCAGTTGCATGATACTCCTTCCATTTCAGTATGATCACTTGCACAGTGCGCCTTGGGATGTTTAAAGTTTTGGAAATCATTTTGTATCCAAATCCGGCTGTAAACTTCTCCACAACAGTATCACGAACCTGCCTGTTGTGTTCCTTGGTCTTCATGATGCTCTCTGTGCTTCAAACAGAACCCTGAGACTATCACAGAGCAGGTGCATTTATACAGAGACTTCATTACACACAGGTGGATTTTGTTTTCTTGGTTTTGGTTGTCCCTTTTATATATCATTGTAGTGATGTTATGACATTTTTTTTCCATGTTTGGTATAAATTGCTAAAAAGTACTTGCGTTGTATACCAAATTATACATTTGATTATACTGATAAAACACACACTATATGAGAGAGAAAAACCTAAAATTCAAATTGCCCTCATACCCCATCTAAAAAGAAAATCATTTGCAAACTAAGAATATTTCAGATCGTCTTGTTCGTAAAGGTCTGATATATCAAAGCATGAAATTGTTTAAAGGGAACCTGTCACCCCGTTTTTGCAGTAGGAGATAAAAATACCGTTAAATAGGGCCTGAGCTGTGTGTTACAATAGTGTATTTTTTGTCTCCTGATTCCCCACCTATGCTGCTGAAATACCTTACCAAAGTCGCCGTTTTCGCCTGTCAATCAGGCTGGTCTGGTCAAAAGGGCATGGTGAAATGGCTGCTTCTCCCCCACCTCTTGCTTATCTTCCCGGCGTTGGCCTAGTGGTTCTCCCATGCGCAACAGCCGAAAAAGAGCGCGATCTGTGCTATTCCCCTGGTTATCGGTGGGGGTGGCCATCTTCCTGAGGCCGAGCATGCGCAGATGGAGTGTTCTGCTGCCTGGGGCTTCAGGAAAATGGCTGCGGGATGCCACGCGTGCGCAGATGGAGATTGCGGCGGCCATTTTCCTGAAGCAGTGATGCGAACTCGGCTTCAGGAAAATGGCCGCCGCGATCTCCATTTGCGCACGCGCGGCATCCCGCGGCCATTTCTTTATCGCCTCTCATTGGGGGACACAGGAACCATGGGTGTATGCTGCTGCCACTAGGAGGCTGACACTATGCAAATAAAAAAAGTTAGCTCCTCCTCTGCAGTGTACACCCCACCGACTGGCATTATACTCTTCAGTTTAGCTTAGTGTCAGTAGGAGGTGGACACGGGTCTTTCAATAGACCCTTATCTACCTCAATGTGCGTCGTTTTCTTTCAGGTTTTTCCGGAGGGATACAGGATGAACAGTCACACCTGTAGTCCCACAAGCGGACTATGAGTACGGTGTGTACTGCCACCCCGTATCCTCATAGATCCCTCTCCAGGACCAAGATCCTGGCACACAAGCGTGCTCAGAAGTCCGGTCCTGGCTCCGTCCCCCACCCACTCGCCCACCAGAGCCTGTCGGTTGGAGGAGACGAGGACGTCCATCAGCTCCCTGGACGTCTCACCCCCTTTTAAGGTTAGTACCGGCGTGGGACGTTTAGGTGAGTATTTTCCCTATCCCGTCCCAGATCCTTATTGGGGGGGGGGGGTTCTTGTTAAGGGCTCCCAGACGGTGACCCTCTCTTACCCGGTCATCGCCCGTATCCTTTGCGGCGCGGCCGATATTTTATCGGTGATCCTGGAGTTCCAGCATTTTTCCCTATAATACAAGGGCCTTTCTGCTCCAGCGCGGGGCCCCTTCTGGCCGCAGCGCTCTTTTCCCGTGTCCAGCACCTTCCTTCTAGACAGCCCTTGGCTGCCGTACGCTCCATTCCGCGGCGCACTACCAGCGCTGCGGTTTTTCACTGGGCACTGTCCTCAGCGCGGCAGCCCTGCAGTCTATCGCGCCGCTTATCGCTGCGGTGCATCGCTCCGGCGCATCGCTCCGGCGCCGTAGGAGGTGCTTATCTGCGGCGCCCTTCAGCGACGCAGCCTGACAGGCTGCGGCGCCTGTGCCGCCAGCCTCCCGGCGCGGCGCATTGCTCCGGCACTCTGTACCGGCGCCGCGACTCGTTTTCCCGGCCGCCGGTCCCTAATTTAGACCCCGGCTTCGGCCGGGGCCTACTTCCGGTCGTCGGATCCCTCACTTCCGCTTCTGCGGGCGGGCTTTTTTCCCGCCCGACATACTGTGTCCTGCCCACCGGCGCCTCTGCGTCTGGCTCCGCCCCCTTCCTCGTGGGACACTTGTCTGGTGTGAGCATCGCTTCACACTACAGCAGCAGCAGCAGCAGCAGCCCTTGCAGTGCCTCACCCAGCTCGCCACGCTCCTTCGCCCGCATCCTCTGTGGGCTCAGCATTGCAGTATACAGCACCTCAGTGGATTTCTCCACCGAGGACAAGTGGGACATCTTCCAGGACCGGGTCCGTGAGTAGCTGCACTGCAGACTGACACCCTTCTCTGCCCCACTGTCCCCTAACCCACTGGCATCTTCAGGGATCTCTCAAAATGTCTTCTAAAGGGGGCCGCTCTCGCCCCCCTACTTCTTCATCTTCTGCCTTAGTCACGTACTTTGCATGTTCGTCCTGTAACAGCAAACTTCCCTCAGGTCAGTCCTCCCCGCTGTGTCAGTCCTGCAGCAACCCGATTGTTCCCACTGCCCAGGATCCCCCGGCCGTTCCGCCCGAGAGTGATCCCCCCATCCCAGGCTGGGCCGCCTCTCTGTCCCAATCGGTGGCTGATTTAACACGGGTATCTCAAACCTTGGTGTCCGCGCTGGATCGGTTACCCCTGCAGACCCCTGCCGTGGCCAGCGGGTCGCAGGAACCGCCACCCGAGACCTCCTTGCCAAGCTACAAAAGGTCCAGACAGGAACGTCGGTCTAAGTCCTCTTCGCGTTCCATCTCGCCGCCCGGCCCCGAACCCCCAAACCCCCCCCCCCCCCCGCGGTTGGTGTCGCACCGATCCTCCTCCCCTGAGTCAGGCGAGGCTTTATCTGATGCGCCCTCAGAGGAGATTTCGGAGCTGGATCCTAGCCAGATCGCCACCATGAGTGAGTCGGTCCAAAACCTCATTCGGGCTATAAACCAAACCTGTGGCATTAAGGATCCCTCTACGGAACCCGCAGATCAGGCGGTTTCGTTTAGACGGGCCAAACCACCTTCAAAATTTTTCGCTCCTCATCCTGAATTCGAGGAAATTCTGACCAGAGAGAGAGAGAATCCGACCAGACGTTTTCAGAGGGGAAAACGCCTGGGGGTGTTATATCCTTTTTCACCAGAACTTACCGCCAATTGGACGGTCTCCCCCTCGGTGGATCCCCCTGTCTCCAGGCTGTCCACCAACACGTTGCTTCCACTGTCCGGCGGAGCGTCTCTGAAGGATTCTAACGACAGAGTTATAGAATCCTTCGCAAAATCTGCCTTTGAAGCGGCCTCAGCAGCGCTATGCCCAGCCTTTGCTTCCACTTGGGCTTCAAAATCCATCTCAAAATGGGCCAAGGATCTACGGCGAGGTATCCTGGACGGGGCTCCTCCCGCGCAATTAGCGGAACTTGCCAACCAGATTTCCCACGCTGGTGATTACCTGGTTTCCGCCTCCCTGGATGTCGCGTCTTGTGCGGCTCAGGCTTCCAGCAATGCCGTTGCCATCCGCCGGACCGTTTGGCTCAAGGCCTGGCAGGCGGACTTGTCCTCCAAAAAGTCCCTCACTAGTCTGCCCTTCCAGGGCTCTCGCCTCTTTGGTTCCCAGCTGGACCAAATAATTAAGGACGCCACCGGGGGTACAAGTTCTCTTCTCCCCCAGGCTAAGCCTCGTCGCCCTCCTCCTAGACGGCAGTTTCGCTCGTTTCGGCCTTTTCGTCGCTTCGCTGCATCAAACTCTTTTTCCCAGCAGCAACAGAGGCCACAGGCACGTCAAGAGAAGAAGGCGGTGTCCTTCAGGCCCACTCCGTCCTGGCGTCCTCGCTATTCCCAGGGTAGATCGTCCAGGCCCAGGACTGGAAGATGAACTTCCGCATGACTCTCGGCAAGACTCCAGCCCAACTCCCAGGTTGGGGGGCCGTCTTCTCCGTTTCAGGGACGTCTGGATTTCCGCAGTAGAGGATGCATGGGTCAGGGAAGTTGTATCCTCGGGATACAAAATAGAGTTCGCCTCCCGACCCAGAGATCGTTTTTTCCAATCTCGTCCTCCAAAAGATCCCGCTCTGGTTCCGGGCTTCTTCGCAGCCATCGCTTCTCTGCTCAAATCCGGGGTAATTGTTCCCGTCCCAGAAAAGGAACGGTACACGGGTTTCTACTCGAACCTCTTTGTGGTACCGAAAAAAGACGGCAAGGTTCGTCCCATTCTGGACCTCAAATTGCTGAACAGGAGGGTTCGCCTGAGACACTTCAGGATGGAATCCCTTCGTTCAGTAATTGCTTCCATGGAGGCTCAGGAATTTCTATGTTCTATAGATATCCAGGACGCCTACCTACATGTTCCAATATTTCCCGGACATCACCGTTTCCTGCGCTTTGCAGTGCAACAAGATCATTTTCAGTTCGTCGCCCTGCCGTTCGGTCTCGCAACCGCGCCAAGGGTGTTCACGAAAATCATGGCGGCGCTGATGGCCATTTTGAGGGTCAGAGGCTTGGTCCTGTTTCCATACCTCGACGACATCCTCATCAAGGCTCCGTCCTTTGCTCAGGCCGCGAACGCTTGTCCATTGTCCTCGACACCTTATCCCGTTTCGGATGGCTGGTCAACCGGAAGAAGTCCTGCCTTATTCCTTCTCAGCGCATCATCTTTCTGGGCATGCTCTTCGACACTCGTCAGTCCAGAGTCTTCCTTCCCAAGGACAAGAGATCCACCCTTTGTCGGGACATACTCTTGCTCCAGGGTCCTCGGCCTCCCTCCCTCCGATCGGCCATGAAGGTTCTGGGGAGGATGGTAGCTACCTTGGAAGCGATTCCCTTCGCTCAATTCCATTCTCGACCCCTTCAGCAAGCCATTCTGTCTCAGTGGGACAGGTCGGTCTTCTCCCTGGATCGGCCGATCAGACTCTCCTTTCGGGTCAAGCGGTCTCTCAACTGGTGGCTGACGTCTCCTCTCATCTCCCAGGGCAGGTCCTTCCTTCCGGTTCACTGGCAGGTGGTGACAACGGATGCCAGCTTGATCGGCTGGGGTGCGGTTTTCGCCACCTGATGGTTCAGGGCCGTTGGTCGCCGCAGGAGTCTGCTCTGCCGATCAACGTCCTCGAAATTCGGGCCATCTTTCTGTCCCTCCGTCATTGGGAAAGGATCCTCAGGGGCCTTCCAGTCCGGATCCAGACGGACAACGCCACGGCTGTGGCATATGTCAACCATCAGGGGGGGACTCGGAGCTCCCTGGCCCTTGCCGAGGTATCCAAGATCCTCCTTTGGGCAGAGGGAACGGTTCCGGTGATATCCGCGGTGCATATCCCCGGCGTGGAAAACTGGGCCGCCGACTTCCTCAGCCGCGAGGGTCTCGCGGCAGGGGAATGGTCCTTGCATCCGGAGGTCTTTTCATCAGATTTGTCTTCGATGGGGAACTCCAGATGTGGATCTCACGGCGTCTCGAATCAACAGGAAGGTTCCGCAATTCGTCTCCAGGTCACGCGATCCTCTCGCAGTGGGCGTCGATGCTCTGGCCATTCCTTGGTCACAGTTCGAGCTGGCCTACCTGTTCCCACCCCTTCCATTACTGCCCAAACTGTTGAAGAAGATCAAAGCGGAAGGGGTGCCGGTCATCCTGATCGCCCCGGATTGGCCCAGGAGAGCTTGGTTCGCGGAGCTTGTCAACCTTCTCGCGGACGCTCCCTGGCGCCTTCCAGACAGGCCCGATCTGCTGTCCCAGGGTCCGATCTGCCACTCGAATTCTCGGTCGCTCAGTTTAACGGCGTGGCTGTTGAGACCGCGTTTCTAAGAGCGTCCGGCCTTTCGGACCGGGTGATTCACACCATGATTCAGGCTCGGAAGCCTTCGTCTTCCAGGATCTACTACCGCACCTGGAAGGCCTACTTCCGTTGGTGCGAGTCCAACCGCGTTCCGCCTATGGTTTTTTCCCTGCCTTCTCTTTTGGCCTTCCTTCAGGCAGGGCTGGATTCGGGCCTGGCTCTTAGTTCCCTGAAGGGCCAGGTCTCTGCGCTTTCCATCCTCTTTCAGAAGTCCTTGGCCTCTCGGCCACAGGTTAAGACCTTCTTTCAGGGGGTAGCCCACGCCGTCCCGCCGTACAGGGCCCCTGTGGAGGCATGGGACCTAAACCTAGTACTGGACGTTTTGAAGGTTTCTCCCTATGAGCCTCTAAGGGAGATTCCTCTATCAGTGTTATCTTGGAAGGTGGCCTTTCTGGTGGCCATCACTTCCATTCGCCGCGTTTCCGAGCTGGCGGCACTGTCTTGCCGCCCTCCGTTTTTGGTCATTCACCAGGACAAGGTGGTTTTCCGACCCCCACCTTCTTTTCTTCCTAAGGTGGTTTCCACCTTCCACCTCAACGAGGACATCGTTCTACCTTCCTTTTGTCCAGCTCCGACTCATCCTCTGGAGCGATCGTTGAACAAGCTAGACCTCGTCAGGGCAGTGAGGATTTATCTGGATAGAACATCCTCTTTTCGGAAGACTGATTCGTTTTTCGTCATTCCTGATGGCACGCGCAGAGGCCAGCCGGCTTCTAAAGCGACTATTGCTCGATGGATCAGAATGGCAATTTTGGAGGCTTACCGGGTCAAGAACAGAGTGCCCCCTCCTGGGATTAAGGCTCACTCTACCCGGGCAGTCGGCGCCTCCTGGGCGGTGCACCACAGGGCTTCCGCCCTACAGCTTTGCAAAGCGGCAACTTGGTCTTCCATCCACACGTTCGCCAAATTTTACAAGGTCCATACCTACGCATCGGCGGACGCCAGCCTAGGCAGAAGGATCCTGCAGGCGGCAGTGGTGAGTCCTCTGACCTGATGGAAGTCTGTTTTTCCCACCCTTGGGACTGCTTTGGGACGTCCCATGGTTCCTGTGTCCCCCAATGAGAGGCGATAAAGAAAACAGGATTTTTGGTTGCTTACCGTAAAATCTGTTTCTTGAAGCCTCCATTGGGGGACACAGCTCCCTCCCAATGTTTTCTGTTATCTGTTCTATGACTGTTCTCACGTTACAGTTCTCAAGTTTGTGGTTATGGTTTTTCAACCTTGTTTCATTATCTCCTACTGCTTTCTCACTAACTGAAGAGTATAATGCCAGTCGGTGGGGTGTACACTGCAGAGGAGGAGCTAACTTTTTTATTTGCATAGTGTCAGCCTCCTAGTGGCAGCAGCATACACCCATGGTTCCTGTGTCCCCCAATGGCTTCAAGAAACAGATTTTACGGTAAGCAACCAAAAATCCTGTTTTTCCTGAAGCCCCAGGCAGCAGAGCACTTCATCTGCGCACGCGCGGCCCCAGGAAGATGGCCGCCCCCACTGATAACCAGGGGAATAGCACAGATCGCGCTCTTTTTCGGCTGTTGCGCATGCGAGAACCACTACGCCAACGCCGGGAAGATAAGCAAGAGGTGGAGGAGAAGCAGCCATTTCACCACGCCCTTTTGACCAGACCAGCCTGATTGACAGGCGAAAACGGCGACTTTGGTAAGGTATTTCTGCAGCATAGGTGGGGAATCGGGGGACAAAAAATATACTATTGTAACACACAGCTCAGGCCCTATTTAACGGTATTTTTATCTCATACTGCAAAAACGGGTGACAGGTTCCCTTTAACCCTTAATATAAACATTGTGAAGTGAGCAAAATAAATCAAAATGCAAAAATTTGACGTTTTTTTTTTTTTGGGTTGACAGAGCTCCCACAAAAAAATAAATAAATAAATAATGATCAACACTTCATATGTTCCCCAGAATGGCATCGGTAAAAAAATAACCCTCACACAGCCCCATCGATTAAAAAATAAGTCACTGGTCTCAGTATCTGATGAGACAAACCAATATCTTTTTCATAACTTTTTTTTTTTTTTACTAATAAAACCCCCCCAAAAAAACCTATATACATCAAGTCTAGTGTTCTAGTCATAATACAGTACAAAGGGACTGCAGTGCTTACTTGACCAGGTCTCTGAACTAGTGTGCTCCCAGGATGCAACAAACCCATGTGATAAAGATGGTGGCCATACAGGTGCAAAATACTGATGAGGCAACCACTCACAGCCTACCAACTCATCGAGGGGGTGATTGCTTAGTATATGATTGCACAAAAGAGGCTTGTATATGGAGCTGGTCACACACAGGTATTGCACAGTGTTCCAGTCCTCATACTGACCTGTAAAATCGTGCTGCTATGGCATTTTATACAGCAGAAAGAACAACGTAAAAACAGAAGTCTCAAAAAGCAGTTGCTGAATGGCTTTTTTTTATTTTCCAATTTCACTCCACTTGGAACTTTCATCAAATATATTATTGCACCTTCACTACACATGCATATCTTTAAAGGTTTAGGAGAGAAGTTTGCGTTGAGTACTTTATCCAGAATGCTTGTTTTACACTGTAGGTTTTTAACAATTCTTTTGAAGATGGCAAACTTTTATCTGCCTGTATTTCAAACAGCAGTAATGAGAAATGTTACCCACTCACTTAAAATAAAACAGGTTTTAAATGCAAAGCAGATATTTCTACAATTTATTTATTTTACTCTCTTACTTGGCACCATTAATTCCTCAGTGCTTTACAGACATCACTGTCCCCATTGGGGTTCGCAATCTAGATTCCTTATCGGTATATCCTTGTAGTGTGGGAGGAAACCCACGCGAACACGGCAAAAACATACAAACTCCTTGCAGATATTGTCCTTGGAAGGATGGATTGTTTTGCTGTGGTAAAGCTAATGCGATGCTGAGACAATCCACACTGCTCTAATATTTTTTCCCTTTTCTGCTTTCAGAAAAAGTTCAGGCAACAGAACTGCGATACAATAAACTGAAAGAAAAACACAATGAGCTCATCAATGTTCATGCAGGACTTCTGAGAAAGGTATCTGAATGTTATATTTTACAACCTGCTAGCCTCACAATAAAGGTTTCATTTTTTTGGCAGATATGCTTGCATGTTGCTATAGGCGTCAAACTAAATACCGTATTTTTCAGACTATAACACGCACTTTTTTCCTCCAAAGATTTGGAGGAAAATGGGGGGTGCGTCTTATAGTCCGCATGTACCTGATGTGGATGCAGAGGTGGAGTAGTGGCAGTGGCGGACCAGCTTGTTAAAGAAGGCAGGAGCTGGCTGCTGTAGCTCAGTTTGTGCCCACTGCTAAAGAGAAATTAATATTCACTGCTCCCCACGCCCATAGTTCCTCCGACCTCTATGCACTGAAGTTGGTGCCGAGGTGGGAGGGACTATAAGCATGGGGAGCAATGAATATTAATTTCTCTTTAGCAGCAGGCCCCCAACTGCAGCCACCAGCTTCCTGCAGTGGCTGGGCAATCAAGTGTGCCCGCTACTAAAGAGAATGAATATTCATTTCTCTCAAATCCCATTGGCATGGGGAACAGTGAATATTCATTGATCTTCAATAGCGGGCACAGCATCCGCAAACGCCGGCTCCTGCAGCAGCTGTGCTATCACGTGTGACTGCTATTAAAGAGAATGAATAGTTACTGCTCTCCATCTCATGGGAAGAAGCAGAGGGAAGGTAAGTAGAGTAGTTAGGTTTTTTTTTTTAATGTTTTTCTCATGGGACCATGCATACTAGGATGGTGATGGGGGGGCCGTGCAAACCAGGATTGGGGAGAGTAGTACAGAATTTGTTTTATAGTCTGAAAAATATAGTAATTCTATTAATTTTAAGCAATTAACATTTATAGATCCCTTTTGTCACTTGTTTTTCATGCTTTTTACAGTGTATTTTTCAAATATGCCTTTAATAAAATGTTGCAACTTTGCATTTTCTACAGTGGTGACTTAAAGTAAATCTGTCTGCTGAGAACCTGATTCCAGCGATGTCACTCACTGGGCTTTTTGTGTTTTATCAGCAGGAGATTATCACTACAGGACTAGGCGTCACATGCCTCCTGGTCCAACCACGTACCCACCACTGATGAGCAGCTTTTGCTCAATATTCAATGTACACAAAGGCTACAATCAGTGGTGTAGGTGGGTGTTATGACTCAACATTCTGATCTCTGCTACCTTTGCACTAAGGCCCCTTTCACACATCCGTTTTTTGCCATCAGTCGCAATCCGTCGAAATTTGAAAAAAACGGATCCAGCGACTGATGCCACTGGATCCGTTTTCTTCTCATAGACTTGTATTAGCGATGGATGGCCTCACGGGTTCAGCCTTCGTTCGCCGGATCCGTTGAAAATTGTTGATCCGGGGACAACGGACAAAGTAAAGTTGTTTTTTTTTTTTTTTTCTCCGTTGAAAAAACGGACAGCGACGGAACCGTTGCCATCCGTCGTTTGCTAGAATGTAAGCTTATGAGTGCCAAAGCCGTCGAATGCATCGCTGGGATTTGGGTCTCTGCCCCATACGTTATGTTGCTGTCAGATTACATAGCAAAGTCCACATTAAAGTTTCATTTTAAAATTGGGTACACTTTTCAACTGTTACGCTTAATTCACACATCAGTATTTTTGACCAGTATTTTATCAGTATTTTTAAGACCAGGAGTATTTCCAAAACACCGAACAGGTGTCAATCTTTCAATGATATTTTTTCTCTGTAATTTCTACTTTTGCTTTTGGCATACAAACACTGATGCAAAATGCTGAATGGGGCCTCATACTCTTCTCCTGAAGTCTCCCAATGTCTAAGGGTATGTTCACACGTTCCTGATTTCCATCCTTTTTTTTTCAGGACTGAAACCGCAGCTCTTGGCAGAAAACGCAGGTCCTTTTTTTGGTGCTTTTTTGGTGCTTTTTTGATGCGTTTTTTGATGCGTTTTTTTATGCAGTTTTCTAGCCAGAGTCTGTGTGTTTTCTAGGAAGTTTTTTAGGGTTAAAATGGCTGAAAATACCCTACCCCTAACCCTACCCCTACCCCTAACCCTAACCCTATTCTAACCTTAGTGGGGAAAAAAAAAAAAATTCTTTATTTTTTTATTGTCCCTACCTATGGGGGTGACAAAGGGGAAGGGGGGGGGTCATTTACTATTTTTTTTTTTATTTTGATCACTGAGATAGGTTATATCTCAGTGATCAAAATGCACTTTGGAACGAATCGGCCGGCCGGCATGCGCAGTGCGCCCGCCATTTTGCAAGATGGCGGCGCCCAGGGAGAAGACGGCCGGACGGACAACGGGACCGGGTAAGTATAGGGGGGAGATGAGGGCACGGGGGGGGGGGGGGCGTCGGAGCACGGGGGGGTGGCATCGGAGCATGGGGGGGTGGGATTGGGGCACGGGGGGGGCAGCCACACTGCAGCGGTTCTGCACCACAAACCGCAGTAAAACCCGCAGATATTTTTTTCATCTGCGGGTTTTACTGCGGCTTTCACCTCACAATGGAGGTCAATGGGTGCATAACCGCTGCTGTTTTACAAAAAGAAGTGACATGGTACTTCTTTTTTACCGCAGCTAATCAGTGCGGTTTTTTTTTTTTTAATTCAGGATCATGTGCACAGTGGGTCCTGTTTTCCATAGGGTACATTGTACTGTACCCTGCATGGAAAACAGCTGCGGAACCGCAGCGGCAAAACCGCTGCGTTTCCGCGGTAAAAAACGCACTGTGTGAACATGGCCTTAATCTGTTTACTCTATTTTCACAATTTGCTGAAAATTTTGCAGCCAGAAGCCACATACAGGTGCTCCTCACAAAACTAAAATATGATCAAAAAGTTAATTTATTTCAATTCTTCAATAGGAAAAGAGAAACTCAAACCTCATATAGAGTCATTACAAACAGAATGATCTATTTCAAGTGTTTGTTTCTGTTAATGTTGATGATTATGGCTCACAGCCAATGAAAACACAAAAGTCATTATCTCAGTAAATTAGAATGCTTTATAACACCAGCTTGAAAAATTATTTTATAATCTGAAATGTTGGCCTACTGAAATGTATGTTTAGTGAATGTACTCAATACTTGGTCGGGGCTCCTTTTGCATCAATTACTGCATCAATGCTGTGTGGCATGGAGGTTATCAGTCTGTGGCACTGCTGAGGTGTTATGGAAGCCCAGGTTGCTTTGATAGCAGCCTTCAGCTTGTCTGTATTGAAGGGTGTCTCATCTTCCTCTTTACAATACCCCATAGATTCTCTATGGGGTTAATGTCAGGTGAGTTTGCTGGCCAATCAAGCACAGTGATACTGTTGTTTGCAAACCAGGTATTGGTACATTTGGCAGTGTGGACAAGTGCCAAGTCCTGCTGGAGAAATGGAATTTCCATCTCCATCTCCATTTTTTTGTATTGAATAACTGAAATAAACTTTTTTGATGATTTTAATTGCGGGTTTGCCGTTCTCCATTATAAAGTATTGAATAGGGTACAATTAAAACTCGCACAAAAATGAGCATACTGCAGATTTGAAATTTCTGGATTTTTTTCCCACAACATGTGAATGAGATTTTGAAATGCCCCTTAATTTGTATTGCATTGTAAATTGCTGCATTTGTGGTGCTGAATCCGTGCCGCAAACCTGCAACAAGAGATAGCTTTATTCCTCCTTTCTCCACTGTGCCACGCCAACCTGTGGAGATTGTGAGAGGGATCAGAGGGAAGGAAGGTGAGGGCACAGAGGATTTTTTTTCTTTAGTACCATCCATTCCCATACTGCCTTCAGTATGCCCTTTCCTCATTGTTCATTCCCCAGCTGCCTCATTGCTGTCAGCAGAGTCTCCTTCTGCGCTGCTTTGGCCAAAAGAATGTGCCGAGTATCCCTGCGTAGCAGATATGCAGTTTTTAATACAAATCGTATATTTTCTTATTTGTTCCCCTGCTAAAGTTCTGAAATGTTTAAAATGCTACATTTTCTTCGCATGACAAAGCATTTTATACAGGTCCTTCTCAAAAAATTAGCATATAGTGTTAAATTTCATTATTTACCATAATGTAATGATTACAATTAAACTTTCATATATTATAGATTCATTATCCACCAACTGAAATTTGTCTGTTCTTTTATTGTTTTAATACTGATGATTTTGGCATACAACTCCTGATAACCCAAAAAACCTGTCTCAATAAATTAGCATATCAAGAAAAGGTTCTCTAAACGACCTATTACCCTAATCTTCTGAATCAACTAATTAACTCTAAACACATGCAAAAGATACCTGAGGCTTTTATAAACTCCCTGCCTGGTTCATTACTCAAAACCCCCATCATGGGTAAGACTAGCGACCTGACAGATGTCAAGAAGGCCATCATTGACACCCTCAAGCAAGAGGGTAAGACCCAGAAAGAAATTTCTCAACAAATAGGCTGTTCCCAGAGTGCTGTATCAAGGCACCTCAATGGTAAGTCTGTTGGAAGGAAACAATGTGGCAGAAAACGCTGTACAACGAGAAGAGGAGACCGGACCCTGAGGAAGATTGTGGAGAAGGACCGATTCCAGACCTTGGGGAACCTGAGGAAGCAGTGGACTGAGTCTGGTGTGGAAACATCCAGAGCCACCGTGCACAGGCGTGTGCAGGAAATGGGCTACAGGTGCCGCATTCCCCAGGTAAAGCCACTTTTGAGCTACAGAGAAGCAGCACTGGACTGTTGCTAAGTGGTCCCAAGTACTTTTTTCTGATGAAAGCAAATTTTGCATGTCATTCGGAAATCAAGGTGCCAGAGTCTGGAGGAAGACTGGGGAGAAGGAAATGCCAAAATGCCTGAAGTCCAGTGTCAAGTACCCACAGTCAGTGATGTGTGGGGTGCCATGTCAGCTGCTGGTGTTGGTCCACTGTGTTTCATCAAGGGCAGGGTCAATGCAGCTAGCTATCAGGAGATTTTGGAGCACTTCATGCTTCCATCGGCTGAAATGCTTTATGGAGATGAAGATTTCATTTTTCAGCACGACCTGGCACCTGCTCACAGTGCCAAAACCACTGGTAAATGGTTTACTGACCATGGTATTACTGTGCTCAATTGGCCTGCCAACTCTCCTGACCTGAACCCCATAGAGAATCTGTGGGATATTGTGAAGAGAAAGTTGAGAGACGCAAGACCCAACACTCTGGATGAGCTTAAGGCCGCTATTGAAGCATCCTGGGCCTCCATAACATCTCAGCAGTGTCACAGGCTGATTGCCTCCATGCCACGCCGCATTGAAGCAGTCATTTCTGCCAAAGGATTCCCGACCAAGTATTGAGTGCATAACTGAACATTATTATTTGTTGGTTTTTTTGTTTGTTATTAAAAAACACTTTTATTTGATTGGATGGGTGAAATATGCTAATTTATTGAGACAGGTTTTTTGGGTTATCAGGAGTTGTATGCCAAAATCATCAGTATTAAAACAATAAAAGACCTGACAAATTTCAGTTGGTGGATAATGAATCTATAATATATGAAAGTTTAATTGTAATCATTACATTATGGTAAATAATGAAATTTAACACTATATGCTAATTTTTTGAGAAGGACCTGTACTACAGCCAGAAAATAAATATTGCTCTTTTTCAATGCAGTTAATCTGTCTTGGCCTTCTTGTCGAGAAAGCAAAGTAGAAGAAAAAGACAAAGTGCAATAATAGTCCGATCTATGGGCTTTTGTTATAGATCCATCTGGAGAATCTGTGTTTCTCTATCGCCTCATTGGGGGACACAGGAACCATGGGTGTATGCTTCTGCCACTAGGAGGCTGACACTATGCAAATAAAAAAGTTAGCTCCTCCTCTGCAGTGTACACCCCACCGACTGGCATTATACTCTTCAATTAGTGAGAAAGCAGTAGGAGATAATGAAACAAGGTTGAAAAACCATAACCACAAACTTGAGAACTGTAACGTGAGAACAGTCATAGAACAGATAACAGAAAACATTGGGAGGGAGCTGTGTCCCCCAATGGAGGCTTCAAGAAACAGATTTTACGGTAAGCAACCAAAAATCCTGTTTTCTTTATCGCCTCTCATTGGGGGACACAGGAACCATGGGACGTCCCAAAGCAGTCCCAAGGGTGGGAAAAACAGACTTCCATCAGGTCAGAGAACTCACCACTGCCGCCTGCACAAAAAAGTTAGGCTACGTTCACATTAGCGTCATGCGACGCTGCGTCGTCGACGCACGACAACGCATGCGTCATGCGCCCCTATCTTTATCATTGGGGACGCATGCGTTGCGTTGTCGTTCGTTTTCGGTAAAACGCACGACGCATGCGTCGTTTCACCGCACCTGGGTGGCGTCGGAGACGCTACATGTTGCATTTTTGTAGCGTCTAAAAAACGCACGCGTCGCACTTGCGTCGCTTGTGCGTCGTCATTGCGTTACAATTTCCCATTGAAACCTATTGACAACGCACTTGCGTCGCGTGTGTGCGTCGTGCGTGCGTTGTGCGACGCATGCGTCGTTAGATAAAATTAAACAAAAAAGTGTCTAGACAGTGTCTACACAGTGCAAACAGTGATAAAAACATCCCCCATATATAAAGAAAATGTTTGGATTGTTTGTCACTTCTGCTGCAGGCTACACATCAGGCTACAGACCAGACTACATCAGACCAGACTGTCTTTTCATCCGCTGTCCAGAGATGTAAGTATATAATGATTCTCTGCATTTTCTACATGTTTTTTAAAATTGTTATTGCACTGTGGTTGTTTAAAGATATTGTGGTATTTTTAGTCTGGCTGTGATGTATGGCGTGGTATAGGATGGCGTTTCATTGTCTGCGGCCTTGATTATTGTTCTTTCCAGGATAGATTTTTCATTTCCATTTATTGGTTTGGTGGTGTTTTTTTGGATTCAGTTGTGATGTTTTATTCTTGTGTTATATGAATTTTATTGTCTCCGGCCATGTTGGTTTTATTGTAAAGTATGGTAGTGTATAGAATGATTCTGCGCCCTTTTATTAAATGTAATAATTTTTTTTGCAAGTTGTGCATTATGTTCAGCACTGTGGTTGTGTAAAGACATTGTTGTATGTTTCTGGTTGTGATGTATGGCGTTGTATGGCCTTTTATTGTATCCGTCCCTGTTGGATTTATTGTAAAGTATAGTATAGAATGATTCTGCGCCCTTTTATTAAATGTAATAATTTATATTGCAAGTTGTGTATTATGTTCTGCACTGTGGTTGTGTAAAGACATTGTTGTATGTTTCTGGTTGTGCTGTATGGCGTTGTATGGCCCTTTATTGTCTCTGGCCCTGTCGGTTTTATTGTAAAGTATGGTGTGTTATTATCGTTTCTGCCCTTAATTTTTGGGGGTTGTTAATTTTTTCCTTTCAAAAATCTATTGTGTTTTTTGGGTTGCTCCATGCATACTGTATTTTTTTTTAAAACAAAACTCTCTTTTGGGATTACTACATAGGGTCTGTTGTAGATTAGTTTTCTTATCTTTAGGCTTTTGTTTACTCTGGCATTGGGTTGTCTCTGCCATTGTTTCTTGTAATCAATGTGGCAGTGTTGTTTGCTCAGCGTTAGTTCAGTTGGAGTGCAATGTTCTTTGTGGTTGAAATGTAAATGTTTTTTTTTTTTTTTTTTATATTGCTGTATTGTGCATAGGATAAATGTTTGTTGTTCTGTATTTCAGAATTGCATTATGGCCAGCGATTCCAGCAACACCCCACCGCTGAGGAGTCCGGTGAGTACATGATCTACTATTGCTTACTATTCGCTGTCATTTGTAGATGGGTCACTCAACTTTTTGGTAAACTATTTTGCAGGCTGCTTCAAGTGAGGAGGAGAGCCAGGAGGAACAGAGGGAGCAGGAGCAGAGACCACGGGGCCAAGCTGTGGTTGCAGGACGGCGAGTAAGTTTTATGTCAAACTTATTCCTTTTTTTTCGTTAATTTTTTTTGTTTTTGCGGGTATGGGGGGTGGTGGGAGGGGGTGGTGGTGGAGGTGGTAGGTGGCGGTGGAGGAGGTAGGGACAACATTTTTCATCTTGCAAACATTAATATTTTACATTTATTCTAGGTTTCACAACGGGCCCATGATGACCCACTGGATATCGACATGATGGTGGCATCCATAGAGGAACGGGGCCCGTTGTGGGACAGCCGTGACCCCCGGCACGCGGATCAGGGCATATTGCGCCGTCTGTGGATAGAGGTGGCACAATCGCTGTGGGATGGCTTCGACAGCGCTTCCCCCACGGGCCAAACTAAATTTCGTAAGTATTTCCAAAATGCAGCTGTGACCCATCATGCCAGGATTACACAACCGTCTGTGATGTCTTCTATTGGGATTGCACACGGTTGCGTAATCGTTTTCAATATATTCTCTTAAACTTTTTTTTTTTTTAATTTATACACAGTTAAACAATTGAAGACCAGATGGTGCTCCATGAAGGACCGTTTCAAGAGGGGCCTGAAAAAGGAGGGACAGATCCGTAGTGGTGCTGCAGCGTCAAGGACCTCTGTGTACAAATACAACCGTATATTGCAGTTCTTGCGACTGGTCCTTGACAGCAGAGAGTAAGTATAGTACCTATGCACACACCTAGTTTTTACAACATGCATATTCACGTACTATATTCCAGCCACGTAGCTTATTGCCCAGCCATTTATTTTGGCAAGTACAAAGTATAGAAATGAAGACAAAAATGCAAGCTCACCGAGGCGTGAAAAGTAAATAATACATACTTTTATCCACTTCAATCATAAGCAGAGGATGAAACATCAGCACAATACAATAGACACTATCTACGTGTTTCAGGTGACAGGGAACATCAGACCTGAAACGCGTAGATAGTGTTTTTATTGTATTGTGCAGATGTTTCATCCTCTGCTTCTGATTGAAGTGAATAAAGTATTTAGTTTTTACTTTTCACGCCTTGGTTAACTTGGATTCTTTTATTCATTTCTGGTCTTCTCACGCTTGACACAGCGGCTCCGTGCTCTGAGCCTTCTGGGATTACTACAATGGTGAGCTTGACTTACTATTTATTTCCCTGAAATCAGAAGTATACAGAACACAGAAAGATAGTAGATTGGCCATGCCCAGGCAATATTTCATAGTGGAGTAGTATAGTGCCCATCCAGGTGTATCCCAGTTTTTTTACACACAAAAACTTAAAAGATAATAGACACGGCATACCTTCTACTGCAAGGCAGGTTATGTTCCCATGGTTGCTCTGCTCGCAGGACCTGTGATGACGTCTCGGTCACATGACCGTGACGTCATGGCAGTTCCAACGATAAGCGTAATTGTCGGGCGTTACAAACCGCAACCATGGGTGACTATTTTGAAATAAATAAATGCTTTTTTTTTTTTAATATTGATGCGGCATATGCAGTGTCAATATTAAAAATAGGTTAATATTAACGGCGGCAATGGATACCGCCGGTAAAGTTAATTAATGACGCATGTGAAATGTTATATTTAGTATACTAATGGTTTCCTTATGTTTTCACAGAACACACAGCAGCACCCGCGAGACTGTCCGACCCTCTGGAGCGGTCCTTCGTGAAGCGCCATCTGAACCGTCGCAGCCATCCCACAGCGAGAGCAGGTCTGCACCACCACAATCTGGCGAACCGGCAGCCGGTCCATCAGATGTTCCCCTGGCCGAGGCCTCTGTCGCTCCTTCCTTCGGGTCTTCCTGACAGCGTCAGCGGGCCTCGGACAGGGCGGTCATGCCCGAATTTTTACATTTGAGCACCGTATTTCAGAATGGTTTCAAGGCGCTGTGCGATAAAATGTCCAATATCGACCGGCGTCTTGAAAACATCGAATCTGAGCTCTCGAGGCCGGCCAAACATTTTTTTAGTGCCATTCACAAGGGCATGGTTGAACATCTTACGCCGGAACTCCAGATTTCGGTTATGCAGGGCTGCAACAATGCATATGTCACTGCTCTGCAGCAGGCTCGGGTCATGCAGTCAGCGACAAATGTGCCCGCAGTACCATCGCTGGCTGCCATGACTCCGACTCCTGCTGCAGAGCACCACGACAGAGCTCCGCGTGCCGAGGGCCACCGCCACCACAGAACAGAGCCCCAAAGTTCTGATCATGCCAGGCCTTCAAGGGCACACAGACGGCAAGCCGACCCACACCCAGAGGGAGAGAGGAGGAAAAAAAAGAAGACGACGACGACAAGCACTACGACCTTGGCTATGGCTGCTCCCAAAACAACCACCAGTACACAGCCTGGGTCGACCCGGAGCACACCAAGTTCCCAGGCTGGGTCTACACGGAGTACACCCAGTACCCAGACTGGGTCTACAAGGAGTACACCTAGTACACAGCCTGGGTCTACCCGGAGCCGGAGTAGCCAGCCAAGGACACTGGTCGTCCCTCCTCCTCCCTCACCTCCTGCTTTGGCAGTCTCGCCACCGTCAACTGGCTGAATTGATGTCGGCATCCCGTCTAGTGTCATAGACTATGCGGCTTCCTCCCCCTCGTCCTCCTCCTCGGCCTCCTCAACACCCCCCCAAAGTGGGGTATATCAATCCCCCTTAATTGCTGACATAGATACCCCATAACATTTCCCATTTCTTTTTTTTTGTGTCCCTAATAAAATTGTTATTTTTAAAAAAAAAATACTGAGTTTTTACTGTCTCAAATAAAGTTTGCACCAAATCACACCGTGCGCCGTATACACAAATCTTGTCTTTGTAACACCTGATGTGCAATGTCTGACAATATTTTCTAAAAAATTTTTTTCATTTTTTTATAGGGCTGTCGCTCATTGTACTATGAGATATTACAAACACAAACAGCATTGCTCAATATGTCAAGTTTAAAATGTACCATCACACAACGATTTCAGTAACGATATAGTTGGTTTTTGTGTGTAACCAACCTTATCTTTTCTGAAATCGTACAACGATTAGGCCCCTGCTGTGAGATTTTTGGTGTCAGCGAATGATTTGGAAATTTTTGGGGTAACTGATCACACGCTGTCATTGTTGGATCGGCGTGTTTGACACCGATCCAGCGATGTCTTTGTTTTAAACAAGGGAATATTGGGCTACTAGCGCAGTGTTTTAAACACTCAAATAAAAAGTGAACAATACCCCACTGACTGACACTGATTCCCACCCGTAAAGCAGAGCACACCGTTGACTTAATAATAAATGCTCTGCTGTGCTTTAGGGCTGGCACAGTACGGAAAGCTGACGGCGATGGACGTGTCACACACCGGAATGTAAGGGTTTTTTTTTTTTTTTTAAATTACATTTACAATGGTAAACATCGTGAGTGCGGCCATGCGCTTCATAACATTACCCAGATTACACGGGGACTTGCTCTTTTTTGGTCGCTGGAGAGCTGTCTGTGTGACAGCTCTCCAGCAACCACGCGACAACTAAACAACGATCACGGTCCGGTCGTATCACTGGTTGGTATCGTTGGATAATAGTTTTATTAATGTACCTTAAGAATATTGGTCAGGTGAGGTGGTAGCAATGTTCACAGTGTCGCCACTATTTGACTCTGGACGAATTCTAGCATCCTGAGTACAATAGTGTTAACTCTGTAGAGTTTTGCAAACATGATCGTCTCCCTCCTTGTCAAGCCAGGTTCCATATGCAAATAGTCTGCAGGATTAAAAATGGTTGACAAGGTGGGAGCCGATCATGTTATACGTCAAAACTATGGAACACACGGCTGAAAATTTTTTTTGTTTTCTCACAGTCCATTTGGGTACTGGTGCTCACATAAATTTTGTGGGACACACATTACTTTCCATAACATTGGATTTTACAATTCTATTACTATGGAAAAACGTATGGGAGATTTGTTTTGTGAAAACGGAAAGGCACAAGAACTTTATTTCAAAACACAACGCATTAGACAATCAGGGGACATTATAACAATAACCTTACATAGGATGGTAAAATGACATGGACTCCACAGTGTTTACATGACATCATAATACCAAGATGAATTAAACCATTTGATCTTGCCATGAAACACGGCCAACATCTGAAACAAAGTATGCAGCAAATTGGTCCCTCATATGAGCAATCTCCACAGTTGTCCGCAGAGGATGATCTTGATAATCAGGCAATGGATTTGGTATGGGTTCATCGAGTTCCACGTTGACTCTCTCTTTATCAATAATAAAATTGTGGAGAACCACACACGCCTTCACCACCTCATCCACTGTCTCAATTTTCAAATTTATAGCGGATCCTAAGATACGCCATTTGGAGACCAGGATGCCAAAGGCGCACTCCACAGTTCTTCTGGCCCTGGACAGTCTATAATTAAAAATACTTTTGGTGCGGTCCAACCCCCGACTGGAGTACGGTTTAAGTAGGTTGCCACTCATTTGAAAAGCCTCATCCCCAACCACAACAAATGGCAGGGCTGGTCCTTCGGTGTTGGGAAGAGGTCGTAGCTGGGGGAAATTAAAATTGTTCTCGTATAATCTTCGGCCCATGTCAGACTCCTTAAATGTCCGTGAATCATTTGCACGGCCAAACGCTCCAATGTCCACAGCGAGAAACCTGCAGTCCGCACCTGCAATTGCCATGAGCACGGTGGAAAAGTATTTTTTATAATTAAAAAACAGAGATCCACTTCTTGAAGGCTTGGTAATCCTAATGTGCTTCCCATCCACGGCTCCAATACAGTTAGGGAAAGAACACACTTGTTCGAATTTTTGGGCGTTGACCTGCCATAATTCTGTTGTAGGGATGGGTAAAAATTCCTCCCGGAGGTTGTCCCACAATACGCGGCATGTGTCAGCAATAATACCAGACAGTGTGGAGACTCCAATCCGAAACTGGAAATGCAGTGATCTCAAGGTCTCTCCGGTAGCAAGGAAACTGACAAGAAGAAAAATAAATAAATGTAATTAATTAAATTGTTTTGAAAGAATTTTTCATTCTTAATTACAATCCCCCACCCCACAAAACCAAAACACGTTACTTTAAAAAATGGCAAGAACATATAAATCCTTCACATTGCATTACGTACCGTAGAGTCACCAGCAGACGTTCCTCGGGGGAAATCGATTTACGGAGCTGCGTGTCCTGCCTGGCAATGGTTCCTTCCACCAGACGCAGCAGATATCGGAAGCTGTTTTGTGACATCCTGGTGTATTCAAAGTATTTCTCCTGGTTCTCATTTAATTCGCCAAACAGACAATGGTAGGCTCCACGACTCTCTCGGACTTCCACTATAGGGTGTAGCCAAAAACGCCGACGACTCCTTCTCCGTAGTTTGTCTCTTTTCCTCTGTTCATGACAGGCAATAGCATAAGCAATAGCAAGGGCTAATTCCAGCTCAAAATTGAGGTAGATACTCTCCATGGGACGATCCATCTTGATGCTGTATGGTTGGAAATAATCTATGCCGGGGTATATATAACACTATTACATTAATACCCACCCTCATCTACCCATTGGTGGCATTATCTATTGTCTAGACACTAGACCCACCCTCTTCTATTCATTGGTGGTGTTATCTAGTGTCTAGACACTAAATTGTGTGGAAAGATGACATCATTGTTTGACAACGCATGCGTCGTAAAACGCTGCGTTTTTTGGAAAAACGCAACAAAAACGCACAAAAAACGCTGCGTTTTACGACTCATCCGTTCGACGCATGCGTCAAAAATTGTGCGTTTTTGCGTGCGTTTCCGATCCGTCGTGCGTTGCGTCGACGACGCAGCGTCGCATGACGCTAATGTGAACGTAGCCTTAGCTCCTCCTCTGCAGTCTACACCCACCGACAGGAAGTAGGATATTCAGTTTAGCTTAGTGTCAGTAGGAGGTGGACACGGGTCTTTCATTAGACCCATATCTACCTCAGTGTGTCATTTCTTTTCAGGTTTCCGGAGCCATACAGGGTGAACAGTCACTCCTGTACTCCCACAAAGCGACTGAGTACGGCGTGTAGTGCCACCCCGTATCCTCATACGTCTAGTCGTCAGGACCCCAGCCCCTAACACAGAAGCGTGTTCAGGTGATCCGGACCTGGTCCTGCCTCCGTCTCCCACCCACTCGCCCACCAGAGCCTGTCGGTCTGAGGAGACGAGGACGTCCCACATCGCAGGATTTCAGATGTCTAATCCATGCTGGACGGGGAGGTACTTTTGTTTCTTCCCAGGTTCTGGAGAAGTCAGGAAGAAAAGATAAGATAAGAAGAAAGATCCTTTATTTCTTTCATACCTGCGGCCCCCCTTAAGCCATCCGTTCTGTAATTTTACAGAGGTTTTTAACTTCGGGAGCTTTCCCTGCCTTTTCCGATGGTAGTGGGGGCACCGGGTATCTCACCGCTGCGTTTTGAGGCCTCTGCGCCCCCCCCCCCCCCCCCCCCATGCTCGGCGGTCACTTGCTGCAAATCTAGCTCCCGGCTTTTCTCAGGCCTAGTTACAGCACTGGCTCCGCCCCCCCATCCTCAAAATCCGGGCGAGCTTTTCTCCTGCCCGACTCTCTGTACCCATTCCTGTGCAGGGCGGCTAGCTCCGCCCACAACCTACAGCCGCCACAATTGGCCTGGGATCGCCACCATCTTGCTGGGGAGCGTTCTCCTCCAGACCCGGTGGCTATTCCCGCCCCCCCTTCCGACCTGTGAGAGCTGGTCCTTCCCACCAGCGTGCGTCTTTACCAGCCGAGTTCCCCACCTCCATCTTACTGCTGGTGCCCTGGACCTGTGCCCTGATGCCTGTCGCAGCTACAGCCTGGGAGCAGACTACAGGACACTACACCTGCTGTGAGTAGCGCTGCTTAGCAGTCTGGCACTCCTCTCTGCATCTCTCGTTCCCCTAACCTTCTGGCATTCTTAAGTAGGTCTGCTTACCATGCCTAATTCTAAAGGGGAGCGTTATCGTCCTCCTGCTCCCTCTTCCTCCTCTACTCCTGTCAGACACTTTGTGTGCTCTCTGGGAAATGTCAGGCTCCCTTTAGGTTAGTCCTCTTCCCTCTGTCAGGGTTGCAGCATCTCCACTGTTCCCATCGCCCAGGGGTCCCTTCCTACCCCGGGTGAGCCCGAGACCCCTATCACGGGGCGATTTTCCTTTCTGTCGCAGTCTGTGGCGGACCTCACCAGGGTGTCGCAGACCCTGGTGTCCGGTCTTGACAGATTGTCCCTTCAAGCTCCTGCAGTTGCCAGTGGGTCTCAGGATTCTCCGTCCGACCCCTTTTCAACACAGGCTGCAAGAGATCCAGACAGGAGCGCCATTCTAAGTCCTTTTTCCCCGCTTCATCTCGCCCTCCTTTTTGTCACAGCGAGATCCCTCTTCCAGATCCTCCTCTCCAGAGTCAGGCGAGGCGTCCTCGGTCGCGTTTTTCAGAGGATGATTCAGACTTCAATTCAGTACAGGCCTCTAACAGGAAAGATATTGGCCGGAACAACTCTGGGGGAAATAGCCGACCTTGCGGACCATATTTCCTATGCAGGGAAATATTTGGTATCTGCCTCCCTAGATGCCGTGTATTGTGCAACTCAGGCGTCCAGCAATATGGTGGCCATCCAGCAGAATATTTGACTCAAGGCATGGCAGACGCACTTGTCGTCAAAGAAGTCCCTTTCCAGCCTCCCCTTCCAGGGTGCCCGTCTGTTTGGATCCAGTCTGGATCAAATTATTAACGATGCCACGGAGAGGCACGAGTTACCTCCTTCTTTAGCCCAACCCTCGCCAGCCTCCCCTGAAAAGGCAGTCCCGCTGCGTTTGGTCCTTTTGTGCCGTTTCACGGCGACGGAAAATTCTGCTGGCCAGCACAGACCGCAGACTCGCCAAGTTTATAGAAAAAAAAAAGTGCTTACTTCAAGTCCACCCCTTCTGGGCGTTCCCAAAACTCCCATGGTAGGTCCACCAGGTCCAGACCCGGCAGATCTTCCTCTGTATGACTCGTGTCAACAGCCCAGCTTTTCTCCCAGGTTGGGCGGGCGTCTTCTATTTTTCAGGGACATTTGGGGTTATCGTTTCCGTCTCAGAGCGGGAACGCTTCACAGGTTTCTGTTCAAACCTGTTTGTAGTGCCGAAGAAGGGCGGTGTGGTTGGGCCATCCTAGATCTGAAGTCCGTGAACAGAAGGGGTCCGCCTGCGGCATTTCAGGATGAAGTCCCTCCGTTCAGTAATCGCTTCCATAGAACCGCAGGAATTCCTGTGCTCCATAGATATCAAGATGCCTATCTCCATGTTTCTGATTTTCCCAGCACTCCAGAGGTTCCTGCGTTTCGTGGTGCAGAAGAATAATTTCCAGTTTGTCGCTCTGGCTTTAAGTCTCGCGACCGTTCCCAGGGTCTTCACAAGGATCATGGCGACATTGATGGCCATTTTGAGGTTCAGGGGCCTAGTGCTCATTCCGTACCTCGAAGACATTCTCATCAAGGCTGTTTTTTTTTTTTCTCAGGCCCAGGAGAGTCTGACCATCGTCCTCGACTCCCTGTCCCGTTTCGGGTGCCTGGTCAACAGAACAAAGTCTTGCCTTGTCCTGGTTCAGCGCCTTGTCTATTTAGGCATGCTATTCGACACCTGTCAGTTGAGGGCTATTTTCTCAGGGCCTCGCGGCGAGGAGAGGCAAGCAATTCTCCAGGACGGAGTTCGCTCTCTGCAAGGCCCTCGTCTTCCTTCCTTCTGTTAAGCAATGAAGGTTCTGGGATGAATGGTAGCAGCGTCAGAAGCGATCCATTTTGCGCAATTCCATTCGAGACCACTTCAGGCCATCCTTTTTCAGTGGGACTGGTCTGTGCTGTCTCTGTATCCTCCGATTCGGCTCTCCGTAGTCAACGGTCTCTCAGCTGGTGGCTGTCATCCCCTCTCTTTCTTCAGGGCCAGTCCTTCCTTCCCGCCCATTGGCAGGTGGTGTCGACGGACGCAAGCTTCCCGCCTGGGGTGCAGTTTTTCGCCATCCATCAGTGTATAGGGCGTTGGTCGGAGCAAGAGTACTCTTTGCCGATCAACATCCTTGAGATAAGAGCCATCCTTCTGTTCCTCTGTCACTGGGAAAGACTTCTCTGAAATCTGTCAGTCAGAGTCCAAACGTCCATTGCCACGGCAGTGGCATACGTCAATCACCAGGGAGGGTCTCTTAGTCTCCTGGCAATGGCGGGGGTATCCAAGATCCTCCTCTAGGCAGAGGCGATGGTTCCAGCAATATCCGCAGTGCATTTTCCTGATGTGGACAACTGGGCCGCTGTTTCTCTCAGCTGCAAGGGCTTCGCACCTGCTTCAGGAGGTTTTCCATCAAATTTGCCTTTGATGTGGAAGTCCGGCCATGGATCTCATGGCGTTCCGACTGATTAGGAAGGTTCCACAGTTAATTTCCAGATCCTGTGATCCTCTCGTGGTAGACGCCGATGCTTCAGCCATTCTTGGGTCGCAATTCGTACTTCCCTATCTGTTTCCTCTCCTTCTTTCCCAATCTGTTGAAGATCAATACAGAGGTGGTGCCCGTCACTCTGATCGCACCGGATTGACCCAGAAGGCTCTGGTTCACAGAGATCATCAGTCTCCGCGGCGACTCCTCGTGGAGGCTCCCAAACAGACCAGATCTTCTGTCCACAGGACTGTTCTGCCACCAGAGATCTTGGTTGCTCAATTTAACAGCTTTGCTGTTGAAACCACGATTCCTGAGAGCATCTGGTTTCTCTGATCGGGTGATGCGCACCATGATCCAGGCTAGGGAGTCGTTGTCTTCCAGGGTCTATTTCTGGACCTGGAAAGCCTATTTTGACTGGTGTGAGCACCATTACGTTCCGCCACTGACCCTGTCTCTTCCTTCCATGTTGGCTTTCTCCAGGTGGGACTTGATGCTGGCCTTGCCCTTAGTTCTCTAAAGGGCCAGGTATCAGTCCTTTCCATTCTATTTCAGAAGTCTTTAACCTCCCGTTCTCCGGTTCGAGCTTTTCTTAAAGGTAGTGACGCATGCGGCTTCCCATTCCAGACTCCCGTGGATCCCTGGGACCTCAATCTCATTCTGAAGGCTCAGTGGGTTTCTCCCTTTGAACCTCTCCACCAGGCCTCACGGTCCGTTCAGTCCGGGAAGGTGGCGTTTTTTTTGGTGGCCATCACTTCCATTAGGTGCATCTCGGAGTTGGCGGCTCATTCCTGTCGCCCCCATTTCTTGGTTTTTCAAAAGGATAAGGTGGTTTTGTCACCTCCACCTTCTTTTCTTCCCAGGGTGGTGACCTCCTTTCACTTCAATGATCGTCCTTCCTGCCTTTTGACCCTGCTACTACTCATTCTCTGGAGTGTTTGCTGATCAGGCTAGACCTGGTCAGAGCGGTGAGGATCTATTTGTATAGGACCGCCTCCTTTAGGAAGACAGACCGTTTGTCATTCCAGATGGTGCGCAAAGAGGCCTCCAAGGCTACGATTGCTCGCTGGATCAGAACCGCTATTCTGGAGGCTTACTGGGTTAAGAGTGCCTCCTCCTGGGATTAAGGCTCACCCTACCCGGGAAGTGGGCGCCTCCTGAGCGGTACACCATGGGGCATCCGCCCTACATCTTTGCAAAGCGACAACCTGGTCTCCACCCTACGTCTTTGCAAAGCGGCAACCTGGTCTTCCACACATTTGCCAAATTTTATAAGGTCCATACCTACGCTTCGGCAGATGCCAGTCTAGGCAGAAGGATCTTGCAGGCGGCAGTGGTGTTCTCCATCCTGAATGGAGTTTTCTGCTGTTCCCTCCCCAGGGACTGCTTTGGGACGTCCCATGGTTCCTGTGTCCCCCAATGAGGCGATAGAGAAAACAGGATTTTTTGGTTGCTTACCGTAAAATCTTTTTCTCGGAGCCTTCATTGGGGGACACTGCACCCTCCCAAGATGAACAGCTCTGTTTATTATGTTATATTGCTTCTCCTACTGCTTTTTCACTAACTGAATATCCTACTTCCTGTCGGTGGGGTGTAGACTGCAGAGGAGGAGCTAACTTTTTTTTATCTGTATAGTGTCAGCCGCCTAGTGGCAGCAGCATACACCCATGGTTCCTGTGTCCCCCAATGAAGGCTCCGAGAAACAGATTTTACGGTAAGCAACCAAAAAATCCTGTGTTCTGTGCCTATATATGCTCCAGTGGAAGCATTAACAGATAGACAAACTCCGAGCTGTTGTAAAGCAAGTTCTGATTGAGGAAATTATTACTTTCTGATAAGAAGTAATTTACTTGTAGCTTGGGCAGGTTTGTAAAAGTTTGTAAAGCTGTCATTTATCACGATGTAGAGAGAAGCCAACCTGTCATGCTTTCACCAGATGTCATAGTCGCGGTTTAGCAGCATTTTACAATAGAACCTAATGCGACTCAGAGAAAGTAATAGTCCAAGCTCCGAATGGTTTTGACTTCGTCACTTAACGATCTGCATAAGGGAGGGCGGTAGGGTTATTGGTGACAGCCGGTCTAATGATGGCAGTATATTAGATTGAACTTGGCTCTATCTTCTTCCTTTTTTATACAGAACGCTGACACCGCCAAGCAGCTTACTGTGTCACAGCAGAACCAAGAGGAAGTGGCACGGATCAAGGAACAGCTGGAGTTTCAGATGGATCAAGTGAAGCGCGAGTCGGAAATAAAGGTTAATTGAAACATTTGAATTTTTTAAGACTTTAGGTGCCATCTTTCCGACAAATGTGCTAAATAGTATTCATGGCAAGCCTCAGACACCGCATTTGAATGTGAGACTGTGTAAACTGTGTGCTGTGACCATGCATCACTTTGCTGTTATGCAAACCTGCTGGGCCGTGTTTTTATTAGACATTTATCTGGAAATGTTTTATTTTCTTGCTTTCTCAGAGATAAATGACGTGGCCAATATACAGTAATACAAGAAAACTATGTAAGGCCAAACTACTATCCATATAGCACAATAATAAATGCACAGAATTAATTACCAGATTAATACATTTATAGCACAACCAAAATTACTAATATATTCTAATTAAATGATAATTGAGATATGTACTGAATGTATTTTACTAATGTTCACAATTATATATTTAGCTATGAGGGAAGCTTTATATCAGAAAGGTTACATGATAGAATATGTTCTGTGCAGTAGCTATTGATGATGGTTTTTAAAGGGAATTTACCAGGTTTGACCAATGTCTCACCACATCTCAAAATGGGTCACTGGATATACAGTATGTGGTTTTTTTCCTCTTATTACTGTATATACTCGAGTATAAGCCAACCCGAGTATAAACCGAGACCCCTAATTTTGCCACAAAAAACTGGGAAAACTTAATGACTCGAGTATAAGCCTAGGGTGGGAAATGCAACAGCTACCGGTAAATTTCAAAAATGAAAATAGATACCAATAAATGTAAAATTAAGACCTCAGTAGGTTAAATGTTTTTGAATATCCATATTGAATCGGGAGCCCCATATAATGCTCCATACAAAACACACCCCATATAATGCTCCATAAAGTTTGATGGGCCCCATAAGATGCTCCATACAAAATACGCCCCATATAATGCTCCATAAATTTTTTGATGTGCCCCATAAGATGCTTCATACAAAAATATGCCCCATATGATTCTGCACAAAGGTTGATTATGGCCCCATAAGATGCTCTATAGAAAAATTTGCCCCATACAATGCTGCATAAAGGTTGTTCATGGCCCCATAAGATGCTCCATAGAAACATTTGCCCCATACAATGCTGCATAAAGGTTGTTCATGGCCCCATAAGATGCTCCATAGAATATTATTCCCCATATGCTGCTGCTGCAATTAAAAAAAAAAAAAAAAAAAAAGACACTCTTGTCCTGAGCAGGCGGGGACACTGGTACTTGCGATATTCACCTGTTCCCTGTTCCACTGCTGTGTCTTCCGGGTCTCTGCAATGACTGTTCAGGCAGAGGGCGCGCACTAACCACGTCTTCGTGCCCTCTGACCTGAGCAACACAGCCAGGGGACGCTGAAGATGGAGCCCGGTGGTGGAACGGGGACAGGTGAATATCGCCTGGCTCACCTCCCCAGTGGTACTCGCCCTCCCGGCGCGGTCCCTGGCAGTTTCGCTGATGCAATGGTCTCTGGGCGCCAGCAGCTCTTCCTGTGTTCAGCGGTCACTGGTACTGCTCATTAAAGTAATGAATGTGCGCTCCACCCCTATGGGAGTGGAGTCGTGTCCATATTCATTACTTTAATGAGCGGTACCACGTGACCGCTGAACACAGGAATTGCTTCCGGAGACCATCGCATCCGAGAAGCTGCCAGAGACCGCGCCGGGAGGGTGAGTATGATTTGACAGCTGCCGCTCCCCCACCCCCGCTGTGACCCCCAGGACAATGACTCGAGTATAAGCCGAGAGGGGTACTTTCAGCTTAAAAAAATGGCTGAAAATCTCAGCTTATACTCGAGTATCTACAGTGTATGTTACAGTAAAGCCATGTGCACACACTGAGTAAATGGATGCAGAAATTTCTGCATCTCTTGGCAGGAAAAACTGATTTGCAAAAATACACATTTTTGCCCTGATTTGAGTGAGGTCAATAGTGAAAAACACACAGAAAGTTGACATGCAGATTATTTTAGGCACCAAATATGCAAGTCAAAAAATATGTGTGCATGACACTTCAGGTTTCTCATTCGCTTTGCTGGTATCGGGTTTTGCTAGCAAATCTTCACGTTAAAAATGCACCAAATTTGCAATGTATGCACAAGCGCTAAAGCTCCAGAAACAAAGTTCTGTTTTTGTTAAACTATTGTGCTCTGCACCTCATCACCCTGATGAAGCCTGTAAGGGTGAAACATGTTGGGGATTCTCTTTCTCTATTTTTTTTTTATTTGTATAGCGCCTTGTTTGTCTGGTCATTGGGGAGTACAAAATGGGATACAATCCCTGATGGTTAGGCAATGGACCGCAGTCCTTTTGAACTGTGCAAAAAATTTTATTTAACAACTGTGGCTTCATGCACAAGATCACTGGGATGGAATTGCTGGATATGGATTTGGTTGTCCTTTTTTTTTTTTCTTTTTTTTTTTTATACATAGACTAGCCAGCAGTGGTAGGCTTGTTCAGATTGTTTAACAGCCTGTTTACACTGGCAGACATCAGTAAACTAGTGAGAGACCTGCAGTAGATCATTCCGTGCACTTAGGCCGTCATGATTCTCGACAGTGTGAGTCCTGTTTATGTCGGCAGATGGACCACCAAGAACTATTATCTCTTGCACTGCACATAAGATAACCTTACTTGACGAATGATCGTTTTGCAGATTAAATTATATGTCTGGTATCTATACTATCTGATATCTAGTAGTATACCACAAATAAAAGTATGGCCTAGTGTAGTAGACTGCACTATTCCATCTTAAAGTATCCTGTAAAAAATGTACTTGCAGCATTTACTTTTTTTTTTTTTTTACAGTGGATGTTGAAACCACTGTATGACATCTATAGGAGGCAACTGTTTAACATATGCATCATGGTGAATTCTCTGAACAGAGGCCATTTGGTCTTGAAGGGTTATTCACCCAGAAAATTAAGTTAGCCCGTTAAGGGACAACTTACTGATTGTTAGGGGATTGACCCCTGGGACCCCCAGCAATCCTGAGAACAGAGCTCTGCATCTCAGCCATGAATGGATTGGAGAGACTCATGCTCAGCTTCTCCTCTATTCATTTTCTGTGGGATTGAAGAAAATATTAGAGTGCAGTGCTCAGCAGCTCTATAGATAATGAAGAGTGCAGAGGACAAGCATGCACAACTCTGCTCCATTCAGGACAGGGACTCCAGAGCCCTGATCTCAGAATCTCTGGGGGGCCCAGCAGTTAGATCCCCAGTGATCAAGTTATCCCTCTAATCTTATGGCTTGGGAATCACTCAATTTGGTGACTAATCCTTTGAAGAGCTAGGTTTATTCTCCTGTTCTTCACAATGACCGTATCCTATATTAACAATTCTGTTCACACACTGATATACTAATCTTCTATGATATCCGTGGTTTGGCTGTGGAGGAGGTTGGCCACATAGTTCAGACACCAGCTGGAAAAGGCTGCAGAAGCCACTGTGGAGTAGGAGGACACAGGCACACAGCAGACAGGACTGATATCAGCTCCCTGCTGCTGCCGCCATGCTGTCCTGTGCTGCAAGCCTTCCTCCTACAACCTCTGCAGAAAATACAAGTCCTTTTGCTCTTACTCCGCTAGTGTCCCCTATGTACTGTGTGGCTGGGTTCCCTGATGAATGCATGCCATGCAGGAGGACAGACACAACAGTCAGTGAGTGTTCTAATCAGTCTGATGGGGAAGCGTTCATTGGCCAGCCGCCTCTCTTCCTGCATGACACGCCCCCTTTTTCAATGCTGCCCTTGCCCCAGCTCTTAACAAATGGGGGGTTCCAATGTCAAGCACCATCAGGCCCCTTTACTGAGGGGCCCCATAGCGGTTATGTGGTCTGCTGCTATGGACACTATGTCCCTGCCTGCATGGGTCCACCTCCGGGCCCCAGTGCAGTGCATTTCTTATATATATATATATATATATATATATATATATATATATATATATATATATATATATATATATATATATATATATATATATATATATATATATATATATATATATATATATATATATATATATATATATTAATATATTCGAGCGAGATATTTGACCGTTTCCCTGAGGATTCCATTGTTCTATCTCTTTAAATCCTTCATACGCTTCCCGAGACATAGGCCTTTTTATTCAGTACCTGGACCCGTTGGAAGCGTTGGTGAGACATGAAACGGCTGTCGTCCATGAGGATACTCTTCACCATTTCCATGTTTTAATTGTTTGAATAAAAAAGAATTTTGCGTAAGAGTGCTATCTACATCCTTTCTACACCTTTTTATTCAGTGCTAATTTTTGTGGTGTGGTATTTTCTCGTAACTCCACTATTCCTGCATCTTGCTATGTTATTTTCAAATCTATTTGTTTATGTGGCACAAATTACATTCGTATGGTACATCACTTTCCATTATATGGTGCTTCAGCATTATTAACCCATAACCGTAAAACCCCTTTAAATGCAAGCATTCATTTCTTGATGGATTTATGCCAAGAGCGCTCTAACTGTATTGATTATTTTTTTTCGTGTGATTTCTCATCTTATTACAATATTAATACTTTTAGTTGGAAGATCACACGTTTCAGATTGAACAGCTAAAAACAGAAGTAGAATCCAAAAAAGAAGAACTGATTCGGCTGCAACAGTCTTTAGCCAATACTGAACAGGTACGTACTTGGGTAATCATTGTAATGAGTCCTAATGTTTGGCTACAATGTAGTTTCAAAACCAGATTGTTAGATGTGACTCCTCTAGGTCATGGGGCTCTGGTAACAGCTATTAGTCTGATTTTAATTAGGGAGTTGTTACCTTACTGCCATCTTACTGCAGAGGGGAACATAGGGTTTTTTTGTTTTTGTTTTTGTTTTTTTTTTGTTTTTTTGTTATAGGCCAGAAGTGATCTGCCAATCACATAATTAACAGTTTTTGGGGGACCTAAAGGGGTTGTCAGCATCCTGTATGCAATCGCCATGTGTTAGAAATAATTGAATCGGCCAGAAATCGCCTTCCCTGGGCACTGCGCTGTGATTCTGCCGCTGTCCCAATGGTTCTTTACTAGTGATGAGTGAATGTGATAGGATAATGTTATCCAAGCATCTCCGGTGTGCCCGAATAATTTGTTTGAGTCCCTGTGGCTGCATGCTTTGCTTCTGTTAGATAGGCTATCCCCGCATGTGTCCCTGCGGCTGTCTAACAGCTGTGACTCAGGACTCGACCATATTATTCGAGCACCCACAGCTATTTGGATGACACCCGAACGAACACGTTATCCGAGCACATTCGCTCATCATGATTCTTTCCTGATATAGTATATTAACAAATGTTTTGGGTTTTTCATAAACTAGTTTCTAAAATAAAGTAGAGAGGCCTAAACGGCAAATATTACTTCTGTTTACTAGTTTATGGCTAAAATGTTATGGTATCAGAGCGTTAATGGGATAGGATTTCTGCCCATTTTCAAGTTAAAGCTGTGTCCTACAGAGCAGCCACATCCATTCAGCATTGCTGTAAGATTTCTTTTACAAACTATCTCTGAAACGTTTGTGTTTTGTCTTTCTTAACCAGAAAATCACTCTCTTCAGTTTACAGTCTTAAATTGTGACTTGAAAATACTTATTTCAGTTTTGTTTCTCACTGTATTTTGGATTTTTCTGTAGTCAGAGTCGACATTGTCTTCAAAGCTGTCGGCACTGGAAGCCGAGAAGGACTCGCTACAAAGCCTGTTGACTTCTAAAGAATCTGAGCTGTTATCAGTTAAAAATGTGGCCCAAGAGACGGAGGCTTTATTCAACCAAGAGCAAGAAAAGCGAGTCGGCGAGATACGGGACTTGAATGAAAAACTTGACAAAAAGGTACCAAAGCCGTAGCCTGATATGTGCGACACCAGTATTTCCTCATGTTATTAGGCTCTGCTATATGTGATCAGGTGACTTGTGCTTGTTGTGCCATGTGTGCTGGTCATCTACAACTGTATACATATCTCCTGTACACTATTCCAAAAAGGCAGGAAAGGTGTTTGGTTATGGCCTCCCTAGTGTCATGGTTAGGACATGGTTAATGTCCTGTTCTCTCAGGGTTAATGTTGTTAGCCTCTCTTTCAAGATGGGAGGGCTATTTATACTCGCTCCTAACCTGGTATCCTCGTCAGCTATAGGTTTACTTCTGTCTGTATGCTTGACCTCTGGAGTGTGTGCCAGCTTGCATAGTGTTCTTGCTTTCCGTGCTTTACTCAATTCGTTTTCAATTACTGACCCCTGGCTTGGCTTCTGGCTATTCCCTGACTCTCCCTGCTGGTATCTCGTTATCACCTGGCTTCGACCTCTGCTTGTTTCACTATTCTTTTATGCTTATCCCTTCTCTGTTTTCCGGCGTCTGGCTCTGCCCCCTGACATCCTCCCACTCAGTCACATGTCTAAGGTCCTGTTGTTTTACCTGATCACTTTGTCACATGTGTAAGGTCCCGTTGGTGATCAGGTTCGTATTCAGCGTCTAGTCCATCTCCGTTGCTGCTGGGTGCAGCTTTTTCTGTAGCACCAATACCCGAGCGTCGTGACACCTAATCATGTCTATTAATTGTGTTCTTAGACTGCAGAAGAGCAGAAACTGTATCAGAAGATGTTGGAGGACCAATTTAACGTAATTCAGGGAACAGTGAGGGAGGCAGAGAATATCATCCAGGATGCTGTGGCTAAACTTGATGATCCCCTACATATCCGCTGCACCAGCTCACCAGGTATGGTTCTTCCATGTCACAAATGCTTCTATAGTCTGTTTATTAATGAATCATTCAGTTTTAGGACCAATTATTGTTAGAGATTAAAGGATAGTCTTTCAAATTAAAAACATATTATTCTATTCAAAAGCAAATGCAATGAAACTTTCTTCTAGGAGCAAAACAAATCTAAATATATATCAGCAAGATTATATTTAGGTTATATTTGCATCAGTTGGCATGCTTTCACATGTCATAATTGCTGTTGGGCCTGGTTTACACTATTTGTTTTTGGGTTTTTTTTAGCCAGTCAACATCACTTGACCATTTCCTAAGTGGCTGAACTGGATATGGATGGACTATGTGCCCTGTTCATTGACTGGTATTGTTCATGCTAGTCTTAATGATAGACATGCAGGAGGAAGATGCACTAAATTCATTAAGAGGTTTACATCGCCTTTTACAAGTGCTTTTTGCTCTGGCAGAGATGTAATCCACTAAAGTGGCTTAATTTTTCCTGAATTAGACAATCGGGTGTAGTCACACCCTGTCACGCCTATGCTTTGCCCATTTTGGCACCCCTGACCAGGGCTAGCATAAAAAATGGCAGTGCCAAGGCTAGCATAAAAATGCCAAAAATTGCTAAAAAGTTATGAATCAAGTTGTTTTCATGCCAGAATACTGGCAAGAACACCTTACTGAATCCGGCCCTATTAAACATATTTGATGCCACAGATTTTATAATAGACATGTACACAAAACTGTCCCATTTCACGTCATTGCTATTCTGTTTTCTACCACCATTTTTACCGGGTTTTGATATTTGTAAGGAGTGTTTTGTGTTTTCACATGTATTTGATGGATATACAAACAGACCTTTTCTACTGCTTCATGTCCTTTGTTTTAATGTCCTTTTTCTTTTTGAAGATTACCTTGTAAACCGAGCAAAGGGTGCGATAGACTCATTATCATCCCTAGCAAACGGACATTCTAAGTACATACAGAACATGACTGGTGAGTGCAGGTTTATTTTCGACATTCTCTGATCCTACTTTTTGTGCATAATCTAGAAGATGCCACATTTTTCCCTAGACTAGTTTCACACTATTACTCCATTGTATTTATTGATGTCCCACTTATTAGCTTTTTTGAAAAAACATTTCTTCTGTAGCCACTGCTGCCGTTGGAAACTAAAGATAGAATTTGCAAAACTTCAAAAACTTTAGAGTTCTCAAAAAAAAAAAAATACTACATGCAAACATGAATGAAAAAAACCCTTTATTTCTGCTGGTAACATTATATGTAGCTTTATGCACTTATTTTAGTTTCAACACTATTTTTTCTCCCTCAGATGCCTCTCATCTTGTTGGCGCACTGGCGCAGTTTGCACACTTAGCAGCCGATACAATTGTAAATGGCAGTGCAACATCTCACTTGGCACCCCCCGACCATGGAGATCGTGAGTACAGTTTTTCATGCTGGGTTTTTTAAGGTATTTATGCCATTAAGTATATTGGTTTTCTTAAACACAATGATTTTTAATGTTTTAGGTCTTGTAGACAGCTGCAGGGATTGTGGAAGCCAGAGTTTACAGTACTTGAATGAGCTGAAGGATAAGCAGTCATTGAAAGGTGCTGACCTGACCAATGTTAGAAGAACATTGCAGAATATCCTTGGACTTGGAGAGGTACAAATAACTTTTTAATAAGTAACAAAGAGCATTCCTTGGATTCAGATTACCTTAATTAAAGGGCGATGCATGGGCCACAAAAATGATACTACACTTCTTCCAGGACTCTATTCATTTCTATGGAAACGTTGTAGCTCATGGACTTGTCTGTTTTCGTACCTCCTGTAGTAGCAGACTAAAAGACTGAGATGGAAATTACCCTTTAAATTCACCTTTGTAAGTTTTATATCAAAGCTTTAATTTCATGTTTGTTTGTTTTTTTGTGTTTCAGGAGTTAAGGCCTAAGAGCTTGGATATCAGGCAGGAAGAATTAGGAGACATGGTGGATAAAGAGATGGCATCTACATCTGCAGCCATAGAAGATGCAGTGCGAAGGATTGAGGTGAGGATTATGTAATCTATAATGGACTTTATATACTGAAATAGTTTCTATCCTTGTGTCATCTGCAGATATAACTGAATAAAGGAGTTATCCAGGACATTGATTATTTTTTCAATGAGTCGAAGAACTTACCGGCAGTTAGTTGCCAACTACCTACTTTTTCTTCCCTTCTAAGATCTCTCCCAGCTTAAGTGGTAACTCAGGCTCAGGAAACTGGCTATCAATCCTCATAACATTGGCTGTGACGCACCGTGGACAGAGCACTGTGGAAGAGAAGAAGCTGCTCTGTCGACATGATGTCACCAGAAGCCGGAGAATCCGTGGCAGGAGATGTCAATGACTGCTCTAAGCCAGCAGATTTTGTTGCAGGGCAGAACAGGCAGGTAGTTACCAACTACCTGCCACTAAGTTTGTAGCCCCATTCAAAAAATAAGCAGTGCCCCAGATATCCCCTTTAAATGAAGTAGAGAAATGTCATTCATTACATTCTCCTACACCATAACCTAGTAGGTTCTTGTCTGTTTTGTAAGGAGAATTACCTATGACTGTAGTGTTCCCTCTAAAGCTCAAACTACATTGAGTGTTAAGGCTACATTGACACTGCCATTAGTGGCTCAATCAACTGGAACAATGATCTGTTGGGTTCAAAGACTGCCGGTGGTATGGGTGATGTGGCAAATCTGAACTGTGTCATTACTTCCATTACAGACAAAGCACAAAACAAATGTCAACATAGTTTGACTTGAATGTTTTGTGCTGTATAGTATTTTATCAATACTGGTATGAGCTAGAAGGGTACTATCTGTTCATATGAACCTGCAGCCCAACCCCTTCTCTGATCTATCAGCCATGTCATGTGGCCACTTGACTGGAGCATTGAGAACCACTTGTTACCTGTCGCCCCCTGGCTCCGATTTTGATTAGCCAGCCTGGCGCAACCTGAACCTCATCATTGTAGCTGGACACGTGACTTTGCACCAGACTGGGTAATCGAAAAAAGAGTGACAGACACTGTTAGGTAGGAGGCTTTTCTCAAGACTCCCATACTGCGACCACAGATTACTGACGTGACCGATGGACCAGGTCCTGCGAATCGATTTGCACCAACTCTAGCCTTCCGCTATTACAAGGTAAAAATAGTCGCTGCTATCACTTAACTGATCTGGTATTTCACTCCAGTTCTTTTAATTTATTATGTATCAATTATTTTGGCTGAAACACTTCTATTTTCTGGCAGGAAATGATGAATCAGGCTCGAAAGGACAGTTCTGGGGTTAAGCTGGAAGTAAATGAGAGGTCAGTTTAATTATTTTCTCAAGTGATGAAACGTCAGTGCTGCAGCTTTTTATATCATACATTGCGGGTACTGTCTCTATTTTAAGCCTCTTTATAACTCGTATATTGTTGGTCCCATCAGAGCAAAGCTGTTCTTAGTCTTACTTTTAAAAGGGTTTCCGGGATCACCACAATAATCTACTTTCCCTAGGATATGTGATCCATATGCAATTAGGGGGTATAATTCTCAACACTCTCCAAATGGCTTTCGAATGTGGCCGCAGTGCTCGGGCAAGTGCTGCAGCTTTTTCAATGTTTGCACCGTCTACTTGCTTGCAATTTTCTTAATAAGTGTCTGTAGACCATATTGCAGCATCGTCCCATTAAAGTATATCAATTAATATTGCACTATTCTGTACAGTCACCACTAAGTATATGGTGTGCAAGTAGACGGAGCAGTATAGACACGTGCCATGGCCTCTTTAAACCGCTATGCCATCAAAGATTATCATTATGGTGATCCTGGAAAACAATGTTATTCAAAACAATGTTATTTTGTAAACTGCTGTGGGTAAAGCAAAAAAAAATGTATGTTTGGCTTTGTATTTTAATAGGATTTTGAATTCATGCACAGACCTTATGAAGGTAAGCGATGAAGAGTGAGCAGTGTACTCTTATGCTCAAGGGGTTTTTATACACGACAATAGTATTTAAAAAAATCTCACAAGTTGCAGTACCTTTAAAAAAAAAAAAAAAAAAAAAAATGGGCGTCACACACATATATAGATAAAAATAAGGGGAAAAAATAGACACCTATTACCTATATTAGGTGTCTGTGCCCCCCACTGTGTAATATAATGGCTGTATCTGACCCTACAGGAACATGGTCTGATCATACCACATCTCCTGGGCAGGAAATGATGACGCTGTGCCTTTTTGTTTTGCGTATGTGAAAACATTGATGTCTGAATGAGGCCTAATTGTTTGTATTTCCGTACATGGATCTCATACTCCATACAGAATAAATTGAGATTATTATTTTTTTTAAATCTATATTGTATATTTATTTAGCCATTTGTGAACATGCTTTTTTTTATTTTTTTATTTAAGTATAGATTTGTCTTGACTTTGAGCTACAATGATATTAATCAGAATTGTTTTTTTTCCTTCTATTCAGGCCATTAGGCAGCTTGTTATAACCTCCACAGACTTACAGAAGGAAATTGTAGAGAGCGGAAGAGTAGGTTTCATATTTACTTGTCACTTTGTCTGATTTAGCGTATAGCTTAGTGGGTTTTTTTTTTAAATATAACACTTGCATTGTTTATGTAAAACTCTATATTATATATATTAAGCAACATTCACTGCAAGTCAATGGTTTCCCATCCCCTGCTTGCCACTATTGTGCATATTTAATAGGTTTGGGAAGTTGTCACTCCCCGGGGTCGTATATGACCTATTAATATGGGAATACAGGTGATGCAAATGTTACACTAGTCCTTCCTGTATGCCTCATATTAATGGGCTTGTTGTGGAGAAATCTTATTTTATTTCCTTATACTAATGATTTCTTCCAGTCACCAGGGCATGTGGTGCCTGGCAGAAACCCCTGCCTCCTGTCTTTATTGTAATCCTTACCTCCTCCCAGTTACGGCCCCGGAATCCCGCACCTGCGCCCTGCACTCCCTCAGAACACATACACATACCTCATCCTCCATACTGTGGGCGCTGTATTCAGGGTTCTTCTAATCCTCCAATCCTTCTATTTGGATATTTTTCTGCCACATTCACATGCTTCAGAAAAAAATCCCTGCAGAATAATAATGCCACGTGTTTAAATAAAAATAAAAATCTATAGCATGTGTGATTGATACTGATTCTGTTCTGTAAAACAGACTGTTGCCATTGAATTGCAATTAAATATGGAGTTTCAGCAGTGGATTTGCCTACAGCTAATTCTTAATGTGTTAACATTGTAAAATGATAATATCTTGATGGATATCTGCTAAAATAATTTTTTTGTGGCCACTGCTTTACAGGGAGCAGCCACCACCCAAGAATTCTATGCCAAGAACTCCCGCTGGACGGAAGGTCTGATCTCCGCATCAAAGGCTGTGGGCTGGGGAGCCACCCAACTCGTGTAAGGATCTCACCCTCTTCATATCATTTTGATGTATTAATTTGTATATACAAAACTGGTTTTCCATTATTGATGATTGATGTCCATTATTTTTCTTTGTAAAGTAATGACTATCTAGTTTCTGAAGCTTGTTTGCTGTGTTACAGGGAGTCTGCAGATAAAGTCGTGCTCCATAAAGGGAAGTATGAGGAGTTGATTGTCGGATCACATGAGATTGCTGCCAGTACAGCACAACTGGTGGCTGCATCCAAGGTAACACTGTCAGTAAAAGAAGCGAGAAATAGTCAGACACATAATTTGTAGGCAAGTCCTAAAGTACCGAATTTTTCGGACTATAAGACCCACCAGACCATAAGACGCACCCTAACTTTTCAGAAGGAAAATAGGGAAAAAATCTTGTGTCAAATGGGAGTCCTTCTTAGTCTGAATTCATCTTACGGGGATGTGGGTGGGGAATCGGCAGCGCTGGTGGAGTGGGGTCACAGGAGGTGTTCGGTGGCCCTGCGATGATCTGACTCCCATCCCAGACTGGTTTGGTGGTGCGGGAGCTTCACTGACATCTTATAAAAGCACGGAGACCCCGCACATCCATTGCTGCAATGCGGTGGCCTTCGGGGAAATGTCCTGAGCTTGCTAACCAAAAGCCATTCTTAAAGGGAACCTGTCACCCCGAAAATCGCGGGTGAGGTAATCCCACCGGCATCAGGGGCTTATCTACGGCATTCTGTAATGCTGTAGATAAGCCCCCGATGTTACCTGAAAGAGGAGAAAAAGAGGTTATATTATACTCACCCAGGGGCGGTCCCGCTGCTGGTCACTTCGGATGGGTGTCTCCGGTCCGCTGCGGCGCCTCCCATCTTCTTTCCATGACGTCCTCTTCTGATCTTCAGCCACGGCTCCGGCGCAGGCGTACTTTGCTCTGCCCTGTTGAGGGCAGACAAAGTACTGCAGTGCGCAGGCGCCGGGCCTCTGACCTTTCCGGCGCCTGCGCACTGCAGTACTATCCTCTGCCCTCAAGAGGGGAGAGCAAAGTACGCCTGCGCCGGAGCCGTGGCTGAAGATCAGAAGAGGACGTCATGGAAAGAAGATAGGAGGCGCCGGAGCGGACCAGAGACACCCATCCGACCTGACCAGCAGCGGGACCGCCCCTGGGTGAGTATAATCTAACGTCTTTTTCTCCTTTTTCAGGTAACATCGGGGGCTTATCTACAGCATTACAGAATGCTGCAGATAAGCCCCTGATGCCGGTGGGATTACCTCACCCGCGATTTTCGGGGTGACAGGTTCCCTTTAAGATATTTCCCCATTCTACCCCTAACACCTATTATCCCGTCACCAGCTGGTCTTTCTTACACCTTTCCAGAATTCCTCTATTTATACTACCTTTAATATAAAATTGTCCTACCTCAACCGTTCCTTCTAGTTTTTGAAAAGGCCTTCCTCTAAAAATAAGTTAATTGCTTATATATTTTTTTCCTTCACTGCCTGGTTGGTCGGTTGACCCTTGCTGTACATATATTGTAAGGTAATAACATTGAATATGTTTCTTTGATTCTGTATGATCATTATTCTTCAATAAAATTAAAGGCTGTCAGCAGCTTTTTCTGTGTAATCTGATGACTGCATAAGGTAATAGTTAAAACGCAGATTTGATTCTCTTATTGAGCTTGTGGGTTTTTTGCTTGCAATGACCGTTTAAGCACCAGGAACTTATCATTGCTGGGACCCGGCAACGCATACATCCTAGTTTAACACACTCCATCCTGTGATGGGCAGCTCACTGTGTATGGACATTGTATATACAGAGCACGGTGTGGGGGGGTCAGCTTCCTCAGCTCTGCTTTATTGCTAAATCTATGAGATCTCTGTGTCAGAACTGATGCACTGAGTAAACTAAAATGACACATATAACCAAAAAGAAATTACCTAGTCACAAATGGCACTTCCAAAATAACATACTATACAAATAAACTGAAGCATATGCCAAGTAAAAATTCCCCAATTTTTTTTTTTTAATTTAACAAATATTGACACACAACTATTTAAAAAGATTCAGTGGGTGAATACACACACATATGGACCTGAGAACACAGGACTTAATATACTTATGCCATAAACATATTTAAAAAATGGGTGAATATCCAGAGTATATCAAGAAAAAATTTTTTTTAGGGTTCCTCAGAGAGGGCTACCTTTATATATGCAGCAAAGCTTTCTTGAATGTTAATCAATATTATATAATTCAATATATTTCTCTTTGTAAACGGTGCTTTTGGACTTATATGTCAGCCAAATTTGGTATTCAATATAACATTCATAAAGCATAGACACATAAATCAGGAAAAGAGTTTTCCCATACAGCTCTATTTAGATGCCCATATAGCTTATGGCTCTATGTAAAAACCTTTGTGGCTCCTCACAGCAAAATTGTCTACATATATAATTATAAGATTGCTTGCTATCTCTACATCCAAAATAAAGAACATTAAAGTACATAGTGCTAAAGTTCAATATTAGTGCAAAACATGCTTTAGAATACTTGCAGAGATAAAACCACATTGTAAGGTGCAAAAACAAGCTACTAAATATGACAGCAATCAAATAAGTTACTACACCCCCATCAGAAGAAGCTAACGCGAAACGAAACGCACGTCGGAACGCTCCCTGCTAACCAGGTCGTGTATACCCCTTGAAGTTAGTTGATTTGCTTCCTCCTTCATGTCTAGCTGAGTATTGCAAACCTTCAGTAGCATGTTTGCACTTTAACCACTGCACCTTAACCTAATTTTGTCATCCTTATTTGATTGCTGTCATATTTAGTAGCTTGTTTTTGCACCTTACAATGTGGTTTTATCTCTGCAAGTCGCAGTCATTATTTATCATGGCTTCTAAGGGGTTACATGGCCTCAGAGTTCTATACGTACAATGGAGGGCAGGAGGGGGTTGAAGTGAAGAATAAAATGAGTCACAAGCTGGATTATTTGAAGAAATTACCATTTCCGCAAATGATTAAAAGTGTTTTCTCTAGATGAGGACAAACAAACAAAAAATCATACACAGAGAGGGATGACTTTACATTATACGACTTTCTTTTCTTGGAATGCTCTGTCCTTTTACTACAGTTAATCATTTTGACAAATTTGCAGTGTTATGTGGCAGCAAAAAGTGCCCCAAAATATCGTTATATGAAGCGGATTATGTATCTACAGGTGAAGGCTGATAAAGACAGCAAGAATCTGGGAAAGCTGCAGCAGTGCTCTCGTCGTGTCAATGAGATGGCAGCGAATGTGGTGGCATCCACAAGATCAGGCCAAGAACAGATTGAAGAGAAAGGTAGTTTGTCTAGTATGTGGTCTTGAATTGGGATGTTTGATATGTATTCCTATGAGATCACTAATGACTAGTGATGAACAAGTGTACTCATTGCTCGGGTTTCTCCTAGCACGCTCGGGTGGTCTCCGAGTATTTGTTGGTGCTCGGAGATTTAGTTTTTGTTGACGCAGCTGCATGATTTGCAGCTTCTGGACAGCATGAATACATGTGGGGGTTGCCTTGTTGCTAGGGAATCCCCACATGTATTCAAGCCGTCTAGCAGCCGCAAATCATGCAGCTGCGTCAACATCAACAAAAACTAAATCTCCAGAGCACTCACAAATACTCGGAGACCACTCGAGCGTGCTAGGAGTAACCAGAGCAACGAGTATACTCACTCATCACTACTAATGACCTTTCCCTTTAGATACCATGGACTTCTCTGGAATGTCTCTCATCAAGCTAAAGAAGGAAGAAATGGAAAGCCAGGTAATGTGCAGTCTCTATGGACATCACATGTAGGAATGCTCTGCTTTCCCAAAAAATCCTGTATATGAAGTCCTCATGAGTAGGAGGAAAAGTGAATGAATTGCTTCTTAAAGTGACCCTCAACCTTGGCACCTAAGCATTTAATTAGTACACATTGTTTGCTTCCTACTGCCTCCTCCACTAAACCTGGCAGTCTGGTATTTCTGATGGCCACTTTAGAGGCATGGGGAGCACATTTCTAAGTCTGAACCGTACCTTCTCTGCCTTTCTTTTGCTATGTAGTCATGGTTTAGATTTCTGCTCCCTATGCCACTGCATGGTCACTTTTAAATCAAACCTCTCTCCATAGTTAAATGGGTGGAGGGGGGTGGGGTTATCTGGTCCTTTAAAAGTGATAGCATATCTCTAGGAGAGGCCATCAATATTTGCAGGGAGTGGCAATAGAGGCACCCCACCAGTCTATCAATAGCTGCTGCTCCTGATATTGTAACTTAAGGTACCGTCACATTTAGCGACGCTGCAGCGATCTAGACAACGATGCCGATCGCTGCAGCGTCGCTGTGTGGTCGCTGGAGAGCTGTCACACAGACAGCTCTCCAGCGACCAACGATGCCGAGGTCCCCGGGTAACCAGGGTAAACATCGGGTTACTAAGTGTAGGGCCGCGCTTAGTAACCTGATGTTTACCCTGGTTACCAGTGTAAATGTAAAAAAACCAAACACTACATACTTACATTCCGGTGTCTGTCGCGTCCCCCGGCGTTCTGCTTCCCTGCACTGTGTAAGCGCCAGCCGTAACGCAGAGCGGTGACGTCACCGCTGTGCTTCACGGCCAGCCGGCGCTCAGTCAGTGCAGGGAAGCAGAACGCCGGGGACAGACACCGGAATGTAAGTATGTAGTGTTTGCTTTTTTTTACATTTACACTGGTAACCAGGGTAAACATGGGGTTACTAAAAGCGGCCCTGCGCTTAGTAACCCGATGTTTACCCTGGTTACCAGTAAAGACATCGCTGAATCGGCGTCACACACGCCGATTCAGCGATGTCTGTGGGAGATCCAGCGACGAAATAAAGTTCTGGCCTTTCTGCTCCGACCAGCGATGTCACAGCAGGATCCAGATCGCTGCTGCGTGTCAAACACAACAATATCGCTATCCAGGACGCTGCAACGTCACGGATCGCTAGCGATATCGTTGTTAAGTTGTTCAGTGTGAAGGTACCCTTAGTCCTTGTTCACTTAAATGGGATGTAGGTGTTGTTAACTGCACGGTCATCCAGCTCCTATGTAAAGTAAAAAAAAAAGCTACGTGTGTGTATGTATAATATATTATATGTATATGTGTTTGTGTGTGTGTGAGCGAGTATACTCGTTACTCTGGTTTCTCCGAGCATGCTCGGGTGGTCTCCCGAGTATTTCGGTGTGCTGGGAGATTTAGTTTGTCGATGCAGCAGCATGAGTTGCGGCTGATAGACAGCTTGAATACATGTGGGGAGGCTTAACAAACAGGCAATCCCCACATGTATTCAAGATGTCTAGCAGCCGCAGCTCATGCAGCTTCGTTGACATAAACTAAATCTCCGAGCACGCCGAAATAATACTCTGAGACTACCCGAGCATGCTTGGAAAACCCGAGCAATGAGCATACTTGCTTACTAGTGAATCACTAGTGTGCATGTATGTATATCGGGTACTCTAGAACAGAGGTCCCCAACTCCAGTCCTCAAGGCCCACCATCATGTCATGTTTTCAGGATTTCCTTAGTCTTGCCCAGGTAATAATTGCATCACCTGTGCAATGCAAAGGAAATCCTGAAAACATGACCTGTTGGTGGGCCTTGAGGACTGGAGTTGGGGACCTCTGCTCTAGAATATGTAGGTAGTATATAGCACAGGCTACATACTATATTGCACAGTGACGTAGTATGTAACATAGCGTACGTAGTATATAGCAGGGCTACGTAGTATATAACACAGCCACGTAGTATATAACATAGCCACGTAGTGTATTGCACTGGCACGTAGTATATTGGTCAGCCACGTAGTATATAGCAGAGCCACGTAGTATAGAACATAGCCACGTCGTATATCGTAGTATATTGCACTGCCACGTAGTATATAACAGAGCCACGTAGTATATAACAGAACCGCCACAGCCACATAGTATATTGCACAGCTACGTAGTATATAGTACAGAGCACGTAGTATATTGCACAGCCACGTAGTATATTGGACAGTCACGATATATATTGCACATTCACGTTGTATATTGCCCAGCTACATCGTATATAGCACAGAGATGTAGTATATAACAGAGCCCACACAGTATGTAACACAGCCCACGTAGTATACAGCAATGTGGGCACTATATGCGTGGTTAAAAAAGACTTAAAATAAAAAATAATCATAAACTTACCTTCCGAAGACCCCTTGAAGTCCTGGCGCCTGTGTGCGGTGCACGCGGCAGCTTCCGGTCCCAGGGTTGGTATGAGCGCAGGACCTGTGATGACGTCGCGGTCACATGACCATGTTGTCATGGCAGATCCTTCTCTCATAGCATCCTTGGCACCGGAACCTGCCGCTTGCACTGCCGAGGACAGCAGGCGACGTCGGAGGGTGAAAATAACCTTTTTTATTAATTATTATTATTTGTAACATTAGATCGTTTTACTATTGATGCTGCATACGCAGCATCAATAGTAAAAAGTTGGTTACACAGTGTTAATAGCTGCGTTAACGGAGTGCATTACACCGTGGTCCGTTAACTCTGGCATTAACCCTGTGTGAGCGCTCAGCGCTGACTGCAGGGCAGTAAAGCAGCGGCCATTTCGCTGCCAGACTATGGCCGTCGCTGATTGGTCGTAGCAATGGTCGTGGGCGTTTTGCCATGACCAATCAGCGACTTGGATTTCCATGACACAGAGGCCGCAACAAATGAATATCCGTGACAGACAGAAAGACAGACAGAAGTGACCCTTGGACAATTAAATAGTAGACTAGATGGTGGCCCGATTCTAACGCATCGGGTATTCTAGAATATGCATGTCCACGTAGTATATTGCACAGCCCATGAGTTATATTGACCAGCCACGTAGTATATTGCCCAACCACGTAGTATATTGCCCAACCACGTAGTATATTGCCCGGCCACGTAGTATATTGCCCGGCCACGTAGTATATTGCCCGGCCACATATGTAACAGGTTAAAAAAGACTTAAAATAAAAAATAAACATACACTCATCTTCCGAGGGCCCCTTGTAGTCCTGGCACCTGTGTGCAGTGCACACGGCAGCTTCCGGTCCCAGGGTTGGTATGAGCGCAGGACCTGTGATGACGTCGCGGTCACATGACGTGACGTCATGACAGGTCCTTCTCGCATAGCATCCTTGGCACCGGAACCTGCCGCTTGCACTGCCGAGAACAGGGCGCGACGTCGGAGGGTGAGAATAACGTTTTTTTTTATTATTATTATTATTATTATTATTTGTAACATTAGATATTTTTACTATTGATGCTGCATACGCAGCATCAATAGCAAAAAGTTGGTCACACAGGGTTAATAGCTGTGTTAATGGAGTGCGTTACACCGCGGTCCATTAACGCTGGCATTAACCCTGTGTGAGGGGGCTGACTGGAGGGGAGTATGGAGCGGCCGGCGGACTGTGCCCGTCGCTGATTGGGCGTTTTTCTCTCTCTCTCTCTCTCTCTCTCTCTCTCTCTCTCTCTCTCTCTCTCTCTCTCTCTCTCTCTCTCTCTCTCTCTCTCTCTCTCTCTCTCTCTCTCTCTCTCTCTCTCTCTCTCTCTCTCTCTCTCTCTCTATATATATATATATATATATATATATATATATATATATATATATATATATATATATATTCAAGCTTCAAAGAAGCTTTATTGGCAGGACCAAATACACATCAGTTTTGCCAAAGCAAGTGTATAGAGGCAATAGGGATAGGGACTGAGGGGATGTTGGGTAGGAGCTGTGGGGGGAGGTGGATGGGGCAGATCCAGGGTGGGGGCTATAGTCCATGGCATAGGGGAGATGGATGGGGCGGATCCAGGGTGGGGGCTATAGTCCATGGCATAGGGGAGGTGGATGGGGCAGGTCCAGGTTGGGGGCTATAGTCCATGGCATCATAGTTCTCTTTCTCGTAGTCTATGACATTCGCTCACATACCGCGCTGCTATCTCCACCGCTCTCTCTTCTTCTCCCAGCAAGATATAGGTTTTCTCTTCCTCCTTCATGGTGATGAAGTCTGGGAAGAGATGTGAGAGTCTCCTGAAGTGAGTGTCCCTCACTGCTGAGTATTTGGAGCAGTGTAGCAGGAAGTGGGTTTCGTCCTCTATGGCCTCCTGATCACAGTGTTGGCACAGTCTTTCCTCCCTGGGCTTGTAGCTCTGCCTGTGTCGGCCACATTCGATGGCCAGACTGTGGGCACTGAGTCTATATCGGCTCAGGATCTGGCGGTCTCTGGGGTCCGGGAGTTTCTCCAGATATGGGGCCAGTCTGTAGTCTCTCTGTAGGCTCCGGTACATGGTCAGTTTCTGTGAGCTGATGATATCATTCTTCCAGTCACTGACATACCTCTCCTGGCCTTCATCTGCCATCTTCCTAATTCCGGCTTTTGTCAGGTTGTTGTGATTGGTGTTCTGCTCCGGTTGGGTTTGGCTGGGCTGTTCCGGGGGTTCTGGTTTTTCTGTTTCACCTTCATGTATCAGGGCTTTATGGTGGTGGGAGCTTGGATTGCTCCTATGCAGGTGAGCCTGGAATGACAGCGCCCTCTTTAGAACTGTTAGGTGTAGAGGGAATCTGCCCAGCTCGGCCCGACAAGCACTGTTGGAGGTGCTCCGATGGACCTGGAGAAGGTGCTTGCAGAATTCCAGGTGGAATATTTCTGTTGGACTGGAGTCCCACTTTGACCAGTCTGGGTAGGTGTGAGGACCCCAGACTTCGCTGCCATACAGGAGGATTGGGGCGATGATGGAGTCGAAGATTTTTAGCCAGACCCTCACTGGTGGCTTCAGATGGTAGAGTGTCCTTCGGATGGCATAGAAGGTTTTGCAGGCCTTGTCTTTCAGGGTCTCTATGGCTTGTTTGAAGTTCCCTGACCGGTGAATCTCTAGGCCCAGGTAGGTATATTTGTCCGTTCCTGTGAGGTCGCAGTTGTTGAGGATAAATGATGGGTGTTGGTCTGATCTTCTCTTTCTCCTCTGGAACACCATGGTGTTGGTTTTCTTTAGGTTGACCGGTAGGGCCCAGGTGGAGCTGAATTTCTCTAGGATTTTCAGGTTGTCCTGGAGGCCTTTCTCGGTTGGTGACAGCAGCAGCAGGTCATCTGCATACAGCAGGAATTTCACCTGGGCGTCGTGGAGGGTGAGACCTGGTGCTGAGGAGGATTCCAGGGCGGTAGCCAGCTCGTTGATGTAGATGTTGAAGAGCGTTGGGCTTAGGCTGCAGCCTTGTCTTACTCCGCGGCTCTGCTGGAAAAAAGCCGTTCTTTTGCCGCTCACACTCACGCTGCAGCTGTTCTCGGTGTAGGAGCTTTTGATGACATCGTAGGTCTTTCCTCCTATTCCACTCTCCAGCAGTTTCAGGAATAAGCCCGGGTGCCACACTGAATCAAAAGCCTTTTTAAAGTCCACAAAGCAGGCGTATATCTTCCCATTCTTTGTATTGTAGACGTGTCTCTGAATGAGGCTGTGCAGAGTATAGATGTGGTCAGTGGTGCGGTGGTTCGGCATGAAACCTGCTTGGCTCTTGTTGAGGATATTATAATATATATTATATATTATAATATATAATATATATTATAATATATATATATTATATATATATATAATATATATATATATATAATATATATAATATATTATAATTATATATATTATATATATTATAATATAATATAATATATATATATATATATATATATATATATATATATATATATATATATATATATATATATATATATATATATAATTTGTTTTGTGCCACAGAGTGGGTGGCCAAGTGTAAGGGATGCACTAAATTGTGCATACAAGGAGAAAAACTTTTGTATACCAATTTTATCCTTGTGTGAAGATGGCTGATCGAATTTTAAAGCTTACAAGAAAGTGAAAGTTCAATACCCCTTGCTTACCCATCTAATTTATATTCAAAACTAATTGATATTTTTATTGTTAAGGTTAAAGTCCTTGAACTTGAGTCTGCGCTGCAGAATGAAAGAATGCGTCTCGGAGATCTTAGGAAGAAGCATTACGGAATGTCAGGAGTGCTTGATGAAGCAGAAGAAACTGTAAGACCACCTCAGAGACCTGGAATTCTGAAGAAGCCACAGTTGGCACAGAAGCCGAACATTCCACCCAAGACCGAGCACAAGGTATAAACTTCAGAAAACCATTTCCTCCCAACTCTGAGATGCCATGTATGATATTAAGAACCTGAAATAATACTTACTACTAAACTATATATTTTGGGGGGGGGATTTGCCATGAATTCAAACTAATACATTGACACTGAAAGGGTTTTGATACTTTAATAGAGCTGGCGGAGTGTGTGATCACCAAAGTTTATATACTTATAAAACAAAACAGTGAACCTGTCAGCTGATACACGATGCCCTATCCATGGGCGGCTTGTATCAGGCACTGGCTGTATGATTTTAGCCAGGTAAGTTTGTCTGAAATGCTGCGACGTTTCAGAGAAAAACGCACTTTAAAAGCCGTCTGGGACAGAGATCGCCCCCGTAAAATAGTCGGACAGGCAGGTCCCCGGCGGCTTCACCCCACCCACTGTCCTGGATGGACAAGTCTCTGCCTACATGCGCTGATTCATGAAGAGGAGCAGTTACATTTCTGGAGTAAAGAACACCACGGCTCTCCATGAATTAACAGAGCTGTGGCACTCTCGCCCCGTTCCACCCATTTTAGCAGAGCTTGGCAAAACCACTGTGAAAACTCCAAGTTATACAAAAAAATTAAGAATTTTCAAAGAGGTTTACGCCAGAATTGTGACGTAATAGCTTTGATGAAGTGGGACTTAAATGTACTCAAATGTTTTTGATCCTTAACATATTTTTTTATTAACTACATGTTTAATTTACTCTTTTATTTTCTAGATTGATAAAGATGATGGCGTCTATCAAGCTCAGTTCATCAACTTCTAGCTCTTGATTCCATGTCAGGATGGCTGTCCACCATGACGTTTGAGCACAGCTACATGTTCTAGGGTGTGCCAGAAATACTGTAACACTGGCACTTTTGAACCATTACATCTGTGTTCTATACAGATAGTTGCTCTTCTGATACCTTTGGGGTGGTAACTTTAGCCTTTCCCACTCAGCTGCTTATTTATACTAGTGTAAGAAATCTATTGTTGGCATCTTTTTATTTAGGTTTATTTTATTATATTTTATTTTGCCTTTATAAAGAGGTGCAAAAGGGTGGTGCACAATTCTTCTTGTAAGTTATATATGCACCAGAAGATACCCTCTACTACAGACGTTAACCAAACTATTGCGTGGCTGGGTGGCATGTCCTCAAATGCCACCATCTAGAACAGTGTTTTGTCAGAATCCAGTCCAGAATCTCCTCAGTATTGCACAAGTGAGACAACCTGTGGCAGTTCCAGATACCTTAATATTTCCATCTCACGTACAATACCAAGGCAATCCTGAATAACTGTTGGGGGCTGTGAGGACTGGAGTTTGGGAAACGCCGATCTAGAATATAAATTGACTTGAAATGTGAATGTCTGAATAAAGCTGAGACCATCTATGCTTGAAAGACGTCCTTCTAGTTGAAGACCACCAGTCTTGTAACCGTTACTCTTTAGGTTCTCACTATTTCTACTTTGCCTAGGTGAGAAGGGAATGTCTTCTGTGATAAATAAATGTTGAACTAATGTAATTATGTTTTTAAATGTTTTAAATTTAGAATTCATTATGTTCTGTAGAATATTCCATATTTTTATTTTCTTGCACCCAAGTTTCTGGAGGAGGGGAAAGTTGAGTAATACCAATTGGTGGTGTAAATCACTTATTATAACAAATCTTAGCAATGCCTACAGGACTCTAAAATGGCATCTTTAGGCTTGAAACAAAAACAAATGTTGGGTGTTCACTTGCTAATATGATCTGTGCTGAATTAGCAATTTAATAACTGTTAGAATTAAATATTAAATCAGTACAGAGGACGAGAGTACCATTCTGGAGCAGAGGTTGGTGCCCGGCTTAAGGGATTGTGTAAAGGGGCTGTATATAATCTTCCACTGCTACAGACACATTAGCGTCACCTTGGATGTGTGTAGGTGAGAGATACAATGTCCAACTATTCTGCACACACGCGTTTTATTGTTTTACCTATGTGATCTCACTTCTTTGTTTCCAGTTGGTTATATTCTGTCCGGTGTTTTGTCATCCATGATTACGTGGCGGGTATGAGGACTCACTGTGATGCTTTATTTATTTGATGTGTTACTTAGGATCCCGGGGATTTTTTTTCATTTCCTGTCATTTTATTTTCAGCACGGTGACTGAAGATGGTGAACTTGAAGGCTGAATTTTTTTTTTTTATGTTGAGTATAAGAGTATACTTTTGTTCACTAGCGATCTACCAGCCATGATTCATGTGCTCTGTCACAGAACATTTATTTAGAGAAATGTCCTGATTTATTAAAAGTTTTTTATATGCCATCTGAGTTACAGGGTTGTCCGTCTCAAGCAGTAGTCTTTTCATATCCTTGTCCTCCTTTTAGGCTGAATGTGTTTTCAGTTTTGTATCTTTGTACATGTGAAATAAGCAATAAAACTTTAAATCTATTTTATGTGTGACGGTTTTATTTTTGAGAATGTGGAACTACTGCCAAATTGCCGGTTTCCACTGGCCGCAGCTGAATTCCATTTTGGCATGTTATTATGGTACTAAATTATACCAACAATCTTGTACCAAACTTGTCTATCAATAGATGATTTGGATAGTAAAGTAAAATGAGTAAAGACACTAGCGCCCAAGAGGAGATGGGCAGTGCTGAAAGCGGCTGACAGAAAAACAGGTCCTGTGTGGCAAGCCCATAGAGAAATGTGATCAAATACAAACTGGATACTGTCACACTAAACAGCAGGTGGATGGACATGGGGCGGAAAAAATACGTACAATAAGTATATCAATAAAAATTGCATATATAAAGTAATGCTCAGATAATCCCTTCAAAAGTCATGGTAATTCAAACCTACACACACCGGGACTTATGATCAATACCTATCAATAGTCTGAATTATCTAGGACTCAAGCTCTATATTAACCCCTTCCCAACCTGTGACACAGCGTATGCGTCATGAAAGTCGGTGCCAATCCGACCTGTGACGCATATGCTGTGTCACAGAATGATCACGTCCCTGCAGATCGGGTGAAAGGGTTAACTCCAATTTCACCCGATCTGCAGGGACAGGGGGAGTGGTACTTTAGCCCGGGGGGATTGGCTTTGCCCCCACGTGGCTACGATCGATCTGATTGGCTGTTGAAAGTGCAACAGCCAATCAGAGCAATTTGTAATATTTCACCTATGAAAAGTGGTGAAATATTACAATCCAGCCATGGCCGATGCTGCAATATCATCGGCCATGGCTGGAAACCCTGATCTGACCCCCCCCACCGCCACCGATCTCTTCCCCAGTTCTCCGTTCTGGGGTCCGCTCCCCTCCGTCCTCCTGTCCGATCTCCCCATCCTTCTGTCCGCTCCCCCCGTGCTCCCCCTCCACCCCCTCATACTTACCGAGCCTCCCGGTGTCCGTTCGTCTTCTCCATGGGCACCGCCATCTTCCAAAATGGCGGGCGCATGCACAGTGCGCCCACCGAATCGGCCGTCCGGCAGATTCGTTCCATGTACATTTTGATCACTGTGATAAAACCTATCACAGTGATCAAAATAAAAAAAATAGTAAATGAACCCCCCCTTTATCACCCCCATAGGTAGGGACAATAATAAAATAAAGAAAAAAAAATAAAAAAAAAAAATATATATATATATATATATATATATATATATATATATATATATATATATATATATATATTTCCAATATAGTTTTTTCCAATATAGTTTTTTCCAATATAGTTTTTTCCAATATAGTTCTACTAGGGCTAGGGTAAGGCTATGTGCACACGTATTCTGGTCCTCTGCGGATTTTTCCGCAGTGGATTTGATAAATCCGCAGTGCAAAACCGCTGCGGATTTACCGCGGTTTTTCTGCGGATTTCACTGCGGTTTTACAACTGCGGTTTTCTATTGGAGCAGTTGTAAAACCGCTGCGGAATACGCAGAAAGTGACATGCTGAGGAATGTAAACCACTGCGTTTCCGCGCAGTTTTTTCCGCAGCATGTGCACAGCGTTTTTTGTTTCCCATAGGTTTACATTGAACTGTAAACTCATGGGAAACTGCTGCGGACCCGCAGCTGCGGATCTGCAGCGTTTTCCACAGCGTGTGCACATACCCTTAGAATTAGGCTATGTGCACATATGGAAAACCGAATCCGTTGTGCCCATAGTGCAGAAAATACAGCGCGGAAACGCTGCGTTGTATTTTCCGCAGCATGTCAATTCTTTGCGCGGATTCCGCAGCGTTTTACACCTGTTCCTCAATAGAAATCTGCACAAAAAACACTGGAAATCCGCAGGTAAAACGCAGTGCCTTTTACCTGCGGATTTTTCAAAAATGGTACGGAAAAATCTCACAAATCCACAACATGGGCACATAGCCTTAGGGTTAGGGTTTGAATTAGGGCTAGGGTTGGAAATATGGATAAGATAAGGCTTGGGGTTAGGGGTGTGTTGGGGTTAGGGTTGGGATTAGGGTTAGGGGTGTGTTGGGGTTAGGGTTGTGGTTAGGGGTGTGTTGGGGTTAGGGTTGTGATTAGGGTTATGGCTAGAGTTGGGATTAGGGTTAGGGGTGTGTTGGAGTTAGAATTGAGGGGTTTCCACTGTTTCGGCACATCAGGGGTCTCCAAACGCAACATGGCGCCACCATTGATTCCAGCCAATCTTGCTTTCAAAAAGTCAAATGGTGCTCCCTTCCGAGCCCCGACGTGTTCCCAAACAGTGGTTTACCCCCCACATATGGGGTACCAGCATACTCGGGACAAACTGGGCAACAACTATTGGAGTCCAATTTCTCCTGTTGCCCTTGTGAAAATAAAAAATTGCTTGCTAAAAATAATTTTTGAGGAAAGAAAATTATTTTTTTATTTTCACGGCTCTGCGTTATAAACTTCTGTGAAGCACTTGGGGGTTTAAAGTTGTCACCGCACATCTAGATTAGTTCCATGGGAGGTCTAGTTTCCAAAATGGGGTCACATGTGAAGCACCTGGGGGTTCAAAGTGCTCACTATGCATCTAGATAAGTTTCTTGGGGGGGTCTAGTTTCTAAAATGGGGTCACATGTGGAAATGGGGTCACATGTGGGGGAGCATCAATGTTTAGGCACACAGGGGCTCTCCAAATGCGACATGGTGTCCGCTATCGATTGGAGCTAATTTTTCATTCAAAAGTCAAATGGCGCTCCTTCCCTTCCGAGCCTTACCATGTGCCCAAACAGTGGTTTACCCCCACATGTGAGGTATCAGTGTACTCAGGAGAAATAGCCCAACACATTTTAGGATCCATTTTATCCTGTTGTCCATGTGGAAATGAGCAAAGTGAGGCTAAAAGAAATTTTTTGTGAAAAGTACTTTTTAATTTTTACGGATCAATTTGTGAAGCACCTGGGGGTTCAAAGTGCTCACTATGCATCTAGATAAGTTCCTTGGGGGGGGGGGGGTCTAGTTTCCAAAATTGGGTCACTTGTGGGGGAGTTCCAATGTTTAGGCACACAGGGGCTGTCCAAACGCGACATGGTGTCCGCTAAAGATCGGAGCCAATTTTTCATTGAAAATGTCAAATGGCTCTCCTTCCCTTCCGAGCCCTGTCGTGCGCCCAAACAGTGGTTCCCCCCCACATATGGTGTATGGGTGTACTCAGGACAAATTGTACAATAACTTTTGGTGTCCAGTTTCTCTTTTTACCCTTGGGAAAATAAAAAAAATTGTTGCTAAAAGATCATTTTTGTGACTAAAAAGTTAAATGTTAATTTTTTCCTTCCATGTTGCTTCTGCTGCTGTGACGCACCTGAAGGATTAATAAACTTTTTGAATGTGGTTTTGAGCACCTTGAGGGGTGCAGTTTTTAGAATGGTGTCACTTTTGGGTATTTTCAGCCATATAGACCCCTCAAACTGACTTCAAATGTGAGGTGGTCCCTAAAAAAAATGGTTTTGTAAATTTCGTTGTAAAAATGAGAAATCGCTGGTCAAATTTTAACCCTTATTAACTTCCTAACAAAAAAAATTTTGATTCCGAAATTGTGCTGATGTAAAGTAGATATGTGGGTAATGTTATTTATTAACTATTTTGTGTCACATAACTCTCTCGTTTAACAGAATAAAAATTTGAAAATTGTGAAATTTTCTAAATTTTAGCCAAATTTTCATTTTTTTTCACAAATAAACGCAAAAATTATCGACCTAAATTTACCACTAACATGAAGCCCAATACGTCACGAAAAAACAACCTCAGAACCGCTAGGATTTGTTGAAGTGTTCCTGAGTTATTACCTCATAAAGGGACACTGGTCAGAATTGCAAAAAACGGCCAGGTCATTAAGGTCAAAATAGGCTGGGTCATAAAGGGGTTAAAGCTTGTGTGGTGTTGCTCTATAGCGGGTCCCCAACTTATAGCTTAGGAGCCAAATATGGCTCGTGATCCCATGTACTGTGGCTCACCGCTGTCTACCAGCTTGGTGCAATAGCTCCAGTTTTAGCAAACTGGTATGAAGAGCACATCTCAAAATGTTTTGTTTTGTTTTTTTTTGGTTTTTTTTTTTTTTGTAACCCTGCACAGAAGAGATCTGGATGCACATATACTGGTCTAAGGCCGGCGTCACACTAGCGAGTTTTACGGACGTATGAGCGCAGAAAATACGTCCATAAAATATGCATTGCACACGGCCCAATGATTCTCTATGGGGCAGCTCCTATCTGCCGTATATTACGCATCCGTAATATACGGTATGTTACGGGCGTAGAAAATCACACCATGCTGCGTTTGTCAGCATATTGCGCAAAAAATACGCCAATGAAAGTCTATGTGGGTGAGAAAATTACGGACCACACACGGGACCATGCGTGTGACTTGCGAGTGTTCTATAGAAAAGCCGGCAATTCAGCGTGGTGTACAGTATAATCACACTGATAGAATAGGCAGAATAAAAGTGTGCACATAATATAGGTGTGTATACATATATTGTAGCATGGCTAAAGGGTGTGTAGTCGATGGGAGGTATGTGCCACATAAGTGCCTTGTTACTGTATGGTAGCCCAGGGGTATTTCTGTCTTGCACATAACCATGTAAATATGTGTTTCAGGACCTGTGGTAATGTCAGACCACATGGCTAATCATGTGATGGGTTACTGGGTGTGGTTAGCTCTATTTAAGACTGGCTAATGCTTTACACAGCAGATATGTGTGGAGGTGAAACCCTCCTGAGTGTGTTACGGCTTCAGGACTGAGCCGGAAGAACTGGACACTTGTTTTTCTTTGCCTGAACCAAAGGCTATTTTGTTTTCTGTTGTTTTGCCACATGGTTTATGAAGCAATAAACCCAGTGAACTAAAGGAACACGTCTCCTGAGTGTCAGCCGTCGCAGCTGGGTGAGTGGAACCCCTACAATTGGTGGTAGACATGCGAGCAGCGTTCCCAGCGGAGACGTGAGTTTATTTTTGAATGTCCTGGGTCAAGGCTGTTGCAAGCCAGCAAGCATTGCCGGAGAAAATGGAGGACTTGCTGAAACACTTGGTCCAGCAGGAGCAAAGGCAGCAAGAGACCAACAGGCTGTTGATGCAGCAGATACAACAGAGCCAGCAGGAGCAACGGCAGCAGATGCAGCAAAACCACCAGGAGCAACGGCAGCAGATGCAGCAGAGCCAGCAGGAGCATCAGCAGCAGATGCAGCTTCTGGCAACCGCCATCCAGGGCAAGGCGAGCGCCCCAACCCCAGGTTTGGCTGATGACACCCACGTCCGGAAGACGGTAAGACGCGCATTGCAGAAAATGACTCCCGGGGATGATGTTGAGGCCTTCCTGACGATGTTTGAGAGGGTCGCTGAGAGGGAAAAACTTCCGCCAGAGCAGTGGGCAGAGGTACTTGCGCCATACCTGACAGGAGAACCCCAGAAGGCGTACTATGATTTGACCTTGCAGGATGCCAAAGAGTATCACAAATTGAAAGCCGAGATTCTCGCACGTTTGGGGGTGACACTGACTGTCAGGGCACAGCGAGTTCACTCCTGGGGCTATCACCGGGACAAACCACCTCGTTCCCAAATGTTTGATCTGTTGCACCTGGTCCAGAAATGGCTGCAGCCAGAATCCTCTGTGCCTGCACAGATGGTAGAACGGGTGATGATGGATCGGTTTGTCCATTCCCTCCCGAGGCCTATACAGTCTTGGGTTGCCCAGGGTGATCCCCAGAATGCCGACGAGCTGATCGGACTGGTTGAGAGATACCAAGGGTTGGAAGGCTCCTTCGGGAGGCAGCCAATGCCGTACTGGGGGTCCCAGAAGGCAGCGGAGTCCCAAAAAGGGGTGGTGCGTCCAAGGTCACAAAGGGCGGGGGAGGTGGTGCCCAAGGTCCCCACGGGTGATATTATTTGTTGGAGGTGCCACAAGCCAGGACATATAGCTGCCCGTTGTTCCCAAACCACTGAGCAGATGGACTGCAGCATGGGACGCCGTTGTTCATACTATGCGTATCCAGCCTGTAGTGTGAACTCTCCATCTAACGAGGGACCTCAAGCGTGTCCCGTAAAGGTGAACGGTCGAGCAGTAACGGCACTGTTAGACTCGGGGAGCCTAGTGACCCTGGTGAGGGCCACTTTTCCTCTCCACCTGCTCCCAGGAAAGAAGGTCGGAGTGCGGTGCATACATGGTGATGCAAAGGACTACCCTATGGCCAGGGTGGACATTGAAACGGCATGTGGCACTGAGTCCCACATAGTCGGCGTAGTTCAGGACTTGTTGCACCCTATAATTATTGGCCGGGATTTCTGTTTGTTTTGGGATTTGTGGGGAAAAGGTTCTGAGCTCCCTGGCAGGGAACCAGTGAACCCTGGAAGGGTATCGCCACACCCAGAGGCAGACAGCTTTCCTTTTTGTGTTCTGGTTGGGGATGAGGAGGAAGTATCCCCTACATCTGACATTTTGGAGTTAGAAGTTACCGGTGAAAATTTTGGGACTGCCCAACATAGGGACCCCACTCTGAGGGAAGCCTTTAATAATGTCACAGTTATTGACGGGGTGGTACAGGAGCCGGGGGCAGACACAAGATTTCCCCATTTTCTGTTGAGGGGGGAATTGTTGTACCGGGTCACGAAAATAAGGGAGGAGTTGGTAGAGCAGTTGATAGTGCCGGGTCCGTATAGACGGAAAGTGTTGGACATGGCCCATTCACACATCTTGGGTGGACACCTGGGGGTGGAAAAAACGCAGGAACGGGTTGTGCAGAGGTTCTATTGGCCTGGGTGTCACCGGGAAATAGTGAACTATTGCAGGTCCTGCCCTTCATGTCAGCTAACTGCTCCCACTCCTCATTTCCGGAACCCCCTTGTGCCACTGCCCATTATTGAGGTACCGTTCGAGAGAATTGCCATGGACTTGGTCCCTTAGTTAAATCAGCTCGGGGCCATCAGTATATATTAGTCATCCTGGACTATGCCACATGCTATCCTGAGGCAATTCACTTGAGAAATTCTTCCTCAAAAAGCATAGCCCGCGAGTTGGTCCATGTCTTTTCCCGGACAGGTCTGCCAAAGGAGATCCTGACTGACCAGGGTACACCTTTCATGAGCAAGGTGATGAGGGAGTTGTGCAAAGCCCTGAAGATCTCCCAGTTGAGGACCTCGGTGTACCATCCCCAGTCAGATGGCCTTGTTGAGAGGTTTAACAAGACACTAAAGAGCATGCTGAGAAAAGCTATAGAGAAAGACGGTAGAGACTGGGATTGTCTCTTACCCTATCTGATGTTTTCCATTCGTGAAGTTCCACAGGCCTCCACAGGGTTCTCACCGTTTGAGCTTCTATATGGCCGACATCCACGAGGACTCCTGGATATAGCCAAGGAAACCTGGGAGGCCGAAGTCACGCCCCACAGAAGCGTCATTGAGCATGTGGCCCTGATGCAGCAGAGGATTGCAAAGGTGATGCCTATCGTGAAAGAACACCTTCTCCAAGCACAAGAAGCTCAAGCCAGGGTCTACAACCGGTCTGCAAGAGTGAGGCAGTTCAATCCGGGAGACCGAGTTCTTGTGTTAGTTCCAACGGTGGAAAGCAAGTTCTTGGCCAAATGGCAAGGGCCATATGAGGTTGTCGAGAAACTTGGTGAGGTAAATTATAAAATTCACCAACCAGGAAGACGGAAACCATTCCAAGTTTACCATGTCAACCTCATCAAGCCATGGCAAGATAGGGAGCCGACAGTAACTCCGTCATTGTTAAGCAACCCAGAAGGTGAGGTTGGAGCGGTTACTATAGCAGAGACGCTATCAAAGACCCAGAAACAGCAGTGCCGGGAGTTACTCCAGAAAAACAGGGACCTGTTTTCAGAATTGCCAGGATACACGAAGGTCATAGAGCACGAGGTCCTAACAGAGCCACATGTGCTGGTGAATGTGAAACCTTATCGTATTCCTGAGGCTCGTCGAGAAGTTATCTCCAAGGAAGTGGAGCGTATGTTGAGGCTTGGAGTCATTGAGGAATCCAAGAGCGGTTGGTCGAGCCCAATTGTCCTGGTCCCAAAACCTGATGGAGAGTGGAGGTTTTGCAACGACTATCGGAAGTTGAATGAGGTCTCCAAGTTCGACGCTTATCCCATGCCCCGTATTGATGAGCTCATCGAAAGGCTTGGGCACGCCAGATATATATCCACCTTGGATTTGACAAAGGGGTATTGGCAGATCCCCATGGCACAGGAAGCCAAGGAGAAGACAGCCTTTTCGACACCTGATGGATGCTTCCAGTATGCCCGGATGCCGTTTGGCCTACAGGGAGCCCCGGCGACCTTCCAGAGGGCTATGGATAGAGTCCTTGCACCCCATAAGGCCTACACTGCTGCGTACCTAGATGATATCGTCATCTTTAGCCCGGACTGGGAGAGTCATCTGGAGAAAGTCCAAGCGGTATTTGATGCTATAAGAGAGGCCGGATTTACTATAAACCCGAAGAAGTGTGCCTTGGGTAAAGAAGAAGCTAAGTACCTTGGATACATAGTGGGTCATGGAGAAATAAAACCCCAAATCAGTAAAGTGGAGGCAATTCAAACATGGCCAAAACCAGTTTCCAAGAAGCAAGTTAAAGCCTTCCTGGGAATCGTGGGATATTACAGGAGGTTCATCCCAAACTTCGCCACGATGGCTGCGCCTCTGACTGACCTGCTAAAAGGGACAAAACCAGTAATGGTTAAGTGGTCCGAAGAAACAGAGTCAGCCTTCCAAGAAATGAAAAACGCTTTGTGTAAGCAACCCGTTCTGATGGCCCCAAACTTCAAGAAAGAGTTTATTCTTCAGACAGATGCCTCAGATGTTGGGGTGGGAGCAGTCCTTTCCCAAGAACTACATGGGGAGGAGCATCCTGTTCTCTATCTGAGTAGGAAGCTGTCCTCATCTGAAAAGAACTACTCAGTCGTTGAGAAGGAGTGCTTGGCCATAAAATGGGCAGTGGACACATTACGGTACTATCTGCTGGGACGTAAATTTAGACTGGTATCTGACCATGCCCCACTTAGGTGGATGAGGGAAACGAAAGGGAGAAATGCCAGAGTCACCCGTTGGTTCTTAGCCCTGCAGGACTTCAGTTTCCATGTGGAACATAGGGCCGGAAAGCTGCATGGTAATGCGGATGCCCTATCAAGAATCTCTTGTTTAGTGGGGGAAAGTGCCAAGCCCCACGGCTTTAGGCAGAGGGGGGAGGTATGTAGCATGGCTAAAGGGTGTGTAGTCGATGGGAGGTATGTGCCACATAAGTGCCTTGTTACTGTATGGTAGCCCAGGGGTATTTCTGTCTTGCACATAACCATGTAAATATGTGTTTTAGGACCTGTGGTAATGTCAGACCACATGGCTAATCATGTGATGGGTTACTGGGTGTGGTTAGCTCTATTTAAGACTGGCTAATGCTTTACACAGCAGATATGTGTGGAGGTGAAACCCTCCTGAGTGTGTTACGGCTTCAGGACTGAGCCGGAAGAACTGGACACTTGTTTTTCTTTGCCTGAACCAAAGGCTATTTTGTTCTCTGTTGTTTTGCCACATGGTTTATGAAGCAATAAACCCAGTGAACTTTAAAGGAACACGTCTCCTGAGTGTCAGCCGTCGCAGCTGAGTGAGTGGAACCCCTACAATATATATATATATATATATATATATATATATCTGTCAGTGTGAGATAGATAGATAGATAGATAGATAGATAGATATATAGATATATATATATATATATAATCTAATTCAGTGCTAGGTGGCAGAAAAGCCGGTAATTCAATTGCCGGCTTTTCCTATCTCCTTCACAAACCCGACAGTATATGAGACATGGTTTACATACAGTAAACCATCTCATATCCCTTATTTTATTACATATTCCTCTTTAGTAATGTAAGAAGTGTCTGTGTCAAATTTGGGGTCTCTAGCCATTAAAGGGTTAAATCCAGGAAAAAATTGGTGTGGGCTCCCGCGCAATTTTCTACGCCAGAGTGGGAAAGCCAGTGACTGAGGGCAGATATTAGTAGCCTAGAGAGGGATCATGGTTATTGCTCCCCCCTCCCCCCTCCCCCCCCCTCCCCGGCTAAAAACATCTGCCCCCAGCCACCCCAGAAAAGGCGCATCTGTAAGATGGCACTTAACCTCTCTCTTCCCACTCCCCTGTAGCGGTGGGATATGGGGTAATGAAGGGTTAATGTCACCTTGCTATTGTAAGGTGACATTAAGCCAGGTTAATAATGGAGAGGCGTCAATTATGACACCTATCCATTATTAATCCAATAGTACGAAATGGTTAATAAAACACACACACATTATTAAAAAGTATTTAATAAAATAAAGACACATGGTGTTTTAATATTTTATTATACTCTTAATCCAGCTGAAGAACCTTGTCACCTGAAACAAAGTTAAAAAAACAACAATATTCCATATCTTAGTTAGTCTTGTCCCATGCTGTAAATCTATCTGAAGGGGTTAAATCATTTTACACCCAGGAGCTCTGCTAATGCAGCTGTGCTCCTGACTGTAAAACTTGATGAATGAATGGAATGCAGGGGAATGTACTGTAGTTACCTCGAGTCGCGGTGATGCGCCCTCTGCCGGATGAACTCGTATAAACTCGAGCGTGGAAAAATATTCTGAAAAGTTCCCAGACTGTGTATATGTTTTTAAGAATATTTGAGCCGATGGATCCATGATATGTCCATTTTGCAAGCCTGCGAGAAAAAATCGCCATACGGTTGACACATGGATAAATTTGTGCATCCTCCCATTGAATACGGAACAGTGTTTTGGGACAATTACGGCCGTAAAAAACAGACCGTATTTACTTACGCCTAGAGTGACGCCGGCCTTAGGGGTTTAGAGAGAATTTAAGTATGGGGCACTGGAGATAAGATGATCCAACCGGTTAGATGTGATTAAGGCTGGATGTGAGTGTGTTGGGAGTGCTTGATAGAATACTGAATGAGGGTAATGTGGGAACCCTTAGATCCTGGTATACTGCTTCGGGGTGATTTCTGTGGAAAATCTTTGGCTGTCATTACACCGATATTGGGGACTTTGGTTGCCACTACTGTGAGGGGGGCCGGAGCTGAATGTGGCTCTCAAGGTCAGAAAGTTTATGATCACTGCTCTATATTGTACAAGAGCCAGGAATTGAGATGGAAATAATGTGACAATAATTTTATGTTTATTAATGATTGTTTTTTAAATTCTTTGGAAGTCATTCAAACAAGGGCACATTTAACACCTTCAGCTCAGGGCCATTTTTTGTTATTTTGTTGCCCTTCTTCCGAGAGCCATAACTTTTCTTTCTCCATCGCCACATTCGGGGGACACAGGACCGTGGGAGTATGCGGCTGTCACTAGGAGGCTGACACTAAGTAAATACAAAAAGGGTTAACGCCTCTGCAGTACACACCGCCCACTGGCTCCTGATAGAACCAGTTTAAGCTTAGTGTCCGTAGGAGGCACACTGGGGTCTGTTATTCAGACCACATTTTCTTTGTTTTGATTTTTTACCAATTTTTTCGCAAGAGGAAGACTGGGGCAACTGACCCTTTCAAGGGGCTGATCTCCCCCAAACATCAACAGGCGAGCACGGCGAGTGTCACCTCCCCGTAACCTCTCCTGCGACGTGGGATGCCGCAGCCGGACACAGCCCTGTGAAATCCTAGGGGATTGAACCTTTAGGATACACAGAGGCCCCCATTGCCATGGCGTCCGGCTGCTCCCCTCTGCACCACCGTTTTAACAGCGGTGCTGCATGGCGCTGGATGGTCCCTCTCCACCTCCCCAGCAAAAGGGATGATGGATCGAAGGCTCCTGCACCGTCCCCCCTCTTACTACTTCCAGCGGACCAGCTCCAGCAGTGAGTTTTCAGCGGGGGGTGGGGGCTCCCGAGCGCATCGGCGGTCGGACTTTTCTAATTTAGTCCCCCGCTTCGGCCTAAGACTAGGCCGCAGGCCGGAAAAACGCCGCCCACAGCAGCGTCACGCCCGCAGACCACGCCCAACGGACTGGCGCTTCTCGGACACTGCGAGAAGTGCCTTTGAACTCTCGGTGGCCATCTTCGGTCCTCCTAAAGCCGGTAAAGCAACTCTGCTGGGGCACACAGGCACAGGACCTGGGTAAGTGTCCCCCTTCATATAGCCTACTCTGACAGCTGCACACAAAGTGCTCTATTAATATTCAGCCACACATAAAGTGCTCCACTGATCTTTTCTGCCGCAGCATCCCTGCAGCTCCTTTTGGAGGTTAACGAGGTTCAACATGTCTCTACATAAAACCTCCAAAAAGTCCTCTAAAACTGTTTTTAATTTCTTGCTTCTGTCAGGCTACGCTACCAAGCGGGCATACTGCTCCGCTCTGTCTTGCTTGTGATCCTAAATGCGCTCAGGGGCCCCCCACTGCGACCGATCCCACGGTGACCAGTCCCCCTGAGTGGGCTTTGTCACTCTTGCAATCTATGGCTTCCTTGACTAAAGTGATCGAGTCCCTCCGGGAGCAGGACCACTGATCCACCTGCCCAAGAAAATTCCCCTACAGCAGGGGAATCTTCGGCCTGCAGGGGCCGTTCTTATTCTAGACACAAGCGGGCATCTAGGAAGCGGGTTCGTAGCTCGTCCCCCAGGCCTTCTGGTGCCTCTGCTACCCGCTCTCGCTCTCCAGGCACCTACAGCGACCAGGACTCTGAACCGGAGTCTGATGGACCTCTTAATCTAGAGTCGCCAGGTTATCAGACTACTATAGATAGTCTCATTGAGGCCATCAACCAGTCACTTCAGGTTGATGAGGAGCCTGCAACCTCCCATACGGATAATTTGGTGTCCTTCAAAAGGACCCAGCGTCCTCACAGGGTGTTTGCCAATCACCCGGAATTCCAGGACATAGTTCAGCGACATAGGCAGCGTCCGGACAAACGCTTTGCAGGTCAGAGATCTCTGGAGTCCAAATATCCTTTTTCTCCTGATCTCAGCAAACAATGGACAGAATTCCCTCCTGTGGATCCCCATGTTTCACGTTTGTCCTCCAAAGCTCTTCTATCCTTGCTGGACGGATCTTCCATCAAAGATCCCACAGATCGCCTAGTTGACAGCCTCGCCCGTTCAATTTGAGGCATCATGCACGGCACTCTTTCCCTATTTTGCCACTACCTGGGTAGCCAAAGCCGTGACTTTTTGGGCAGACTCTCTGCATAAGGCCTTACAGAACAGTGATCTCCCCTCTGACATAGCGGAGTTAGCTAATCAAATATCCTTGACTGGCGGTTACTTAGTAAACACTTCCCTGGACGCGGCTAATTGCTCTGCACTTATAGCTTCAAATGCTGTGGTGATTAGAAGGGCATTATGCCTGCGAAACTGGCGAGCGGACACTGCATCTAAAATGTCCCCAACGTCCCTTCCATATCTCAGTGGCCGCTTATTTGGTGAAAAGCTGGACCAACTGATTTCAGACGCTACAGGAGGGAAAAGTACTTCCCTTCCCCAGCAGAGATTCAGACAACCGTTCCGCCGACGGCCACAGGCTCGTTTTCGGTCCTTTTGTGGCAATTACGCATGGGCCTCCTCTGTCAGTTCCCCTGGTTCAGGGCGCTGCGCCGTCAGACAAAAGCCCACAGGCCTCGTACAGGCCCAACCACTCCTGGAGGGGCCGCTCCACGCAGTCTAGGTCTAGGGGATCCAGACCCCAAAGATCTACTAAATGACTCGCTATCTCGTCCGGACGTCACCAGCAGAGTAGGCGGACGCCTTCTCTTGTTTCGTCATACCTGGCTTGCAGTCATACACGACAAGTGGGTCAGGGATCTGGTGTCCTCCGGATTCAAGATCGATTTTTCCTCTCCCTCTCCAACCCGGTTTTTTGCTTCCTGGCCTCCCAAAGCGGGAAGGTGCGCTCTGGCTTTTTCCCAGGCCATCGAGTCACTCCGTCGAGACGGGGTCAATGTCCCTGTCCCAGAAGACGAAAGGTTCTGCGGTTTTTATTCAAATCTGTTCATGGTCCCCAAAAAGGATGGAACAGTCAGGCCCATCCTGGACCTAAAGCTCTTAAGCAGATTTGTCAAGGTCCGACATTTCAGGATGGAGTCCCTCCGTTCTGTCATCGCCTCGATGAAGCAGGGCGAATTCTTAGCCTCCATCGACCTTCAGGATGCGTATCTTCACATCCAATCTTCCCACCTCACCAAAGGTTCCTTCGCTTTGCTGTCTGCGGGGAACATTTTCAGTTCACGGTCTTACCTTTCGGCCTCGCCACCGCCCCCAGAGTTTCCACAAAGGTCATGGCTGCAGTCATGGCCATTCTACACGCTCGGGGTTTAATCGTGCTCCCCTATCTAGTCGACCTGCTAGTCAAAGGTCCACCCTTCCAAGCCTGCGAGGAGTGCGTCTGCATTTCCTTGGATACTCTTTCTCGGCTGGGCTGGTTGATCAACTTAAAAAAGTCGTCTCCTGTTCCAGCTCAGCGGATCTCTTTCCTGGGCAAGACTTAGTACACTTCCCGAGGGTCGGTGCTTCTCTCTCGGAACAAGATCCTTGTTCTTCAATAGGGGGTCCGGAGGCTCCGTCATCCATCCCTCTGTTCCATCCGTTTCGGCATGAGGATTATCGGGAAGATGGTGGCCGCAATGGAGGCAATTCCATTTGCGCAACTACACCTTCGTCCCCTTCAGCACGCACTGCTGGATGCATGGGACGGGAGTCCTTTTTCTCTCGACCGACCGTGTCCTCTGACCCCTCGGGTCAAGCAGGCACTCCAATGGTGGATGCGCCGAACCTCTCTTCTCCAAGGGAGGTCCTTCCTCCCAGTCCATTGGCTGGTAGTCAATACCAATGTCAGCCTACTCGGCTGGGGAGCCGTTTTTCGTCATCACACTGCACAGAGGACCTGGTCTCCTCACGAATCTTGCCTTCCAATCAATATCCTGGAGATCCGTGCAATTTTGCTGTCCCTGAGGCGGTTCCATCATCTAGCAGGCCGCCCCATCAGTATCCAGTCGGACAATGCCATGGCTGTGGCTTATATAAACCAGGGAAGCACCCACAGCAGAACTGCAATGCGCGAGGTCGAGCACATCCTTCGCTGGGCCAAAAACAACCACTCGGTCATATCGGCCGTTCACATTCCAGGAGTGGAAAATTGGGACACGGACTTCCTCAGCCGTCAAGGTCTTGCCTTAGGAGAGTGGTCTCTCCATCAGGACGTTTTCCAACAGATCTGCCTTCGTTGGGGTATTCCGGACGTAGACTTGATGGCTTCCTGGTTCAATGCCAAGGTACCTCAGTTTGTAGCCCGGACCCAAGAGCAATCAGAGTGGATGCGCTGGTCCTTCCTTGGAATCAGTTTTGCCTTCCTTATCTGTTTCCTCCCCTGCCCTTGCTTCCGAGAGTCATCAGGATGATCAGGGTGGAGAGCGTGCCGGTGATTCTCATCGCTCTGGATTGGCCTCGCCGGGCGTGGTACGCAGAGCTGGTCCAGCTCATCGCAGATGTTCCTTGGCAACTACCAGATCGTCCTTATCTGCTTTCTCTGGGTCCGATCTACCACCAGAACTCAGGGGCCCTGTGTTTGACGGCTTGGCCGTTGAATCCTGGGTTCTGAGTCAAGCAGGTTTTTCCTGCAAAGTAGTTTCCACCATGATCAATGCCCGAAAGCCGGTGTCACTGCTCATCTACATCGGACCTGGAAGACTTTCTTTGAGTGGTGCAAAAGTAGAGGTCGCCCTCTGTTAGTTTTCAACATCCCTACCATCTTGGAATTCCTTCAATCCGGTCTGGACTTGGGGCTATCACCGAGTTCCCTTAAAGGGCAGGTATCGGCCTTGTCAGTCCTCTTCCAGCGAAAAATTGCTTCAAAACCTCATGTGAGAACGTTCTTTCAGGGAGTCTCCCACGTGGTGCCTACCTATAGAGCACCTCTAGAGGCTTGTGACCTTAATCTGGTCCTAGGTATCCTGCAGGAATCTCCCTTTGAGCCGTTGCAGGACATCTCTTTATCTCTCCTTTCATGGAAGGTCGCTTTTTTAGTCGCTATTACGTCGATCAGACGAGTCTCTGAGTTGGCTGCCCTTTCCTGTTGGACGCCGTTCCTTATATTCCACCAAGACCAGGTGATCCTCATGGAGCATCTCCATTTTTTGGGATCTGGGGCTGGGTGAGGGATTATTTTTTGCGCTGCGAGCTGAAGTTTTTATTGATTTCATTTTGGGGTAGAGCTGATATTTTGATCGTCTTTTATTGCATTTTATTGCAATGTTGCGGCGACCAAAAATAATTGGCATTTTGAGTTTGTTTTTTTTTCTCGTTAAAGCTATTTACCGATCAGATTCTATTTTGATTGGGTGCCTCTGATCGTAAAATGTGTACTTTTGATATTTTTTTCATTGTTTTATCTTGAATGAGGCAAAAGGGGGGTGAATTTAACTTTTATTTTTTTTTTTTATATTTGTAAACTTTTTTCACTTGTTTCAATAGCAGGGCATCAGCTAAGCAGAAATGCTGCTATGAATGCGGCCATGGGGCAGTGCTCATAATAGATCGGCAACGACAACCACGGGGGGGGTCCTGCAGACCCTCGGTTGTCATGCCAAACTATCTACACCCCGTGATCATATGACAGGGGCGCCATTGGGCAGAGTTAAGTGATGTGCTTCCGGCTCAAGCATGTTAACAGCCACGGGTGGATCACTATTCCGTCTGAGGCTCTTAAAGGCACATGACAGCTGATCAAATCAGCTGTAATGTATCGGGAAAGATGTGGACTAAGCGCCAGAGCCCGCATCAAAGGGAGAGATATGACGGTGTATATATACGTCATGTCATGAGGGGGTTAATATGTACCAAACTTTTGTTCCAAAATGGTCTAAAAGGAAGTCAGCCAAGAGGTTATTTAAAGTTGAACAAAACTGTGAGATGAATGAATTTGTCACCCAAATAGACCACTGTGATAGTCTGAGAGAATGCACTATGTTAAAATTTACATTGTCTAGTCCAGCGTCTCTTTGGTATGTGTGCAGCATTTTTTGCAGGATGAGATGAGTTTTATTGTTTCTACATTTTTTGTTCTTTTTAATTAATAGCATATGGTTATGGTAATTTTATAGCTTGGTTCCCTTTTTGTTTTCTCCTCAATTGGCCCCATAGCGTAATTCTAGCCTCCATCTTCTAGCAATGTCCCTCACCCTGGTCCCCATCATGTAGCAATGTTCACAATTCTGCCGCTCTTCACGTACATTAGTTAAAAAAAAACCTATTCTCACCTGTTCCCGCTTCTTCAGTGGATAGTGTCCTCTTTACACCAGGGATGGCAAATGGCAGTCTGGCACGACAATGTTAGCTGCCAGACTCCAATTAGCTGGTGGTGCGGTGCAGAGAGCTGGTCTGTGGACCGCTAGATTTCAATTGAAATGTCAATTCACATTCAGCTGTAGAGAAGATCTAGCATTTATGGCCTATTAGACCAGGCCTTGATAGTTCTGAGTGCTCCAGTGCCTGTGGGCTGCAGAGTGCTCTGTCATACATCGTTTTGGGGTTCGGACATAAGCACCGAATGAGTCATTGAACGTAGGAGCAAATGTGATGTGAACCCTGCTACATCTCGTCCATTTGTTCTGGCTGTTTTGTGATGCAAACACATTTGGTGGTATTGTGCTTCAGCATTATCCACATATAGAACAGGTGAGCTAGTCTCTGTTCTCACTACATTTATATATAATGATGCATCAAATTTATAAAAGAATGTGAGACACTGATCGCTTAGCTTAAGGCTCCTCTCACACTAGCGTCGGAATCTCCCCGTCGCAATGCGTCGGGGAGAGATTCCGATGCTAGCGTTTGCTGCATTGCACAATGGGTGCAGCGGATGCATTTTTCCGGCGCATCCGCTGCCCCATTGTAAGGTGCGAGGAGGTGGGGGCGGAGTTCCGGCCGCGCATGTGCGGTCGGAAAAAGCGGTCCGTCAGGAGAAAAAAAACGTTACATGTAGCGTTTTTTTCTCCCGACGGTCCGCAAAAGCTCGACGCATCCGTCGCTCGACGGATGCGACGTGTGGCAATCCGTCACAAATGCGTCGTCAATGCAAGTCTATGGGGAAAAAACGCATCCTGCAAGCACTTTTGCAGGATGCGTTTTTTCTGCAAAACGACGCATTGTGACAGATTGCAGAAAACGCTAGTGTGAAAGTAGCCTAAGGCTGCTTGCGCCAAAAAGAACTTCCAAAATTATTCGTGATCAATTACTTTTGCTTCCTGTTGGCATGTAAAGGAGTTAGGTACTGTACCTGGTTTTTGGAAAACCCCTCTTCCCTGGCTGCAGTGGCTTTATTTTTTAAATACTGCTCTTAAGGCCCCTTTCACACATCCATGTCTACAGTACATGTGGTGACAGTTTTCTCTATCGCTTCATTGGGGGACACAGGAACCATGGGTGTATGCTGCTGCCACTAGGAGGTTGACACTACGCAAATAAAAAAGTTAGCTCCTCCTCTGCAGTATACACCCCACCAACAGGAAGTAGGATATTCAGTTTAGCTTAGTGTCAGTTGAAGGTGGACACGGGTCTGTCATTAGACCCATATCTACGTCAGTGTGCGTCGTTCCTTTTCAGGTACCACGGAGGGATACAGTGTGAACAGTCACTCCTGTACTCCCACAAAGAGACTATGAGTACGGCGTGTACTGCTACCCCGTATCCTCATACATCTAGTCGGCAAGACCTCAGCCCCTAACACAGAAGCGTGTTGAGGTGATCCGATTGTCGGTCCTGCCTCCGTGTCCCACCCACTCGCCCACCAGAGCCTGTCTGTTTGAGGAGACGCGGATGTCCCACAATGCTGGATTATCGGACGTCTGAACTTTCTTGGATGGGGAAGTACTTTCTCTCTCTCTCCCCCTAGGTGTGGCGAAGAAGGAAAGAAGATAAGATCAAAGAAGAAAGACCATTTTTTCCTTTATTTTAATATTGACCATGCCGCTCCCCCCATGCTCCAGCGGTCATCAGAAGTAATCTAGGTCCCGGCTTCTCCCGGGCCTAGCTGCGGAGTTGGGCATTAGGGACCTTTCCCCCCTTAAATTTTTGGGGTATAGGGGGCTCCAGGCATTCTTTTGCGGCGTCTTTAGATCCTCCGTGCAGCTCCCCCATGCTCCGGTGGTCACCAGCAGTAATCTAAGTCCCGACTTCACTCGGGCCTAGCTGCAGCGCTGGCTCCACCCCTTCTTCCTGCTCTTCAGGCGGGCTTTTTTCCCACCCGTAGCTCAGTTTCTCCTGACCAGTGTAGCTTGGCACACCCGGCCTGTTATAGCCTTGCTCCCTCAGCTTCATCTCTCTGCCTCGGAGCCGGTGCCATCTTTAGCCTCCTGAACACGGTGTTTGGCTCTGCCCCTCTTCCAGGCCTGTCAGTCTCCTTATACAGAGTGGGGTTTTTCAGTGTGCGTCCCTGCAACGCATGCCTTTACCCTCCGGAGCCAGAGCATCCTCTCACGGCTGCCATTTTCCGCCTCCTGGGACCGAATGGTGCCTTTCCTGTGGGACCTTCCTCTTCCAGCTGTCCGACAGCCTGGAAGCTGAAAACAAGACAACTACTGTGAGTAGCTGAGCTGCAGAATTACCTCTGTATCTTCTCTAACCTTCTGGGTATATAAAGCTGAGGAACAGCACCATCTGCAGGCTCAAGGGTGAGAGTAGACATCAACCCAACGGTGCTGGCGTAATATCTGCTCTAGAGCAGTACAGTGACTGGGGTAATAAATGCTCTTCAGCAGTGCAGTGACTGGGGTAATAAATGCTCTAGAGCAGAAAAATGCAGTGACAGGTGTGTTATGTGTTCTTCAGCCGTGCAGTCACTGGTGTATTATGTGCTTTTCAGCCATGCAGTGACGGGTGCAATAAATGTTCTAGCGCAGTGCAATCACTGGTGCATTAAGTGCTCTTGAGCCGTGCAGTCAGCAGCATTGGGTATGGCGGTGCACCCCACGCTACCGTCATCTGTATCACTGCCCGCTCTGCGCCCTCCACAGAGAGAGGGGCATTATAAATCCTGCTGTACGCTGTTTGCTCTGAAGAATGTTTGATTAGCACGTTTTCCACTACATCACACTTCTGTTGTGTTTTTCCCCTATTACATTTCTATGCCTTGGTTTCAGCAGAGCAAGGTTCAGCCATTACTCTAAACACAATGATTCTAGATCTCTGGTATATAGCAGAGAGGGGAGCTGCTCCTTCTCCTTCACTACTGTAGTGTTGGGACCAACCTCCAGCTGGGTAAAGTCTGTATTCTCCAGCATGGCCTGCTGTGGCTCAGTGGACAAACAAGCTGAACACAAATCACAGGCCCAAGGGACTGAACCCAAGTGCACAACCGAGAGTAGAGTTTAGTCTCCCTCTGATTCCACGCCTACTGTTCTTCCTTCAGGAGAGAAGACAGATTAGGACAGGCTTCGTGGTGCGGCTTACTACACAAGATTGTTATTCCGCATAATGCCATCAGGTACCCAGTCCTAGACCGCAACACAGAATCAGCTCTCTCCTATACCCTTCTCCAGGGTTCTCTCCATGCTGATTCAGTTGCAGGATACTGAGAGCCAATCGTAGCAGCACTCTATCCGCCATCCAGGTTCCACAAGCACCGCCTTCCAGGTACAGTACGGTATTTTGAAACTGAGAGAATAGCACAGTGGTAAGGTGTGCAGGCTTACAAACAGAGAGCTGTGAGTTCAAATCCCTGCAATGGAAGTTAACATTTTAAAAAGGTAGGCCTGACACGCTGGTGTCAGGTACCGGATGGTCGCAGTTTTTTCTTCAGCCACGCACTGGGCCTTAATTGCGTGTTGCTCCACAGGGGCCTTTCCACATCATCTGGTTATTCGGGCCTACCACTAACTATCCAGTAGATCAGTTAGAGTGCTGTCCTCAGGCTATCTGCACTATCCAGTGCGTTACTCCTATCATAAATGATTTACAGTTTATACCTTCTGGCTGTCTCTTACGGAGTCAGAGCCCATATAATATCTTGACTCTCATGATTGTTCACTGCACTATCCTTGGGGTGTTTGAGCTACCTCAATACCAGAGCTCCCTATTCATTTGTCAGTACTTACCTCTTCTTTCTTACAGACACTGGATACAGCTTTGAGCAGCTCTGGGATTTTATTGCCAACTGTGGCAGGAACGAATTCTCCCTCCTTGGACAGGAATTGGATCTTACTCTGCGCAAGCATCGTCCAGTGTGGAAGGCTACTCCAGGCCTGGATCAAATGGAGTGTTCCTTCAGCAGGATTTGTTTCTTTTTCCACTGTTGTCCTCGCTTGTATGGTGTCTTATACTTAGGTAAGTAGATCCACACACTACAGTCCTCTCCCCCTTCCAGAGGGTCCGGGACGGATAGATTCTCCCATAGGGAAGGATCTTCCTTTTCAGTCAAGTTTTCTTCGGGAGCCTATGTACTCTTTCCTAGGGCCAACTTTCCAGAGTTTCCATGGACTCTCCTCCCTCGACTGCTCATATTCTATTGTGCCTCCCAATGCCCATCTAGACAACTTTTTCCATAGTCCCTTATAACTATCTTCATCCCTGTACGCTTAAGTTTAGCTTCCTGATTAATCTGAGTCTGCGGAGTCATCCGGTAGTCTACGTTCTATATGCTTAGACGGGCAAGAGGTTGTCTCTTTAAACGGTTCTCCTTTTCTGAGCCGTTTTGTTGATGTAACAGGGCCTACATCGCTGGGTTGAGATCCAGGGTTCCACCCAAGGTCCCCTTCAGTACGTCTTCAGCGTTTTTCCTCTCTAGCAGGTTCAAAGTACCCTACTCTCAAGTCTTTCCTTGTTAATTCAATTTAATGGTCTTCCCTTGTCATTTTCTCGGAATCCTTAGTCCAGCCGTTTCCAAAGAGGGAAGCATCTCAGTTTCCTATATTCCCTCTCTCCTGAGCTCACTGCGAACTGGACCACTTCTCCGTCTATGGACCCTCCGGTTTCCAGATTTTCCACCAATACAGTCCTCCTCTCCCAGAGAGAGCATCCCTCAAGGATACCAACGGCGGACTAATAGTCCTTTGCGAGGTCAACCTTGAAGTGTCCACTGTTACATTGTGCCCTGCCTTTGTCTCCACCTGGGCAGCAAAGTTTATAGACGCATGGGCGAAGCGGCTCCATCTGGCCTTTCTTTCTGGAGTCCGATAGGAGGAAATGGCTGTCCTCGCAGACCAATTTACTCTTGCAGGGAAGTACATGGTATCCACCTCCTCGGATGCCGCTGCAGGTGCTATTTGGACATCCAGCAATATCGTGGCCATCCGAAGGACCATTTCACTTATGGCAGGCGAACTTAGTCTCATAGAAGTTCCGCACCAACTTGTCTTACTAGGGTTCCCGTCGGTTTGGTTCCAAGTTGAACCAAATTATTAAGGAGGTCACCAGAGGGACAAGCTCTCTTCCTCAGACTAACCCTCGTCATTCTACTGGTGTTTTTTTTCCTCAGCATGACTCGACGGGATCTAACGGAGGAGTCCATCCTTATCTTTCATGATGAAATCTCTTCGTTCAGTAATTGCTTCCTGGGAAGCACATGTGTTTTCCTTTATCCTATGGAAGCCTTTATCCAGGTCCTCTTTTCTTCAGGAAAACGGAGATTCCTGCTTTTTTGCGAAGGGCGGGTCCATTTTCATTTTATAGCTTTCCCTTCGTTCTCTCAACCACACAGAGTCTCGCAGAGTCTGTGGCAGCAGTTTTGCACATTCTGTGGATCACAGGTTCAGTGCTCTTCCCTTACCTTGCCGAGGTTCTCCATGGCTCTGTCCATCATTCTTGATCCTTCCTTTCGTCCGGCTTGGACTCATCCTTCGTAACATTCTCATCAGGCTACCTGGCCAGGGCAACATGCGTCTATCCAGCTAGGTCGCCCCTCCCCCTTTTCAGTATACGGGCTCGGCGTAGAGAAGCCCTCCGGCCTCCAGGCCAATGAATGATCGCTAAATCTGGTCAGCAATTTTTAGGTTTACCAGGTCAGAGCAGAGCTCCTTCTTCTGGGTTTAAGACGCACTCTACCCAGGCAGTGGGCACCTCCTGGCATTTCATATAGGACCTCCGCCCTGCATTTCTACAGAGCGATGATCGGTCCTCCACATGTTCGCAAAAAAAAAAAATCAAAAAAAAATTTCAGAGTCCATGCCTGGTTTCGGCGTATGCCGACTTAGGTAGAAAGACCTTGCAGGTGACGGTGTGAGTTTCTCCAATCTGATTGGAGTTGACTGCTGTTCCCTCCCCAGGGACTGCTTTGGGATGTCTCATGGTTTCCTGTGTCCCCCAATGAAGCGATAGAGAAAACAGGATTTTTGGTTGCTTACCGTAAAATCTGTTTCTCTGAGCCTTCATTGGGGGACACAGCACCCTCCCAAGTTGAACAGATCTGTTTGTGTTATATTGTTAAAGTTTGAGTTTTCCTTCTCTTTTACATGTTGCTTCTCCTACTGCTTTGTCACTAAGTGAATATCCTACTTCCTGTTGGTGGAGTGTACACTGTGGAGGAGGAGCTAACTTTTTTAATTTGCATAGTGTCAGCCTCCTAGTGGCAGCAGCATACACCTATGGTTTCCTGTGTCCCCCAATGAAGGCTCCGAGAAACAGATTTTACGGTAAACAACCAAAAATTCTGTTTTCACACGTATCGGAGACACTGACATGTGCACAGACCCATTCACTTGAATGGGTCTATGTATGTCAGTGTGTGTCTGTGGGCAAAATACGTTGACATGTCCGTTAACAACCGTACTGGCCACAAAATTTTACGCACACGGATGACACACAGGGATGTCATCCGTGTGACACGTACCAGCGCCCAAGAAGCAGTGGTACAGTTGGCACGGTTTCTTGGCATCGGGTGCTGAAGACCACTCATCATTCTCCCCTGCTCTGCCGCTGAGCTGAACTGCAGTGAACTCGGTGATTTTTTTTCCCCCCACGGTGCTGAGGTCACCGCAGTTCAGATCAGCTGGGAATGCAGCTTCAGTGAGCGGAGGTAACCTTGATTAGGTCATCGCTGATCACTGATGCTGCGCTTGCTGCAGTTCATTCACCAGTGGTTCTCAGCTTGGATGGTCTCATATTGGCAAAGTCAAGGTCGAAAACTATTAATCCCTAGACATGGACTACAGCGTGGGACAGAACAATGCACAGGTGAGGGATAGTTTTTTACATTTTTGTTTTATTACAGGAGACAAGGGATTCAATGCAATAAGCGTTAGGTGAGTATAACTGTGTTTGTTTAAGTTTAAATAAAAATGGAAAAGTGTCTTGTTTTTATTTCAAATAAAGGACTTTATAATTGCTTTCTTTGTTTACCATATAACTATAGGATTAGTAATGGATGGCTGTCCTATAGACGCCTCTCCATTACTAAGTAGTGGGCTTGATATTACCGGACAATACAAAGATGACATCAACCCCACAAATATGAACCTCACTTGCCACTGCTACAGGGCAAGTAGGAAGAGCGAGGCAAGTGCCACAATTGGCACATCTAAGGCTGGTTTCACATTTGCGGTTGTGTCCGCAGTGTTTGTACCGCTATTATCCGCATGCGTCGTGTATTCCTATCTTTAACATTAGGGGCACAGGTGTCTGCGATTCGTTGCGTTTTGACGCGTTTGACGACGCATGTGTCGTTTTGTCGTCTGCAGCTTGGCGCGGTAAACACTACATGTAGTAATTTTAGAGGTGTCAATTTGCCGCCTAGAAACGTATGCGGATGGAATGCGGTAAAAAAAAGCATGACGGTGTATGCGAACGCAAGCACATGCGTTTGCTTGCGTTTGTGAACGCATGCGTTGCACCACAGGAAAACATGTCTAGACACTGATTAGCCACCCCCCACATACAAACTGATAAAATGAGGGAGTGGACATTGGCAATTCACTACACAGCAGACTGATAAGCAGAGCAGACGCAGGCAAGAACCTTGGAGGAAACAAGACACTGAACAATGTGAGAATATCCTAGCCAATGTCTTTATTTTCTGTCTCTATATGTCCTAATTTCTGGCATTTTTGTTCTTTCTGCATGCATCAGAATATCATCTTCTTCTGAGGAGCAACGTCCTGGGCCTGCACAAGCCGAACATGTCAGTGAAGTGAGTACTCACCTCCTCAGATTGGTAAGAATTCACTGTCACATCTACACATGACAATTTTTTTTTTCCTTTTTTTTTTTTAGAGCATTTCTTCCACTACGGCAGAGGCTGAGCAGGAGCAAGCGAGTTCACGGCCGGGTGGCAAGGGGGCAGCGTGTACGTATACGTGGCTGACTGTTTATTGTATCCTTACTTTACTATTCTTGAATGTTCATTTCTTTACTTTCCTCTTTCTTTACCTTAATCTTCTTGACTCCTGTTTTTCTTGACTTTCAATATTCATGCCAGTTTTCTGTCTGTTTTCTTTCTTTTCCTTATGTTAATGTCTCCTACATTAATGTCTTTATTTATTTTTTAGGTTCCAGAACGGGATGAGGACCTCATTGAAAATGACCTCCTAATCTTCCTGGTCCATCAGAGAGTCCCGTTGTGGGACACCCGGGTTCCGCAACACTCGGACAATGTGACGATCCGGCGGCTATGGAATGAGTTGGCCAAAGCGATGTGGGATGGCTGAGACAAAGCCCCGACTCGGGTCCGAAATGCATTTTGTAAGTATTGCAATGCAGTGTGATGCAGCAGTGACCATGGCCGTGATCACACAACTGTGTGTGATGAGGAAAACTCTCAGGGGTTTCTCTCCTCACACATAGTTGTGTGATCACGGTCCAAAGTGCATTGTCTAAGTCAAAACATGTTGGCGTTCGATGAAGGATCACTTCAACAAGGACCTTCGTCAAGAGAGCTGGGTTCCTAGTGGTTCTGGAGCAAGGATCTGCAAATACAAATATCACCGAATCCTTGCATTTTTTTAGACAGGTCCTTGCCCAGAGAACGTAAGTATTTTTTTGGTCTATTGGGTTGTGTTGTATTGCCTAAATATGTATGTTTCTATTCCACAGGAGTTGGCGCTTAACTTTTGTAAATGTTTGGTATTATTTTTTTTTTCTTCTTTTTTTCACAGCATATGGAGCAACACTCTTGACCCTGGTTCTGGAGCGGTCCTTAATCAGACAGCCACGGACCCATGCCAGCCATCCAGCAGCACTGCAGCAAGTAGGCCTGCCACACAGACTGGAGGCTAGGAAGCTGGTCCATCAGGTGTTCCCCTTTCCCAGTCCTCTGCCTCTTTTTTTTGGGCTCTTCCCGGCAGCGGCAGAGGGCCTCGGACAGGTCACTCATGCCTGAGTTTTTGCACTTGAGCTCAGTCTTTTATGATGGACTCAAGGCGATGGGTGACCGACTGGATAGTGCCATAAACCACATGAATACACTTATCCAGGAGGTTACCAAAAGCCTTGACCAAGTAATAGCCGACCTCCAGAGGCAAGCACATCATTTTTTTAATCAAATAGAAAAGGGCATGTCGGAACACCTTACTCCTGATCTCCAGCTTAGTGTCATGCAGGCCTGCATTGCTGTTTACGTGCAGGCTCTGCAGCAGAGTCGGTATTTTCAGCAGACAGTGGTGGCATATCCACCTGTGCCAACACTGTCACACTTGACCTCAATGCCGATCTCTGCTGCATACCACTGCATGGCCACCTCCATTCCAAGCACTGCTGGACACTACTACACCATGCTGAGTGCTGTTGGACAGCCCGCTGCCACTACCATGACAACTGCTGCTCCTGCTTGGACCTCCTCCACTGCCACCACCATGCAGCAGCAGCAGCACCCGGACAGGTCGGCCACCATCACCAGGTCCCAGCTGCAGCAGCAGCACCCGGATCCTGGTATGCTTTTCGGCACCAGCATACAGCAGCAGCAGCCCCCGGACCCAGGAATGGCTTTCACCACCACCAGGATGCAGCAGCGGCACCCGGACCCTGGCATGGCCTTTCCCACCACAACCATGCAGTGGCACACGGACCCTGACAGGTCAGCCACCACGACCAGGCCGCAACAAATGAGCCCACTGAGGCTCTCCAGACCGTAGCGCCGATCCCAAAAAGGGAAACAAAATAAAATACAAAGGACGATCTCAATTCCTCCCCCCTAACCTCCCAATGTGTCTGCAATGTCATGTGTCAAGCCCCATCCCTGAACTCCCAGACCCCACTACCTTAATTGCCCCTTCTCCTGCCACCCCTGCGTCGTCCAGTTAGCCAGGCCTCACAGCTACACCCCCCCACCCCCCATTTCTGTCACTCTACCCCAAGCAGGTGCAGTTAAATTAATTGTTCTGTTAAAAAATAAATACCATATTTTTCTGGCGTATAAGACAACTTTTTAACCCCTGAAAATCTTCTTAAAAGTTGGGGGTCGTCTTGTACGCCGAGTGCAGACCAATGTATATATGGTGGGGGGGAGTGGTCCCGATGACGAAAGGGAGCGTCTCACAGGACAGTGGGAGTGGAATATCCCCCTATTACCCCATTGTGGCAGTGTGGGTGCTGTGCTGGTGAGCGGTGGCTGCTCCTCTTTGTGCCGCGTGGGTGCTGTGGCGGTGTATCTTCGTGCAGAGTCAGGGCTCCTCTGGCATTTCCCAATTCCTCAAAGTCCTACACATGCTCAGTTTCAGAAGACTGCATCCGTCGCTGGATTCCTTCTTTTGACACACTGCGACGGATCTTGTGGCTATAGGCTTCCATTATAGCCAATGACAGACGGTGCAGGATCCGTCGCTGTGCGATTTTCCGACGTGCAAAAAAAAAGTTTCAATGTGCGTTGTCTCTGCCCGATGGACAGCTATTTTACAGTGGATCCAGTGCATGACGGATGAAACGGAAGGCCATACGTTGCTAACACAAGTCTATGTGAAAAACAGCAGAAACATTTTCTGGATTTGTTTTTTTCACAAAATGACGGAAAAAGAAAGATGGAAGTGTGAAAGAGGCCTAGGTGTATGTGTTTTTTATGAACTTTTGGTAGCATGTATGAGGGGTGTTCATTAAAGATTTCCCCTGACCCAGTTCTATTTGTCACAGGATGCTGAAACTGCACGTGTAATGACATCAATCTCTCTAGGTTATGTGCCAATTTGCAATTCAGAACTGATACTGGTCTTGATTTCACAGGTGCTGAAGTGGTGTGAGGTTTAATAATGGACCCAGTGGAATACAGAGCAGTCATCAAGTTCCTTTACTTGAAAAGCTGCACACCAAAGGAGACATTCAATGAGATGAAAGAAGTTTATGGTGATGATTCCCCATCAAATTATGTAGTCCAGAACTGGCATCATCAATTCAAATGTGGTCAGACTTTGGTGCAAACAGCTCCAACTCCAGGGATACCCCACTCTCTATTCATGAACACACCATCCAGCAAGCTGAGGTCACCACTTTGGAAAATCACTGCGCCACCTTGCCCAAAATGTCAAGATTAGTGTGGGGTCCATGGAAAAAAAAAAAAAATCATCCAAGACCACCTTCACATGTATAAGGTATCCACTCGCTGGGTTCGCCGGCTGCTAAGATCTTTCCAGAAGCAGGAACGAGTCGAATGCTATCAGGCTCTATTGATGATGTGCCATGGAAACCAGGAGGACTTTTTCAACAGACTAATCACACAGGATGAAAGCTGTGTTCATCATTATGATCCTGAGACTAAAGTCCAGTCGATGCAATGGAAGCATCACGACTCACACCCTCCAAAGAAGGCACGTGACCAACCCTCATCAGGCAAAGTCATGCTCACAATATTTTGGGATCAGCAAAGAGTAGTATTGATGTATTTCCTAGCAAAGGGTACCATGATCACTGGAGCATACTATGCTTCACTGCTGCAGCAATTGCAGGAGGCCATCAAAACCCAGAGATGTGGCATGGTCACCAAAGATATCCACCTTCTGCAAGACAATGCATCAGTTCACAACTCACAAGTTGCCCAAATGGAAGCATGCGCCTGTGGCTTTGAAGTTCTACCACATCCCCCTTATTCACCCAACCTCACACCATTGGCCTTCCACCTGTTTCCAACAATGAAGTTATTTTTGAAGGGCAAGCATTTTCAAGATGATGAGACTGATTTCCAAAGTCACAATGTGGCTTTTGGAGCAACCTATTGACTTCTACAAGTGAAGTGTTTACAGTTGCTTAAAGAGATAAAAAGTGTGTGTCCCTAGGTGGCATCTATGTAGAGAAGGACTAATAACTGTGCCACATTTCATTGCTCTCAGTCCACAGAAAGTGAGTCAGGGGAAATCTTTAATGAACGCCCCTCGTAAAACGCCGCTATAATGTGTTGAGATGAGGACTAAATACAATTTTATATCCATCCCGTGAGATTAAATGGTCATCCACTGCCTTTTTCAAAATGACTAACTCCTCAAGATACAAATCAGTAGGGTCATTTGTCAAGGCTGAATAGATATTGTCACCCGGTAAACATTCTTATATAGTGCTTAGTGTCCATAAGGCACTATATCCCCACTCTGTCACACACGTCTAGTGCCCAAATAGCATCTTCATTATTGAATCCCTGTCTTTAAAGGGAATCTGTCACCTACTTTTTGGTATATAAGCTTCGGCCATTCTGTAATGCTGTAGATAAGCCCCGATGTAACCTGAAAGATATGAAAAACAAGTTATATTATACTTACTTGGGGGGCAGTCCGGTCTGTTGGGCATTGCGGTCCAGTGCCTCCCATCTTCATGCGATGACGTCCTCTTCCTTGCTTCCTGTCGCGGCTCCTGCGCAGGCGTTATTCTCTGCCCTGTTGAGGGCAGCGCAAAGTACTGCAGTGTGCAGGTGCTGGGCTTCTCAGACCTTTCCCCGGCACCTGCGCACTGCAGTACTTGCTCTGTCATCAACAGGGCAGAGAATAATGCCTGCACAGGAGCCGCAACAAGAAGCAAGAAAGAGGACGTCATCGCATGAAGATGGGAGGCACCGGACCGGACCGCGACGCCAATTGGACCAGACCGCCCCCCAGGTGAGTATAATCTAACTTGTTTTCTTTCAGGTTACATCAGGGGCTTATCTATAGCATTACAGAATCCTGTAGATAAGCCCCTGATGGTGGTGGCCGAAGCTTATATACAAAAAAAAAAAAAAAAATCAGGCGACAGATTCCCTTTAATCAGATTGACTTTACATAAACATCACCCCATCCCTTCTCACCTGCTCCCCAACCTCACTAACATGCTCTCTTCAACCTATCGCTATCTTCTGGTACCTTCTCCTCTGCCTTCAAACATGTCACCATCACAACCATCCTCAAAAAAGCCAACTGCTATGCCCAGCTAACGGCCCATATCACTCCCGTTTGCTTCCAAACTCTTTGAGCAGCATGTCCATGCTCAACTTTCCTCCCACCTCTCATCTAACTCTCTCCTTGACCACCTCCAATCTGGCTTCCGCCCCCACCACTCCACCAAAACTGCCCTGACCAAAATTACTAATGACTTACAGCCAAAGCTAACCGACAGTTCTCCATCCTCCTCCTCGACATGTCCTCTTGCCTTTGACAGTCGACCACTGCCTACTGCTACAGATTCTTTCTTCCCTTGGCATCAAACACCTTGCCCTGTCCTGGATTGCCTCATACCTTTCCAACCACACATTTAGTGCTTCCCACTCCACCTCCTCATCCCGCCCTCTCTCTGTTGGAGTCCCTCATGGCTCTGTCCTAGGGCCCCTACTTTTTTCCATGTATACCGTTGGCCTAGGACAACTCAAAGTCCCATGGCTTCCAGTACCATCTGTACACGGATGACACTCCGCACTACCTCTCTGGCCCAGATGTGATCTCTCTGCTGTCCAGAATCCCAGAGTGTCTATCAGCCATATCCTCATTCACCTCTCGTTTCCTAAAACTCAATGTAGACAAAACCGAACTCATCATCTTCCCCCCCATCTCGCGTATCCCCCCCTACCTGATCTATTATGGTAAACGTCATCACGCTCTCACCCGCACCTGAAATCCGCTGCCTTGGGGTAACTCTCGACTCTGCCCTGTCCTTCAAACCGCACATCCAAATTCTTGCCACCTCCTGTCACCTCCAAATCAAAAATATTGCCAGAATCCGTCCCTTCCTCAGCCCACAATCTACTAAAGCTCTTGTGCATGCCCTCATCATCTCCCACCTCGATTACTGCAACACTCTCCTCTGTGGCCTCCCCGCTAACTCTTGCACCACTCCAGTCTGTCCTCAACTTTGCTGCCCGGCTAATCCACCTCTCTCACCTGCTTCTCCCCTCAGCAAATCCCTCCACTGGCTCCCAATTCCCCAACAAATCCAGTTCAAACTGCTAACACTGATCTACAAAGCCATCCACAACCTGTCCCCTCCCTATCTCTAAACTAATTTCTTAACCCGCGTAATCTTTGATCCTCCCAAGACCTCCTACTCTCCTCCACTCTTATTCGTTCCTCACACAACCGCCTCCAAGATTTCTCCCGAATATCCCCCATCCTCTGGAATTCCATGCCTCAACAAGTCCGATTAGCCACCACTCTCTGATCCTTCACACGGAACCTGAAAACCCATCTCTCAGGAAAGCCTACAGCATTCAATAACCATTCTGCCAACTCACCACCACCCAAGTGGACGCACCCCCGATCTTCTGTCTCTTACCCATTATCTCAATAGAATGTAAGCCCGCGAGGACAGGGTCCTCTCCCCTCTGTACCAGTCTGCCATTGTAAATTTGTTTACTGTAAACGATATCTATAACTCTGTACATAACCCCTTTCTCATGTACAGCACCATGGAATTAATAGTGCTATATAAATAATAATAAAGCTAATTTCCTCACACAGATTGGTTCATGAGTTTAGTGATGTCAGGGCAGAGGCTTTAAAAGGTCCAAAGGTACAGCATTTTTTTTTTTTTTAGCTCATTCTAGCCTCAGACCCTGATGAAGCCTGTTTAGGCAAAACATGTCAGGAAGGCCAAGTTTAAGATTAACAAGTTAAATGGTATGTAGACACGTTGCGGATTTTGCTGCGGATTCGCAGCAGTTTTCCCTGAGTTTACAGTACCATGTAAACCTATGGAAAACAAAATCCGCAGTGCACATGCCGTGAAAAAAAAAACGCACGGAAAGGTAGCGTTGTTTATTCTGCAGCATGTTCATTCTTTGTGCGGCTTCCGCCTGCTCCATAATAGGAATCCGCAGGTGTAAAACCGCAGGTGGATTCCGCACAAACACCTGTGGATTTCTCAAGGAAAATCCGCAGAGGTTCCATCTACGTGTGCACATACCCTTAGCGCTTCTGTACCCAATATTTTATCCTCACAAGGCTATACTAGCTAATGGACTGCAGCCATTAATTTAGGAAAGAGGATTGATAGGATGCACCAGAACTTATACAGCAATACCATTTTAGTGTTAATACTTTAACATTACATAAATTTCAATAAAAGTCAAGTTTTAATCATAAATCCCTTAAATTGGGTCTATTTACCCTTTGGGTAATTTAAGACAAAAGGATGCAAGGTAAGCACCAATCCCTTTACTACAATGAATGGTGTCCATTGGCAGCACAGAAATTAAGCAACTTGTTAAAGGGGTTTGTCTAAGATATATTTGGCAAGAAACAGATTATTAATCAGAGGTTGGAATTAACTCCCTCTTAAAATGTTTAATGGACACCTTGCTTAACAGGACTGTGGAGTCTGTAAGCCATTCTTTTGACTCCTGAGCACTGACTCCTACTGAGCATGTACATAAAGAGCAGCACAGATTAATCTCAACTAAAAGCCCAGATCCTTAGATCAGGAGCAGAACAGACATTTATAGGACATAACTTTCCCAAATTATGAAAACATTTACAGCACATCCTGCACTGAACCCAATTTATTATATTTTAGGGGTCTGTCCATTTTATACCGACAACCTCCACAGTCCTGCATACCAAAAGGATGGCATCTAAATCTGGTAAGAGAACGTCTTATCCTGCAGACTGTGGAATCTTTTGGGTTTTTTTTCCTGCAAACCTTAGAGGCATCGGTCTCTTTCTTAGATGACGACAACAAGATGAGAAAACTTTAACCAATCGGAGGACAGTTTGACAAAAACATATTTCAACTATTCTGGTCTCCTTCACCTTTCTGGACCATTGGATTTTACATACTTAACGTATTTCTAGCCTCACAAGTCTCTCCAAATTGTGGATCTGCAGCCAAGCACTCCCCCCAGGTGAGCATAAATGGCTTTAATATCCTCATTTTCCATTCGAATAATGTAGGCCAGACGAATTTGGTAAATTGCAATAGTGGATAATCCAATTAGATTTCATCTACTTTGCATGACCAGCCTCCGTTTTGTACAAAAAAAAAAAAAAAGTGCCTTCCTGTTAGCGTTGTATCGGTGGTAATAAAAAAAAAATAAAAAATAAGCCCACAAAAACCCAGTATCAGAAATGACAAGCTGCTTCTGGAATGTAAAATCAAATCTTAAGGTTGTATTTTATTGAAAATATCCAGGTAAGTTAACAACTGCACTTTTGTTAATAAACATAAAACTTTACATTAGAAAATATGAATAGTGTAGTGTCTGCACAGAGGGACTAGAGCGCCTCCAACTAAAACATCGAACTCTTGCAGTCTCCCGGTTCAGGTCACCAACCCTTTTGGTCTTCAGTGCAGAAATGGTGTAAAGAAAGGGTTAAATGCCTCTAGCGCTGGCAGGGTGTACCCACCATAAGGGGACATCAGTGGTTTCCATGAAACAGCTGCGTTATATTTTCATTAAAGTTGTGTCTACTATAGACTAAGAGCTTTTAATGGGCCATGGAGAAAAAAAAAAAATACAGTAATGGATTTATATTGTGACAGTGGGTTGCAAGTAACAGCATCTTGGCGCTTTCTGCACCACAGGTAAGGGTACAACCCGACAATGGACTGGATATAAAGAACAAGTCATGGGAAAACAAAATCTGGGCTTCAGCAGGAGTACAAGGAAACAGTACCAGTCCAAACTGGTTATAAAAGCTATAAACGTATGGCGTTACCCTACCCCATCCTTTCCATTACATCGCTGTAGCATTAACCATATATAAACAATGTAGAACATGCATGGTTTCTGAGCCTGTGCAGATCTTCACTCAACAGCTGCATTTACAATTCTGCTCCAGGAGCTCAAATCTTCCAGCAGTCCTCCCCTCTGGTGATTGACCGCAGTGCTCTATAGTGTCTATATACAAAGCAGAATAAAAGGCAGCTCAGCCAGCAGAATTGTGATTACAGGGCTGGATTACAAGGGAAGAAATGGAGCAGATTTTGTCTGAATTTCTTTTTTAAATGTTCTCCATATTAAAGTACCTTATATTTCATGAGTTTATTTCCACAGTGTGAAGAGGAGAGGTTAATCTTGAGTGGAAACTAACCACACTATCAATTTCAAATCCACAGGATGTTAAAGGGACACTGTCACCTGAATTTGGAGGGAACAATCTTCAGCCATGGAGGCGGGGTTTTTGGGTGTTTGATTCACCCTTTCCTTACCCGCTGGCTGCATGCTGGCTGCAATATTGGATTGAAGTTCATTCTCTGTCCTCCGTAGTACACGCCTGCACAAGGTGCAATCTTGCCTTGCGCAGGCATGAACTATGGAGGACAGAGAATGAACCTCAATCCAATATTGCAGCCAGCGGGTGAATCAAACACCCGAAAACCCCACCCCTATGGCTGAAGATTGTTCCCTCCAAATTCAGGTGACAGTGTCCCTTTAAGTTGTTTCCTGGTTAATGCAGCAACAAATCTGCACAGAGCTGTGGGCCCAGACCCTCAAAATGCAATGTATTTACTGTCATGTGGGTGACATCCTGACACTAATTGGGGTGTAAAGGTGACCCCTATGCTTCAGTCCTACGCTGCTGCCAATAAAAAGTGACTATAAAGCAGTGGCTTACGTCTATCCAGGATGGCAAATGGCCACACAGTTCAGAATTTGCATAAATAAAATAGCAGTTTTCATTTACCTCTTTATAAACTCGATTTAAGGTAAGAAGTGAATAAAATTCTTTGTGGCCAGGAGGACGGGAACCTGGACTTTTACAACAAATGCAGCCCTTCCTAGCAATCCGGGCCGTTCACATAAGATATGCAGTCTTTGTTTCCCGGAGTCCAGAAGTAAGCGGTTAGTCTAAGGCACATCAAAGCCACGTGCATATATTACAGAACGCATCCAGAAAAAAAAAAAATTGCATCCGCACAATTTGCATTTAGTCTACAGATTTAGTAACATTCCAATCCCTGAATGATCCTGTTAATGTCCTACGTATATTTCCGGTAACATTACTATGATCTCTTATTACATTATTGTTAGACACATTGAAAGTTGGGTACAAGATCTGCAGCGCAAACCTTCTGCACAGGCCTCTTCGGAGATTGCAGGAAACCTGAGGATTTTGGCAATGGACCCGTGCATTTTACCTTGTTCTTCCTCTACTGTCAGTTGATTTATGTTACCAATAACTGTTCATTCCAATGCAGCATTCACGAGTATAATTCAGCATGGAGAGAAAGCAACATAGTGGCACAGGAAAGTAGAAATCCTTCTGGTCAAGATGCTCTCCCCTCCGTCTGCACCCTAAACCTACAAAATCGCTCTTCAACCACCCAACACAAAAATAATTAGTTTACAAGCCAAATGGCCTGTAATTTCCTTCTGCTCAGAGAAGGTAGAAGTGGCCAGTCATTAAAAAAAAAAAAATCAATAGTCCTGTGGCTTGCTGTGTATACCAATATGTAGCCATTTCATACATATCCAGCTCACAGAAAGATGGAAATGGTGTAAAGATGGGAGCACCAATGTTTGAGGAGAAACTCATGCTGCATCTCTACAGAATGAAGCCAGGGTTGGGAGGCAACCGTTGAGGTGGTCTTTGAGGAAGAGCCGGGGGATACTGAGGTGTGTATGGAACAGGGTAGCCAGGCTGCGGCATCTGACCTGGAGGCTGATATCCTATCCGTGAGGGAACAGGAGGACAAGGGGACGCTGCGTACGGGAGCCCCGGAGCAGGCTGCTGAGCGGCCATGGCAAAAGGAGTTGGATACATTCCAGCTTGTGCAGGTGGCGGTGGGACAGCTCTTCTAGGCAGGACTGTAGGTGGGGTATTGAAAGGTGCCGGGTACGATGATGGAGGGGCCTGGATAACTTCAGGTGGTCTTGACTGCGGCTGCATAGAAACCTGAGGGAGTCTCTGTCCTTTTAACACCATCTCTTGAAGTTTCTCTATTTTCACACGCCGTAAATGTGCTAATTTGCGCTTCGATAAATATTCATCAATAAAGGAATCCATCTGGATACCGCCATCAAGAAAGTTTTCCGCCATATTCTATTTAAAATCAAAAACAAGGTTATACATTTAGGGTAACCCAGCAACAGAACCTGTCATTTTCCATATTTCTGAATACATTTGGCCTGAAACAATTCAATTTCCACACAAGTCCTACAAGTTGATAAAGTCAACCAAAACAAAGGAGTCAAAGAAATCAGTAGTGTTTTTTTTGTGTGTGTGTGGGGGGGGGGATGATCTAAAGTCTAAGTGGCAAAAGTATCAATTGCCTTCAGTATCTGGTGTAAACTTGTGCAGGAATAACTGTATATAAATATGTCCAGTGATTGTTGATTAGTAGTGATGAGCGAGCGTGCTGGAATAAGGTGTTATCTGAGCATGCTCGAGCCCTAATGGAGTACCTGCGGTGTGCCCGAATACTATGTTAGAGTTGCCGTGGCTGCATGGCTCACAGCTGTTCGACAGAGACTGGCTGTTAGGCTGTCGAACTGCGCACCGAAGACACTACTAAGGCACGAGAGATCACACTTATCCGAGCACGCTCACTCATCACTACTGATCAGTCCTGCGCATCCTCCCTACAAACCAGCTTCAACTATTATGTTGGTGGTTTTTTTCTCCTTATGAACTGTTCAGTTCTGTTCCATTTCTGTAGGATTAATGTGAGGTCTGACTGTGCCATTGCAAGACTATTATTTTTAAGAACAACTTGGAGAAAAGAGTCATCAGTATTTTATACCCCAAATTAATGGCATGATGTAAAGGTGCTCTAATGCTGACTAAATCCTCACCTTTCTTGTACAAATCTGTTTTAGAGGAAGCCATAGCTGAAACTACATGCTAATGAGTTCCAAGTGCAGCAGGTGGGCACCACACCTATGGCGTTCCAGTCTCTCTGCTTTTTCCCGCCCGCTGCCAATCTCTGACTGGCAGGTCATGGACACATGAGCGACCAGTCAGATTGGAGGCAATGAATAGGGAGGCACAGGAGGGCTGGAAATACACCGCTCACCCTCTGCACTTGCAATTCACTAACACAGTTTCACACTATGGATTTCTCTGAATGTATTTTTACAAGAAAGATGAGGATTTAATCAGCATTAGATGGAACCTGTCACCTCCCCCCCCCCCCCCCCAAAGCGTTTTTAACGAAAAGAGCCACTTTGTGCAGCACTAATGCTGCATTCTGTCAAGGTGGCTCTTATTTGGGGTCCCTTCCAACGCTGCAATATTCGTTTACCTGTAGTCTGTCCGGGGGGCATGTCTTCCCCCCCGCCCCCGGACACAAAGCAAATAAAGAAGAAAATAAGTCAGCAGGGTTTCTGCTATGTAATCTGAGAGAAGCATAGTATAGGGAAAGAGAGCCCGATTCCAGAATGTTTTGTCTGATGTAGATGCAGCAGAGAAGACACTTGGGCAGTGTATAATTCCACCCACACCTTTGATTGGCAGCTTCCAGTGTACAATTATCAGTAAGCTGCCAATCAGTGTTTGGGGGCGGGGTTACATAGACTAGCCTGACTGGTGTACATGTGAGTTATAGTGTAGTGATAATGTGTTCATGACACTGATCATATTAAAAGTAAAACATAGCCTAATAAGTGACACATCTCTGGAATCAGGCTCTTATGTGCTACATTAGGCTGCTCTCAAATAACTTGCAAAAACCTGCTGACTGATTCCCTTTAAAGTACAGAAAAACACAGTATAATTATAATTTACTATTGACCAACACTACATATGTTAGGACACCCAAGAAATACTGCAACATATCTGCCATTGTAAATTCTATAATTCTCACAGATTAATTCTGGAAATACCCCAAGAAGAGTCACATATGGCTCTGAAGGTTTATACTACGTCTTTTATGATAAAACTCCAATGGCTTCATAATGTATTTAACATCAGAAAAATCCCACCATTTCCAGTTAGCCCAGTTTGTTAATCTTGTGCTAAATATCTGTCACTGCACACTTTCTGGTATTTCACTCTTTAAAGGAAACCCGTCAGATGCATTTTGATCGCTACGACGGCACGATCCGTGACGCTCCAGCATCGTAACAATATCGCTCCAGCGTCGTAGACTGCTGTCACACGTTGCAATGTACGACGCTGGAGCGACAATTTCATGACGTATTTGCGATGTAGAAGCCGTTGGTTACTATGCGCACATCGTATACAATATCGTGCACACCTTTGTTACACCATGCGATCATGCCGCCACAGCGGGACACTAGACGACGAAAGAAAGTTTCAAACAATCTGCTACGACGTACGATTCTCAGCGGGGTCCCTGATCGCAGGAGCGTGTCAGACACTGCGAGATCGTAAGTATATCGCTGGAACGTCACGGATCGTGCCGTCGTAGCGATCAAAATGCCACTGTGTGACGGTACCCTAAGGGATTAATAAGCGTCTAGTGTCTGACATCAATTCCACATGGATGTGATCAGACACCTGAATAAAACTGGATGATAGGAGTTACCTCCGTCTCTTCCTCGATCTTTGCTCCTTCAGCCTGCAGAAGTGCTAGTAATGTTTCCAGTGATGCATTAACAGACTGCTGATCTGGAGAAAAGAAATTATAGAACAAATTAATGCAACCCTAAAATAGTAAATTAGTAAATAGAAAAACAAACCGCAAAAGGTAAAATATTGATCATTAAGGGATGGCAGTTTTAAAGACTAAAAATTGGAAAGGCAATAAACTGATGTGCTGTGAAAAGTAAAAGTATTCATCTGGAATATTTACACAGTGATTGGGCTGCAGCCACACTTGTCAGAACTAGGGGTACAGTGCAGGATGTGCTGTAAATGTTTTCAGAAGAATTTGGGAAAGTTATGAAATGTCCTATAAATGTCTGTTCTGTTCCTGATCTAAGGATCCAGGCTTTCAGTTGAAATGAATCTGTGCTGCACTTTATGCACATGCTCAGTAGGGGGCAGTGCTGGGGAGTCGGAGTCAGGGAAATTGAAGAGTTGGTGGTTTGGCTTACAGAGGCCACAACAGTAAGACACCGATTGATGTGGTGAATACTTTACCCAGCTTTGTCTTCTTTAACTGATGCGATTCCATTAACACCTGCAGTTCCTGGTATTTCTGGGTGAGAGTGGCTTTCCGGCTGTCCAGCTTAGGCTGGTAAAGCAGGTTTGCTTCAGCTAAACTTCTGTTCCCTGCAAGCGTCATTTCCTTGTCGAGCTGTACGTTCTGCGCCTACAGAAAGACAAACAGCCACAATATAAAGGCAGGGCCGCTCACATACAGGCCATTGTTCTCCTGCAGCCTGCACAAGGCATGGGAAGACATGCACCTTTACAGCAGATGGGTGGTCACAGGTTACAGACCAGACACATCAAAAGAAAATTGTTCTATTATCGCTGAGCAGGTCACAGAATCAATGTTTGTTATGGACCAAGAACAGATGTCTGCTGAAGGGTGGTAATTAGCCTAATAGGCTGACAGATCGCACGTTCATGCCCACAGGACAGTCATTAACATGGTAATATGACTATCAGCAGCACAAGTTTACACGTGACAGGAGCTTAAAGGGAATCTGTCACCACATTTGACCTATCTAAACTATTACTATGGGCATACAGGTTATAGACTGACAAGAGGGACACCTGCATGTCTCGTAAAAGAAGATTTCTCCAAAACAAGGTATCTGATATCACTTTATGTAAATAATCTCTTTCAGGCTCTGGAGAGAATGTTTGGAAGATAACTCTGCCTCCGGAGATTATGCCACATGAAGGGGAGTTACCAGTGTGATGGCCGCACTCTGCTCTCCTAATCTTACTGCAGAGCTGTGTGTGACTATTGGTGGTGAGCGAGGTAAGGTGTTATCTGAGCACGCTCATGTCCTAATCGAGTATTTTGGCGTGCTAAAAAACTATGCTTGAGTCGCCGCAGCTGCATGTCTCACAGCTGTTCGACTGCCGCAAAACTTGCAGGGATTGCCCGCTTGTTAAGCAATCCCCACATGTGTTGCGGCTGTCAATCAGCCGCGAGACATGCAGCTGCAGCAACTTGTGCACTTTTTCGAGCACACCAAAAATACTCGATAAGGACATGAGCATGCTCAGATAACACCTTATCCGAGGACAACAGGGCTGCAATATTGTCACAATACAGCAGAATTCAGATAGAGAAGCAAAAACTGTATGCAAGAAGACATTTCGTTTCATCTCTTCTATGTCAGTTAGTTGACCCAAACACTGGGAACTCCCCCTCCATGTAAAATAAGTTCTGAGGCAGAGTTATCTACCAGGCACCATCCTGCCCAGAGCCTGGAAGAATATAATACAGAATAAAAGAAAAACATGGATTTCTCTGGAACACCGCCTCAGACCACATATCAAGGCGCCATTTTATTCAGCTTCCTATGACCTACATGCTCAGACGGCTCAGGAGGGTTGATCCTACTGACAGATTCCCTTTAAAAATCATTTCACCTGATGAACAAGTGCTTTTCTTGTTTGTTGGCCTGTTTAGACAGGCAGATTATTGGGAAATAAGCATTCCTATTAGCGCTCATTCCGAATTATCAGCCGGTGTAGAAGGGCACAAAGGCCACAATCCACCAAGCAATTTTCTGTAGTAACATTGCTTGAACTGTTACTAAATTCCTTGACTTTTGGCATTTTTACACCAGTCCTACTACCTTTTTAGAAAATGGTCATTGTTACACTGGAAGGTACATGACCAAGAATGCAAACTCGTCATAATTTATGCCAAATACAGAAATGTACTCCACTGCTGTAATATTTCTTGCGGTGGTGAAAGCACGTCTTACAACAGAACACCATCAAGACTGGCGAACAAATACCGCTCTTTGCAAGTCATGGCGTAGGTTTTGGGCTTTGCTTGTTGGTGGTTGGATACACACAAAGCTGACGTGATCTAATGTCCAACACATGCCAGATGCAGAAGACGAATGAGGCCACTGCGGTGACATATCCCTGCTGCTTTCTGTCACATTAATCTGGTTATTAAACTGACTAGGATCTGCCAACATTACCTAGTGTGCATGGGCTGACCATAGTAACGCCAGATCAAATGGTAAAAACAATCACAAGACTTTTCTACAATGCAAATGCTGGAGAGACAGAGCACAGGCCTCCACTTACATAGGAAAACTTATGGAAAGCAAGCTGCAGCACGTCTGTACTTACAGATGCTACTGTCCGATAATCCGACTATTTCATGAAAGCTTGACAGTTTCAAGACTCTCCTATTAAAACATCACTTTATTCTAAAATAATGGGCTGATCACCAGAATGTGTGTGACTGGCTATGTAATGTACAACATTGCTGCACATTCAATGTATAAATGCTCTTTTCAGCTAGATAACATTATTGCCCTTCTGTTAATGGAAGTTCCTAAGCACACACGTGCCTGCTCGGATGCAAGTCCTGACCCAACTATGGGTGTAATGATCCAAACGGTATCATGGAGTACAATGATGCCTCACGTCTAGTGGTGAACGAATATACTCGTTACTCGAGATTTCCTGAGCACGCTCGGGTGTCCTCAGAGTATTTTTTAGTGCTCGGAGATTTAGTTTTCATCGCCGCAGCTGAATGATTTACATCTGTTAGCCAGGCTGAGTACATGTGGGGGTTGCCTGGTTGCTACGGAATCCCCACATGTACTTATGCTGGCTAACAGATGTAAATCATTCAGCTGCGGCACGAACAACTAAATCTCCGAGCACTAAAAAATACTCGGAGGACACCCGAGCGTGCTCAGGAAATCTCGAGCAACGAGTATATTCGCTCATCACTAATGGGTTCATCCAACGAGTGGCTGCCGATTGTCACATGCTGACTACTAGACAACCCCCTGGTCCCCACTTGCCATGTGGCTAATCTACATGCAGTTTTTGGACAGGTGGTATATGTAAAGTGCGGTTTGAGGAGTGTCACATGCATGGGCCGTGTGATCAAAAAACGCATCTGAAATTGAGGTAAACGTGTACACAATCATTGGCTGCATGGCACACTATTACCAAGTGTCCGGTACCAAAAGGGAACATTCAAAAGCTATGACAACTGTGATAATACTGGGACTCACTAGTAACCTGGGAATATACAGAAAACTGAAAATTCCCTGAACATCTGCATACGGATTTTAAGGCTTAATAGGCAAAAATCAGGAACAGAATGAAGCAGAGTATGGACTTCATAATCTACTTTTTCTTTTGCTCCTCGTGACGCCGGTCTTCTCGCCATTTACATGTATTGTAGACTTTCAGTGTCAAGTGCTGCCTAATGAGCTACACTGGAAAGCTGATAGGTTGCATAACACAAGACATTTCTAGTGGCCGCACCTTGAATTAAAGTGATCTCTGTACTGTAAAATCTACAGATAAATAATGAAATGGTTACATGTAATCAGGAAAGAACTGTGCAATCGATGACTGGTCAGCAGGACAAACGGCACAAAAGACAGGGAGCTAATGCTTCCGCACATAGTCACAATACTGGAGAATGATGACATTAATACTATCTGCTTTCACAAGTCTGCAGGTTGCCCAATATCTCTCATGTTCAGTAACTCGCCATATACCATGAGCTGGTAGTTCCTTTTTATCAGCATGCTGCCAACACTATGGCTATGTGCACACGATGCAGATTTAGTGCAGATCTGCAGCAGATTTTTCTGCAGCAGAAACGCTGCAGAACTGCACTGTGATTTACAGTACAATGTAAATCAATGTGAAAAAAAAAAAGCTGTGCACATGGTGCAGAAAAATCTGCGCAGAAACGCTGCAGATTTCAAAGAAGTGCATGTCACTTTTGTGCAGTTCTGCAGAGTTTCTGCACCTCTCCATAATAGAAATCCATTGGTAAAAAACGCATCAAAAACGCACCTGCGGATTCTGCCAGGAGATGCAGATTTAGTGCAGATTTTATGCAGAAAATTCTGCACCAAATCTGCATCGTGTGCACACAGCCTATAGGTGCTGGAACATCCTTACTTCCCAGCATGTATGAAGCTTGGCACTGTCCAACTGATTAGCCTACCATAAAGTGAAAGCCTGCCTTTCTAATTATACCTGTATGCAGTTTAACGAAAGAGAATCAAGTAGAAATATAAAATATCAGTCCCCTCTGTTACCGCTAGAGAAGGATTACACTTCACAACAGGCAGTGGGCAGCAAGTTACACAGAAGGGAGACACAAAGCGGCCGGAAGGCTGGAGCTATTTTTCAATGGCAAGACAACATTATTTAAAAGTTAAGCGATTTCCAGATTATGCCTATTACATTATCAATTGAGATTAGTTTTTTGGAATGCAATAACCACTTATGCCATGGAGGTTCTTACCAAATGATCTGATAGAATGAAATGCTAATATGGCATCCTAGAATGGGACCCTCCTGAGGCCACAGTGTTTACAAGCAATCGGGCAGCACGGTGGCTCAGTGCTTAGCACTGCAGCCTTGCAGCGCTGTAGTCCTGGGTTCTAATCCCACCTTGGACAACATCTGCAAGGAGATTGTATGTTCTCCCCGTGTTTGCGTGGGTTTCCTCCCACATACCAGAGACATACTGATAGGGAATTTAGATTGTGAGACCCATCAGAGACAGCGATGATAATGTGTGCAAACCGTAAAGCGCTGCGGAATATGTTAGTGCTATATAAAAATAAAGATTATTATTGAAGATTATTAATTGTGGTTACTCTACGAGGGGTACAAATGCGACATTTTTTAGAAACTGTATATTAGAAAATCTCTTCCTATCACATTCCTGGCAGTTTAGCGCACTCATTATTAAATGCATCCGTGTCAAGTATGTGGAAAATGGAGTAAATGCCTCCATTTACATTAGAGGAAAGTCAGCCAATGATTTTTTTTTTTATTTTCAGGGGAGATATGAAAGTTGAAAACACATGACTGCTTGACCAATCAATTGGAAATAATGCTGCTCCACTTGCTGATCGCCTGATCTTTTCTATATCATAATATAGATGCTAAACATAAGACAGCTGTGCAGAGTAGTGTTCACAAGATAAGGGTTGTGGTCATTACACCTTACTCCCGCAGCTTCTCATGCCTATTACTGCTCAGTTAAACGCGTAATTTTCCCTACCGTAAGATGTGAGGCCAAAATCTGCCACCACTTCCTGATTAAGTGGCTGACAACCAGTAGGGCTCACCTTCCTCAGAATTGTTTTCCCAGCACAGCACTGCCAGTAGTCACCTGATATGCAGGAAACTGCAGTACAACGTCACCAGAATTGAGCCATGTGGAAAAATGCCACAGGGATCTTTGTCAATTTAGGTTTGGGAATCAGAGTTGAGACCCTACAGATATGCAATAACAAGGTAAGATAAGAGTGTCCCTTTAATATCACTATAGTGGGGCATTGGTCAATTTAATTCCCTTTAGATCATCACTTTTTTTTCCTTCGAAAGTTTGTATGGTATCAAAACTGTGCGTATCTGCTGGGGATTAAAATCTGCTGAGTAAAAAGGTTTCTTTTCCACTAAATCGGCAGCAATATTTATAGGGTCATATAATGGATAAGACATTGAAATTAGAGAGCCAGCGAAGGTTTCTTTATTTTATTGACTGTTGATCAATCAGCAATGATGCCAACCAGTGGACTGCAGAAAGTAACTTGTGTTACTAAGTAACTAGTAATTGTTTTGCTTGAAACTTATGGCTAAAAAAACAAGAAATCCATGCATCTTCCAAGTTTCTAGATACCATGTTGATCACCGAGAAAAAAAAAAAAAAAATCACATGAACACAGCAGCAACGCTTAAAGGAAAGAAGAGCCACAACCATAGTTTACAGCTGCGTTCTCAGTGCGTGATGCAATGATACAGCCCTGATCTCTTGGTCTAATCTCCTGCATAATTAAAAAGCAAAGATGACTGAAATCTTTCAGGCAAGGTCAATATGGGGGAGGTTCAGCACTGCTGAGTGTAGCCATGTCACATTACAAACCCTTCCATCAGCTTTCCTACTCTCACAGCACTGTCAGCACTGCTATACTACTACCACTCCCCCCAGCTCTCCAGAGATGTATCAGTAATCACACTTATGTCTGTTGTGCACAACTTGCAAGTGCTCTGCAGTGGGATCAAAGCAGAGTCTCATTGAATTAGGTTACTCATGTGTGAGGAGTAGTGAGACAGCAAGATGCCAGAGCACAGCAGAAATAAATGTGATGACAGACACTCAATCAGTAAAGCTGATGAAGGGTTACTAATGTGACACAGCATCACACCGACTCATCCCTGAGCACAGATAGGAGATCAGAGCTGTATCATTACATCTACACACTGAGAAACCATACTCTAAATATAGGTGGGGGGAGGGGTGCTTTTCCTTGAGTGTTGCTGAAGTTTATAACGTAGAGCCGTGAAAATAAAAAAAAATCGCTTTTGTTTACACAAAAATGATCTTTTCGCCCACAAATTCTTATTTTCACAAGGGTAACAGGAGAAATTAGACCCCAAAAGTTGTTGTGCGATTTCTCCTGAATACGTTGATACCCCATATGTGAGGGTAAACCACTGTTTGGGCGCACGGCAGAGCTCGGAAGGAAGGAGCGCCGTTTTGGAATGCAGACTTTGATAGAATGGTCTGCGGACATTATGTTGCGTTTGCAGAGCCCCTGATGTACCTAACCAGTAGAAACCCTCCACAAGTGACCCCATTTTGGAAACTAGACCCCCCAAGGAACTTATCTAGATGTGTGGTGAGAACTTTGAATGCCCAAGTGCTTCACAGAAGTTTAGAATGCAGAGTCGTGAAAATAAAAAATATTTTTTTTTTCCACAAAAAGATATTGTAGCCCCCAAGTTTTTATTTTCACAAGGGTAACAGGAGAAATTGGACTGCAATAGTTGTTGTCCAATTTATCCCGAGTACGCTGATGCGCCATATGTGGGGGTAACCCACTGTTTGGGCGCACGGCAGAGCTCAGAAGGGAGGGAGCACCATTTGACTTTTTGAGCGCAAAATTGGATGTTGTGTTTGGAGACCCCCTGATGTACCTAAACAGTGGAAACCCCCCAATTCTAGCTCCAACCCTAACCCCAACACACCCCTAACCCTAATCCCAACCTGATCCATAATTCTAATCACTAACCCTAACGATAAACACAACCCTTACCCCAAAACAACCCCTATGTCAACCCTAACCATAACCCTAATCAAAACCCTAAATCCAACACACCCCTAATCCTAATCACAACCCTAACTTCAAACCTAACCCTAATCACAATACACCCCTAATCACAACCCTAACCTTAACCCTAATCCCAAACCTAACCCTAATCCCAAGCGTAACCCTAATGCCAATCCTAATCCTAATACCAACCCTAATCCAAACCCAAACCCTAACCCTAATCCCAACTCTAACCCTAACTTTAGCCCCAACCCTAGCCCTAACTTTAGCCCCAACCCTAAGGCTAATTTCGCACTTGCGTCGTTTGGCATCCGTCGCAATCCGTCATTTTGGACAAGAAACGGATCCTGCAAATGTGCCCGCAGGATGCGTTTTTTGCCCATAGACTTGTATTGCCGACGGATCGTGACGGATGGCCACACGTCGCGTCCGTCGTGCACTGGATCAGTTGTGTTTTGGCGGACCGTCAGCACAAAAAAAGTTCAATGTAACTTTTTTTGTACGTCGCATCCATTTCTGACCGCGCATGCGTGGCCGTAACTCCGCCCCCTCCTCCCCAGGACATAGATTGGGCAGCGGATGCGTTGAAAAACTACATCCGCTGCCCACGTTGTGCACAATTTTCACAACGTGCGTCGGTATGTCGGGCCGACGCATTGCGACGGCCCCGTACCGACGTAAGCGTGAAAGAAGCCTAACCCTAAATTTAGCACCAACCCTAAATTTAGCGCCAACCCTAACCCTAAATTTAGCCCCAACCCTAAATTTAGCCCCAACCCTAACCCTAAATTTAGCCCCAACCCTAACCCTAATTTTAGCCCCAACTGCTGTTCTCCTGCCGGCCGGCAGATGGAGACAGATGGCGGGCGCACTGCGCATGCGCCCGCCATTTTCTTTTCCCCAGAAGACGCCGGCGGCCAGGAGGAGCAGCAGGAGGACCCAGGGACACCGGTAAGTATGATAGGGTCCCCGAATTCCCCTATTTCTCTGTCCTCTGAGAAGTACACTTTGTTTTTGTTTGTTTTTTGCGGTCGCCGGTAAACAGTTAATTACCGGCGATCGCAAAACAGGGGTCGGTAAAACCGACCCCGATCATGCTCTTTGGGGTCTCGGCTACCCCTGGCAGCCGAGACCCCAAAGATTCTTCCGGGGCCGTCCGGCGGGCGCACTGCGCATGCGCCCGCCATTTTGAAGATGGCGGCGCCCACCGGGAGCCACGAGGAGACAGGTGAGTATCGGGGGGCGATCGGGGACCCCTTTTCTCTGTCCTCTGATGTGCGATCACATCGGAGGGAAGAAATTAAAAAGAAATCGCTTTTTTTTTTGCGATCGCCGGTAAACGGTTAATTACCGGCGATCGCAAATGCGGGGTCGGTAAAAAAAAACCCCGAATCATGTTCTCTGGGGTCTCGGCTACCCCCGGCAGCAGAGACCCCGGAGAAAATCTGACTCTGGGGGGCGCTATTTACTTTTTCCACAGCGCCGTTAATTAACGGCGCTGTGGTTTAAGTACCCTTAGCGGCCGCCGTTAAAAGGCGTATCGGCGGTCGCTAAGGGGTTAAGTGGGTGTTAACTCATTAGGTCCCAAATAATTGGATTACCAGCATCTCCACAACACAGAGGCAAATAATGAAGAGAGTTATTCCACTTTGTAGCCACTATTGCATGTCCAGTTGAACGTAAAACATTTGGTGAAAGGTCCCATTTAAACTTGAAGGGAATCTGTCACTCCAATTTTCGCCTATAAGATGCAGCCTCTGCCATCAGGGGCTTATCTACAGCATTCTATAATGCTGTAGATAAGCCCCCGTTGTAACCTGCAAGATAAGAAAAACAGGTTATTTTATACTCACCCAGGGGCGGTCCCGATGCGGTCCGGTCCGATGGGCGTCGTGGTCTGGTGCCTCCCATCTTCTAACGATGACGTCCTCTTCTTTGTTTCCTGCTGCGCCTCCTGCGCAGGCGTACTGATTTGCCCTGTTGAGGGCAGAGCAAAGTACTGCAGTGCGCAGGGAAAGGTCAGAGAGGCCAAGCGCCTGAGCACTGCAGTACTTTACGCTGCCCTCAACAGGCCAGAAAAAGTACGCCTGCGCAGGAAGCAAAGAGGACGTCATCGTAAGAAGATGGGAGGACCCGGACTGCAACGCCCATCGGACCGGACCACCCCTGGGCGAGTATAATATAACCTGTTTTTCTTAACTTGCAGGTTACATCGGGGGCTTATCTACAGCATTACAGAATGCTGTAGATAAGCCCCTAATAACAGTGGCTGCATCTTATAGGCGAAAAATGGGGTGACAGATTCCCATTAAAGATAATCCTTTTCAGCAGCACATAGCTCTATGTAAACCGGTGATGTGCTGCCTATTACACGATGGTCTATGCGTCCAAAAGAATTAACGATTGTTCTGTGTACATAGAATTCTGGTCGGTCTGTTCTAACCAGGCTGTTTAATAGCCATATTTAGACAGTGTAAAAGGGCCCTTGGAATCTAAATCAATGGCAGAGCTTCCTCCCAGAGATCCAAAAAGTAAAAAACTTTTTGCAACATTTTGGAAAACTCCCATTACAGTTACTTTACTTTTAGCTATGTGAGTAGTTTAAATATAGTCTATTTACCCCACACACAATATTTATGACATGCAGCGCACTGTAACCTACTATATTATTGTTCAAGTATTTCACAAAGCACAAGGGGAATAGCCAGTGAAAACAAGTTATCCACAGAATAGACTATAACCTACTGATCAGGGTCCGACCGCTGGGATCCTCACATTCGGGGATTTTCATTCCCGACAAAAAAAACTTTTGTCTTCATTACAAAATGGGTGGTAGGTTGGATGCCCTCCCACCAGTCCATTTATTTTATATTGAACTCCAGGAAAAAGCCAAGCGCAGCACTTGGTAGGTCCATAGTGAATGGAGTAGCGGTCAAGCTTGAGCACTGCCATTCTATTCTTACAGGGATAAAAGTTCCCCATTTTGCCGATTCGCGCGAGTCCCAGTGGTCGTACCACCACTGAACAAGTCAACATTTATCCTGCCGATAGGCGATAAAAAGGTTATCCGGTGAAACCATATTAAGGACCATTTACACTGTAAGCTTAAAGGTACCTTCACACATAATTTCGTTAACGATATCGTTGCTTTTTGTGACGTAGCAACAATATCGTTAACGAAATCGTTATGCGTGACAGCGACCAACGATCAGGCCCCTGCTGGGAGATCGTTGGTCGCTGGGAATGATCAGGACCTTTTTTTTGGTCGCTGATCACCCGCTGTCATCGCTGAATCGGCGTGTGTGACGCCGATCCAGCGATGCGTTCACTGGTAACCAGGGTAAATATCGGGTTACTAAGCGCAGGGCCGCACTTAGTAACCCGATATTTACCCTGGTTACCATTGTAAAAGTTAAAAAAAAAAAAAAAAAAACAGTACATACTTACATTCTGGTGTCTGTCCCCCGGCGTCAGCGCCGGCCGTAAAGCAGAGCACAGCGGTGACGTCACCGCTCTGCTTTACGGCCGGCGCTGACACAGTGCAGGGAAGCTGACGCCAGGGGACAGACACCGGAATGTAAGTATGTAGTGTTTGTTTTTTTTAACTTTTACAATGGTAACCAGGGTAAACATCGGGTTACTAAGCGCGGCCCTGCGCTTAGTAACCCGATGTTTACCCTGGTTACCCAGGGACTTCGGCATCGTTGGTCGCTGGAGAGCCGTCTGTGTGACAGCTCTCCAGCGACCACACAACGACCTAAACAGCGACGCTGCAGCGATCGGCATCGTTGTCTATATCGCTGCAGCGTCGCTAAATGTGACGGTACCTTAAGAATGCACGTTCCTAAGTAAAGCTAGTTTAACAATAATCGCGCAATCTAAACAAGCAAAACACTTGTTTGTGACCTTTTGTGCAAACCACAAGATAATTTCACTCCACAGATTGTTTTTTGTTTTTTTTATTGCAGAATGGCGGCACATCAACACTATCAGCTGCAAACTTTAGGTACTAGCTATCCTTTATATACCTACAACACCTGAGAAATGTATACGACACGGTCACCAAGAGACCTGGAGTAAACACTGAAGGTGCTAATGATAGGACAGGCATAGGCAGGACACTGAAGAGCAAAAACTAGTGGGCATGGTCATCAAATATTGAAAGAAAAAACAGCCATTGTGCTACAGTAATGGCCAAGCAGATTACAATGAAAGTTCATTAGATAGAGTGGCTGCCAAGTTCCTGCCAGCAGGGGACCCCGAGCGGGCTGGCCATCATGTGATCTTGTATGAGTAAGGACTGGGGAATGGTTTCTAGCAGACAGAAGACTTCCACTTTTGTGTAGCTACACATTGGGCGAGTTCATAAATTGCGGCCACACTGCCGACATGCAAAGTGTCCCTGCTTGTAAATGACAGCAGCTAAAAGCACATTGATCATTAATGGCCATTCACTGCATATCCTTGTGACCATTAACAATCAAACAGCTTTTAGCAGCTGTCATTTACAAATCGTACCCCTCGGCATATCTACGTCGTTCTCAGCCACATCATGCCCGCACCTTGTCTACAATATGACCACAATGCAAAGTTATAACAACCATAGAGTAGTAAAATATACAACATGAACTTCTTCTTAAAGGGAATAGGTCATCCCCCTAGGACGTATATAACCTATTAATATGGGCAAACGGGTTCCACTTCAGTGACCACAGGCATGTGTGACGATAAAGTGCTCTCCCAACCCCAATTTCCTCCCAGCATAGTCATGGCTATGTACACATGGTTCCTAGCGATGACTATGCAGGGAGGAAGTAGGGAGGGCACCTTATCGGCGTGCAGCGTGAATCGCTGGCGCCTGCGCAGAAGATCCCTGAAAACATTGCCCATAGAAGGGAGGAAAAGCTACGGATTGTGGAGGGAGTGCAGGTGCGGGATTCCAGAGCCACAACGGATGGGAGGCAGGGGGGAAGGGGGTGATAGTATAATGGAGAGGAGGCGGGGGTTTCTCCCAGGCGCCACATGTCCCGGAGCCTGGAAAAAATCATTAGCATAAGGAAATAAAATAAGATTTCTCAACAACAAGACCATTAATAATGAGGCATTTCTATTATCTGTATACCCATATTAATAGGTCATACACATCTGGGGGTGGGGTGTCAGATTCCCTTTAATAAGGTCACTAGTGTTCACGGGGCCGATAATGTGCAGAATCTGCGATCCATGAAGAGACCAAATAAAAGTCTCCTGAGACAGAGGTGGTTTCCTAGCTATTCAACCTTTAGATAAGAATGCAACTTGCTGTCAGTTATTTTGACCCCCTAAAATACACTGCTCAAAAAAAATAAAAAGACCACTTGAATCCCACATCCTAGATATCGCTGAACGAAATATTCCAGTTGTAAATCTTTATTCATTACATAGTGGAATGTGTTGAGAACAATAAAACCTAAAAATGATCAACGTAAATCACAACTAATATCCCACGGAGGTCTGGAGTTGGAATGATGCTCAAAATCAAACTGGAAAATGAAGTTACAGGCTGATCCAACTTCAATGGAAATGCCTCAAGACAAGGAAATGATGCTCAGCAGTGTGTGTGGCCTCCACGTGCCTGTATGACCTCCCTACAACGCCTGGGCATGCTCCTGATGAGGCGGCGGATGGTCTCCTGAGGGATCTCCTCCCAGACCTGGACTAAAGCATCCGCCAAGTCCTGGACAGTCTGTGGTGCAATGTGACGTTGGTGGATGGTGCGAGACATGATGTCCCAGATGTGTTCAATCGGATTCAGGTCTGGGGAACGGGCGGGCCAGTCCATAGCTTCAATGCCTTCATCTTGCAGGAACTGCAGACACTCTCCAGCCACATAAAGTCTGGAGTTGTCCTGCAATAGGAGGAACCCAGGGCCAACCACCAGCATATGGTCTCACAAAGGGTGTGAGGATCTCATCTTGGTACCTAATGGCAGTCAGGCTACCTCTGGTGAGCACATGGAGGTCTGTGCGGCCCTCCAAAGAAATGCCACCCCACACTATTACTGACCCACTGCCAAACTGGTTATGCTGAAGGATGTTGCAGATTGCTCTCCATGGCGTCTCCAGACTGTCACATGTGCTCAGTGTGAACCTGCTTTCATCTGTGAAGAACACTGGGCGCCAGTGGCAAATTTGCCAATCCTGGTGTTCTGTGGCAAATGCCAAACGTCCTGCACGGTGTTGGGCTGTGAGCACAACCCACATCTATGGACGTTGGGCACTCAGACCATCCTCATGGAGTCGGTTTCTATCCATTTGTGCAGACACATGCACATTTGTGGCATTCAAAAGTGACCAAAACATCAGCCAGAAAGCATTGGTACTGAGATGTGGTCTGTGGTCCCCACCTGCAGGACCACTTCTTTATTGAGTGTGTCTTGATAATTGCCAATAATTTCCATCTGTTGTCTATTACATCTAAACAACAGCATGTGAAATTGATTGTCAAACAGTGTTGCTTCCTAAGTGGACAGTTTGATTTCACAGAAGTTTGATTTACTTGGAGTTATATTCTGTTTAAGTGTTCCCTTTATTTTTTCGAGAAGTTTATATGTATGCACTGGTCAGCTGAGTGTGCATGAGTTCTGAATAGGGAAAGAGGAGCAGGCATGTACCAGACATTTTTAGATTCAGGATTTCTGCAGAGAAAACAATATACCGTAAATCAGACATGTTCAGACCTAAAATGTCAAATACTCCTTTAACATCTGCCATCGAGGAAAAGCTACCCATACACGTTAGAAGGTTAGCGGGTAGAGATTAATCAAATTTGGTTTCTTCTGAATTACCATGTGGTCAAGACAGGACAGAAAAAGGAACCAACACTGCTGCCTGTGGTTTTTGCGTGTCTATGTAGTTCCTGTTATCCTGGGACTTCATGGTGTTATCTCAATCTTCACTATCTGACACTTAAGGTACCTTCACATATAACGATTTTGTTAACGATATCGTTGCTTTTTGTGATGTAGCAACGATATCGTTAACGAAATCGTTATGCGTGACAGCGACCAACGATCAGGCCCCTGCTGGGAGATCGTTGGTCGCTGGGAGTGATCAGGACCTTTTTTTGGTCGCTAATCACCCGCTGTCATCGCTGAATCGGCGTGTGTGACGCCGATCCAGCGATGTGTTCACTGGTAACCAGGGTAAATATCGGGTTACTACGGTAAGCACAGGGACGCGTTTAGTAACCCGATATTTACCCTGGTTACCATTGTAAAAGTTTAAAAAAAAAAAACAAAAAAAAAAAAAAACACAGTACATACTCACATTCCGTTGTCTGTCACGTCCCCCGGCGTCAGCTTCCCGCACTGACTGTCAGCGCCGGCCGGCCGTAAAGCAGAGCACAGCGGTGATGTGAAAAACAAAAGGATTGGGTCCAGAAGCGGCATGTCCGCTGCGTCCAAAGCGCTGCCAGCTTTTGAACGCAGGCGATTCCGCATGTGCTCATTGAACCGTGCGGATTCACCACACCCAATACATTGAACAGGTGAAATTTATCTTGCGTAGACTGAGCATCTCCGCAAGATAAATTCACATGCAGCGGTCTGGAAAGACGTGCCACGTGTCCGTCTCCGCAGATAAACTGCGGGCGTCGGTGCACGCATAGTGGACATGGGATTTCTTGAAATTCCATCCACTATGCTGTAACATCTGGCCACTGCGGGTTGGACACTACGGATGTACGCAGTGTCCAACCTGCAGCGTTTACTGACCGTGGGAACATACCCTAAAACACCTGACAATGGAAAGCTGCTTTTCTATTGGAGGAGGCTGATGGACTGGTCTGGTCTCGCGCTCCTCCACCAGCAGCCATAGTATGGATTGGAGAGCTGTGCAGTCTGTGCGGAAAGCTCAAACAAGAAAAAGTGAATGAATGATCCCTTTAAAGGATAGCTAATCAATGTTTACATTCAAGAGATCTAGATTGTAGCTGATAAAAAAAAGCAATGGATAACAGAAGGCATCAAAAAGTCATATATACCAATTTACTAAAGCTAAACTGTACACTATACAAAATACTGTATTAACCCCTTAGTGACCGAGCCAAATTTTTGAAATCTGACCAGTGTCACTTTATGTGGTAATAACTCTGCAACGCTTCAACAAATCCCAGTGATTTTGAGATTGTTTTTTCGTGACACATTATACTTTATGATAATGGTAAATTTTGTTCAAAATTTTTTGTGTTTATTTATAAAAAATATCAAAAATTTGAGAAAAATGTTAAAAAAATTAGCAATTTTCTAAATTTGAATGATTATCCCTTTAATCCGGATAGTCATACAACAGCAAACCATTAATAAATAACATTTCCCACATGTCTGCTTTACATCAGCACCATTTGTAAAATGTTATTTTATTTTGTTAGCATTTTAGGAGGTTTAAAAATGTAGCAGCAATTTTTCATTTTTTCAAAGAAATTTACAAAATTTATTTTTTTAGGGACTTATCCATGTTTGAAGTGACTTTAGAGGTCCCATATATTGGGAAACCCAAAAACATGATACCATTTTAAAAACAGCACCCCTAAACATATTGAAAACTGCTGTCAGGTAGTTTATTAACCCTTCAGGTGCTTTACAGGAATTAATGCAAAGTGGTATGACAGAAATGAAAATGTGTATTTTTACCACCTAAATGTTGCTAACTTCTAAACAGATTACTATAGCCGTCAGACTCTAAGGCCACTATTTGGTCATGAATTGCCATGGCAAACATCAGGACAACAAAATCATGATCTGAGGGCACCAATTGTGACAAAGAAGAAGCCCCCACACTCTGTTAACCATTTATAATGATGTAGTCACTATTGACAGCAGCATCTAAGGGGTTAAACAGATTTAGATGGTGCAAATACTGATCGTGGCTGATACAGCAAGTTGTCAGCTATAGTGTACAACCGACAGATGCTGGATTGTCATCTGTATGGGGAGGCTATTCTCTTATATCTCAGGTCAGTTAAAAGACGTATTGGCGGTCATTAAGGGGTTAAGACAAGGAAAAAAGGAAGCAGAAGTAGCAATCATCTAAACAAACAAAAAAAAAGAAAAGTGGAGTGACTGCATCAGGTTTCAGGCACGCCTGTGGGAAATCATGGGCAGAATACAACACTGGGAACAATGTCAACAGACAGGTTATGAAAGATGAGGGCGTGATGTAAATGTGTAAATGGGTCACTGGTGATAACAGCATCGTTTACAGTGAACCCGATTGTACGTCATCTCTTCTTTGCCCAACATACAAGATGGCTTTAGGATACAGGACCCTATAGTGTGAGCGCTCCAGAATCCTACTAACATATGACTGGATTGCAAAGCAGAACGTAAGGCGGATGCCTCATCCCGGTTTAAGAAAATAGATTGATATACTGTATATTTAATTGTTGATTAGTGGATTTTTGGTATTATTGCGCAGTGTGATCCTCCCCAGTGACTGTACATCATGCGGTAGTATGCAAAAGTTTTAGGCAAGCGTGAAAGAGTCAACATAAGAATGCTTAAAAACTAAAACTATTAGCACTTCTATTTACGGTAAATCAAGTAACAATACGGAAAGTGAATGAACAGAAGAGAAATCTAAATCAAATCAATATTTGATGTAACCGCTCTGCCTTCAATACGTCTAGGTACACTCGCACACAGTCAGGCACTTGGTTAGCATTGGTTACTTATACAACAAACCGGTGATAAAGATCATTTTCATATGTAGGTGGAGACCGTCATTAACAAACAGCTGTGTAGAAGGCTTAACGAACATCCAATCTCTGCTACAAAGGCAATTTTGAGTAAAGGTACTGTCACACTTAGCGACGCTGCAGCGATACCGACAACGATCCGGATCACTGCAGCGTCGCTGTTTGGTCGCTGGAGAGCTGTCACACAGACCGCTCTCCAGCGACCAACGATGCCGGTAACCAGGGTAAACATCGGGTAACTAAGCGCAGGGCCGCGCTTAGTAACCCGATGTTTACCCTGGTTACCATCCTAAAAGTAAAAAAAAAACAAACACTACATACTTACCTACAGCAGTCTGTCCTCCAGCGCTGTGCTCTGCACTCCTCCTGTACTGTCTGTGTGAGCACAGCGGCCGGAAAGCAGAGCGGTGACGTCACCGCTCTGCTTTCCGGCTGACCGACGCTCACAGCCAGTACAGGAGGAGAGCAGAGCACAGCGCTGGAGGACAGACGGCTGTAGGTAAGTATGTAGTGTTTGTTTTTTTTACTTTTAGGATGGTAACCAGGGTAAACATCGGGTTACTAAGCGCGGCCCTGCGCTTAGTTACCCGATGTTTACCCTGGTTACCAGTGAAGACATCGCTGAATCGGTGTCACACACGCCGATTCAGCGATGTCTGCGGGGAGTCCAGCGACCAAATAAAGTTCTGGACTTTCTTCCCCGACCAGCGACAGCACAGCAGGGGCCTGATCGCTGCTGCCTGTCACACTGGACGATATCGCTAGCGAGGACGCTGCAACGTCACGGATCGCTAGCGATATCGTCTAGTGTGACGGTACCTTAAGATGGCTTCATGTCACAGGTCATACACTATGGCAAGAACTGAGCAGAGCAACAAGGTGGCTACACTTCAACAACATATCTCCCAAGCAAAGATTTCAACGCAGACTGCGGATTCAAAGTGTACCGGTCCAGCTCTTTAGAAGAAGCACCAAGAAAATCGGCAACATTGAGGATCATAGATGCAGCAGCCGGCCAAGGTTACAGTGTAGCAAATCACACGCCCATCAGCACAGAACTAGCAGCAACCAATGGGATCCTGCTACCCCCCATCTACTGTTCGGAGAAGTCTTGACAGAAGTGGTCTTCATGGAAGAATTACAGCCAAAAAAAAAAAAATATGTTGGATATGGAAATAAAGCCTAGCGACTTCTCAAAAACATAGGAACGGAGTTGCAGTTTGCTATAGTTTGAAATAATTGGCTGTAACAAAAGGAAGTTTGTTCACCAAAGCACTTGAGAGCGGTACAATAATGAGTGTCTGCAGGCAACAGTGAAGCATGGTGGAGGCTCCTTGCAAGTTTTGGGGCTCCATTTCAGAAAATGGAGTTGGGGATTTGGTAGGGATTAATGGGATCCACAATGCTGAAAAATATAGGCAGAGACGTATCCATCATGCAATACTATCAGGGAGGATCCGATTGTCTCCAAATTTATTCTGCAGCAGGATGATGACTCCAAACACACAGACAATGTCATTAATAATTTAGGCATGAAGAAGAACAAGGAGTCCTTAAAGTGATGATATGTCTGCACTGGGCCGTAATCTCAACGACATGGAGTCTGTCTGGGATTACATAGAGGCAGAAGGTTTTGCACAAGCCTACATCCACAGAAGGTCTATTAGATCTAGAATAGTACCTAGAATTGATGAGGTTTTGAAGGCTAAGGGTGATCACACCAAATACTGATATGAATTACGATACATTTCTCTTGTATTTATTGACTTTCCATTGTATTAATTGATAAAAACAATTAGTGCAATGTGAAGATTTACAGAGTGACTGCAGACTTGTACCCTAAGGCTGGACAACTCCTCTAACACTTATATTTTTAAAAGTATTCTTACTTTGCAGTACTTTTTCCACACCTGAGTGAAACGTTTGCACAGCACTGCAGAACAGTCACAGGTGAGAGATATGGCAAGAGATTCACTATAAGCATCTGAAGCAATAACTAGTGTCAGCCTCAGAACAAGGCAAACCTGGGCTGATGCCAAGCTTCAGGAACCTACAGCACAAACTATTAGGCTTCTTTCACACTAGCGTCGGAATCTCCCCGTCGCAATGCGTCGGGGAGAGATTCCGATGCTAGCGTTTGCTGCATTGCACAATGGGTGCAGCGGATGCATTTTTCCGGCGCATCCGCTGCCCCATTGTAAGGTGCGGGGAGGTGGGAGCGGGGTTCCGGCCGCGCATGCGCGGTCGGAAAAAGCGGTCCGTCGGGAGAAAAAAACCTTACATGTAGGGTTTTTTTTCTCCCGACGGTCCGCCAAAGCACGACGCATCCGTCGCAAGACGGATGCGAAGTGTGCCAATCCGTCGCAAATGCGTCGTCAATAGAAGTCTATGGGGAAAAAACGCATCCTGCAAGCACTTTTGCAGGATGCGTTTTTTCTGCAAAACGACGCATTGTGACGGATTTAAAAAAAACGCTAGTGTGAAAGTAGCCTTACCTGTACATACACAGCAAGAACAACAGAAAATGAATGAAGAGCTCGAGTAGAAATGAAACACCTGGTTCATGAACTAGCGCTAATGTAAAGACCCCAACTCCAGCACCTCCAAACCTGGTGACAGATTGCCTTATGGGCCCATATAAAGGAGGTTGGCAGAACAGGGCAGCCACCCATGTAATATGTATGGGAGTGCCCGACTCCTCTCTGATGTCATATTAGGAAGACAAACATTCAGCCAAAATCAGTAGGATAGCACCAGATTGTGTACTGTAGGCGCAAAGGATTTAGCATAAGTCTAATTAAACTAGAATACCTTCATATAGGACAAATGGCCATAGATAAGCTCATAAAAGTACTTTATGTAAATTATTCCACTGGGGAAAAAAAGGTTAAAAAAAACAGTGAGGGGCCAACAGAAAAAAGCAGGAGGAGGCAGGGCAGTAACGAGCACATACAAAAAGCAGTTTCATAGGTATCATATGAAATACAAGCTACAGTGGTGCATGAATGCGAGTCAATAAAGTTATAGATCCTCTTATATCAGGGCAGCAGTGGCAAAAAGAAGATCAATTAAATCAGAGAAGGTAAATAAAGTACTTCCATAAAGTTATCTATGGCTAGATGTCATATGAGGGTACAGATTGGGCATCGTGGTTTTCAATATGCCCGATCCTTTGTTCTAGGAGACATAAGTTGCTGCCAGAGATGACTGGCTACAGACAACTACCCTCTTGCTATTAAAAAAAATATACGCATCGTCAGCCACATGTGTGGCCAAAGTGAAAAGTAGAAATTAAAAAGTCCCTCTATCATAAATCATTATTACCGTAGTACTGTATAGTTACTGTCGAGCCGACAGTGCTCATCTGTATTGGTCTCCGGAAAACAGCGGCACAGTCACCTGCGGCCTACAGAGCTTGTATTAGTCAACAAGATTCCAGGACCTCACACACCACAGGAATCCACAAGGTTCTGCTCATAAATCATCCTATAATAGCGGAGCTTCATATGGAAACAGCAGTCACCATTTCCATTGGCAGTTATCCTCACTGACAGAGGTGGTGGGCTCCATCCCAAGACACTGCAAGAAGAAACTAGGACGTCCTACAGCACCATCACTAATAGTGACGCCCCGGAGCAAAAGGTAAAGGTGCAGAAATAAGACCGTCAGAGATGCAAGGTCCAATGTGTAGAGGCCGGGGAAGTCATTGCCACAGAACATCACATGTATGCACCAATCTCTGGGGAGGATCCCTGTCAGGACAGTGGTCGAATAGGACAGTATGTACCACACCGAGCCTGACAGGGTACGCCCCCGATCCTACTATATATCCCCCCTCCTCCTATGCATGCCGGTATATATCCCCCCCTCCTCCTATGTATGCCGGTATATAACCAGAGAGCTGGAAGAGAGAACAGAACCAGCCACCAGCAAAGCCAGCACCACAGACCCTCGTCAGCAGCACCGTAGCCCACCCAAGACATCACAAAGTCCTGATATTGTCCTAATAATGGACTGAAATGGGAAGTACCTAAATACACAGCGGCTATTCCCAGGAAAACAGGTCCGTACAATCCGCTGTGCAAGTATTGAACAGGTGACAGAGGTCATCAGTAGACCACGGTTTACCAACCCAAAGCACATTATTATACACACGGGTACAAACAATCGGCCAGACCAGCAGATCGCAGAACAACTGATCAACCTGGCAAAGATGGCAAACCTAAAAATCCGGGACAGTAAAATCATTCTGTCATCGCTGCTTCCAAGAAAGGACATACCCAGGCAAACCACCCAAGCCATCAATGCAGAACTGACTGAAAAGATCAAGACTGTGCCAAACGTGACCCTGGCACAACACCTCTCCATAAACAACAGTCACCTGCACAATGATAAACACCTCAACAAACAAGGGGTCAGCCTCCTGGCCAAAGAGCTGAAGGACATCGTGCTAAACAGAGACCCCGGGCCTGGATTCAACAGTGGCCATAATCACACTGAAAGACCCCCGAGAACGATAAAGCAGAAAACCCCAAGGCTACCTCCTGAAGCTGGAAACAAAGCTCTTCACCCAGTGTCAGACCACCGGAGGTGGAGACCTCCACCGAGGAGACCACCAAGCCCACACAGATACATGCAGAGCAGAGATAGGGATGAGATAATAAACCTGCTCAATACACTGCGCAGAATAATAATGTGACTGGATGGAACCAAGCACCGCTATAAAACTGTCAGAAATCCAGTTTGTCCCACACAGCCATACTCATTACAAGGTATATACACACAAACCACACAGAAGAATGTCTTCACTTACAATCAGCAGCTGGAATATCCAGGGTCTCAACGCCTCAACCTTTGGATCTAAAACAAAGGACCCTGATTTTATACAAAGTATGAAAAATATAGACATTCAGATCCTCCTGGAAACATGGACCAGAGCCGAAAACGAATCCCTGGTGCCTATTGGATACAAGGAATTCTTGGTCCATGCCCAGAAAAATAAAAACATCAAACAGGGCCGGGGCTCAGGAGGAGTAGCGATCTGGTATAAAGAGGAGCTCCACCAGTACATCAAACCGGTGAAGAAAGGAGGCAGCCACATATGGATCAGAATCAGCAGCTCCATCCTCACCTGTCAGTCTGATGTCCACCTCTGTGCCACCTATATACCACCGCCAGAGTCCCCCTACTTCAATCCAGACTGCTTCGAGATCTTACAAAGAGAAGCTGCCCATTATCAGGCCCTGGGCAAAGTTCTCATCTTTGGAGACCTCAATGCAAGAACAGGGAGAGAGAGAGACTTCCTGACCACGGATGGAAACATCTACATACTTGGAGCAGAGAATGACGGCCAAGACCCTGTACACACTGAGAGAAACAGCTATGACAGTACAGTCAACAAAAGTGGCAGAAAGCTCCTGAACGTATGTAAAAGTTTAGGACTTCATATCCTTAATGGACGAAGCAAGGGTGACTCCTTAGGAAGGTATACACTAAACTCCCATGTAGGGAGGAGTGTAGTTGATTACGCCATTACAGACCTGAACCTGGCAGATGTCAGCGCCTTCATAGTCACCCCACAAACGCACCTGTCAGACCACAGCCAACTTCTTCTGTACATGAAATCTACAGAGAAACCATCCACTCAGAAGCCACAGCAGAGCGGCCTCTTCACCCGGCCTCCATCCTATAAATGGTCCAAAATGTCGGCACTAAGATATAAAGAAGCTTCCAGCAGACCTGAAATACAGCGGATGCTCCACCACTTCTACAACCTTGAGTACATGCCAAACCCAGAGGGAGTGAACCAAGCAGCAAAGGACCTCAACAATATATTCTACGCAATGGCCAGACTGTCCGACCTTAAAAAAGTCGACTACAAGAGACCAAAAGAAACACAGGTCAATGGCTGGTTTGACAGAGAATGTAAAGCTGTACGGAAGACCCTGAGAACAGCCTCCAACAAGAAACACAGAGACCCCAACCACCTGGGTCTGAGGGAAGCCTATGACTCCATACAAAAGCAGTACAAAACCATCCTCAGGAGGAAGAAGCAGAGTTACATCTCTACCAAGCTCAATCAACTCCAAGACAACTCCTTCTGGGAACTATGGAACCACATGGGCACCAAAGACAAGAAAAACAACAACCATATCCAAAATGGCAACCTCTGGCTCCAATACTTCAGAGACCTCTATAAAGACATTCCAAAGGAAGGACTAAGCCAAGAACAGGAAAACATAATGGCGAAACTAAAAGCAATGGAGGAAAAAATCAAAAACTTCCAAAACCCGGTGGATACACCTATAACACTACAGGAAGTAACCGAGAGACTCTCCTCCATAAGATGTAGAAAAGCCGGTGGCCTAGATGGAATCCTACCAGAAATGCTGAAGTACAGCCCACCAGAAATACAGGCTGCAATGGTTAAACTCTTCAATATTGTACTGAGTGCCGGCTACTTCCCTCGTACCTGGAACCAAGGCCTCATCACACCCATCCGCAAGAGTGGGGACAGGTATGACCCAGCCAACTACAGAGGCATATGAGTCAGCAGCAACCTGGGAAAACTGTTCAACAGTATCCTGAACAAGAGGATCCTCACCTTCCTCACCGAGCACAACGTCCTCAACAAGAGCCAAGCAGGGTTCATGCCGAACCACCGCACCACTGACCACATCTATACTCTGCACAGCCTCATTCAGAGACACATCTACAATACAAAGAATGGGAAGATATACGCCTGCTTTGTGGACTTTAAAAAGGCCTTTGATTCAGTGTGGCACCCGGGCTTATTCCTGAAACTGCTGGAGAGTGGAATAGGAGGAAAGACCTACGATGTCATCAAAAGCTCCTACACCGAGAACAGCTGCAGCGTGAGTGTGAGCGGCAAAAGAACGGCTTTTTTCCAGCAGAGCCGCGGAGTAAGACAAGGCTGCAGCCTAAGCCCAACGCTCTTCAACATCTACATCAACGAGCTGGCTACCGCCCTGGAATCCTCCTCAGCACCAGGTCTCACCCTCCACGACGCTCAGGTGAAATTCCTGCTGTATGCAGATGACCTGCTGCTGCTGTCACCAACCGAGAAAGGCCTCCAGGACAACCTGAAAATCCTAGAGAAATTCAGCTCCACCTGGGCCCTACCGGTCAACCTAAAGAAAACCAACACCATGGTGTTCCAGAGGAGAAAGAGAAGATCAGACCAACACCCATCATTTATCCTCAACAACTGCGACCTCACAGGAACGGACAAATATACCTACCTGGGCCTAGAGATTCACCGGTCAGGGAACTTCAAACAAGCCATAGAGACCCTGAAAGACAAGGCCTGCAAAACCTTCTATGCCATCCGAAGGACACTCTACCATCTGAAGCCACCAGTGAGGGTCTGACTAAAAATCTTCGACTCCATCATCGCCAAAATCCTCCTGTATGGCAGCGAAGTCTGGGGTCCTCACACCTACCCAGACTGGTCAAAGTGGGACTCCAGTCCAACAGAAATATTCCACCTGGAATTCTGCAAGCACCTTCTCCAGGTCCATCGGAGCACCTCCAACAGTGCTTGTCGGGCCGAGCTGGGCAGATTCCCTCTACACCTAACAGTTCTAAAGAGGGCGCTGTCATTCCGGGCTCACCTGCATAGGAGCAATCCAAGCTCCCATCACCATAAAGCCCTGATACATGAAGGTGAAACAGAAAAACCAGAACCCCCGGAACAGCCCAGCCAAACCCAACCGGAGCAGAACACCAATCACAACAACCTGACAAAAGCCGGAATTAGGAAGATGGCAGATGAAGGCCAGGAGAGGTATGTCAGTGACTGGAAGAATGATATCATCAGCTCACAGAAACTGACCATGTACCGGAGCCTACAGAGAGACTACAGACTGGCCCCATATCTGGAGAAACTCCCGGACCCCAGAGACCGCCAGATCCTGAGCCGATATAGACTCAGTGCCCACAGTCTGGCCATCGAATGTGGCCGACACAGGCAGAGCTACAAGCCCAGGGAGGAAAGACTGTGCCAACACTGATCAGGAGGCCACAGAGGACGAAACCCACTTCCTGCTACACTGCTCCAAATACTCAGCAGTGAGGGACACACTTCAGGAGACTCTCACATCTCTTCCCAGACTTCATCACCATGAAGGAGGAAGAGAAAACATATATCTTGCTGGGAGAAGAAGAGAGAGCAGTGGAGATAGCAGCGCGGTATGTGAGCGAATGTCATAGACTGCGAGAAAGAACTATGATGCCATGGACTATAGCCCCCAACCTGGACCTGCCCCATCCACCTCCCCTATGCCATGGACTATAGCCCCCACAATGGACCTGCCCCATCCACCTCCCCTATGCCATGGACTATAGCCCCCAACCTGAACCTGCCCCATCCACCTCCCCTATGCCATGGACTATAGCCCCCAACCTGGATCTGCCCCATCCACCTCCCCTATGCCATGGACTATAGCCCCCAACCTGAACCTGCCCCATCCACCTCCCCTATGCCATGGACTATAGCCCCCAACCTGGATCTGCCCCATCCACCTCCCCCCACAGCTCCTACCCAACATCCCCTCAGTCCCTATCCCTATTGCCTCTATACACTTGCTTTGGCAAAACTGATGTGTATTTGGTCCTGCCAATAAAGCTTCTTTGAATCTTGAATCTATATATCCCCCCTCCTCCTATGTATGCTGGTATATATCTCCCCCTCCTCCTATGTATGCCGGTATATATCTCCCCCTCCTCCTATGTATGCCGGTATATATCCCCCCTCCTCCTCCTATGTATGCCGGTATATATCCCCCCTCCTCCTATGTATGCCGGTATATATCCCCCCTCCTCCTCCTCCTATGTATGCCGGTATATATCCCCCCTCCTCCTCCTCCTATGTATGCCGGTATATATCCCCCCTCCTCCTCCTCCTATGTATGCCGGTATATATCCCCCCTCCTCCTCCTATGTATGCCGGTATATATCCCCCCTCCTCCTCCTATGTATGCCGGTATATATCCCCCTCCTCCTCCTATGTATGCCGGTATATATCCCCCTCCTCCTCCTATGTATGCCGGTATATATCCCCCCTCCTCCTCCTATGTATGCCGGTATATATCCCCCCTCCTCCTCCTATGTATGCCGGTATATATCCCCCTCCTCCTCCTATGTATGCCGGTATATATCCCCCGCCCTCCTATGTATGGCGGTATATATCCCCCTCCTCCTCCTATGTATGCCGGTATATATCCCCCCTCCTCCTATGCATGCCGGTATATATCCCCCTCCTCCTCCTATGTATGCCGGTATATATCCCCCTCCTCCTCCTATGTATGCCAGTATATATCCCCCCTCCTCCTCCTATGTATGCCGGTATATATCCCCCCTCCTCCTCCTATGTATGCCGGTATATATCCCCCTCCTCCTCCTATGTATGCCGGTATATATCCCCCTCCTCCTCCTATGTATGCCAGTATATATCCCCCTCCTCCTATGTATGCCGGTATATATTCCCCCTCCTCCTCCTCCTATGTATGCCGGTATATATCCCCCCTCCTCCTCCTATGTATGCCGGTATATATCCCCCCTCCTCCTCCTATGTATGCCGGTATATATCCCCCCTCCTCCTCCTATGTATGCCGGTATATATCCCCCGCCCTCCTATGTATGGCGGTATATATCCCCCTCCTCCTCCTATGTATGCCGGTATATATCCCCCCTCCTCCTATGCATGCCGGTATATATCCCCCTCCTCCTCCTATGTATGCCGGTATATATCCCCCTCCTCCTCCTATGTATGCCAGTATATATCCCCCCTCCTCCTCCTATGTATGCCGGTATATATCCCCCCTCCTCCTCCTATGTATGCCGGTATATATCCCCTCCTCCTCCTATGTATGCCGGTATATATCCTCCTCCTATGTATGCCGGTATATATCCCCCTCCTATGTATGCCGGTATATATCCCCCTCCTATGTATGCCGGTATATATCCCCCTCCTCCTCCTATGTATGTCAGTATATATCCCCCTCCTCCTATGTATGGCGGTATATATCCCCCTCCTCCTCCTATGTATGCCGGTATATATCCCCCTCCTATGTATGCCGGTATATATCCCCCCTCCTCCTCCTATGTATGCCGGTATATATCCCCCCTCCTCCTCCTATGTATGCCGGTATATATCCCCCTCCTCCTCCTATGTATGCCGGTATATATCCCCCTCCTCCTCCTATGTATGCCGGTATATATCCCCCTCCTCCTATGTATGCCGGTATATATTCCCCCTCCTCCTCCTCCTATGTATGCCGGTATATATCCCCCTCCTCCTCCTATGTATGCCGGTATATATCCCCCTCCTATGTATGCCGGTATATATCCCCCTCCTCCTCCTATGTATGCCGGTATATATCCCCCTCCTATGTATGCCGGTATATATCCTCCTCCTCCTATGTATGCCGGTATATATCCTCCTCCTCCTATGTATGCCGGTATATATCCCCCTCCTATGTATGCCGGTATATATCCTCCTCCTCCTATGTATGCCGGTATATATCCTCCTCCTATGTATGCCGGTATATATCCTCCTCCTATGTATGCCGGTATATATCCTCCTCCTCCTATGTATGCCGGTATATATCCCCCTTTCCCCACCAGTGTATATAGTCCCCCATGTATGCCAATATACACCCATCACCCCCTTCCTATGTGTCAGCATATCCCTCCTTATGTATACCCCCCTTCCCACATATGCCGCTGTATATAACCCCCCACGCACACCGGTATATAACCTTATGTGGCTCTACCACCTCAGAGGTTAGCAATAAGCTATGGGGGGCCAGAACAATACAGATACAGCAGGGTCCTCACAGTAATCCCCGGCCAGGCTCCGGGCACCCACCTCGTCCATCTCTTGTGCCATCTGCCCCAGTTTGTCGTCATCATCCAAGAGCTCACTGAGCTGACTAGGAGACAAGTGTTTGAACTTGCTGCTATCGACAGCCATTGTTCCCGGAGCGACTCCCGGACTAGTGCTCTGGCGGCGGCCTGCCTCTCCCCGGTCCAGTCACTCAGCGTCGGCCGCCTAGAATGGCGACGTCTTCAGCGGGCCTCCCTAGCCCCGCCCACCGCAGGAAAGAGCGTGGGTAAGCTGTCACATGCAGTGTGCGTCACCAGACGTACCATGGAAATAGTGAGTATAAGGTCAGCTGTCTCGTGCGGCGGCGGCGCCACCACGTTACGTGTGACGTGACGTCACTGCAAAGTGCACGTGATCAGCTAAACAGGAAGTGACGCCACTAAATAAAAGGCTCATGACGCTGCCTCGTCGCTTCGGGCGAGGGCGCGCCGCACACCGGGTCTACGGGTGTGAGGGATTCCAAAAATAAAACAACCCTAAACAATCTGGAAGAAAAGTATTTCGGCCCTTTGTGGCAGATTCCAGAGTCTGTGCTGGTCTGTCATTTATTTTCTCTCATAGGAAAAGTTTTCCTTCTCTCTGGTGTGGATGACTGACATCCGTGAGTAACCGCTCTGCATAAAGTGTTATTTTAAAGGGGTTGTCCACTATTTGGAGACTATCGGAGAAGCATTGCCTGGTAATGGGGAATGATGTGACTGCTGCAGCGGTGACCGAAGACTCCGCGTGATCCTGATACCTATTGGGGGGTTTTCATTTTTTGAGTTGTACTTTTGAACGACACCATTGGTTTTAGCATGTCGTGTAACAGAAAACGGGAAAAAAAGTGCGATGAAATTGTAAGAAAAGTGCAATCCCACACTTGTTTTTTTGTTTGTCTTTTTTACAAAGTTCACTAAATACAGGGTGGAGCGCGGTAATTTGCTGATTTGGGAATGAAATAAAAAAATTATGATCATTAGAAAAATTTATTTTATATTTTAATTATACTGAACAGCAATGGAATTTTTAAATTACATGGTTTTAAATAGTGTATCTGGCAAATGTCGACCTTCGCTATCCACACACTGCTGCATACGTTTTCTGAAGTTTTCATGAACTCTAACAAGCATGTCCACTGGTATTCTGCCAATTTCAGCTTCAATATTGTTCCTTAGGTCTTCCAAGGTGTTGGGACGGTTGATATACACCTTAGACTTCAGGTAACCCCAAAGGAAAAAATCGCATGGGGCTAAATCTGGTGAGCGTGCTGGCCAGTTCACATCTCCCCTCAAAGAGATAAGCCGTCCAGGAAACATTTGCCTCAAACAATTCATGGTAACCCTCGCTGTGTGTGCAGTGGCACCATCCTGTTGGAACCATGTATCCTCTAGTTCCATTGCCTCAAGAGCCGGCTGAAAATAATCCTGTATCATAGACAAGTACCGTTCGGAGTTCACAGTTATGGCACGACCATTATCCTGAAAAAAGTAAGGACCAATGATGCCTACTCGTGATATGGCGCACCACACAGTGACGCGGTCCGAATGCAGAGGTCTCTCGTGAACTTCTCTGGGGTTTGTTTCACTCCAGTAACGCATATTTTGTTTGTTTACACACCCACTGAGGTGAAAATGTGCCTCATCAGAAAAAAACACAATTGCGTCACGGGGTATCGTTGCTAACATGTCTTCACAAGAGGTCCGCCGTGTCAAATAGTCCCATGCTGACAAATGTTGGACCACGCACATTTTATACGGGTGAAAATTCAGTTCATCATGAAGAATCCGGTGGAGAGAACGTCTTGAAATGCCAAGAGCAAATGATTGCTTCCGAGCAGAGCGTTTCGGAGATTGCAGTACTGCTGCTCTAACTCTCTCGATGTTTTGTGGTGTTGTAATCCTTCTCTCAGGTCCCCTTCGTACACATGACACATTCCCTGCTGTTCTGAATGCATTCACCCAATTTACAATTTATTGCCGTCCAGGAACACGTCCGCGTGGAGGAACAGCGAATTGTAAACGAAAAGCACGCTGCACTGCAATGATCGAGTGGGCATTTGAAAAATACGCTTCAACACAAAATGACCTCTCCTCACGTGTCCACTGCATGATGGCAACTGAAAGGCAGAGGAATACAAATCTCCAATCAGCCACTGTAAGCCACACCCACTCTCCCCTCTCTTCGACCGACAGTGCCGCCACAGCATGCAGTGCAAAAAAGCAAATTACCGCGCCCCACCCTGTACTAGAACTTTCCTGCCATTATGATTCCCCAGGCCATTACGAGTTCATAGACACCAAACATGTCTCGGTTCACTTTTATCTAAGTGGTGAAAAAAAATTCCAGAGTTTGCTAAAAATAAAAATGGTGCCGTTTTCCAATACCCATAGCGTCTCCATTTTTCGTGATCTGGGGTCAGGTGAGGGCTTATTTTTTGCGTGCCGAGCTGACATTTTTAATGGTACAATATTGGTGTAGATACAATCTTTTGATCGCCTGTTACTGCATTTAAATGCAATGTTGCGGCAACCAAAAATACATAATTTTGGCTTTTTTTCTCGTTACGCCATTTAGCGATCAGCTTAATTCTTTTTTTTTTCGATAGATCGGGCGATTCTGACCTCGTGATACCAAATATGTGTAGGTTTGATTTTTTTATTTTATTTTGATTGGGGCGAAAGGGGGGTTATTTAAACTTTTTTTATATATATATTTTTATATACTTTTTTTTTTTTTTAAACTTTTGGCATGCTTCAATAGCCTCCATGGGAGGCTAGAAGCATCCACTACTCGATCGCCTCTGCTACATAGAGGTGATGCACAAATCACCTCTATGCAGCAGAATTGCAGGGTGGCGCTCATAGCAATCTGCCATCAACAACCATAGAGGTCTTCGGGAGACCTCTGGTTGTGATGGCAACGCACCAATGACCCCTGATCACGTGATGGGGGGGGTCAGCGGTGCGAATACTTCCAGTCGCGTGGCCGGCAGTGATTGTTAAATGCCGCTGTCAGTTTGACAGCGGCATTTAACTAGTTAATGGGCTTGGGCAGATCACGATTCCTCTCGCGCCCATTGCGGGCATATGTCAGCTGTTGAAAACAGCTGACGTTGCGGCTTATAGGTGGCCTCACCACCGGACCCCGCCTCAAAGTGGAGGATACTGCCAGCTGACTTACTATTCCGTCAGAAAGGGGTTAAAGGGTTTATCTGGCGCTGTCCATAACCGCTCCCTTCCCCAGCAGCGGTGCACCATGCCAATGATGCTATGACACCTGCCGGATACTCGTGCACCCACCTCGGCGGGTGTGTGGGGCCATGATGTCGCCACGGTGCAGAAAGGAGCACATTTGCACATATGGTACCTCTCAACTCTTGCAGAATAGAAAGAGGGACAAACCATCCTGCTACTTTTGACCATTTGGCAGACACCCAAGGCTGCAGGGCACAGACCCAAATCTGGGACTGTCCACTGTATGCAGGATGGTTGGGGCTAGAGATGAATAGATCGACTTACAGGACTCCGGTCCAGCATCTAGATCAGCGCTACTGTGGAGCTGGACGGGAGGTCGCGAATCTCTTACCTTCCAGTGTCCCTGACGCAGCTTTTGATTACCCCTGGTTGGCGCCAGGGTTAGCGTTTAGTGGGGCCCCTGGCCAGTTGCGTGCCCATGAGTCACAGGGGCCCGGTGCCAGCGCAAACAAAAAAAGGCGCAATACTAGACAAAAAACAGGCACCAGAGCAATGATGAAATACGGTCTATAGTCTTGTATCTGTCAATTTGTACTCCTTCACCCTGATTCATCATTTGCATTTTAAGTCACTTTCTTTTTTTGACTTGTAGTATTATGTTGCCGTTTTTGGAGCCAAGATCTTCAAAATGGTGCACGCAATTCATGAACTAATTCCCTAATATTTTACAACACATAATCTTCAGTCCTCCCAAGTGCTCCTCTCCTCCACACTTACACATTCCTCACCCAATCACCTCCAAGACTTCTAATTCCCCCCATCCTCTGGAATTCTGTGCCTCAACACATCAGATTATCCACCACACTCGTACCCTGCTGCCGCAACCCCCGACCCTACTGTCTCCTTCCCCACCATCCTGTAGACTACAAGCCCGCAATGGCAGGGTCCTCGCCCCGCTGTACTAGTCTGTCATTGTTAGTTTGCTCACTGTATTTTATATTTCTGTCTTGTGTGTAACCCCTTACATGTACAGCACCATGAAATCAATGATGTTCTAAGCTAACAATAAGGTATAGCAAGAAATATGCTTCTGCAAATAGTGCACTGATGACTGTAAGGCCTCTTTCACACAGCCATTTTTTTTAGAATCAGTCACAATCCGTCAAAGTGTTGAAAAGACGGATCCAGTGCTGATTGTAATAAACTAATGCACTGGATACGTTTTTATTTTTACGGATCCGTTGAAGTAGTTGCAGCCGGAATTTAAAGAAACAGAATTGAGGAGAGAGATTGATTTTCCCCTGAATGGAAATCCTTCCACGCATGCTCAGTTTCAAAAAACGTAATCTGTTTCATTCCATTTTTGAGGGTATGTGCATACGTCAGGATTTCTTGCAGAAATTTTCCTGACAAAAACCGGACATTTCTGCCAGAAATCCGCATGCGTTTTTTCTTCGTTTTTTCCCAAATGCATAAAATAGCGGGTAAAACGCAGAAAATCTGCAAAATTAATGAACATAGTGCTTTTTTTACCGCGATGCGGTTTTTTCGCGGAAAGAAACGCATCATGTGCACAAAACATGCAGAATGCATTCTAAATGATAGGATGAATAATGTATGCGTTTTAATGAGTTTTTATAGCGTTTTTACCGCAAAAAAACGCGAAAAAACCTGAACGTGTGCACATAGCCTGATGGTCAGCGACAGATCCTGCGTCCATAGGCTTCCATTATAGCCAACGACGGACAGCGCAGGATCCGTCGCTGGGCGATTTTATGACGTACACAAAAAGCGTTTATATGTGCGTGGTCTCCGCCCGACAGACACAGAATTTAAGACGGATCTAGTGCACGACGGATGAAACGTGTGGCCATCCATCATAATCCGTCGCTAATTCAAGTCTATGAGAAAAATACGGATCCAGCAGCAACATTTGCTGGAATCGTTTTTTTTTCCCTAAAAGACGGATTTGGAGAGAATCAAAAAGACTGAAGTGTGAAAGAGGCCTAATACTATATTTTCTGTGGTATTTTGAGAGTTCTTCAAAAATAACATAATTTGATTAAAAAAACAACAACTTATTTAAATACCAGTTCATACTTTTTTCTCCACTACACGTTATGGTCTTCCCAGGAGAGGACCCCCCTGTACAAGAGCAATATATGGGACCTTTGGAGTCCAATATCTCCTCATAATTCACCCTTTCATGTGTCTGTGACCAAACCTTGCTGCTAAAAGTGGGCCGCCTTTCCTCTTGGACCCCTGTTTGGCTGTACAGGTTGCGCCAATGGTATGTCCATCCCTGAGTCCAACAATGTGGACCAGCTGTGAGAATATACACTGTGTTCCAAATTTTTATGCAAATTGGATTTAATTAAGTGTCATAAAGATTTAATTGTTTTGTTTTTCAAATAAACTCGTGGATGGTTGTTATGAATAGGTAATTCAGAACCATAATGGACCTTGAAGTTCAAGGCACAACAAGTGACCTGACTAAAACCACAAAACATAGGACGAGCTCTGAGACGTGGGAACTCTGCTGACCGCAATCCCTAAACCTATCAAACCACACTAGAGGTAGCCGTGGATTGCGCCTAACGCTCCCTATGCAACTCGGCACAGCCTGAGAAACTAGCTAGACCTGAAGATAGAAAAATAAGCCTACCTTGCCTCAGAGAAATTCCCCAAAGGAAAAGGTAGCCCCCCACATATAATGACTGTGAGTAAGATGAAAACACAAACACAGAGATGAAATAGATTTAGCAAAGTGAGGCCCGACTTACTGAATAGACCGAGGATAGGAAAGATAGCTTTGCGGTCAACACAAAAACCTACAAACAACCACGCAGAGGGGCAAAAAGACCCTCCGCACCGACTAACGGTACGGAGGTGCTCCCTCTGCGTCTCAGAGCTTCCAGCAAGCAAGCAAAACCAAAAACGCAAGCTGGACAGAAAATAATGCAACAAAAGTAACACAAGCAGAACTTAGCTTATGCTGAGCAGACAGGCCACAGGAACGATCCAGGAGGAAGCAAGACCAATACTAGAACATTGACTGGAGGCCAGGATCAAAGCACTAGGTGGAGTTAAATAGAGCAGCACCTAACGACTTAACCTAATCACCTGAGGAAGGAAACTCAGAAGCCGCAGTACCACTCGTGACCACAGGAGGGAGCTTGATCACAGAACTCACAACAGATGGTATTGTGTCCCAGGGCTCAATGCATCACTTCAACAAATCTTAAACACATGTGATAATTAGTTTTCCAGGTGATTCTAATTAAAGGAAAACTACTTAAAAATGATGTTCCACATTATTAAGCAGTCCACAGGTTTCAAGCAATATGGGAAATAAAAAGGATCTCTCTGCTGCTGAAAAGCGTTAAATAGTGCAATGCCTTGGACATGGGATGAAAACATTAGATATTTCACGAAAACATAAGATTGATCATCATACTGTGAAGAGATTTGTGACTGAAACAGAGCACAGACAGAGTTCATGCAGATAAAGTCATAATGAGGAAGGTTTCTGCCAGACAAATTCATTGGATTAAACGAACAGCTGCCAAAATACCATTACAAAGCAGCAAACAGTTATTTGAAGCTGCGGGTGCCTCTGGAGTCCCTCGAACCTCATGGTGTAAGATCCTTCAAAGGTTTGCTGTGGTGCATAAACCTACTATTCGGCCACCCCTAAACAGTGATCACAAGCAGAAACGGTTGCAGTGGGTCCAGACATACATGAAGACTAATTTGCAAATAGGCTTGTTTACTGATGAGTGTCGAGCAACCATGGATGGTCCAATTGGATGGAGTAGTGGATGGTTGGTGGATGGCCACCATGTCCCAACAAGGCTGCGACGTCAGCAAGGAGGTGGAGGAGTTATGTTTTGGGCCGGAATCATGGGGAAACAGCTGGTAGGGCCTTTTAAGGTTCCTGAAGGTGTGAAAATGACCTCTGCAAAGTAAATAGAGTTTCTGACTGACAACTTTCTTCCATGGTCTAAAAAGCAGAAACGTGCCTTCAGGAGCAAAATTATCTTCATGCATGACAATGCACCATCTCATGCTGCAAAGAATACCTCTGAGTCATTGGCTGCTATGGGCATAAAAGGAGATAAACTCATGGTGTGGCCACCATCTTCCCCTGACCTCAACTCTATAGAGAACCTTTGGAGTATCATCCAGCACAAGATCTATGCGGGTGGGAGGCAGTTCACATCAAAACAGCGGTTCTGGGAAGCTATTCTGACTTCATGCAAAGAAATACAAGCAGAAACTCTCCAAAAACTCACAAGTTCAATGGATGCAAGAATTGTGAAGGTGATATCAAAGAAGGGGTCCTATGTTAACATGTAACTTGGCCTGTTAGGATGTTTTGGAGTTAAATGGCTTTCTTGTTCAGTGAATGTGACCTCCTAATGCTGCATATTCCACAAATGAGCATTTTCTGTTCTTTAAAACATCAAATGTTTAGAAATTCTACTGTGCCTAATAATGTGGAACAGTGCATTTTGAGTTTTTATTCATTTTGGAGATTATACTGTTATCATTGGGAGGTTTCTTCAATAAAATTTGATGTATAATCTAACGGGTGACGACTTTTATTAGACTGACTCTCATTTGCACTGACCATTTAGGAAATTCCGAGAAAAATATAATTTGCATAATTTGGAACATGGTGTACATCAAGGCATGGGGTAAGTTCTGCTGTGTACTTTCCTGAAGGCAATATTTAAGATGCTTTTATGTCAGTGTAATAAGTTATTGAATAGGAAAACTACTTTACTTGTTGGAGAAAGAATCCTAAGACAGTTTGCGAAAGCATTTGAGGATGTGAAACAGCTGTTAGCTGCTACTGCACACTCCCTATTCTATATCCTGTATGCATCTTATGTAAGTAAACAGAAATCTTGGATAAAGATTTATGTGGAGAGAGCCGTGAAGAATTTTGTTGCTTCTCTCTGATACACACAGAGCACCACTCATTTTTAGTGCGGAGACCTGTGGATTTTGCCTTTTACATCTGACATAGTAGTTTGCTAGCCATATTTTATTGTGGTGGAAAATACTTGTTGGACTTACAAATGGACTAACGGTATGTCCACATCAGTGTTGGAGTCTCCATTACAGATTCTGTTGTTTCAACTGGAACACTAACTATATTTCTCATCAAAAATACACTATAGCACAATTCAATGGAATCATTGATAAGTTAAAGGGGTTGTCCACTGCTGGGACAAAGCCTTCTTAAATTAAACAGTGCTCCATATAAAATAAAAACATATACTCACGCACCCGACCCGCAATGTTTTGGTGATGTCAGTGATGTGTCAGTGGGTGCTCACATGGCATTGTTATGTTATGTGACCGCTGCAGCCTGACTGATGGGCTGCAGCACCCATGCGACATAATGTCACGAGTGCCTGCACTCTGCATTGGTCAGGGGGGTGAGTATATGTTGTTATACATGAAATATGGTTTTATTTAAAAGAAAAAAAAAAGGGGGTTGCCATCTATATAATGATAAAAAGCAAAAGGAAGCACAGCCAGCCTTATTCTCTTACCTTAACAACCAGAGGTATTTTTGGTTTTGCATTTTCATTTTTCGCTCCACTTCTTCCCGGAGCCATAATTTTTTTTTTTTGCAGGACGAGTTGTACTTTTGAACGACACCATTGGTTTTAACATATCATGTACTGGAAAACAGGAAAAAAATTCAAAGTGCGGTGAAATTGCAAAGAAAGTGCAATCCCACAGTTGCTTTTTGTTTTGCTTTTTTACTAGGTTCACTAAATGCTAAAACTGACCTACCGTTATGATTCTCCAGGTCATTACGAGTTCATAGATAAAAAAGAAGGTAGACATGTTTGGTGTCTATGGCTTCTTTCACACTTCAGTTCTTTGGCGTCAGTCTGCTCCGACATTGTGACGGATCGACGGATCCGTCACAATTGTTGAGAAAACGGTTCTAACGGATCCGTGTTTCTGGGAAAAGTATCTACTTTTTGGAGCATGCTCAATTGAAAAAGCGGATCCGTCGCCCATAGGTGGCCATTCTAGGAAATGGCGGACGCGACGGTTCCATCATGAACCGCCATTTCGGCGCAGACAAAAAACGTTGCAATGTCCGTCAATGTCTAGATGACGTCCGCCAAATTTCAACGGATCCATCACATGGCGGATGGAATGGACGACCATCAGCCACAATCCGTCGCTAATGCAAGTCTCTGGGAAAATAGCGGATCCGCAAATAAAAAGGCGAATTCAAATTGACGCCAAAAGACTGAAGTGTGAAAGAGGCCTTAGTGGTGAAAAAAAATTCCAAACTTTGTGAAAAAAAAGGTGCATTTTCCGATACCCGAAACGTCTCCATTTTTTGTGATCTGGGGTCAGGTGAGGGCTTATTTTTTGGGCGCCGAGCTGATGTTTTTAATGATACCATTTTGGTGCAGATAAGTTCTTTTGGTCGCCCATTATTGCATTTTAATGCAATGTCGTGACGACCAAAAAAACGTAATTCTGACGTTTTCACTTTTTTCTCGCTACGCCGTTTAGCGATCAGGTTAATCCTTTTTTTATTGATAGATCGGGCGATTCTGAACGCGGCTATACCAAATATGTGTATGTTTGATTTTGTATTGTTTTATTTTGAATGGGGCGAAAGGGGGTGATTTAAACTTATATTTTTTTTTATATATATTTTTAAAAACATTTTTTTTCCATGCTTCAATAGTCTCCATGTGAGACTAGAAGCTGCCATAACCTGATTGCCTCTGCTATATACAGGCAATGATCAGATCGCCTGTAGGTAGCAGAATTACTCACTTGCTATGACCGCCGACCACCGGGCGGCACTCATAGCAAACTGGCAGTGACAACCACATAAGTCTGCTGGAGACCTCTGGTTGTCATGCTAACCCATCGGTGGCCCGCAATCACGTGATGTGAGTCACCAATGGACGGATTGCCGGCATGCTTGCCGAAAGCGCATGTTAAATGCCGCTGTCAGAGTTTGACAGCAGCATTTAATGGGTTAACAGCTGCGGGTGGATCGCGATTTCTCCCGGAGGCTGTTAGTGGGACATATCAGCTGTTCAAAACAGCTGACATGTGATAGAGAAAAGGGGTGGGGGTGTGGCTAACAGCCGAACGAGCAAGACGTGCTCTCCCTGAGCTCCCTAGGCCGCAGAGCTAATCGGCCTAATTTAATCTTAAATAAGCCCCATTCACGTATAAAAGAGGCATCACCACCTTGCCCCTACACCCGAGAGGCATCATCGGGCCACAGCGCGTGGAATTCAAGGCTTACTCCACGGCACCTGCTCAGGGCCCACAAGGCCTGAGGCCTGAAAAACGCCAACTCGACCACCACCCGCGGCGAGGCCCTTGCCTCCCCACCCCCAAGAAGAACCCAAGCCAGCCTGCACCTTACCGAGGTGCCGATCCTGTCGCACCTGTGCTGGGGAGCCCAGCCGCTGTAGTCCCGGCACCGCAGGCGGAGCGGAGATCACCGCGCGGTGAGTCACACTCGGGCGCCGGGGAGCCGCTTCCCGCCGGACCCTTTCCTCACCTCTCCTGAGCGACGGAACGCGCCCAGGTCCCGGCTCCGAGGCCTCATAGCCGCTGGATCGCGCTGCAGGCTCCTGCCTGTATTTACCTGCGTGCCGGCTACCTCGGCGCTGCAGCGGTGTCACGCGGCCAGCCCGCCCGAACTGCCTCCTGAGTCCCGGATTCTCCAGCGATCTCTGCTGTCGCTGCGGTGGGTGAGGGTCCGCGGGTATTAGCTCACCGGGGAGCAGCGTCTCGGACACACCTGGCAGTGAGGGAATCCCGGTCCTGGACTCTGGTCCTCTGTGCCTGTCATCAAGTGGGGTGCTGACCTGCCGTGCGGCCCCCTTGTTCTCTTTGCGGCGGTCCTGGAGGCCCCTTGCAAAAACACAAATAGGTGGGCACCGCTCACAGTATATCCCAAAGGGATCAACCACGTGCATATAAAAAGTATCAGAAAAAACAAAGAAGAGAAAGGACTATGCACATAGTGGGATCAACCTTATAAATTTTATTTTATTCCAACAATTCACCATACACAAAGGCACAGAAAGGGAGAAACAAACATTTAAAAACTAAACGGACCTACCCACATCCCCCCATATACAATAACAGGGATCCATATAACACCATATGACAAATATAACAGTAATGCAAGGGGCACTTAAACAGCTAGGCAGATCAATATAGTAGCCGACACATCCTGGAGGCCCCCCCGCACAACTGAACTGAGGGGAGAGGGTTGGAGGGAGACCTCTCGCTCACCTGGGCTACCTGTGAGGGGGTCTCGATAGTGATACTGGGGCCCACTGCTTTCCCTAATTGGGCGCTGCAGAGCTGTCTGGGACCTGATCTGAGACGATGGACCAGCTCCTGCTGAGACCCCCCGTCTTGTGCTGGTAACCTATCATACAAACCCTCCAATTGTCAGTTGGTAATCATCTCAGACAATTCTCCACCACATCTCCACCCCAAATAGGCCCAGCCTATAATATACCCAAAGACTTTGGGAATGCCTTAACGTGCCCCCCTCACATCCGCTAGGGGTCGCAGCGCAATCTGCCCTCCCATTGATCCTCTTTCTTTAAAACGGGATAAGCACCATGGAGCCCCTTTCCTACTCAACTCACCCTCATGCCTAAAGCACGCAGAGCTAACTCAAAACAATCCAGCAACAGATTTGCCGCATTAACGGATCTGGACGCCGACATGTCTTCCGGCCCGTTCTCCCAGTCAGAATCCTCTAACTCGTCTATACCTGATGGTGCGGACTCTGAAATGATTCCAGCTTCAACAACCAAAACCCCTAATACCTCAACCTCGGATCAAACAGCCCTACTATCACAGTTTCAATCAATCTTACATTCTGAATTACTCAAGATGTCAGAAAAATTGACCAAGGATTTAACCAAAGAGATCAGAGAGCTCGGTTCCCGTACCTCTGACCCGGAGGACAAAATGGACGCCACCCACACAACCCTTGCTACTCACGAAAAAGACATTGAGATGCTACACGACGAGATTCACACCCTTAACAAACTGGAAGATTTCAAGAATCGAGCCTGTAGGTGCAACATTAGAATCGGGCATACCCGAAACAATCACCGATCTTCAGTCCACCGCGACGGCTGTTTCAAGAACTTGTACCAGGAATCCCTATCGAGCGCCTGGAAATGGACCATATCCATAGAGCCCTGAGTAAACGCAAACCGGAAGATCCACCAAGGGATATCATCCTTAAATTACATTATTATAAAACCAAGGAACAGCTCTTACAGGCGGCAAGAAATTCGACACCGCTGGTATTCCAAGGCCATTCATACGAGCTGTTCTGCGACTTGGCCCCTACTACCATCGCCAAAAGACGTGCTATGAAACCATACTTGGAGGTTTTACGCTCCAACAACATCAAGTACCGCTGGGGTTTCCCATTTAAACTGATCTTCTCTCATCTCGATATGGTCCATACAGTTCTCTCCCCTGAAGGAGTGAGCCGTTGCTTGTCTAAACTACAACTCATGGATCTCCCATCATCCCCCCCACCTTCTTCCTTGAGGCCTCAGACTGCGACCCTCCGTCCCAGACCACGAGATCCACCGGTCCCCCCATGATGAGCTGGATAACCACTAACTCTACTTCGAGCCTATAATATTCCATAGGCTACTCTTTAAGACAACCTCATAGCGTAGTCCCAGCTGCAACACGCTAGCCTATATTTTACAATGTCTAATGGGACAAACAGTTTATATGTGTTTTTTCAGTTTATTGTTACAGGCGTTCTTGGAGCGTACAGCTCCACTATCTATCCTTCAGAAGCCGTTACATCTTTCGCTTCAACCGAATTTCTGGACTGACAGCGCCATTCGACTTGCTCTTCACATCAGACAAGTGACTATGTTTATTATACGAGTTTATACAGTGTTTTTTTTTTACCTCTCTTTTCTCCTCCCTATAGAGTGTTAAGCTGTAGAAATCTGTTGGGCTTTTAAATGGGCAGCCAGGATCCAAATATTTCTCTAGGCCATATTAAGGCGTTAATAAGTTATGCTGTTAAATATATTGGTCATTTTCTGGTTTCGCACTACGCCCTCTATCCCTAATTGCCCCGGCGCTACGAAAAGCCCACTCCTAATTTGTTGAATTGAATTTCCAGTTTAACTTAACCCACTCACTAGTTCACATTCCCGTTTTTCACGATATTTAAACATGCTTCATTGCGTCCCCTAGCAGACCCTCATGACCCCACAGTGTCCTTGTACACTGATGCTTCGCACTATGTGCTTAGCCAACAACATTCTCACCTCTTCCTCCCCAACAAATTTTTCCTACCCTACCCAAATCATAGTTATTGTTCAACTCACCCTCCCTTCCATCCCCATTACTCGCCCGAGTACACTCTACCAATTTGGTCCATTTAACAATAATTTCGCCAACGATCCAAAACTAACAGGCTACATAAGCAAATTTAACAACTATCCATCATTCCATTAACGATCCTATCACACAATGTGAGGGGCCTAAATTCCCCCCACAAACGTACTAAGGCCTTCTGCTATTATAGATCCCAACAGGCAGACGTGGTTTGCCCCCAAGAGACGCACTTCTCAACCAGCTCCTGCCCCAGATTTATGTCCACTTCTTGTCCACTTTTCTACCTGGCGAACGCCCCAAACAAAACCAAAGGAGTCGCGGTCTGTTTTAAAAAAATCTGTCCCCTTTGTTTTTAAGTCGTCAGTGGCTAACAAGGAAGGACGCTATATCATGGTGACAGGTTCAATATCAGATGAATTGGTGACTATTGTCTCCTATTATGCTCCCAACTCCCACCAAGCTACTCTTTTCCCAGTTACTCGGAACATGCCCAAGGCACCACAATACTATGTGGAGACTCCAATTGTATACTCAAAGCTAGCCTTGATAAGTCCTCAAGCCCCCACTTCTCTAATCCCCCGCAGCCTTACCCTTCTGCGGATACAGCCGCCCTTAATAAGCTTCTTGCCCAACACCACTGGGTGAACTTATGGAGAGAGATCCACCCCTCCAATCGAGATTATACGTACAGTATTTCTCCTCACGCCACTTAGTGTACACTAGAATCGACCACATATTTGCTAATCCATCCATTATCCCAAACATCTCAAACATATCCATTCTTTCTACCCCCTGGTCAGATCACTCCCCAAACCTTCTCACATGCTCGACGCTCCACCCACAGCCCCGTTCATTCAACTGGGCTCTGAATGACTCACTGCTCTCTTATCCCGATATTTCTCAAAGGCTGAAAAATCACATTGATGATTATTTCTCCTTGAATCAACATTCATCTTCATCGCCAATCTCCCTTTGGGAAGCACATAAAGCAGTGCTTAGAGGTTTCTGTATTCAAGAGGCCTCTCGCAAGAAAAAAGACAGGAATGCGAGGATAGCTGAACTGGAGGGCAGGGTGTCAGCCTTAGAGTCTCAGATGAAGAACACTCCTTCACCAGCTACGTATCGCGATCATCTCCATGCTCGCACAGAATTAGATCTTAGTCTCACCGAGATAGCAGATCGGGCCATACGATGGTCACAGCAACGCTTTTATGCCCTCAACAACAAAAATAATTCCAATTTAGCTTGGCGCTTAAAATGCCTACCCTTACCTAGGCCCCCCATTCAATTACGCACATCTTCTGGTACCACATCTAATCCACAACTAATTTCCCACATTTTCCAACAAAAACTTAGGCAGCTGTACAAGGCCCCAAATACCTCGAACTCCGAAACGATAGAGAATTTTTTAGACTCTATTCCCCTTCCTGCCCTTAGCTCCAATTTGATCGAACTCCTTAACCAAGCCGTAACTTCAAGTGAAATCAAACTAGCCATTCAACACGTGAAAACTAATAAAAAACCCAGCCCCAACGGTTTTGCGGCCCTCTATTACAAAAAATATGCTCCAATTCTGATCCCGCACCTCACTAATTACTTCAACTCTTTGAGAGATGGCAACAAACCAGGTGCAGCTTCTTTAATGGCTGCAATATCTATGTTACCTAAACCCAACACGGACCATCTACTCTGGTCTAATTATAGACCAATATCCCTTATCAACTTAGATCTCAAAATATTAGCTAAAATTCTGTCCCAAAGGTTAAACTCTGGCCTAGGTACCCTAATCCATAAAGATCAAGTGGGTTTTGTCCCTCGGAGACAAGCTTCAGACAATATACGGAGGGTCTCCCATCTGTTGCACCTCTGCAAACACCGTAACATACCAAGTATGCTATTGTCATTAGACTTTAAAAAAGCCTTTGACTCGGCTCATGCGCGGGATTTGGCCGGGTCGGACATGACCGGCTGAGCTCCGCAACCCAACAAGCCAAGCTAACCCCTTTAAGCACCGGGACCGCGGCGAAAATTACAGCCGCAGCGAGGACTCACCACCGGGCGCCGCTTGAGCGACTATGCCGAAGAAAGGGAGCGCAGGTCAGTCGGCAAGCCGCACAATAGAAGAGCTCCTCATGAGCAGCAGCGTGGGCAAGATGGCCGCCGCAGCAGCTCCTTCTCCAGCCTCCCTCACAGCGGTAAGCAGCGACGCTGACAGAGAGGAGCCCAGCACAGCAGGGGAGACAGTGGTTCCCACAGCAGCACTAATTAAAACACTGCAAGAGACATTCCGCTCAGAGCTGAAATCAGCTATGAGTAATGTTACCTCACAGATCCAAGAGATCATGCAGCGCACCTCCAACCTGGAGGATAAGATGGAGGCGGCAGTGGGGGCTCTGGAGGAGGATCAGGAGATTATCAAGGTCCACACAGAGCGTATTCTGGAAATGGAGCTAAAATGTGAGGACTTTGAGAACAGATCCCGTAGAGGAAATATACGTATCAGAGGCCTCCCAGAGTCAGTGACAGCTCTTAAAGATACGGCTGCAGCGCTGTTTAAAGCACTACTCCCAGAAGTAGATCCCTCATTGCTGCACATTACTAGAATCCACAGAGCCTTGGGCAGACCGAGAACATCAGATCTCCCTAGGGATGTTGTGCTTAAAATGCACTATGAGGAGTCGAGAGACCTAATTCTGTAAGCAGCAAGAGACATGCCGTCCCTACCTGGGCTGCCAAACCCAGTGCGTCTTTTTGCTGATATATCACCCTCCACACTTGCGAGGAGAAGGTCACTGAAACCAGTTACAGCAGCCCTCCAGGCAGTAAATATCAAGTACCGATGGGGGTTTCCGTTTGCGCTAATATTTGCTCATGGAGGAGAATCGTTTATTAGTCGGTCCTTGGAGGAAGGCATAAAAGCACTTGAAAGAGCGGGAATACCAATTTTGGAAGCCTTGCCTCCTCAAGCAAGACGAAAATCGAGACCACAAAGAGAATGGACACAGACCCCCAGAACCAGGAGCCAGAATGCTAGGGTCACTTGATTTTCTCCTGAGACCACATGGTGAACTCTGACATGAACGGAGCAATTGTGATATAGCTCCGGTGCCTTAGCTCCATAATAGGCCCCCTTGGGCAGTTGATAACTGAGCTGAGCTGTTGTGGCTGAAAGTTAAAACTACTGTTGGTTGCCTCAATAAGTTGTAACTCATGTTTAAAATATAACTCATCCCTTTTTTCATTTTAATTTGCAAGGGTTAGGCTGTTGGGCCAAAGTACATGCTGCCTGACTAGGTTGACTTCTGGGAACACCTTTGCTATGGGTCCCCGGAATAAGGCCTCAAATGGGTATTTTACCCAAACGTTAATTCATTATTTGTCTAATGTCTTTGTCTCCCCTTGTGTTGTCTTCTCCCTTTTGTTTCTCTACAGAAGTGAACAAATTCCACTGTTATATCTCACAATGATGCAACTCCTTGGTGGGTCAATGAGAACGGACAATAGTCATTGGTGGATCGTCAGCGGTAACAAATATCGCATTTATGTGTAAAGTATTGTCACATAATGTTCATGGGTTTAACTCGCCCCTGAAGCGTAAAAAGGCATTTCTAGACTATCACAAACACAAACCAGATGTCATATGCTTACAGGAAACCCACTTCTCTAAAAATTCTAGCCCTAAATACTTTGACTCCAATTATTCCCGCTTCTATTTGGCGGCATGGGAGCGCAAGACTAGGGGCGTAGCCATACTATTCAAAAATAGTTTGCCATTCCAGGTAGAGAACACTATTGAGGACCCAGAGGGCAGATTTATCATCATACATGGTAATTTACAAGGACAGAATATCTGCATAATAAACAGCTACATGCCCACTGCAACCCAGACGTTAGTGTTTAAATCAATACTATCTAAAGTATCGGCGCTCTCCTATCAGCATTTGATTTGGTGCGGCGACTTTAATTTTACTTTGAACCCCGCTCTTGACTGCACTGCAGCAAAGAGATCAGATATATCTAAGAGGGACAGACAAAAAATAATTAAGTTAATGGGCGATTATGGACTAGTCGATGTATGGAGAGAGACTAATGGTCCCATAAAAGGATATACCTTTTTATCCACGGTACACAAAACCTACTCAAGGATAGACTTGCACATAACAACAGCAAACACCTTGCCTGGGGTTCTGTTCTCTCGCCATGTCCCATCCTCCTGGTCGGATCACGACGCGGTACTCTCAGAGTTTACGTTTAATGTAAGCGCATCTAAACTGTTCAGGTGGCGGTTAAATAGCTCTCTATTGACAGACCCAGAAATAGCGGCAACTATTAACAATGACCTTAAACTATACTTTCAAACGAACGTTAGTGAAGAGTCATCCCCGGGTAACATATGGATGGCACATAAGAAATTTATCACAGGAACCATCATTAAACTGGCATCAACCAGGAAAAAAAACAGATCGGAATTACAAACCAAACTAGAAAATAAACTATTTAACTTAGAACAAGCCAACCAACAATCTTCCTCACGGTACCTAATCAAACAGATACGAGACGTTAAACACCAATTGAATACTGTCCTCACACATAAAACAGAACGTGCCCTAACATGGACAAAGGCCTCCTTTTACAGGCTGGCAAACAAGCCTAGCAAACTATTAGCACGGCAACTGCGCAAAAAAGAGTTATTGAACACCATCCACTCAATTAAAAAAGTAACGGCCATGTCACAGCCCACCCTGAAGAAATTTACAAAGAATTCCATAGCTTTTACCAAAATCTATATTCTCCACCTAAGGCCCCCCCCTCGCATTCACTTCAAAACTTTTTACAACATCTATCGCTCCCTAAACTTAATGAATCATCCTCCCAAATAATGCAGGCTGAAATAACAAACGAAGATGTACAATTAACAATCCAAAAACTGAAAACTGATAAAGCCCCCGGACCCGATGGTCTTTCAGCGCCATATTATAAAAAGTTTAAAGAAATTCTCACGCCACACATTACAAAAATCTGCAATGCACTTCTAAACGGCAACCAAATGCCCCCCGAATTTTATATTGCCCACGTTGCAGTGATTCCCAAACCCAAAAAAGATCATCAGTTAACGAAAAATTACCGGCCTATCTCACTACTTAATGTAGACTTAAAAATATTCACATCCATTATTACAGAAAGAATCAACAGAGTGCTCCCCTCTCTGGTACATAGGGATCAAGTGGGATTTATACCGCGGAGACAAGGACCGGACAATATAAGACGCAATCTAGATATAATAAACTCAGCAAACAATTCACAAAGACCTACTATGCTCTTAGCCTTAGACATTGAGAAGGCATTCGACTCAGTGTCATGGCCATATCTCTTCAAAGTACTATCCTTGTTTGGACTACCCCACAAATTAATCAACTGCTTAACACTATTATATGATAACCCAACAGCATACCTCAAACTCCCAACATTGCAACCTACCCCGATAAACATAAAGAGAGGTACTAGACAGGGATGCCCACTTTCGCCAGCGCTGTTTGCCTTTGCAATGGAGCCGCTAGCCGAAGCCATAAGGACAAACCCTGACATCTTGGGACCCCCCGATCTAGGGGAGCAATATAAAGTAAGTCTGTTTGCTGACGACCTGCTCCTGACCCTCTCTAACCCACATACCACTCTTCCAAATTTATTCTCGCTATTACATGACTTTGAGTTAGTATCAGGACTTAAAATAAATATAGACAAGTCGGAGGCCCTCTTCTTGAATACGCCTGAAAGAGATCAAGCACATCTAGTGTCGCATTTTGGTTTTGAAAAAAAAGAGCACTACCTAACTTATCTAGGGATTAACCTTACGTCTAACCGATCTAATCTATATAAATGGAACTACATCCCCCTTATAAAAAATTTCCAACGGGATCTGACTAAATGGTCGTCGCTGACTCTTTCATGGCTAGGTAGAATAAACGCCATAAAAATGGTCTCTCTCCCTAGGTTTTTATACCTTTTCCGCTCCCTTCCCATTCCGGTCCCCCTGAGAGTAATACGAGAAATACACACAATGGTCTCCAAATTTATATGGCTAGGGAAAAAAGCTAGAATAAAACAACAGACTATGTTTATCCACCGGAAAAAAGGAGGATTCTCCTTACCTAATTTTATAAACTATTATAAAGCGGCCCAAATTGCCCAACTAACTAGAATATGCACAACTGTAGACAAACCTAGATGGGTCCAACTGGAGTCATTTTTGTTAAAACCCTATTCCCTGAGAGGTCTGCTGTGGACAGAGGCTAAACTCCCTAAACACGTCGCTGACATCTCACCTTTCGCGGCCCAGTCACTGCTCCTCTGGAGGAAAGAGAGGTTTAAGATTGAGCTGCAGACTAGAAATACGCCATTAAACTCGCTATTTGGTAACCCAATATTTCCCCCGGGTCTCAATTCTCAATCCTTCTCATGGTGGATCCTGAGAGGAATAACCACTATAAAACATCTCTGCTCCCCGTTTAACATAATCCTTTCTAAACAGGAGTTTATTCAAAAATACGAACCGCCAGTCCGAGAGACATTTCGTATTAATCAAGTCTTTGATTTAGCAAGAAAGAGTGCAACGAATGGGAGGTCTTTCCGAGTAACTGGGTTCGAGCAGAAGTGCTTAACCGACCCACTGGGAGGAGGGGTCATTTCTTATTTATACTCATCCTTCACCAATACAAAGGAGGAAAAGAAACATAGATTTATGCAACAATGGGAGGAGGACCTGGGGTTTAATATCTCACTGGAAGAATGGCAAAACTGTTGTGGTGCTTTATCGAGAGGGTCCCACCAGGTATCCCTGGTTGAGACTTCCCTCAAGGTCTTACATAGAACATACTTGGTCCCTACGAGACTGCATACCATATATCCTCAGGTTTCTGATAAATGTTTTAGAGGCTGTGATGCACCAGGAGATATGGGTCATATATGGTGGTCCTGCCCAGCGGCGACCGATCTGTGGGGAGAGGTAAAGCTTCTGGTAGAAAGGATGCATGGAAAAGAGATATCAATGAGCCCAATGACTTTCCTGCTGGGCTTAAAACCAAAGGGACTGCCCAAAAACCTATATAAACTGGTGGTCATGCTGGGAATGGCGACCAAAATACACATTGCGTCAAAGTGGAAGTCTCCTTTGCTCTCGATCTCTCAGGTTAAAGATAGGATGAACACCATCATGATTTACGAGCGCATTCAAGCGACAAGGACAGATAACTTGAACTCCTTTTTCCAAATTTGGTCACCATGGCTGGAACTATACCCGGATGATCAAGTGAGGAGGGCTCTCACCCTATCTCCATGACGAGTTGCCTCTTTTCGAACTTTGTGGCGGTATGGGGGCACCAGGGGGGCCGGTGCTGGGGCTGGACCAACATTTGTTGTCACAGGGAAAAAAAAAAAAAATACTCTTTTCTCATTTTCAATTTTGTAAAATTGTGGAACAGTTTTATATCACTCATGATTCTGTACCTAATCTCCCTTGTTTCTGTCTTGTCTTTGTCTTGTCTTAAACGTATCAACATTTATAACTCCCTCACATAATATTAAAGTGCTGTTGATATTTTTGTATTTACTGTAAAACCAGAACTCCCATGTTGGGAGAACTTTGTGTTATTTTTCAAATAATAAAAACTTATTGAAACAAAAAAAAAAAAAGCCTTTGACTCTACCTCATGGCCCTATTTGTTTGCGGTGTTGCGGAGATGGAAGTTTCCCGACCACTTTCTCTCTTGGATTTACGCTCTCTATACCTCTCCATCGGCCGACGTACGATATAATGGCTTTTCTTCTACATCTTTCCCTATCAGTAGGGGGACAAGGCAGGGATGCCCCCTTTCACCCCTGTTATTTCTTTTGGCGCTTGAACCTTTAGCTAGTCATATGCACCTTAATTCTGAAATACGGGGAGTGGAAGTGGCGTCAGTCTCTCACAAACTTCTTTTGTTTGCCGACGACATGCTATTACTTCTGTCGTCCCCTAAGACATCTTTGCCGGCCCTCTTACATACCTTAGAAAACTTCAAAACTATATCCGGCCTACATTTAAACGCCAGTAAATCCTACGCTATGAACATATCCCTTTCACAACCTACTGTATCACAACTTCAGAACAACTTTCCGTTCCAATCGGTCACTGATCACTTAGACTATTAGGGGGTTAAACTAACAGCCAACTTGGACTCCTTTTACGCGGCTAATTATCCTCCTATGCTCCGGAAACTTCGCCTTCTGCTTCAATCATGGGAGAAATTACATCTCTCTTGGTTGGGCCGAGTACGTGCGCTAAAAATGACTATCCTCCCCAAATTACTCTATCTATTTCGCGTTCTGCTTATCCCTATCCCCTCACACTTCATTAAAATGGCCCAAAGATCTATAGACACCTTCGTATGGAGGGGAGGCATCCCAAGGGTTAACAAGGCTACTTTATACCGCCACCGTCTAAATGGGGGCTTGGGAGTCCCCAACATTAGGCCAACTGACTCTATACCATGCTTACAACGAACCCCCATTATGGCTATCCTTAGAAGCATTTGAAATGCAACCCAGTACCCTAGACACAGTACTATGAATCCTCCCTACTCAACGCAAACATATCTCGAACCCCATTATAAAACATTCTCTTACAATCTGGGACACTTTAAAATATTCCTCACAACTAATCTCACCCTTTTTGCCTCTCGCTCCCATTTGGGGTAATATCCTATTCCCCCCAGGCGTGGGATCTATCAAAAGTTTTCATAGATGGGTCGAAGCGGGCATAACTAGGGTTCACCAGCTGTTCAATGTTGACGGGATAATTCCATTTTCGGCCCTACAAGAAAAGTATCACTTTCCCCCGGAGAAATCTTTCGTTACCTACAATTAGATGCTTTGGCATGGAAAAAAAACAGACTTTTCCGCGGTCAAAACACGCCTCACTTGGTACATGATCAACGAGAAATTATCGGCTATATTTATGGACAAAGTTGGCAAATTTGAGAAAATATGGCTCCCCTGGGCGGAATACACCAACCATACCCCTTTTGCCACACAGGTACTATACCCAACCAACAACGTTCAGTCGGATTCAGAATAACTCACCATACTCTTCGGACGTTATACACCTTCTCACTCGGGATTCCCCCCCACTCCCCCTTTCCCTTACTTTTGTTAGGTTGCATGATTGCATGTTAGTCAATCACATGCATTATCGTTCAGATTGTATGTAAAGATTTATTCTGATTTTTCTTGATTATCTTATATATGTAATTCAAAAACTTTCAATAAAAATTTATTGTTTATAAAACAGCTGACATGTGCCAGAAAAGACGTGGGCTCAGTGCCGGAGCCCAAATCAAAGGGATGGTGTCCGACATTGGCGTATTATTATTATGCCCGATGTAGGAAAGGGGTTAAGCTGACTAACCTTACATTTTTTCTGTTAGACTGCATGGAAATAAGCAAGTTTGCAAATGTCTTGTTTAAACTATCTGCTGTGATTTTCCTGCATTGGGAACTAGAAGACAGTGATTTCAAGCACCAGTCCCCTTTTAAGGCCGGTGTCACACTTGCGAGTGTGATGCGAGAATCTCGCACCTCAATACTCAGCACAGCCGCCGGCACTGGGCTGCATGTATTTCTATGCAGCTGAACGCTCCGGTCTGAGTGTAGGCGGCAGGGCCGGGTATTGATGCGAGAGACTCACGCTAGTTTCTCACATCACACTCGCAAGTGTGACCCCGGCCTAAAGCAACCAGTCTGCTCCTTTAATACAAACAACAAGACAGAGTTATGTCAGCTGCATTGTCCTTGTTAACACTTTCGCCTGACCTAATGAGAAGATCACTGTAATTATGTAAATAGGTCATTTTGTGGCAGTGTGGAAAATCAGTGGAAATGGGGCTTAGGCTATGTGCCCACGTAGCGGATTTGTGTGCGGATTTTTCGGCACCATTTTTGAAAAATCCGCAGGTAAAAAGCACTGCATTTTACCTGCGGATTTCCTGCTTTTTTGTGCGGATTTCACCTGCAGTTTTACACCTGTTGATTCCTATTGAGGAGCAGGTGTAAAAAAAATTGACATGCTGCGGAAAAACAACGCAGCGTTTCCTCGCGGTATTTTCCGCACCATGGGCACAGCGGATTTGGTTTTCCATATGTTTACATGGTACTGTAAACCTGATGGAAAACTGCTGCGAATCCGCAGCGGCCAATCCGCAACGTGTGCACATACCTTTATATGATGAAGTTAATTTTATGGCAAGGAATGACTTTGCTTTTTTTGTAATTTATGTGATCACTTTCATAAAAATTTCAAAATTACACTATCTGAAGAAACAAACTTGGTGAGAAACAAAATTTGTGTCAGTCTCAAAACTTTTGTATACAACTTTTTTAATTTATTGCCATATACTTTAGCATTACTTGTATAGAACAATTATTGTATACTTATATTGTATGAAAGATCATTTCATAATATTTTTCTTTATTAATAAAGCAACTAATTAAATTAGAACCCTTACAATTTGAAGGGATTCTCTTGGACCTTATCATTGAGGACCTATCAACTTAGGTAGTTGGGTGTCTTACCTTAGGAACTCCTGGCAATCGGCACAATGCAGGGGTCATTTCTTTATATACATAGCCATAATTAACTAGGTCACATGCAGAACTAGCTGCTTTCTCTGTGTAGAAAATAAAATGAACTAGACATTCAGATTTATTCTGCTGTCTGATATAGGTCCAAAAGGTTGGATCCACACCATTCAAATGATTCCCATGAAAACAGTAGGCCATGAATATGGCTTCTACTATAGAAGTCAAGATAGCCAACTCACTTATAAGGCAGTGTTAGATTGCTTTCACATAGATATAATAATATGGACAAAATTCATTATTTCATTATAATTTTACTCCGTTTGAGCCGGATCCTATTTTATACATAATAATCCATGCTCCCTCAATTTAACTGAATCATATTTGAATTACCATAGAACCATATAGTAATCCGTGTTTGGTATACTGGAGCTGCAGGATTTGTGCTGCAGACGCTAAAATGTGCCTGTGCTACAGCTCTGTAAAATCAAACCAATATGTATATACTGACTGTGAACGTGTGACATTCAAAACCCCTGCAATATGTGACAACCACATTAATAACACTGTCTGATATGTCTTTAGCTAACATTTACTTTTAGCTGGTCGTAAAAATTACCACATTCTTGCCACATTATTCACACATATGTATGAAGGCAGCTGTCCCTAACCATCACCTGTTGAGGGAACATGGGATCAACTAATTATGTTTTCCTTTAGGCCACAGTTCAGACGTTGTGTATTTTTGTGCGGATTTCTAAGGCAAAATCGGCAGCGTTTCTGCATTTATTCATAGCATTTTTTTATTGTATTTAAAAAACAAAAAAATGTCATCATGCCAGGTGAGAGGTTTAACCTGCAGATTGAAGGTCTCTTTATTGAGATGAATGCTAAGAACAGAAATGGATTTAAAAAATGCAACATAAGGCAACTTCCGTGCAGATTCGTTAACATAAAGATGAGAAACATGAGGACATATTTTTGATTTTCCTGTAGCATTGAGAACTGTAGTGCCATTGAAAGTAAAAATAAAACCAATATACTGTAGGAGGCATTCATCAACGCTGACATTTTAAGCGCCAGTGTTGGTCTTGGGTCCACTGAAGTCCTTTTTCCCAAATTCATTAATAGGTGTCTTCTTCAAGTTCACCAGATTCAAATATATACTCTCGTCATTTATGACACTTTTGTGGCATCCCTCTCACTAGGCTCTGCACAAAGAGATACTGGAGCGGACGTAAACACATCAAAAGTCACACAATTTTTGCAACACTAAACATTGCACAAAAATTAGCTTTTTTTTTAGTTTTCTGGCAAGAATTGTTTGAAGAATAGGAGCTCCCTCCCCGCCTGCGTACAACTGCCCTTATAGAAGTACAGTAGTTAAACTAACCTATAGAATCTATATTTGGAGAAAAAGCACAACGATTTTACATTTTCACAAGCTGGAGAATTCGTAATTAAAATTTGGTTTTATGGCTAATTTAGTATTATTCCATTGCGACAGTGGCTTCCTATATAAGTAACTAGTGTTATCATAATAATATAAGCAGCTCCAAACATGGGTCTGAGTGTTATAAATTATTTCTTATTCTCTTCAGTAGTCATGCAAGAGCAGTCCATCACTATAAAATCAATAGGAAATTTTAAAACCATGAATGATCAAAGCCACAAAATATTAGGCAGTAAAAAATCTATTTTGTTTTTGTGTTTTTTCAAAATTGAAATCAATTGTTAAAGGCTTAGATTTGTGCACAAGTATCTATCTATCTATCTATAGAAGGAATGAGATAGATGATAGATATAATAGATAGAAGGAATGATAGATAGATCTATAGATAGATAATATCCATTGATCTATGTATAGATCTATCTGTCATCTGTCTATCTATCTCATTCCTTCTATCCATCTATTTTCTATCTATATTTATATCTATCTATTATCTATCATCTATCTATCTGTCTATCTCATTCCATCTATTTATATCTATGATAATTATAATCATTTTTATTTATATAGCGCCAACATATTCCGCAGCACTTTACAATTAAGCGGGGACATGTACAGACAATAAATTCAGTACAAGTTAAGACAATTTAAACAGTGACATTAGGGGTGAGTTCCCTGCTCGCAAGCTTACAATCTACAAGGAAATGGGGGGACACAATAGGTAAAAGGTGCTTGTTATTTCAGGTCTGGCAATTATAATAAATAGGGATTTTCATACAAAGCTGCATGATCCGGTCATCAGCCCGTGTGTTTAAGTGCAATAGTCAAGTATCAAGTGCAGTTGTCGTGTGCATGGAGGGTGTGGAGACAGATGAATAGTAGGGTGCAGATTCACATGCAGATAATATTTGGAAGGAGGGAACAGGACAAAGTTAGTTTACTGAGTAGTTGATGTGGTAGGTTTGTTTGAAGAGATGGGTTTTTAAAGCGCGCTTGAATAGGTCGGGGCTAGGTATCAGTCTGATCATCTGGGGAAGTACATTCCAGAGAGCAGCTATCTAATCTCCTTATAGAGGTATTTCCAAACATATTTTTCTGATATCAGTACATTTTAACGTTCATTTGCAGGTCCACTTAGTCGTGACTCCTTTGTGGGAACCTGTAGTGACCTGGTCTGATCTTTGTCTTCTGCCCCAAGGCCAGAAACTTGCCGCTGAACAAGCTGGGAGTAGAGTCCGCCTTCTTCCATCAGCTCTTTATGCGTTCCTTGTTGCACCACTCTGCCCCTGTCTAAGACAATGATGTTGTGTGCCTTCTCCACAGTGCTCAGCCTGTGTGCTATAATGAGCACAGTGCGGCCCTGCAGATCGCTATTCATCGCTTGCTGGATCTGCGGAGGATGAATCATTAACAGTTACTTATGTGTTGCACATATGTAAGAATTTTCTAAAACACCAGTCTGTCGTGTTTATTGTAGATCATTAGCAGTGCCGAGAGGCGCATGGGAAAGAAAGCACCCCAATACAATTTATATTAAATGTAACATCTTAAAAACATGTATAGCAGGTGTAATATATCCTTCAAGAATTTATTAATATGCTTAATACACTGAAAACACAAACACTAGAAAGTGATACCTTTTGCATACAGTGACCCGTTGAAAGCTGGAATATATGTATAAATGTGAAAAATGTATTATGGGAAAGGGAAGTCCTCGTGTGTTAAAATAGAAAAAAAAAAATAGGTAAGGCTGGGTTCACATGGGTATTTTGACATTCCTTTTCCTGTTCAGTTTTAGAAAGAAATGCAACGGATCTGTCACAGAACTTTTTCCATCTGTTATAAAAACTAATAGATAACGGAACCCAAATAGACTCCATAATTATATGTGTATGAATTTTGTTCATCTGTTCCTATAATAGAGCATACAAACAGAATGGCAAAACGCAGGTGTGAACTTCTGTTAAATCTGAAGGGGTCGATCAAGAGCCAAAAGGAAACTACTCTGAAAACCATGACAAATGCAATCATGGAGCCTTGCTATAATGTATGGTACTTGAGGTTATTTTTGTCAGAGAGCGTTCCTTTTTAACAGAATCTGTCAGCAACTTTTTGCCATGCAATCTGAGAGCATCAAGGCGTAGAGGGAGATCCGGATTCCAGTGATGTGTCACTTACTGAGATGCTTGCTGCGGTGTCTATAAAATCAAAGTTATCGGCAGGAGATTATAAATAGAAGGCCAGTTGTCTCGTGCCAGGTAGTCTTACTACTCCATGTAACTCAGCCCTCACCACTGAAGGGCAGTTTTCTGCCATTGTACAGTGCACATAAAAAGCTGTCAATCAGTGGTGTAGGTGGTTATACAGGGATCAGCAGACATACAATTGCTAGATTTGCAACAGAGAAAACAGAGATTTTATAAAAACTGCATAAAGTAGACCAGTAAGAAACACATCAATGGAAACATGGTCTCTATCCCTACGTTATGCTGCTTTTAGATTACATAATAAGAAACTGGTGACAGATTTCCTTTAAAAAGGACCTAAGCCACACCTTAGAATATTGTACTTTTTCTTGAATAATTATAATGTAAATTTTTGTACTCCTGATAAAAAAAGTATAAGAAAAAAGTACAAAGTATTACATTTTGTGGAATTGAAACTTCTGGTATCATTAATGTATTTATTATATTTTGCAGGTAAAAAGAATACTGATCTAGTAATACTCTTCAAAGCGGCAGGGAGATGCAATGGACTTACCGCATGTTCGCTCTCTGCATCCAATGCACTGGTAGCTTCATCCAAAATGAGAACTCTAGGGTTTCGGATTAAGGACCTAGCAATAGCAACTCTCTGCTTCTGACCCCCTGAGAGCTGTGCTCCCTTTTCTCCCGTTTCTGATACACATAAAAGCAAGAATGGTATGATTTACTTTAAGTATACATTTCTGAAATAGATATTTACGTATCCATTATATATGCTATTCTATATGATATTAAAACTAATAAGACCCCTGGCAATCCTAAGAATGTGAGGAATGAGGTAGGTTCCTTCAACTTTGTCTCTGCACAGTGATGCTCCTATCTACCTACTGTGCAAGGACTTGCAACACAGCTCCAATTACCAAGGAAGGAGAAGCTGTTCAGGCAAAACTTTTCACTTTCACACCCATTGATCAGGAAAAGATGGCATGTCTTAGTAAAACTCCCTTTATGAAGTGCAGCACCAAGTAGCCATGGATGAATGTACAGCCTTTAAAGAGCAGCTAATAGATACCTGTAGAGAAGAAATCTGCATGCTGGTTCTTGTTTAATTCACGTTGGAAGCTTTGGTGCAATATCCTCTTCTTGCATCGGGGCAGGACTGTGGGTAGGGTTTTCGGCTCAGCTGCGGTCCCACTGCGTTTGTACAAGCCTCCTCTTTTAAAGTTCGCGCTAGTGATGGCCTTGCCGCTGGCGGTGCTTGCGCACATTCATTCATTCAGACCTCGGCTCAATGACGAGTCGAGATCTCAATCTGTGCATGCATCGCAATTTTTCTGAAGACCAAGGGATATGAAGGGATATGAACGTGCACAAGAACCGCCAATGAAATGGGCAGCATTAGCGTGAACTTTAAAAAAGGAGGCTTGTACAAATGCAGAGGGGCCGCGGCAGAGTCGAAAACCCTACCCACAGTCCCCTCGATGCACGAGAGGATATTGCACCAAAACGCCTAACATAAATATGAATAGCCGTTAATATTTTAAATGGCACTTCCAAATTCTTGAACCCAGTAACAAAGATGCAAATCCAAAATAAGGATTCGATAAAGAAGAGATTCATGATAAAAGGTTATTTCACAAAGGATTAAAATCCAAAAAATAAAATAAGCAAAACGCTACTGGGTGAGACAGGTAAGGTATGGATAATGGACATGATGGTATAAATAAAATAATTCAGCAGTCCTGTGACTGAAAATGTACTCTGAGGACTTCCTTTCTTATTATTAAAGGGAATCTGTCACCTCATTTTTCGCATATAAGCTGCGGCCACTGCCATTAGGGGCTTATCTACAGCATTCTGTAGATCAGCTCCCGATGTACCCTGAAAGAGAAGAAAAACAAGTTAGATTATACTCACCCAGGGGCGGTCCGGGTCCGATGGGCATCACAGGTCCGGGTCCGGCACCTCCCATATTCATACGATGTCGTCATCCGCCTTGCTTCATGTCGTGGCTCCTACGCAGGTGTAATGATTTGCCCTGTTGAGGGCGGAGTAAAGTACTGCAGTGCACAGGCACTGGGCCTCTCTGAGCTTGCCCGGCGCCTACGCACTGTAGTACTTCGATCTGCCCTCAACAGTGCAGAGAATAACACCTGCGCAGGAGCCGCGACAGGAAGAGGACGTCATCGCATGAAGATGGAAGGCGCCAGACCCGGACCTGTGACGCCCATCGGACCCGGACCGCCCCTGGGTGAGTATAATCTAACTTGTTTTTCTTATCTTTCAGGGTACATCATGGCGGTGGCCGCAGATTATATGCGAAAAATGAGGTGACAGATTCCCTTTAACAGGCCTTTTTCTATACGAGTTATAAAACTACATATATCCTCTTTGTGCCTATTCCTTGTGAAGCTCTAACTTTCAACTATTGATAATGGCAGGTTTATTATAAGGATATTTTGGATCATTTTTAGTCACAAGGACCGCTGAATTATTTAATTTATACCATCTTGTCCATTATATCCATACCTCATCTGTCTCACCCAGTAGCATCCCCTATATGACATTTTTTTACTTATTTTATTTTTTGGTTTGTAATCCTCGGTGATTCAATAAAAATAACCTTTTATCATGGATCTCGTCTTTACTCCATCCTTATTTTGGGTTTGAGTCTTTGTTATTGGTTCAAAAGTTCTAACATGAATTAAACAAGAACCAGGATGCAGATTTCTCCCCTACAGTTATCTATTAAATGAGTATAAAAGCGCCATTATGGTCATACCCTTATTTTAACATACTAAATCGTGATGACAGGTTCCCTTTAATACATCAACTATTATATTTATTCTTGGAGATAAAAACACATAATGTTAATATACCTGTGTCATACCCATTTGGAAGCTCCGTGATAAAATTATGTGCATTGGCTCTTTTGGCAGCACTTATAACTACTTCCAGGGGGACAGAACTTAGACCATAGGAAATGTTACTGTTAATGGAACGGGCAAAGAGCACAGGTTCTTGGCTGACCATTGACACCTAGTATAAAAAATACATACATTAGCAGAAATATACGCATTAATATTACTAAGAACTCCATACAAGTAAGTAACAAGAACTACCCACTGCACAGGACACATGGTAAATGTATGAAGGGCAATATATAAGCAAACGCTTAAAATTTACAATATAGAAAAAAAAATCATCAGCTCCATACTTCAAGGTAACAATAGTAACTTTTTGGATGCGGAGCGCAGAGTGTGGCTCAGTTCCCAGGATGTGAATAAGGTAAAATATATAATGCCAGCATCTGCAAAGGAAAAAAGTTTAAAAAAAACATTTATTTCATCACTCTAAAATTTCACAAAAAAAAAATAAAATAATGGAAACATTTGGCCTACACGTTTCATGCCCACACAGGGCCCTTAATCATAACTATTCTTACAGGCACTGTATGGGCTTGAAATGCATAGGAAAAATGTTTTTTATGTTTTTGAAAATTTAGAGTGATGAAATAAACATATATATTTTTTTTACTTTTTCAATTGTGGATGCTGGCATTATATATTTTACGTTATTCACAAAAAAAAATAAGAATTTTACATTTTTAATGGAACTAGAACTGCCACCGATCCGCCCATCTCTACTGGCCATACACATTAGGGTTATTCCCCCCCCCAAAATCAGGTTACGGGATGCGACCATATTTATCATTAATTTCTGCTTAGTGAAGTGTGGTAACATAATACTGCATCAAGCCAGTCACTGGAATTGAATTTTCCAAAGGAAAGATTTTTATTTGTCATGTATGAAACAAACAAAAAAAAAGGCGTTTACTAACCCCGATTCCCTAATACAATTCATCCAACAAACAGAACTTGACTCCCCTTTGGGCTTCCCTGCCCCCAATCCTATCCCACCATATTTCCTCACTTCCAGCATTAGCCCTTATTGTTCTTCTTTCCATATTTTTATTCAAAAGCCAGTACTGTTGTTTTATGTAGGCGGATTAAAGGGTATGTGCACATGTTGCGGATTCTCTGCGGATCCGCAGCGTTTTTTGCAGTGCAGAAACGCTGCAGATCCGCAATTGATTTACAGTACAATGTAAATCAATGAGAAAAAAAATGCTGTGCACACTTTGCCGAAAATCCGCTGCGGAAACGCTGCGGTTTAAAAGAAGTATCATGTTACTTCTTCTTTGCGAATCTGCAGCGTTTTTGTACCCATTCCATTATAGAAAACCGCAGGGGTAAAAAACACAGCAAATCTGCAAAAAAAAAAAAAACGCAGAAAAAAACGCTTCGAACCGCACAAAAAACACGACAAATCCGCTGGTGCGTTTTCTGCCAGGAGAGGCAGAATCTGCACCAGAAATTCCTAAGGCTAATCCGCAACATGTGCACATAGCCTTTGTGGTGGGACTCATCACTCCCATTATAGTATGAATGGTGCTGGAGGCTTAGCCAGCTCAGCTGAGAGAAGTCGTCTCATTACAGACACAGAGGAGGCTGAGAAGCATATACACGGCGATTAAATGGGCTAAATGCTGAGCTTGTGGAAAGCCAAAACCATCTCTGGGAGTGTGAGTCAGAGTTATGACGTATAGTCAGCACCTACCCGAGAAAGTGTTTGTTGTTGTTTTTCAATTGCTTTATTGTTAAGCTACACTTTGGCTGACAAAAAAGCCCCACGTTTTTCTTTATATGGACGCTTTCTGTTTGTCACTGCCATGCCGCCGTACAATGCCCCTAGAGCGTTATGTTACAATTGGTACATAATTGCTATGTTTGATCTTAAAATTTTTACTAAAAATCAACAGTTAAAATAAACAAAAAGGCACAAACAGCAGCACAGAGAACCATAAAAAGACAATAACAAAAGCAAGGATGAACCAACGTGCTGGATATAGAGGTAAAAAAACCACTCCACTTTATATCATCTCTGCCTGGCTTGTGCCTTGGATCATTAGAGCTTCTATCGTGATTGTGAGAGGTGGAAAGTCGCAGCAAACTCATCATGGAGCGGGACAAGTGATTCATGTGATACGTACTGTGTTATTGTAAGGTGCAAAACTGGTTATGAAACTGTAAAAGGAAAAATGCCTAATATTCTTCAAAGAGGGATGTACCTGGCTCTCTTTCAGTCTTAAGGTACCGTCACATTAAGCGACGCTGCAGCGATATAGACAACGATGCCGATCGCTGCAGCGTCGCTGTGTGGTCTCTGGAGAGCTGTCACACAGACAGCTCTCCAGCGACCAACGATGCCGAGGTCCCCGGGTAACCAGGGTAAACATTGGGTTACTAAGCGCAGGGCCGCGCTTAGTAACCCGATATTTACCCTGGTTACCTAAAAAAAAAAAACACTACATACTTACATTCCGGTGTCTGTCGCGTCCCTCGCAGTCAGCTTCCCGCACTGACTGTGAGCTCTGGCCTGCCGTAAAGCAGAGCACAGCGGTGACGTCACCGCTGTGCTTTACGGCCGGCGCTCACAGTCAGTGCGGGAAGCTGAAGGCGGGGGACACGACAGACACTGGAATGTAAGTATGTAGTGTTTGTTTTTTTAGGTAACCAGGGTAAATATTGGGTTACTAAATGCGGCCCTGTGCTTAGTAACCCGATGTTTACCCTGGTTACAAGTGAAGACATCGCTGAATCGGCGTCACACACGCCGATTCAGCGATGTCAGCGGGTGATCCAGTGACGAAATAAAGTTCTGGCCTTCTAGCTCCGACCAGCGATCTCACAGCAGGATCCTGATCGCTGCTGCGTGTCAAACACAACGATATCGCTATCCAGGACGCTGCAACATCATGGATCGCTATCGTTATCGTTCTAAAGTCGCTCAGTGTGAAGGTACCTTTATAGACTTTTAATAGATTGCATGCTCAGCTGTCGCTTCACTCAAATGGGGGAATCAGATCCACTTTTTCATGATTAATGGAAGTCCCACCATGCAGACCCCCAGCGATCACATACCATCTATATGAATCACCAATCCAAATAAGTGATCATTTGTACTCTTGGTACAACCTAGTAGTAATGTATGCTGTGTATATTAATGTTTTTTGAGTCTATGTAAAATAACTATATAGACTACAAGAGACAGATCATCATCATCATCATATAGATGTTTACTTACCTTTGCATGCAGATATTTGTGGTCATACATTTTTATTGCCTGCTCATCAAGAAAGACTTCTCCTTCATCCACAGAGTAAAAGTTTTCCAGAATGTTCACACATGAGCTTTTCCCGCTACCAGATGGACCCACCAGTGCAGTGACTTTTCCAGGATATAGTGTGAAGGACAGATTCTATATGCAGTCAAAATGAACATATATGTAATGTATTGAGTAGACAATCAAATGAAAGAACCACCTTCTATAACTAACACTCTATACACTATTTTTTTATTTCATTTTGCAGGATCAATGATGGATATGACGAGCATGATCATTTTTTTTTTCTTTACTGCAGTTGATTTTTATCCATTTTGCTCTCTCATCAATAGAGTAAAACCAGAATTTAAACAAAAATCACAAAAGTGAACAAAGCTTAAATCTCCATACAGTCATTTGTACAGGTTGTTCCTAAGCAGGTCGATTATCAATATTACACTGTGCAGGCACAATAGTTCCTTAGAACAAGAGTCAGCTGTGGTAAAAGAGCAGGCTGTAAAATATAATCCTTCTGAATACAGTAGTTTTATATGCCCTGCAAAAAAAACAACAGGTTTCTTTTATCAACTGTCTCCAGAACTGAAACACAAGTACTGTGTGTTGTACCAATGCACTCTTTCTGCGACTGAAAACCACTGAACCTCGGCTTTGTGCTCTTTGTCACAGAGAGATATTTCGATGGTTCTTGCAATGAAAGAAATGCCTGTCTTGCTGCAGACTTACACCAACTGCATATTATGGGAAATTAATTGGATGAGGGCCGCTAGGCTTCCCAGGGAAATCTACCATAGATGATGAGCAAGAAGATTCAGCAGCTCATTATCATGCAGGTCTGTCATATGTCCAAAGAGTAATAATGATAATATTTAAAAAGTCTTAATTTTACAATTACAACTACCGTAATTGCTTCTTAGTTAGGCTAGGGCAACACAGTGACTTTGGCTGCTATACCTGGCGCATGGCTAAAGTATGTAATATGCTGCCGAAACATCAAGTAAATGGGGTCAAATTCCAACCTAAGGTACTGTGACCACGACAAACATGTCGCAAACAGTCTGGCCACCTGATTTTTTTTATGACTTGCTTGTCACGGACGCAGTCCCCCCAGTGTCGCAGTGTGATTCTGTCACTCCAAACAGTGGTGCATGTGGATTTGTGGACCCACAGGGCCGGGCCTACACAGGATTGGGCGTAGCTAAGGGGCTGTCTGGTGTTCACTGGAGATCTTGATGGTGGATACAGACTGGGCTGCAGGTAGCCTCCAGGTACCACTCCTGGGCAGAACCCAGTATTGCAGCTGCTGACCCCCGGAGTCAAGTACGCTGACACTGATTAGGGCTAGGTCTCCATTCTGGCAAGTTCTGGCGCCTCTACAGAACGGTTACTGACATGGATTCAGGCTCAGTACAGAAACGCCGGTCTAGGATACTTGATCAGGGACTGGCAGCTCACAGACCAGGAGACAATGTTCAGGCACTGGCCACGCTGGGACCAGGGGACGAGGTTCAGGACTGGCCTCTCCAGGACCAGGAGATTTTGAATACAGGACTGGCCACTCCAGGACCAGTGGACTTAGGATACAGGACTGGCCACATCGGGACCAAGGGACTACGGTTACCAGACTGGCCACACCAAGACCAGGGGACTTCGGATACAGATCTGGCCACACTGTACCAGGGTTACAGGTTCAGGACATTGGCCGCATGGGGACCTCACAATTCACTAGTAGTACACCTTCCTCACTACTGATTTTGCTCATTTCTTGGCGATTCCCTAAAGGAGAGGGAGTCTTTTATATAGGATGACTCCCAGCAACTAAATGCCTTTCAGCTAGAAGCTGAGGGAATTTACTATATGCGCGAGCTGCTACTTTAAGAATAGGGGAGCGCATGCACTAGACACACACAGAGACCAGGAGCATAGAGGGAGAAGAGGACATAATGCAGGTTCGCCAGCAATAGCACTACAGATTCCATCCACTTGTATTGAGCTACGATACAGCAGCAACAACTAGCAAGCTTTAGTCACACAACAAGTGTCATGGTCAAAGTCACCATGTTGCCCTAGACTTAATGTGTACCGCTTTCACCATGTTTATATCTGCAATGCCACACTGGAGATAGCCATGGACATTACATTTTTGTCATCGTTTCCTCACAATGTCATTGGGATCACTAAAAAATGCAAAGTGTAAGAAGGTCTCCAAATTGTTGCCTGGAGAAGAAAGGGTCTGGCAGAATTTTTACCTTAAGATTTTTTTCAGGAGATAAACAGTATGTGAGGTGTAAAGCTGCAACTCATCTATACACATGTATATTTAGAGGAATTATTGGAGGTGTCAGGGTTGGTAAATTTATCGGATCAGCCACGTTCATAAATTCTGATTTGACTTTCTCTGTATGCAGCTCCGTGTGCTCATCGGCGGAAAGGACGGGTACAGGAGCTGCCTGTTATACACATGCTCTATTCTTGTCTGTAATTCAGACCAGCCTAGAGTACGCTGCAATGTTTTTCAGACCAATTAGACGTCCACTTGAAAAACAGCTAGTTTGATCAAGCACACAGGCTGACATTAGGTCCATGTGCTATCTAGTCTCCACACAGACAGCAAACAGACCAAAACTACGTTTATAAATATGGGTGTAAGGGGTGCACCCCTGCATAAATAGAGATAGGGTGCAAAACCTGGTCTGTAAAATAGTATGAACAAAGCACGAAGAGAAAAAGGCAAGACCAAAAAATGGTATGCACACCCACAGAGTACAAAAGTCAAAATATATAAACTTTAATGACACCTCAAAAAAACAACAAACACAAAATAAAACCATTTAAAATCGGCCTAAATATAGGACCAATGGGCCCCACCCCTATACAATGGTACAAAATATAAAATAGTGAAACATGGTAATGCAAAAGACAATGGCATAAATAATGTACCAGACTATGTAAATAACAACATGTAGCGTCCCTTGTACATAATATATAGTACAGCAAAAAACTGACAAATGGATGACTAGAGATCTAATTGACCCGATGGCACAGCTGAAAACAAGGTAATGGTACACAATATACTTCAAATATGGTTAAATCCAATAAATTACGATAAAGTGCACACATAAATGGTACCATAACAATGTTAGTCATGGGGCACCCATGATGATACACAGACTAGCTATGAATGTGCCCCTTATCCTGAGTGAGAAAAAATAGTAATGAGATGAAAATGGATATGAGACACCCCCAGATTAGATGAATAGCTAGGAGTGAAGCACAGACCAGATATAAACGTAGGGCAATAAGCCCATGAAGTCAGTCAGGAAAACAACCGATACTACCAAAAAAGGTAAAAAAGACAGCATCAGTGCTGGAGGCTCAGGTCAGTGACGCATAGTCAGTAGGACACAGGACCAAGTAAGGGGTGAGGCGGAAGCCCCACGCGTATCGCTGCTGGACGCAGCTTCGTCAGGGGAAGTAAGGTCGTCAGTCATTTAAGAGGTATATATACATACACATAGGTAATTATGGAGTAAATACGAACCGGTGTGCAGAGCCGGGTTGGAGTGCCAGTCGCAGCCGCCGCATGGAGGATGACAGGAAGTGGCTATAGCCGGAAGTGTATGTCGTTGTCATGGTGCCCATGCACATGCGCAACGACTACACAAAGGGGAGCAGAGCGCCTGACGACCTTACTTCCCCTGACGAAGCTGCATCCAGCAGCAATACGCGTGGGGCTTCCGCCTCACCCCTTACTTGGTCCTGTGTCCTACTGACTATGCGTCACTGACCAGAGCCTCCAGCACTGATGCTGTCTTTTTTACCTTTTTTGGTAGTATCGGTTGTTTTCCTGACTGACTTCATGGGCTTATTGCCCTACGTTTATATCTGGTCTGTGCTTCACTCCTAGCTATTCATCTAATCTGGGGGTGTCTCATATCCATTTTCATCTCATTACTATTTTTTCTCACTCAGGATAAGGGGCACATTCATAGCTAGTCTGTGTATCATCATGGGTGCCCCATGACTAACATTGTTATGGTACCATTTATGTGTGCACTTTATCATAATTTATTGGATTTAACCATATTTGAAGTATATTGTGTACCATTACCTTGTTTTCAGCTGTGCCATCGGGTCAATTAGATCTCTAGTCATCCATTTGTCAGTTTTTTGCTGTACTATATATTATGTACAAGGGACACTACATGTTGTTATTTACATAGTCTGGTACATTATTTATGCCATTGTCTTTTGCATTACCATGTTTCACTATGTTATATTTTGTACCATTGTATAGGGGTGGGGCCCATTGGTCCTATATTTAGGCCGATTTTAAATGGTTTTATTTTGTGTTTATTGTTTTTTTGAGGTGTCATTAAAGTTTATATATTTTGACTTTTGTACTCTCTGGGTGTGCATACCATTTTTGGTCTTGTCTTTTTCTCTTCGTGCTTTGTCAAAACTATGCTTATCTGATGGGATGCTGATGGCCTGAATTCTCAGGAACTGCAGATCAGCTACTATTGAAAAGAATAGCTGAGCTGCAGTACCCAAAAATGGTTACTACAGAGCCATGCTGTTTCGGCTGTGATACGACTGCAGAGGGTGCTACAAACAGCTGATCGGTGAGAATGCCTGGTGTTGGGCCCACATTGATCAGATATTGATGATCTATCCTACATAGAACCAACTCCATATTGGACAGTTTTTACTCTTATTTTATACTCGCTGCCTACCTGATAGTCCTGTGTTTTGTTTTTTATCTGCCATACAGTTCCAGAAATATAGGCCTTTTATTCAGTGCTACTTTTTATGGTCTTTACCAAGGGTGCGTTACTCACAGGATTCTCGGGAGGAGTGTTTTTTAGGTTTCTCTAAGAGCAACACCCCCATGATAAAGAACATAAAAAGTAGCACTAAATAAAAAGGCCCATGTCATTGAAACTGTGCAGCGGATTTAACAAAACAAGAGCTGGAATAGTCAGTTGAGTAGCAGGAGTAATAAGAGAAAATAATTGGGGGTAGGTGCATTTTCAGGGTGCCTTCAAACTTAAATTTTGACCATTTTGAGACTGTATTCACTGTATTTTTGCAGAGACAGGGTTTTAGAATTTCTTTGCAGCCAAACTTTACTTTAAACTGTATATTACATTACCAAATAATACACTACATATACAATATATTTTGAAGGTGGTAATATTGTACTGCAGTTCAGTGATTTTAGTCTTTTTCCCTTTAATCTAGCATGTCTATGAATGTCTTTTTTTAAATTATCTCAAAGGACTTGAATAACAAAAATAAAATATGCTATTAGTACCTCAGAAACACCTACTGTAAATATACATTTTCTTGCCATTGTGAACAACTGCTTAAAAAAAAGACACCAACATCCCAGCCTAGTTTTGCCAGGAAGTTGCTTTAGGACACGCCATCGTGTCCTATACTGAAGCATCTTTGTCTGGCATATTTTTTATTGCTTTTGGCAAAGAAGTTCAAAAGAACATATGAATAGCAAGTCATTTTGACGGTGCATCATTCCTTCAGCACTCTCTCACAAGCTCTTGAGCGAACTGAAAAAGAGGTTGTGTGCATATCCATTTAGGCTTTTTTATTTTCCACTTACAAAATTTGCCATTGTGGAATGTATTTGGGACAACATGACAAATATTGACATGATTCAAGAAAAAAAGTACACTATAGTTGTGTTTTCCTATTAAAATGATTGGGAATCTTGTTTGCAGTGGATTGGGACAGTACTGATACATCTGCAATAAAAGCAGAATTTCTGTAATCTAAAGCAGAATATGTTCTTGTACAGCACAGTCTGACTTACCTTTAGGACTTGTGCTGCTGGTCGGGTAGGATATGTAAAAGTGACATTTCTGAACTCTACTTTCCCTTCTAAATGCTCAGGAGCAAAGGTTCCATCATTAACCATTTTTGGTTTACGCTCTATGAACTCAAGCACTTTCTCTGCAGCACCGACACCTTGCATTAATCCGCCATAAACTGATCCAATTGACTGCAATACATAAATTATGAATGTCTGAATTTTCTTTTCTCCAAAAAAAGTGTTGTCCCATTTGCAGCAATCTTTAACACATAAATGGGTTGTCCAGGACTTATCTCTGGTATAGGTCATCAATAGTGATGAGCAAATGCGCTCGGATATGGCATTATCCGAGCACGCTTGGGTGCCAACTGAGTGACTTCGGCATTCTCGAATAATGTGTTTAAGTCACGGCACCAACATGTCTAGTGGCTGCTCGACAGCTACAACACATGAAGGGATTGCCTAACAAAGAGGCAATTCCTGCATGTGTTGCGGCTGTCGAACAGATAAGCATCCTCAGGGACACAAACATATTTTTCGACCACGCCGAAAACATTCAGTTACAACACGAGCACGTTCGCTCATCACTAGTCAACAATATCTGATAGTTGTGAATGCCACAGCTGGCAGCACCCGCCAGACAGCTGTTCCCAGTGCCGGTAGCCACCAAGTGTGCTGTGCTACAGAGCTGCACAGAACAGTTCTGTCAATTACATAGTGGCCGTAGCCGGGTACTGCACATCCGCCCCTATATTTATTCAAATAGAGGGAAGATGTGCAGTGACGGAGCTGTGACGTGCAGCTTTGCAACTCAGCATATCTAGTTACCGGCACCAGGAACAGCCGACCGGCAATGATGCCGAGTGTCGCACCGCCACTGTACAGATATTGATGACCTATCCTAAGAAAAAACATCAACATAAAAGTCATGGACACTCTCATTAAGATCAAATAAACCTTTATATTTATATTGTTTCATATTAGAGTGCCCTTATAATTACAAGAAGATTGGTGAGGGTCCAGATCCTGAGACCCCACAGATTGATTAAAGACACCTAGCCAAATTCTTTCCAGAGAAGTGCACAGCTCAGCAGACAGGAGTGCACAGCACCTATCTGATTGTGCACACAGAGCGAACTATGGATTCCAGAAAAAGAAATGACTATGAAACTTATGCTTTGCATTAAATTCATACACTGCCCTGTGTGCATGTCAGGCAGGAGCTGTGCACTCTTGTCACCTGGACTGTGCGCTTTTTGTGAAGAGGGATGGGTTTTGATCAATCCATGGGGGTGTCAGGACCCAGACCAACAGAGATCAGCAAGTAATTATAAGGGCACTTACGGTAGGTTTATTTACTTTTTGTTTTAATGCTTCCCGCCCTAACACATACGATTACATCATAGTAAGGAGCCTTTTAAAGGAAACATTTAACCCCTTCATGACCCAGCCTATTTTGAACTTAATGACCTGGCCATTTTTTGCAATTCTGACCAGTGACCCTTTATGAGGTAATAACTCAGGAACGCCTAGCGGTTCTGAGATTGTTTTTTCGTGATATATTGGGCTTCATGTTAGTGGTAAATTTAGGTAGATAATTTTTGCGGCTCGGAAGGGAGGGAGAACCATTTGACTTTTTGAACGCAAGATTGGCTGGAATCAATGGTGGTGCCATGCCGCGTTTGGAGACCCCTGTGTTATGACCTGGTGGTTGGGAGCACCCGGAATGACCTGATAGTTAAACCTCATACAGGACGAGCTCTGGGATGTGGGAGCTCTGCTGACCGCAAGCCCTAATCCTATCACACACACTAGAAATAGCCGTGGAGCGCTCCTGACCAGACCTAGGCGCCTCGTCACAGCCTAAGAACTATCTAGCCCTAGAAATAGAAAATAAAGCCTACCTTGCCTCAGAGAAATTCCCCAAAGGTAAAGGAAGCCCCCCACATATATTGACTGTGAGTAAAGATGAAAGTCACAAACGCAGAAATGAAACAGGTTTCAGCAAAGGGAGGCCAGACTTACTAAATAGACAGAGGATAGGAAAGGTAACTTTGCGATCAGCACAAAAACCTACAAAAGACCACGCAGAGTGTGCAAAAAAGACCTCCGCACCGACTCACGGTGCGGAGGGGCCACTCTGCATCCCAGAGCTTCCAGCTAGCAAGACAAAATCATGAAAACCAGCTGGACAAGAAAACAATGAACAAATAATGATTATCAGGAACTTAGCTTCTGCAGGAGATGGCAGGTCACCAGAGAGATCCAGGAGCGAACTGAACCAATGCAAAAACATTGACAGCTGGCATGGAGTAACGATCTGAGAGGAGTTAAATAGAGCAGTCAACCAAAGGATAAACCACGTCACCTGTGTAAGGAACCTCAGAAGCAGCAGCTTCACTCACAACCACCAGAGGGAGACCATAGACAGAACTCGCCGAAGTACCATTCACGACCACAGGAGGGAGTTCGGCAACAGAATTCACAACACCCCTGATGTGCTTAAACAGTGGAAACCCCTCAATTCTAACTCCAACACTAACCCCAACACACCCCTAACCCTATTCCCAACTCTAGCCATAACCCTAATCACAACCCTAACCCCAACACACCCCTAACCCTAATCCCAACCCTAGCCACAAGCCTAACCCTAACCCCAACACACCCCTAACCCTAATCTTAACCCTATTTCCAACCCTAACCCTAATTTCAACAATAACCCTAAGTGCCCACATTACGGATTCGTGTGAGGATTTTTCCGCACCATTTTTGAAAAATCCGCAGGCAAAAGGCACTGCGTTTTATCTGCGGATTTACCGCGGATTTCCAGTGTGTTTTGTGCGGATTTCACCTGCAGATTCCTATTGAGGAACAGGTGTAAAACACTGCAGAATCCGCACAAAGAATTGACATGCTGCGGAAAATACAACGCAGCGTTTCCGCGCAGTATTTTCCACACCATGGGCACAGCGGATTTGGTTTTCCATAGGTTTATATGGTACTGTAAACGTGATGGAAAACTGCTATGAATCCGCACCATGTGCACATAGCCTAATTCTAACCCTAACTCTAACCCTAACCGCAACCTTAAGACTAGTTCTAACCCTAGTTATAACCCTAACCCTAGTGGAAAAATAAAAGTAAATATATTTTCTTTATTTTATTATTGTCCCTACCTATGGGGGTGATAAAGGGGGGGATTATTTACTATTTTTTTCATTTTGATCACTGTGATAGAACCTATCACAGTGATCAAAATGTAACTGGAATGAATCTGGAGAAGACGGTCGGACACCAAAGCTCGGTAATTATGGGGGGGGTGGAATCAAAGCACGGAGCGTGGGATCGGAGCATGGGGGGGGGAGCAGACAGGAGGATGGAGGGGAGTGGAGGACAGTAGAGAACAGAACGTAGGACGGAGGGAGGAGTTCGGTGGCAGATAGTGGTCTCCAGCCATGGTCGATGATATTGCAGCATCGGCCATGGCTGGATTGTAATATTTCACCAATTTTCATTGATGAAATATTACGATTGCTCTGATTGAAAGTGAAACAGTCACTTTCAACAGGCAATCACAGTGATTGTAGCCATGGGGGGTCGAAGCCACCCCCCCTGGGCTGAAGTACCACTCCCCCTGCAGGTCGGGTGAAATTACAATTAACCCTTTCACCTGACCTGCAAGAACGCGATCATTCTGTGACACAGCATATGCGTCACAGGTTGGATTGGCACCGACTTTCATGACACATACGCTGTGTCACAGGACGGGAAGGGGTTAATAGTGCATCATATTTATCACAGAGGCACAAATTCTGGGCTCCCACTGCAATGGCTGTAAGCCCCCTGTAATGTACAACAGCACTCTAATGGTCAAACAAAAAGAAGATGATTGGTCTGTCACTGCCGTAAAAAAATAAAATAGCTAATATCCAAGAACTTATGTTTTTAGTTCATACTGCCCCATGGATAATAGAATAAAAGGTGCTAAAAGAGTCACATAGTCATACACCATAATGTCACAAAACCCCAGCGGTATTATGTTTTCTACAAATAAGGGCTCATACCCATATGTGTGAAAAAAAAGTTCCGATTTTTCACACCTAGCATTCGATTTACATCTGAATGTAGTGCGAATGCTATTCGATTGCAATGTGATTTTAACATGAGCTTTTACATAGACCAAGTCTCTATGTCGTTTACACATAGATTTCAAAGGAAATATTCTTAGAAACACACACAGATAGATAGAAAGAAAGCTGGAAATACAGCGGCCGCATTCAGTAAAATCTCAGCAGGACCCAACAGGATAGAATAGATGGATTACATACAGAATATACACATAGAATAGATAGATATATAGATGTCAGTGGCATATACAATTAGTACAGGGTGTGGGTAGCTTACTGTACATGTATTTAATTATTATAAGATTATTTTTCTGAAAAAAAAAATGGCCTTGGCTCCCGCATACTTTTCTTAACCAGCAGAGGGAAAGCCGATGGCTGGGGACAGATGTTTATAGCCTGGGAAGGGGGTAATACCTATGGAGTTTCCCAGGCTATTTACTGCGGTTTACTAAGCCTTTACTGGTTATTAAAATGGGGGACGCCCCAAAAAATGAAGTTGGCGTAATTATTAACCAGCAAAGGCTAGCGGACAGCTGTGGGCTGATAGTAATAGCCTAGGAAGGTGCCATGGATACTGGCCCCCCAGGCTAAAAACATCAGCTCTTAGCTGTCCCCGAAAAGACACATCTATAAGAGGTTCCAATTCTGGCACTTAATCATAATATATCTTAATTAAACTATGCTCACTGCATCGCCTATTCCAGTGACGCCATTGTCCCCTGCAAGAAAATGAATATATCAAACAACAATATTCCTCACCTGTCCGCAGAGAAGATGATAATCTATTTGTCACACAACGGGTCTAGCTCTGCTACAGCTAAATGGCAGACTGCATGGTTGCATGATGTGACTATACAGCCTCATGCTCGCAGTGCCGTCAGAAAGATCCTGGGAGTTCACAACCAATGAACTCACTTCACCTTACTGACGTCCGCTTTAGCGCCGTTAGAAATGTTCCCACGGCACTCGTGCTGACGTCAGTAAGGTGAAGTGAGTTCATTGGCTGTGAACCAGCACCTTTCTGACGACACCGCAAGAGTGAGAACTTTCTCACGCTCGCGGTGAAGTCAGACAGGTGACATCAACCCCCTCAACTATTACCCTACTTGCCACCACATTCGGACAAATGGGAAGAGCAAGGCTAAGTGTCAGAATTGGCACACCTTATAGATGCGCTTTTTCTGGGGCAGCTGAGAGGTGATGTTTTTAACCTGGGGGGCAATATCCATGGCCCCTTCCTAGGCTATTAATATCAGCCTTGCCTTTTCTGGTTATTAATTATACATCTTTTTTTTTGGGGGGTCCCCCATTTTAATAACCAGTAAAGGCTAAATATACAGCTGTGAGGTGATATTAATAGCCTGGGAAGCTCCATGGGTATTACCCCCTTCCCAAGCTATAAACATCTGCCCCCAGCCATCAGCTTTCCCTCTGCTTTTTAAGAAAATTACATGGGAGTCCAAGCCATTTTTTTCATAAAAATAATCGTTTAATAATGAAATATATGTACAGTTAGCTGCACACACACTGTTCTAATAGTACAGTTAGGTCCATATATGTTTGGACAGAGACAACATTTTTCTAATTTTGGTTATACACATTACCACAATTAATTTTAAACAAAACAATTCAGATGCAGTTGAAGTTCAGACCTTCAGCTTTCATTTGAGGGTATCCACATTAAAATTGGATGAAGGGTTTAGGAGTTTCAGCTCCTTAACATGTGCCACCCTGTTTTTAAAGAGACCAAAAGAAATTGGACAGATTCAATAATTTTAAATAAAATGTTCATTTTTAGTACTTGATTGAAAACCCTTTGTTGACAATGACTGCCAGAAGCTTTGAACTCATGGACATCACCAGACACTGTGTTTCCTCCTTTTTGATGTTCTGCCAGGCCTTCACTGTGGTGGTTTTCAGTTGCTGTTTGTTTGTGGGCCTTTATGTCTGAAGTTTAGTCTTTAACAAGTGAAATGCCTGCTCAATTGTGTTGAGATCAGGTGACTGACTTGGCCATTCAAGAATATTCCACTTCTTTGCTTTAATAAACTCCTGGGTTGCTTTGGCTTTATGTCTTGGGTCATTGTCCATCTGTAGTCTGAAACGACGACCTATCAGTTTTGCTGCATTTGGCTGGATCTGAGCACACAGTGTGTCTCTGAATATCTCAGAATTCATTCGGCTGCTTCTGTCCTGTGTCACATCATCAATAAACACTAGTGACCCAGTGCCACTGGCAGCCATGCATGCCCAAGCCATCACACTGCCTCCGCCGTGTTTTACAGATGATGTGGTATGCTTTGGATCATGAGCTGTACCACGCCTTCGCCATACTTTTCTCTTTCCATCATTCTGGTAGAGGTTGATCTTGGTTTCATCTGTCCAAAGAATGTTCTTCCAGAACTGTTCTGGCTTTTTTAGATGTTTTTTTAGCAAAGTCCAGTCTAGCCTTTTTATTCTTGATGCTTATGAGTGGCTTGCACCGTGCAGTGGACCCTCTGTATTAACTTTCATGCAGTCTTCTCTTTATGGTAGATTTGGATATTGATATGCCTACCTCCTGGAGAGTGTTGTTCACTTGGTTGGCTGTTGTGAAGGGGTTTCTCTTCACCATGGAGATTATTCTGCGATCATCCACCACTGTGGTCTTCCGTGGGCGCCCAGGTCTTTTTGCCTTGATGAGTTCAACAGTGCTTTCTTTCTTTCTCAGAATATACCAAACTGTAGATTTTGCCACTCTTAATATTATAGCAATTTCTCGGATGAGTTTTTTCCTGTTTTCACAGCTTAAAGGGCCACTGTCACCCCCCTGCAGCCGTTATAAACTAAAAGAGCCACCTTGTGCAGCAGTAATGCTGCATTCTAACAAGGTGGCTCTTTTAGTTTTGTGTTCAGGTATTACTAAAATAAAGCAGTTTGAAACTTTGCAAAAATACCTATCTTTGTCCACGGTCCCTTTTGGTCCCTTTAAAAACAGGGTGGCACATGTTAAGGAGCTGAAACTCCTAAACCCATCATCCAATTTTAATGTGGATACCCTCAAATGAAAGCTGAAAGTCTGAACTTCAACTGCATCTGAATTGTTTTGTTTAAAATTAATTGTGGTAATGTCTATAACCAAAATTAGAAAAATGTTGTCTCTGTCCAAATATATATGGACCTAACTGTATATGTCACTGGCATCTATACATCTATTCTATGTGTATATACTGTATGTAATCTATTCTTTCCTGTCGGGTCCCGATGTGATTTTACTGTACAGGGCAAATAAATTGCCGGCTTTTCAAAGGAGATCCGTGTGTAAAAATTGAACAGCACTCACATGGTCCGACTGCTATGCAATTTTTTGCTCGCACCCATTGACTTGCATTGACGAGTCTCGTCTGAGAGACCCAGCAAATCTCAACATGCTGTGATTTTTTTCTTGTCAGTATCATTTCAGCTGAGAAAAAAATCACGGATGAGATCTAACCCATTGAATAACATTGGTTAGAGTGCAATCCAATTTTTTATCGGATTGCACTTGGATGTTTTTCTCACAAATGAGTATGAGTCCTAAAGATGATTATTCTGTATCAATTCGTGGTGGTTTTCAAAATCACTGCTGTCACGATATTGTATGAAATGTAATATGATTTCGTAGCTTTGCTGTGGGCTAAAAACCCCCCTTCGCTCTTTGCTTCTATGTGTGTGTGAAGCTATTCTTCTCAATGCTCTGCCCTGCCCCCAAGCCAGGAAGGTTTATTGCGCTTGTAGTGGCACAAATCTCCCTCCAGCTGAACCTGGTCTGATATCCCTCTCAAAGACATGCGGTTCTTTGTTCTGTTATAGTAAGATATTGGGCCACCGATTTGGGCTAGAAAAATAAAAAGTATATATTGCTAACCTCCATCGGCAGATCTATCACCCACTGTAAGCGTGAGTCTCTAATTCCAACAGATAAAAAATACGGATTTCTCCGGAACTGTGTGTCCCAACTAGAACGAATTTAGTACCAATAGAAAGCCAATGGTAAAAGAAGATGACTGAGGGGTGTGCTGTGATTGTGACACATTCTGGAGCGGAGATGCGAGCATTATAAAACTTTGTGTTAAATTTGGTAAATCTGATGAGAGGGGAGGTGTTGTGAATTCTGCTCTTGGGCTCCCTCCGGTGATTATGAGTGGTAGTGCTGCTGTCTTTGGATCGCAGCATTTATCAGGTGTGTTCACTTATTGCAATTTGGACTGGGCTATTTAGTCTTCCTTGATCCTTTAGTCAGTGCCAGTTGTCCATTGTTTTTGGAGGATTCGCATCCATACCTGTCTCTCCTGCTTTGCTGTTCATTTCAACAAAGATAAGTTCTGGCTTTGTTTTTGCTGTCCACAGGCTGTGGAACTAACAGTTCAGTGCATTTTCATGTTTTGTCTTGTCCAGCTTTGTCTGTGAAGGATTTTTTGCAGCCAAGCTGTGTCTCTGAAGATGCAGATTTACCCTCCATGTCTTTAGTCAGATGTGGAGATTTGTATTTTCTGTGGTGGATATTTTCTAGTGTTTTAATACTGACCGCATAGTACACTGTCCTATTCTTTCTTTTTAGCTAGAATGGCCTCCTTTGCTAAATCCTGAATTCAGTCTGCGTATGTCATTTCCCTCTCCTCTCACAGTCAATATTTGTGGGGGGCTGTCTATCCTTTGGGGATTTTCTCTGAGGCAAGATAGTTTTCCCGTTTCTATCTTTAGGGGAAGTTAGTTCTTAGGCTGTGTCAAGGTGTCTAGGGAGTGTTAGGTACATCCCACGGCTACTTCTAGTTTCGGTGCTAAGTTCAGGGTCTGCGGTCAGTACAGGTACCACCTTCTCCAGAGTACGTCTCATGCTGCTCCTAGGCCATCAGATCATAACAGTACAACTGGCCAACAATGAGTTAAACGCATCTCAGAAGAAGGGAAGGAAAGTGCTGAGCCATTTTTTTTTCTGTAGTCTGTTTTGTCTTTCCTTCCCTCTTTTCCTCTGGGTGGCTCAGGAGTTCTGCGCTGGCATGGAGGTTCAGGAATTGGTTTCTCGTGTGGACCAACTTGCTGCTACAGTACAGGGTATTTCCGATTATATCGTTCAGACTCCGGCTTTAGAGCCTAGAATTCCAACTCCTGAATTTTGAGCTTTAAAAATAACTGTAAACTGTTTTTTGCTCTGAAACCCCGTTCTTCTGGTGATTCCATTCAGCAGGTTAAAATTGTTATTTCCCTGCTGCGTGGTGATCCTCAGGATTGGGCATTTTCCCTGGAATCTGGAAATCCTGCTTTGCTTAATGTAGACACCTTTTTTCAGGCGCTAGGGTTATTGTATGATGAACCTAATTCAGTGGATCATGCAGAGAAGACCTTGTTGGCCCTGTGTCAGGGTCAAGAAGCGGCAGAATCGTATTGCCAGAAATTTAGAAAATGGTCGGTGTTGACTAAATGGAAAGAGGATGCCTTGGCGGCAATTTTCAGAAAGGGTCTTTCTGAATCCGTTAAAGATGTTATGGTGTTGTTCCCCACGCCTGCTGGTCTGAGTGATTCTATGTCTCTGGCCATTCAGATTGATCGGCGCTTGCGCGAATGCAGAGTTGTGCACACTGTGGCGTTGTCCTCCAAGCGGAGCCCTGAGTCTATGCAGTGTGATAGGATTTTGTCTAGAGCTGAACGACAAAGATTCAGGCGTCAGAATAGGTTGTGTTTTTACTGCGGCGATTCTGCTCATGTTATTTCTGATTGCCCTAAGCGTACGAAGAGAATCGCTAGTTCAGTTACCATCAGTACTGTACAACCTAAATTTCTGCTATCTATGACCTTGATGTGCTCATTATCGTCATTTTCTGTCATGGCGTTTGTGGATTCAGGCGCCGCTCTGAACTTAATGGACTTGGAATTTGCCAGACGTTGTGGTTTCCCCTTGCAGCCTTTGCGGAACCCTATTCCTTTAAGGGGGATTGATGCTACACCGTTGGCTATAAATAAACCTCAGTTTTGGACACAGCTAACCATGCGCATGGCGCCAGCCCATCAGGAAGATTGTCGTTTTCTGGTGTTGCATAATTTGCATGATGATATTGTGCTGGGTTTTCCATGGTTACAGGTACATAATCCGGTGTTAGATTGGAAATCTATGTCTGTGACTAGTTAGTGTTGTCAGGGGATTCATGGTCACGTTCCTTTGATGTCAATTTCCTCTTCCCCCTCTTCTGAAATTCCTGAGTTTTTGTCAGATTTCCAGGATGTATTCGATGAGCCCAAATCCAGTTCCCTTCCACCGCATAGGGACTGTGATTGTGCTATTGACTTAATTCCAGGTTGTAAGTTCCCTAAGGGTCGACTTTTCAACCTGTCTGTGCCAGAACATGCCGCCATGCGGAGCTATATTAAGGAGTCTTTGGAGAAAGGGCATATTCGGCCATCTTCTTCACTATTGGGAGCAGGTTTTTTTTTTTTGCCAAGAAGGATGGCTCCTTGAGACCCTATATTGATTATCGCCTCTTGAATAAGATCACGGTCAAATTTCAATACCCTTTCCCTTTGCTTACTGATTTGTTTGCTAGGATTAAGGGGGCTAGTTGGTTTACTAAGATTGACCTTGGAGGGGTATATAATCTTATTCGTATTAAGCAGGGTGACGAATGGAAAACTGCATTTAATACGCCCGAAGGCCATTTTGAATACCTTGTGATGCCATTCGGACTCTCTAATGCCCCATCTGTGTTCCAGTCCTTCATGCATGATATCTTTCGGAGTTAGCTTGATAAATTCATGGTTGTATATTTGGATGATATTTTGATTTTTTCCGATGATTGGGAGTCTCATGTGAAACAGGTCAGGATGGTATTTCAGATCCTCCGTAATAATGCTTTATTTGTGAAGGGGTCGAAGTGCCTCTTTGGAGTGCAGAAGGTTTCTTTTTTTGGGCTTCATTTTTTCTCCCTCATCTATAGAAATGGATCCGGTTAAGGTTCAGGCCATTCATGATTGGATTCAGCCCACATCTGTGAAGAGCCTTCAGAAATTCTTGGGCTTTGCTAATTTTTATCGTCGTTTCATTGCCAACTTGTCCAGTGTGGTTAAACCTTTGACCGATTTGACGAAGAAAGGCGCTGATGTGACGAATTGGTCCTTCGCGGCTGTTTCTGCCTTTCAGGAGCTTAAACGCCGATTTACTTCTGCCCCTGTGTTGCGTCAGCCGGATGTTTCTCTTCCATTTCAGGTTGAGGTTGACGCGTCTGAGATTGGGGCAGGGGCCGTTTTGTCTCAGAGGAATTCTGATGGTTCCTTGATGAAACCGTGTGCCTTCTTTTCTCGGAAGTTTTCGCCTGCAGAACGCAATTATGATGTCGGCAATCGGGAGTTGTTGGCTATGAAGTGGACATTTGAGGAGTGGCGACATTGGCTTGAGGGGGCCAAGCACCGTATTGTGGTCCTGACCGATCATAAGAATCTGATTTACCTCGAGTCTGCCAAACGACTGAATCCTAGACTGGCTCCATGGTCCCTGTTTTTCTCCCGTTTTGATTTTGTGGTCTCGTATCTTCCGGGTTCTAAGAATGTTAAAGGCTGATGCCCTCTCTAGGAGTTTTTTCCCTGATTCCCCTGGGGTTCTTGAGCCGGTCGGCATTCTGAAGGAAGGGGTGATTCTCTCTGCCATCTCCCCTGATTTACGACGGGTTCTTCAGGAATTTCAGGCTAATAAACCTGACCGCTGTCCAGTGGGGAAACTGTTTGTTTCTGATAGATGGACTAGTAAAGTGATTTCTGAGGTTCATTGTTCTGTGTTGGCTGGCCATCCTGGGATTTTTGGTACCAGAGATTTGGTTGCTAGGACCTTTTGGTGGCCTTCTTTGTCGCGGGATGTGCGTTCTTTTGTGCAGTCCTGTGGGATTTGTGCGCGGGCTAAGCCTTGCTGTTCCCGCGCTAGTGGGTTGCTTCTGCCTTTGCCGGTCCCTGAGAGACCTTGGACGCATATTTCTATGGATTTTATTTCAGATCTTCCAGTTTCCCAGAGGATGTTGGTTATCTGGGTGGTTTGTAACCGGTTTTCTAAGATGGTTCATTTGGTACCTTTGCCTAAATTGCCTTCCTCTTCTGATTTGGTTCCGTTGTTTTTTCAGTATGTGGTTCGTTTGCATGGCATTCCAGAGAATATTGTGTCCGATAGAGGTTCCCAGTTTGTTTCTAGGTTTTGGCGGGCCTTTTGTGCTAGGCTGGGCATTGATTTGTCTTTTTCTTCCGCATTTCATCCTCAGACAAGTGGCCAAACCGAGCGAACTAATCAGACCTTGGAAACTTATTTGAGATGCTTTGTGTCTGCTGATCAGGATGATTGGGTGGCTTTCTTGCCATTGGCCGAGTTTGCCCTTAATAATCGGGCTAGTTCTGCTACCTTGGTTTCGCCTTTTTTTTGTAATTTTGGTTTTCATCCTCGTTTTTCTTCAGGGCAGGTTGAGCCTTCTGATTGTCCTGGTGTGGATTCTGTGGTTGACAGGCTGCAGCAAATTTGGGCTCATGTGGTGGACAATTTGGTGTTGTCTCAGGAGGTGGCTCAGCGTTTTGCTAACCGTCGTCGGTGTGTTGGTTCCTGGCTTCAGGTTGGGGATTTGGTCTGGTTGTCTTCCCGTCATGTACCTATGAAGGTTTCTTCCCCTAAGTTCAAGCCTCGGTTTATTGGTCCTTATAGGATTTCTGAGATTATCAATCCAGTGTCTTTTCGTTTGGCCCTTCCAGCCTCTTTTTCCATCCATAATGTTTTCCATAGATCTTTGTTGCGGAAGTATGTGGTGCCCGGTGTTCCCTCTGTTGATCCTCCGGCCCCGGTGTTGATTGATGGGGAGTTGGAGTATGTGGTTGAGAAGATTTTGGATTCTCGTTTTTCGAGGCGGAAGCTTCAGTATCTGGTCAAATGGAAGGGTTATGGCCAGGAAGATAATTCTTGGGTTGTTGCCTCCGATGTTCATGCTGACGATTTGGTTTGTGCCTTTCATTTGGCTCGTCCTGATCGGCCTGGGGGCTCTGGTGAGGGTTCGGTGACCCCTCCTCAAGGGGGGGGTACTGTTGTGAATTCTGCTCTTGGTCTCCCTCCGGTGGTTATGAGTGGTAGTGCTGCTGTCTTTGGATCGCAGCATTTATCAGGTGTGTTCACTTATTGCAATTTGGACTGGGCTATTTAGTCTTCCTTGATCCTTTAGTCAGTGCCAGTTGTCCATTGTTTTTGGAGGATTCACATCCATACCTGGTCTCTCCTGCTTTGCTGTTCATTTCAACAAAGATAAGTTCTGGCTTTGTTTTTGCTGTCCACAGGCTGTGGAACTTATAGTTCAGTGCATTTTCATGTTTTGTCTTGTCCAGCTTTGTCTGTGAAGGATTTTTTGCAGCCAAGCTGTGTCTCTGGAGATGCAGATTTACCCTCCATGTCTTTAGTCAGATGTGGAGATTTGTATTTTCTGTGGCCACCAGATCATAACAGGGAGGGTCTGGTAAACCAACCCTTTTAGTGATGTCACCAGGCTGAGCTATAAGTGTTATGCCAGACACCCAGCAGTCAGTCTTACCTGAGGAGCCCTGACTGCTAGCCCTGATGAACAGGGATATTTGGGAACGCCGCCCACTAGCCTGGTTGCCTGCAATGTCCTGAACACATGTAAGTGTTAGTTTCTTGTTTAACCCCTGTTATTTGTATAATTACCTTGTACATATTTTCAATTGTCTCATATTGTAACATCTTTATATGCCTTTTTATAAACACTGCCTTAATCTTTTACAGAGTAAAATATCTAAATACTAGTTTTGTTCTCCTGTTCTAAAACATACCCTAAGGCTTCAGAAGGGAATTACACTACTGTTTTGGGTTAGCTTCGGACCCGTTAATCAAAGCAGGTGGCAGCATACCGTGTTCTGGGCATTTGGGAGTCGTTGTAGCGATGGCGGCATTGATAATTATTGTTCCTGCCTGAGTGGGAGTAGTTATATCGCCTCGCTGCAGCGTGCCCAATAGCCAGTACACAGCGGCAGCCTTTCTGGCGACTAATTACCCTAGGTGCAGTACCTAATCTGACCAGAGGGTAAGGGGGTGCCAGAGAGCTGCAAGTTTTCAAGCAGAACTGTAAAGCGGGATATACATAAATCCCTGCAGTTCGTGGTATATTGAAGAGCAGTGGGATAACTAAAATAAGCCCCTGCTGTAAACTGATAGGCCAATAGCCTTGTGTGTGTTTTCATCACATTGTTAGCAGTGGAGGGATAACTAAGATAAGCCCCCCTGGACATGTGATAGCCGCCTGTTGGCCTAAAGTCACCCCGATCCGTGACGTAGGGGTGACGGTCACGGTGTGAATCGTGACAACTGCTTGCTGTCATTCCTTGGAAACCTTTACTTTTTACCTACAGTGGATGAAAATCTGCCTGTATTCATGAGATGGACAACCAGGCGAAATACTTGTATAACTTCTAATTATGAAAACAATAACTTTTCTTTCCAGAACATGAAATACACCAGTACTGGTCATAAAATACGCCTCCTTTTTTTTGTAATCAGAAATTGGCTTACAATTTTGATGATAATATTAAGACACCTCTTGTAAATATTAAGAGACATTAGACACTTTCACTGCCTGCCTCAAATCTAAATCACTTAATCATCATTTTTTTTATTAAATATCTTCCATTCCACGATTCATATTTCCCCATCATGTATTAACAGAATGAGTACAGCACAGTCTGTAATGTGTCCGCCTGCAGCGGTAGCTAATCTGTTCTTACCTCCATGCAGTCGCCCAGCAGAAATTCATAAATAACAAAGGATATAAGGTTACCGCTTGTAGTTTGTCCAGATATCACAAGATGTCCACCATAGTACAGAATGCTAATCTGCAAAACTAGCTGAGTGAACTAGAGGAAAAAAGGAACAAATTATTTATACAAATGTGTCCAAACGGAAGAAATATTGCTTTAGGCTAGGGCTATCCGACAACTTTAGCCGTGACAACCTTCACACTACCGAAGTTTGCTCGTTGCCGCAGCTACACCGCAGCGCTATAGAACTGAATGGGGTCACATTGCAACACCTACACAACCACGACTGTGATCAGCAAATTACAAAAAAAAATTTTTTTGTAAATTGCTTGATGCAGTAGTGTATGGCCATGTTCACACGATCCTTTTTTTCATGCGGAATTGCCACGATTTTCCCGCTGCGGGTCCGCAGCTGTTTTCCATGCAGGGTACATTACATTGTACCCTATGGAAAACAGGAACTGCTGTGCCCACAATGCGGAAAATAAAAAAAAAAAAACGCGCTGAATAGCTGCGGGAAAAAAGAAGTACCATGTCACTTCTTTTTTCGGAGCCGCAGCGGTTCTGCACCCATTGACCTCCATTGTGAGGTCAAACCCGCAGTAAAACTCGCAGATGAAAAAAATATCTGCGGGTTTTACTGCGGTTTGTGGTGCCGAACCGCTGCAGCAGGAAGTGCGGGGAAGCGGGCGGAAGTGCGTGGGCGGAGTGTGGCTGCCCCCCCGCGCTCCGATCCCGCCCCCCCTTGCTCCAATCCCACCGCCCCGTGCTCCGATGCCCCCCTCCCAGTTCCGATGCCCCCCCCGTGCCCTAATCTCCCCCCCTTATACTTACCCGGCGTCCCGGTGTCCGTCCGGCCGTCTTCTCCCTGGGCGCCGCCATCTTGCAAAATGGCGGGCGCATGCGCAGTGCATTTTGATCACTGAGATATAACCTATCTCAGTGATCAAAATAAAAAAAAAATTGTAAATGACACCCCCATAGGTAGGGACAATAAAAAAAAATTAAGAATTTTTTTTTTTTCCACTAAGGTTAGAATAGGGTTAGGGTTAGGGTTAGGGGTAGGGTTAGGGGTAGGGTTAGGGGTACGGTTAGGGGTACGGTTAGGGAATTTTCAGCCATTTTAACTGCATAGAAAACTGCATAAAAAAAAGGATCAAAAAAAGGATCAAAAAACGCATCAAAAAACGCATCAAAAAAGGACAAAAAAAGGACCAAAAAAAGGACCTGCGTTTTCTGCCAAGAGCTGCAGTTTTTTAAAAAACAGTCCTGAAAAAAAAAGGATGGAAATCAGGAACGTGTGAACATACCCTAAATGTCACAAAGTGACCACATTCACTTCTACAGCACAGAGATGTAGCAGTGGCACAATGTGATGTCTCTCGCAGCCAAAGCTGCAGCGTAGCCCTAGCCTTATACATACAAACATGACTGCTTAACGGAGTAAACAAGTCTGGTTATGACAATACAATGCAGATTAATAAGGTACATGACGTAGAAGAACATACTTACTCCAGTAGACCACACATAATACGCATAAGCGATAGCGTCCTTTCTGTACAGGGAGTAAACTTGCTGCAATTTTTCACTATACACAATAGCCTCTGTCTCTTCATTGGCAAAGCTACGGACAGTTTTTATTGCAGAAATTGTTTCTTCTGCAGTGCTGTTGGCCTTCGCTAAAGCAGTCTGAACTTCTATGGCAAGTTTCTTTAAAGGGAAAAGAGAAAAATAAAAGATGGACACTTCTATAAATGTTCTTAGTGTGAGACAGATCCAAATCCATGAACAGATTTCCACAGTGAAAAACAAAAAAGGTTGAACCAAGAGTGCTAACCATGCTACGAAGTATAAAAAAATTTTATTATTGAAAAATTCATTAACCCCTTTACCCCCAAGGGTGGTTTGCATGTTAATGACCAGGCCAATTTTTACAATTCTGACCACTGTCCCTTTATGAGGTTATAACTCTGGAAAGCTTCAACGGATCCTGGTGATTCTGACATTGTTTTCTTGTGACATATTGTACTTCATTCTAATGAAAAATTTCTTTGATAATACCTGCGTTTGTGAAAAAAATGGAAATTTGGCGAAAATTTTGAAAATTTCGCAATTTTCCAACTTTGAATTTTTATGCAATTAAATTACAGAGATATGTCACACAAAATACTTAATAAGTAACATTTCCCACATGTCTACTTTACATCAGCACAATTTTGGAAGCAACATTTTTTTCGTTAGGGAGTTATAAGGGTTAAAAGTTGACCAGCAATTTCTCATTTTTAAACCACCATTTTTTTTTAGGGGCCACGTCTCATTTGAAGTCATTTTTAGGGGTCTATATGATAGAAAATACCCAAGTGTGACACCATTCTAAAAACTGCACCCCTCAAGGTGCTAAAAAAACCACATTCAAGAAGTTTATTAACCCTTCAGGTGTTTCACAGGAATTTTTGGAATGTTTAAATAAAAATGAACATTTAACTTTTTTCACAAAAAATTTACTTCAGCTCCAATTTGTTTTATTTTACCAAAGGTAACAGGAGAAAATGGACCCCAAAAGTTGTTGTACAATTTGTCCGGAGTACGCCGATACCCCATATAAGGGGGTAAACCACTGTTTGGGTGCATGACAGAGCTCGGAAGGGAAGGAGCGCCATTTGACTTTTCAATGCAAAATTTGACTGGAATTGAGATGGGACGCCATATTGCGTTTGGAGAGCCACTGATGTGGCTAAACATTGAAACCCCCCACAAGTGACACCATTTTGGAAAGTAGACCCCCTAAGGAACTTATCTAGAGGTGTGGTGAGCACTTTGACCCGCCTAGGGCTTCACAGAAGTTTATAATGCAGAGCCGTAAAAATAAAAAATCATATTTTTTCACGAAAATGATCTTTTCACCCCCAATTTTTTATTTTCCCAAGGGTAAGAGAAGAAATTGGACCCCAAAAGTTGTTGTATAATTTGTCCTGAGTACGCTGATACCCCATATGTGGGGGTAAACCACTGTTTGGGCGCAGGGGAGAGCTCGGAAGGGAAGGAGCGCCGTTTGACTTTTCAATGCAAAATTGACAGGAATTGAGATGGGACGCCATGTTGCGTTTGGAGAGCCACTGATGTGGCTAAACATTGAAACCCCCCACAAGTGACACCATTTTGGAAAGTAGATCCCCTAAGGAACTTATCTATATGTGTGGTGAGCACTTTGACCCAGCTAGGGCTTCACAGAAGTTTATAAGGCTGGGTGTTATGGCTAGCAATCAGGCAACACAGCGTGCAGTAATCAGCGCACATACAGAGATCTGGCAATAACCCAAAACAATAGGACGAGCTCTGAGACGTGGAATCTCTGTAGACTGCAGTACCTGATCTATCCTCACACAACTGTAAGCAGCAGTGGATTGCGCCTATCAACTACCTATGCAACTCGGCACTGCCTGAGGAGCTGACTAGCCTGAAGATAGAAATACAAGCCTGACTTACCTCAGAGAAATACCCCAAAGGAATAGGCAGCCCCCACATATAATGACTGTTAGCAAGATGAAAAGACAAACGTAGGAATGAAATAGATTCAGCAAAGTGAGGCCCGATATTCTAGACAGAGCGAGGATAGCAAAGAGAACTATGCAGTCTACAAAAAACCCTAAAACGAAAACCACGCAAAGGGGCAAAAAGACCCACCGTGCCGAACTAACAGCACGGCGGTGCACCCCTTTGCTTCTCAGAGCTTCCAGCAAAAGTTAATAGCAAGCTGGACAGAAAAAACAGAAAACAAACTAGAAGCACTTATCTAGCAGAGCAGCAGGCCCAAGGAAAGATGCAGTAGCTCAGATCCAACACTGGAACATTGACAAGGAGCAAGGAAGACAGACTCAGGTGGAGCTAAATAGCAAGGCAGCCAACGAGCTCACCAAAACACCTGAGGGAGGAAGCCCAGAGACTGCAATACCACTTGTGACCACAGAAGTGAACTCCGCCACAGAATTCACAACAGTACCCCCCCCTTGAGGAGGGGTCACCGAACCCTCACCAGAACCCCCAGGCCGACCAGGATGAGCCACATGAAAGGCACGAACAAGATCTGGGGCATGGACATCAGAGGCAAAAACCCAGGAATTATCTTCCTGAGCATAACCCTTCCATTTGACCAGATACTGGAGTTTCCGTCTAGAGACACGAGAATCCAAAATCTTCTCCACAATATACTCCAATTCCCCCTCCACCAAAACAGGGGCAGGAGGCTCCACAGATGGAACCATAGGTGCCACGTATCTCCTCAACAACGACCTATAGAATACATTATGTATGGAAAAGGAGTCTGGGAGGGTCAGACGAAAAGACACCGGATTGAGAATCTCAGAAATCCTATACGGACCAATAAAACGAGGTTTAAATTTAGGAGAGGAAACCTTCATAGGTATATGACGAGAAGATAACCAAACCAGATCCCCAACACGAAGTCGGGGTCCCACACGGCGTCTGCGATTAGCGAAAAGCTGAGCCTTCTCCTGGGACAAGGTCAAATTGTCCACTACCTGAGTCCAGATCTGCTGCAACCTGTCCACCACATAATCCACACCAGGACAGTCCGAAGACTCAACCTGTCCTGAAGAGAAACGAGGATGGAACCCAGAATTGCAGAAAAATGGAGAGACCAAGGTAGCCGAGCTGGCCCGATTATTAAGGGCGAACTCAGCCAACGGCAAAAATGACACCCAATCATCCTGGTCAGCGGAAACAAAACATCTCAGATATGTTTCCAAGGTCTGATTGGTTCCTTCGGTCTGGCCATTAGTCTGAGGATGGAAGGCCGAGGAAAAAGATAGGTCAATGCCCATCCTACCACAAAAGGCTCGCCAGAACCTCGAGACAAACTGGGAACCTCTGTCAGAAACAATATTCTCAGGAATGCCATGTAAACGAACCACATGCTGGAAGAACAAAGGCACCAAATCAGAGGAGGAAGGCAATTTAACCAAGGGCACCAGATGGACCATTTTAGAAAAGCGATCACAGACCACCCAAATGACAGACATTTTTTGAGAAACGGGAAGGTCAGAAATGAAATCCATCGAAATATGTGTCCAAGGCCTTTTCGGGACCGGCAAGGGCAAAAGCAACCCACTGGCACGTGAACAGCAGGGCTTAGCCCTAGCACAAATTCCACAGGACTGCACAAAAGCACGCACATCCCGTGACAGAGATGGCCACCAGAAGGATCTAGCAACCAACTCCCTGGTACCAAAGATTCCTGGATGACCGGCCAGCACCGAACAATGAAGTTCAGAGATAACTTTACTAGTCCAACTATCAGGGACGAACAATTTCTCGGCCGGACAACGATCAGGTTTATTAGCCTGAAATTTCTGCAACACTCTCCGCAAATCAGGGGAGATGGCAGACACAATGACTCCTTCCTTGAGGATACTCGCCGGCTCAGATAACCCCGGAGAGTCGGGCACAAAACTCCTAGACAGAGCATCCGCCTTCACATTTTTAGAGCCCGGAAGGTATGAAATCACAAAATCAAAACGAGCAAAAAATAACGACCAACGGGCCTGTCTAGGATTCAAGCGCTTGGCAGACTCAAGATAAGTAAGGTTCTTATGATCAGTCAAAACCACCACGCGATGCTTAGCACCCTCAAGCCAATGACGCCACTCCTTGAATGCCCACTTCATGGCCAGCAACTCTCGGTTGCCCACATCATAATTACGCTCAGCAGCAGAAAATTTCCTGGAAAAGAAAGCACATGGTTTGAACACTGAGCAACCAGAACCTCTCTGTGACAAAACCGCCCCTGCACCAATCTCAGAAGCATCAACCTCGACCTGGAACGGAAGAGAAACATCAGGTTGACACAACACAGGGGCACAGCAAAAACGACGCTTCAACTCCTGAAAAGCTTCCACGGCAGCAGAAGACCAATGAACCAAATCAGCACCCTTCTTGGTCAAATCGGTCAATGGTCTGGCAATGCTAGAAAAATTACAGATGAAGCGACGATAAAAATTAGCAAAGCCCAGGAATTTCTGCAAACTTTTTAGAGATGTCGGCTGAGTCCAATCCTGGATGGCCTGAACCTTAACCGGATCCATCTCGATAGTAGAAGGGGAAAAGATGAACCCCAAAAATGAAACTTTCTGCACACCGAAGAGACACTTTGATCCCTTCACGAACAAGGAATTAGCACGCAGTACCTGGAAAACCATTCTGACTTGCTTCACATGAGACTCCCAATCATCTGAGAAGATCAAAATGTCATCCAAGTAAACAATCAAGAATTTATCCAGATACTCACGGAAAATGTCATGCATAAAAGACTGAAAAACAGATGGAGCATTGGCAAGTCCGAACGGCATCACCAGATACTCAAAATGACCCTCGGGCGTATTAAATGCCGTTTTCCATTCATCTCCCTGCCTGATTCTCACCAGATTATACGCACCACGAAGATCAATCTTAGTAAACCAACTAGCCCCCTTAATCCGAGCAAACAAGTCAGATATCAATGGCAAGGGATACTGAAACTTAACAGTGATCTTATTAAGAAGGCGGTAATCAATACACGGTCTTAGCGAACCATCCTTCTTGGCTACAAAAAAGAACCCTGCTCCCAATGGTGACGACGATGGGCGAATATGTCCCTTCTCCAGGGACTCCTTCACATAACTGCGCATAGCGGTGTGTTCAGGTACGGACAAATTAAATAAACGACCCTTAGGGAATTTACTACCAGGAATCAAATCGATAGCACAATCACAATTCCTATGCGGAGGTAGGGCATCAGACTTGGACTCTTCAAATACATCCTGAAAGTCCGACAAGAACTCTGGGATGTCAGAAGGAATGGATGACGAAATAGACAAAAATGGAACATCACCATGTACTCCCTGACAACCCCAGCTGGTTACCGACATAGAGTTCCAATCCAATACTGGATTATGGGTTTGTAGCCATGGCAACCCCAACACGACCACATCATGCAAATTATGCAGTACCAGAAAGCGAATAACTTCCTGATGTGCAGGAGCCATGCACATGGTCAGCTGGGCCCAGTACTGAGGCTTATTCTTGGCCAAAGGTGTAGCATCAATTCCTCTCAACGGAATAGGACACCGCAAAGGCTCCAAGAAAAATCCACAACGTTTAGCATAATCCAAATCCATCAGATTCAGGGCAGCGCCTGAATCCACGAACGCCATGACAGAATATGATGACAAAGAGCACATTAAGGTAATGGACAAAAGGAATTTGGACTGTACAGTACCAATAACGGCAGAGCTATCGAACCGCCTAGTGCGTTTAGGACAATTAGAAATAGCATGAGTAGAATCACCACAATAGAAACACAGTCTGTTCAGACGTCTGTGTTCGTGCCGTTCTACTTTAGTCATAGTCCTGTCGCACTGCATAGGCTCAGGCTTACTCTCAGACAATACCGCCAGATGGTGCACAGATTTACGCTCGCGCAAGCGACGACCGATCTGAATGGCCAAGGACATAGACTCATTCAAACCAGCAGGCATAGGAAATCCCACCATTACATCCTTAAGAGCTTCAGAGAGACCCTTTCTGAACAAAGCCGCTAGTGCAGATTCATTCCACAGAGTGAGTACTGACCATTTTCTAAATTTCTGACAATATACTTCTACATCATCCTGACCCTGGCATAAAGCCAGCAGATTTTTCTCAGCTTGATCCACTGAATTAGGCTCATCGTAAAGCAATCCCAGCGCCTGGAAAAATGCATCAACATTACTCAATGCAGAATCTCCTGGTGCAAGAGAAAACGCCCAGTCCTGTGGGTCGCCGCGCAAAAAAGAAATAATAATCAAAACCTGTTGAATAGGATTACCAGAAGAATGAGGTTTCAAGGCCAAAAATAGCTTACAATTATTTCTGAAGCTCAGGAACTTAGTTCTGTCACCAAAAAACAAATCAGGAATCGGAATTCTTGGTTCTAGCATCAATTTCTGATCAATAGTATCTTGAATCTTTTGTACATTTACAACGAGATTATCCATTGAGGAGCACAGAGCCTGAATATCCATGTCCACAGCTGTGTCCTGAAGCACTCTAATGTCTAGGGGAAAAAAAAGACTGAAGACAGAGCTAAGAAAAAAAAATGATGTCAGGATTTCTTTTTTCCCTCTATTGGAAATCATTGATGGGCTCCTTGTACTGTTATGGCTAGCAATCAGGCAACACAGCGTGCAGTAATCAGCGCACATACAGAGATCTGGCAATAACCCAAAACAATAGGACGAGCTCTGAGACGTGGAATCTCTGTAGACTGCAGTACCTGATCTATCCTCACACAACTGTAAGCAGCAGTGGATTGCGCCTATCAACTACCTATGCAACTCGGCACTGCCTGAGGAGCTGACTAGCCTGAAGATAGAAATACAAGCCTGACTTACCTCAGAGAAATACCCCAAAGGAATAGGCAGCCCCCACATATAATGACTGTTAGCAAGATGAAAAGACAAACGTAGGAATGAAATAGATTCAGCAAAGTGAGGCCCGATATTCTAGACAGAGCGAGGATAGCAAAGAGAACTATGCAGTCTACAAAAAACCCTAAAACGAAAACCACGCAAAGGGGCAAAAAGACCCACCGTGCCGAACTAACAGCACGGCGGTGCACCCCTTTGCTTCTCAGAGCTTCCAGCAAAAGTTAATAGCAAGCTGGACAGAAAAAACAGAAAACAAACTAGAAGCACTTATCTAGCAGAGCAGCAGGCCCAAGGAAAGATGCAGTAGCTCAGATCCAACACTGGAACATTGACAAGGAGCAAGGAAGACAGACTCAGGTGGAGCTAAATAGCAAGGCAGCCAACGAGCTCACCAAAACACCTGAGGGAGGAAGCCCAGAGACTGCAATACCACTTGTGACCACAGAAGTGAACTCCGCCACAGAATTCACAACAGCTGGGGTCACATTGCGTTATGTGACCCCGTTTAACGGACTACGTCACACCGCGGCATAACGCGGTGTAACGTAGTCCGTTAACGCCGCCATTGCTAGTAATGGCAAATGCATCGCTAGCGCACGCCCACATTGGGCGTGCACTAGCGATGTGCCGTCATTTGAGTGCAAGCAGAGTTCGTGGTCCGTTCCTCGCTAGCGCAGATCGGGAATCTGTGCTAGCGGGATCGGCTAACGCGATCCCTTTTGGGACATTGCGTTAGCGCAGTCCGTAGCGCTATGCGCTAAACGGACTGCCCTAACGCAATGTGACCCTAGCCTAATACAGAGACTTAAAAAAAATTTTTTTCCCACAAAAATTATTTTTTAGCCCCCAGTTTTGTATTTTCCCAAGGGTAACAGGAGAAATTGGACCCCAAAAGTTGTTGTACAATTTGTCCTGAGTATGCTGATACCCCATATGTGGGGTGGGGGGTGGGGAACCACCGTTTGAGCGCATGGCAGAGCTCGGAAGGAAAGGAGCATCATTTGGAATGCAGACTTAAATGGATTGGTCTGCAGGCGTCACATTGTGTTTGCAGAGCCCCTAATGTGCCTAAACAGTAGAAACCCCCCACAAGTGACCCCATATTGGAAACTAGACCCCTCCAAGGAACTCATCTAGATGTGTTGTGAGAACTTTGAACCCCCAAGTGTTTCACTACAGTTTATAACGCAGAGCCGTGAAAAAAAAAATTTCCCCACAAAAATTATTTTTTAGCCCCAAGTTTTGTATTTTCCCAAGGGTAACAGGAGAAATTGGACCCCAAAAGTTGTTGTCCAATTTATCCTGAGTACGCTTATACCCCATATGTTGGGGTAAACCCCTGTTTGGGCACACGGGAGAGCTCGGAAGGGAAGGAGCACTGTTTTACTTTTTCAACGCAGAATTGGCTGGAATTGAGATCGGACGCCATGTCGGGTTTGGAGAGCCCCTGATGTGCATAAACAGTGGAAACCCCCCAATTATAACTGAAACCCTAATCCAAACACACCCCTAATCCTAATCCCAACGGTAACCCTAGCCACACCTCTAACCCTGACACACCCCTAACCCTAATCCCAACCGTAAATGTAGCCCCAACCCTAACCTTAGCCCCAACCCTAACCCTAACTTTAGCCCCAACCCTAACTGTAGCCTTAACCCTAGCCCCAACCCTAATGGGAAAATGGAAATAAATACTTTTTTTTCCCCCTAATTAAGTGGGTGATGAAGGGGGGTTTGATTTACTTTTATAGTGGGTTATTTAGCAGATTTTTATGATTGGCAGCCGTCACACACTGAAAGACGCTTTTTATTGCAAAAAATATTTTTTGTGTTACCACATTTTGAGAGCTATAATCTTTCCATATTTGGGTCCACAGAGTCATGTGAGGTCTTGTTTTTTTACGGGACGAGTTGACGTTTTTATTGGTAACATTTTCGGGCACGTGACATTTTTTGATCGCTTTTTATTCCGATTTTTATGAGGCAGAATGACCAAGAACCAGCTATTCATGAATTTCTTTTTGGGGAGGCGTTTATACCATTCCGCGTTTGGTAAAATTGACAAAGCAGTTTTATTCTTCGGGTCAGTACGATTACAGCAATACCTCATTTATATAATGTTTTTATGTTTTGGCGCTTTTATACGAAAAAAACTATTTTATAGAAAAAATAATTATTTTTGCATCGCTTTATTTTGAGGACTATAACTTTTTTATTTTTTAGCTGATGATGCTGTATGGTGGCTCGTTTTTTGTGGGACAAGATGATGTTTTCAGCGGTACCATGGTTATTTATATCAGCTTTTTGATCGCGTGTTATTCCACTTTTTGTTTGGCGGTATGAGAATAAAGCATTGTTTTTTGCCTCGTTTTTTTTTTTTTTTTTTAATGGTGTTCACTGAAGGGGTTAACTAATGATATAGTTTTATAGGTGGGGTCGTTACGGACGCGGCGATACTAAATATGTGTACTTTTATTGTTTGTTTTTTTATTTAGATAAAGAAATGTATTTAAAGGAAGAATTTTTTTTTTTTTTTTTACACATGTGAATATTTTTTTTTTACACTATAACATTGCCCGGGGGGGGGTCGGTGTAGGGGAGTTTGGGGGGCATCATCTTATAGTGTAAGATCGCTGATCTGACACTTTGCTGTGCACTGTGTCAGATCAGCGATCTGACGTGCACTTCTCCTGGCTACCCGGCTGCTCTGAGCAGGCGCAGTGAAGCCACCTCCCTGCAGGACCCGGATGCCGCGGCCATCTTGGATCCGGGCCTGCTGCAGGGAGGAGGTAAGAGACCCTTGCAGCAACGTGATCACATAGCGTTGCTCCGGGGGTCTCAGGGAAGCCCGCAGGGAGCCCCCTCCCTGCGCGATGCTTCCCTATACTGCCGACACACCGCGATCATGTTTGATCGCGGTGTGCCGGGGGTTAATGTGCCCGTGACCGCTCCTGGCACATAGTGCCGGATGTCAGCTGCAATAGTCAGCTGACACCCGGCCGCGATCGTCCGCAATTCGCCCGTGAGCGCGGCCGATCGCGTATGACGTACTATCCCGTCGGTGGTCATACGGGCCCACCCCACCTCGACGGGATAGTACGTCATATGTCAGAAAGGGGTTAACAAGCATAAATTAATGAGCAAATGTAAACAAGTCGTGACAAAACCCAGAATGAGGCCGAGGGGTGCTGCCAATGCGTAATAACAGACTAATTTTACCTTTTTGACATATGTAGTTGTATATCAAAATAGTCCTAGAACATATTCATAAATAGGCTGTGCATGCACGAATCAAGAGGCAACATGAGTAGTAAAAAAGATCATATAAAGTCAGATGACATAGCCCAGATGGTTCTTAGATCCACTTATTCTGGTTCTGTCACTAATTGTTTTCATTTTACCATTCATTTATGCTTTTTAATGATTTTTAAAAAAAATTAATTGTATACTAAGTAGCATGGGCTCTTAATTGTCCTTTTTTCATATTTTGATTGAGTTGCTACAGATATTTGGGCATAAAATGATATATACAACTATAATGTATATCTGGATTTCTTTAAAAAAAATATAGATTTCTACAGTGGCTTGAGAAAGTTTTCACCCCTCTTGTGTTTTGCTACTTCACAACCTGGAATTTCATTGTTTTTCAGGGTTTGCATCAGTTCATGTAAAGAATATGCCTACAATTGTAAACAGTTGGTTTTCTTTTTATTATAAAGCAACAACAAATAGGACTAAATAACTGAAATCTTCACTGTGCATAACTATTCACCTCCCTAAAGTCACCACTTTGTAGAGCCTCCTTCTGAGGCAATTACAGCTATAAGTTGCTTTGAATAAGTCTTTACGAGCTTTCCAGATCTTGCCACCGGGATTTTTTCCTTTTCTCAAGGCAAAACTGTTCCAGCTCCTTTAATTTAGATGGTTTTCTCTGGTGAACAGCAATCTTCAAGTCTGAGAACAAATTCTCAACTGGGTTACGGTCTGGGCTTTGATTAGACCACTCCAAAAACATTTACACGTTTCCCCATAAAATACCTGAGTGTTGCTTTAGTAGCATGCTTTGGGCCATTGTCTTGTTGGAAAGTGAACCTCAATCGCAGTCTCAAATCACTGACGGACTGAAAAAGGTTTTGCTCAAGAATATCCCTGTATTTCCCACCATCCATCCTCCCTTAGACTCCGACCATTTTCCTTGTCCATGCTGCCGAAAACCATACCCACAGCATGATGCTGCCCCACGTTTCACTGTGGGTATAGAGTTCTTGGGGGTGATGAGTTGTGTTGGTTTGGTGCCAGGCATAAAGTTCACCTCGATGGCCAAAAAGTTCAATCTTGGTCTCATCTGACCACAGTACCTTCCTCCATACATTTGGGGAGTTATCCACATCTTTTGCCAAACTCAAAACGAGCCTTACAAATTTTGTGTGTAAGCAAAGGCTTTTTTTCTACCCACTTTTCTGTAAAGGCCACCTCTATGGAGTGTATTGCTTATTGTGGTCATATGGACAGATACTCAAGTCTCTGCTCGGACACTCTACATCTCCTTCAGGGTTACCTTTGGTCTCTGTACTGTCTCTCTGATTAATGGCATCCTTGCCCAAGCTGAGAGTTTTGGTGGGCAACTCTCTTGGTAGTTATATTGTGGTACTATGTTCTTTCCATTTGATAATGTATTTGGTGCTCTGGGGGATTATCAGAGATTGGGATATATTTTTATAACTGAACCCTGACTTGTACTTATCAACATGGTGTTGTTGGACGTTGCAGTTGGGCTCACTTACATTACAATTTATATGCTAACTACCTTCTTTTTACTGAAAATTTTCCTATAGCTATATTGCTTTTCCAATTTTCCAAAATTCCATATGTACATAACATAGCACTTACCTATTTTCTATGGCAGTAATGCAGTTTCAATGTTCTATATTTACTGTTCTAAACAATCCAGAGTGCAGCTTTGTCTAGAATTGTTGTGTTAGCTGGCAACTGTTCACACTAGTTGGGATGTGTTGGTCAGTTTTTCTTTTTGTTTAATTAGTGCTGCCTCTTGCTTAATGGTGTTGCAACCTGTGTGGCCTTTCAAAAAAGGTGTACTGATATACCACGTGATTGCACACAGATGGACTTTTCTCTTGCCCCATGACAGCACCACGGACAGAGAGGGATCCGCCCTCAGGGACAGGAAACCTACAGGTGAAAAATACGGAACCTCTCTCCCACATCAGTTCGGTTTCCTGTCCCTGACGGGGAACCTGCAGCTTACCTGATGTCGTGGGATGCCGGGGTCCATCTGGCCGGATTGAGGCAGCGGGGGCCCTGCCTCGGACTGGGTGGATTCTCCCTCCCCGATGGCCACGATCCGGGGTTGGCGGGCCCTGCACATGTGCAGGGGGAGAGCCAGTGAAGCAGGATCCAGTCTGCCTCTCCCTCACCAACCTACATATGGCCGGTAATAGGTGGCTGCGGCCGCCCGGCAACATGCCGCCGGTCCTTGGCCAAGGAGGTGGTGGCTGCGGTCACCTATAGAAAGCACCGCAAGCTTTGGAGACTGCGGCGGCTGTTCCGGTGTCTCCGACGCTCCCTCCTGGAGGCCACGCGCCGAATGGTGATGCGCACGAGCAGCCGCAATGATTTCTGGGAATTCCGGAAGTGCGCTCACGCGGGGGTCATTCCGGGGCGGCGCAAGGCATCTCTGGGTAAAACTAATGCCCTCCCGGGAATATAAGGCAGGCCCACCAAAACGCCGATGCGCATTTATTTTCACCACTAGATGGTGGCTCGATTCTAACGCATCGGCTATTCTAGAATATATATGTAGTTTATTTATGAAGTTTTCAGAATAATGCAATTAAAACACAGGATTCGGCCGGCCGGCCGCGACCAATTAGCGAAGCGTGGTTCAAATTCCACGCCAATTCACGGGCGGACTGCGCCTGTCGCTGATTGGTCACTCCCGGCCGCGAACAATCAGTGAAGCCAGGGCCGGCTCCAGGTTTTTGAGGGCCCCAGGCGAAAGAGTCTCAGTGGGCCCCCCTCTTTAACACATACCACGATTCATGATGCACAGATACAGCAGAGAAATATAGCACAGCCAAGTAGCATATAGCACAGCCCACGTAGCATATAACACAGCCCATGTAGTATATAGCACAGCCACGTAGTATATAGCACAGCCACGTAGCATATAGCACAGCCACATGGTATATAGCACAGCCACATAGTATATAGCACAGCCACATAGTATATAGCACAGCCACGTAGTATACAACACAGCCACGTAGTATATAGCACAGCCCAAGTTTTTGAGGGCCCCGGGCGAAAGAGTCTCATTGGGCCCTGCTCTTTAACACATACCATGATTCATGATGCACAGATACAGCAGAGAAATATAGCACAGCCCACGTAGTATATAACACAGCCCACGTAGTATATAACACAGCCCACGTAGTATATAGCACAGCCACGTAGTATATAACACAGCCATGTAGTATTATATTAAAACTCACAGATGAAACACGGGTCCCATATAATAATAATAAATAACCTCCAAGTGGCTTCATATATTGACCCAAAGCAAGTAACCGGATGGTCAGTGTATACTCCCAATACATATCAAACAACAAAAAATGGAGTTCCATACACATAAATATAAAAAAGATGTAAATTTTATTACAAATATTATTACAAATTAAATTACAATAGAACAAACAAGAGACCCTAGTAAGAAACAAGTTTGTCCCAGGCAAAAGAGTAAACATAAGACATCACAATGGTACTAGTGAAAACCACCGCAAATTATATTAACTCACTCTGATATCCAATGCAGTAATCCTACATGTACAGTGTTAATATATAAGCATTGGATATCCCCAGTACGTCACCCTCAGAATGTCATAGTGACCAATTTCCTCCATAGTGATGTGGTATGATGCCTGAGGACCGGATCCACCCCCTTTTGATAAAGCCTACGTGAAACGCGCATCAGGGGATGGATCCGGTCCTCAGGCATCATACCACATCACCATGGGTAAGTTATTTGGCCACTAGATACACTGCAGATCACCTTTCTGCAGAAGAAAATTTATGCGCAGAAGACCCCCTAAAAATCAAAAAGAAGGATGGGAGGATAAAAAATTTAAAAGAAGAGGCTTCATGTTCAACAAGCCTGATAACAAAAAACAGTCCCAATGAAGGTGTGCCCCAGGTGGGAGGGAGGTTGGCATACTTTCTTCCAGCCTGAGAAAAAATATCTGGGAGTATGTGGATACTAAATATAATAAAGACAGGACTGAAACTGAAGTTCCATACGATGCCATATCATCATTTTGTCATAACGCCACAAAGGAAGATAGAGGCCGAGCAACTGGGCCTTCAAAAGGAGGTACAAAGTCTTCTGACAAAAAACATCCTGCAGGAAGTTCCAGGCCAGGAGAAGGACACAGGATTCTACTCCCCTCTGTTTCTTCGAACGAAACCGGATGGAACTTACAGAATGATCATAAATCTGAAGAAACTAAACAAGTACTTAGTGACTTAGAGTTTCAAAATGGAAACAATAAAAACCTATGTCAGAACACTTTATCCGTCTTGTTTTATGACGGTCATCGATTTAAAAGACGCATATTATCATGTACCCATCCACTCAGATCACCAAAAATTCCTCAGAGTGGCGGTATTAATGCAAGGGGAACTGAAGCATTACCAATTCAGGGCTCTTCCTTTCGGCCTAGCCATAGATTTGAGGGTGTTTACGAAACTGATGGCAGAGGTCATGGCTCACATAAGAGAGCAAAACATACTTATAGTCCCATATCTGGACGACCTCTTGGTAGTTGGCGAGTCATCCCTCCATTGCAGCCAACAATCGGACAAAGTAATGACATCCCTGACAAATCTAGGTTGGATGTTGAACCTAGCAAAGTCCAGAATTATCCAAACCCAAGTACAACAGTACCTAGGGATTATGGTAGACTCGATGAGGCAGGAATGCCGTCTTCTGGGGGGAAATGTTTCAAACATGATTCAACTGGTAACACAATTAAACCAATCCCCGGTTGTCACTTTACACAAGGCAATGTCTATACTGGGGTCGATGACAGCCTGTATTCCAGCGGTCCAATGGGCCCAGAGTCATACCAGAGATCTCCAGTGGGAGATACTAGAAGCAGAATCTCGCTTAAAGGGAGATCTAGAAAAGCACTTAAAAATCTCCTCACAAACAATACGTTCCCTAAGCTTGGTGGATGGATCCACACAACCTATCCAGGGGTGTTCTGTGGGTATGGCTGATATCTGTAAAACTGACTACCGACGTGAGTCATTGGGGGTGGGGGGCTCACTTACACGATCAAATTGCCCAAGGGCCCTGGTAAGAGGAGGAAAAACTAGCTTCCTCAAACATGAAAAAAACTCCTGGAAGTAGAATGTGCCCTCAACCACTTTCTAGTCTTCCTCCGTTCCCACCACGTGAGGGTGCTCTAGGACAACAGGGTGGTGGTAGCATTCTTGCATCACCAGGGGGGGAACGAGGTCTCGAGCACTGATGGAAGTGATAAAATCTATCCTGTTGTTATCAGAGGCCAATCTGTCCTCACTGTCAGACCTTCATATCAAAGGGACAGAAAATCAGGCCGCAGATTTTCTAAGCCAAACACAGCTGAAAGAGGGGGAGTGAGAGATAAACCAGGAGGTATTCAACCACATAGTATAGGTTTGGGGTCTCCCGGAGATAGACTTGTTCGCAATCAGTCTAAACCGGAAGACACATGCCTTCTGTTCGATCGACCCTCGGGGGGGTCCAGTAACCCTAGACGCCTTTTTGATTCCCTGGGACTTTCAGCTAGCGTATGCTTTTCCCCCAATAGCACTAATTCCTTTGATACTGGGGAAGAATCGGGAGGACAGAGCAAGGGTAATCATGATAACTCCCTTTTGCCTAAAAAAAGCATGGTTTCCGTGGCTGCGGATGATGTATATAACAGACCCTTGGGTCCTCCCAGATATCCTGAATCTTCTGTGTCAGGGACCGGTAAACCACCCACAAGTGAAAAGCTTACATATGATGGCCTGGAATTCGAGAGGGAACTTTTAACTAAGGATTCTCTTGAAATTTACATAGTAACATAGTAACATAGTTAGTAAGGCCGAAAAAAGACATTTGTCCATCCAGTTCAGCCTATATTCCATCATAATAAATACCCAGATCTACGTCCTTCTACAGAACCTAATAATTGTATGATACAATATTGTTCTGCTCCAGGAAGACATCCAGGCCTCTCTTGAACCCCTCGACTGAGTTCGCCATCACCACCTCCTCAGGCAAGCAATTCCAGATTCTCACTGCCCTAACAGTAAAGAATCCTCTTCTATGTTGGTGGAAAAACCTTCTCTCCTCCAGACGCAAAGAATGCCCCCTTGTGCCCGTCACCTTCCTTGGTATAAACAGATCCTCAGCGAGATATTTGTATTGTCCCCTTATATACTTATACATGGTTATTAGATCGCCCCTCAGTCGTCTTTTTTCTAGACTAAATAATCCTAATTTCGCTAATCTATCTGGGTATTGTAGTTCTCCCATCCCCTTTATTAATTTTGTTGCCCTCCTTTGTACTCTCTCTAGTTCCATTATATCCTTCCTGAGCACCGGTGCCCAAAACTGGACACAGTACTCCATGTGCGGTCTAACTAGGGATTTGTACAGAGGCAGTATAATGCTCTCATCATGTGTATCCAGACCTCTTTTAATGCACCCCATGATCCTGTTTGCCTTGGCAGCTGCTGCCTGGCACTGGCTGCTCCAGGTAAGTTTATCATTAACTAGGATCCCCAAGTCCTTCTCCCTGTCAGATTTACCCAGTGGTTTCCCGTTCAGTGTGTAATGGTGATATTGATTCCCTCTTCCCATGTGTATAACCTTACATTTATCATTGTTAAACCTCATCTGCCACCTTTCAGCCCAAGTTTCCAACTTATCCAGATCCATCTGTAGCAGAATACTATCTTCTCTTGTATTAACTGCTTTACATAGTTTTGTATCATCTGCAAATATCGATATTTTACTGTGTAAACCTTCTACCAGATCATTAATGAATATGTTGAAGAGAACAGGTCCCAATACTGACCCCTGCGGTACCCCACTGGTCACAGCGACCCAGTTAGAGACTATACCATTTATAACCACCCTCTGCTTTCTATCACTAAGCCAGTTACTAACCCATTTACACACATTTTCCCCCAGACCAAGCATTCTCATTTTGTGTACCAACCTCTTGTGCGGCACGGTATCAAACGCTTTGGAAAAATCGAGATATACCACGTCCAATGACTCACCGTGGTCCAGTCTATAGCTTACCTCTTCATAAAAACTGATTAGATTGGTTTGACAGGAGCGATTTCTCATAAACCCATGCTGATATGGAGTTAAACAGTTATTCTCATTGAGATAATCCAGAATAACATCCCTCAGAAACCCTTCAAATATTTTACCAACAATAGAGGTTAGACTTACTGGCCTATAATTTCCAGGTTCACTTTTAGAGCCCTTTTTGAATATTGGCACCACATTTGCTATGCGCCAGTCCTGCGGAACAGACCCCGTCGCTATAGAGTCACTAAAAATAAGAAATAATGGTTTATCTATTACATTACTTAGTTCTCTTAGTACTCGTGGGTGTATGCCATCCGGACCCGGAGATTTATCTATTTTAATCTTATTTAGCCGGTTTCGCACCTCTTCTTGGGTTAGATTGGTGACCCTTAATATAGGGTTTTCATTGTTTCTTGGGATTTCACCTAGCATTTCATTTTCCACCGTGAATACCGTGGAGAAGAAGGTGTTTAATATGTTAGCTTTTTCCTCGTCATCTACAACCATTCTTTCCTCACTATTTTTTAAGGGGCCTACATTTTCAGTTTTTATTCTTTTACTATTGATATAGTTGAAGAACAGTTTGGGATTAGTTTTACTCTCCTTAGCAATGTGCTTCTCTGTTTCCTTTTTGGCAGCTTTAATTAGTTTTTTAGATAAAGTATTTTTCTCCCTATAGTTTTTTAGAGCTTCAATGGTGCCATCCTGCTTTAGTAGTGCAAATGCTTTCTTTTTACTGTTAATTGCCTGTCTTACTTCTTTGTTTAGCCACATTGGGTTTTTCCTATTTCTAGTCCTTTTATTCCCACAAGGTATAAACCGCTTACACTGCCTATTTAGGATGTTCTTAAACATTTCCCATTTATTATCTGTATTCTCATTTCTGAGGATATTGTCCCAGTCTACCAGATTAAGGGCATCTCTAAGCCCTTATTTAGTTTCAACTCTCTTATTAAGTAGAAAGCTGATAACTACTAGAGCATATGGGAAGGTCTGGAGGAGATTTTTATCAGTTTCGGGTGCCAGTGTATCAGGGGAGAGCACAATTCAGAAAGTGCTAGAGTTTCCTCAAAAGGGGTTGGAAAAAGGCTTAGCAACAAGCACTCTTAAAGTTCAAGTGGCAGCGCTAGGGGCCCTTTACAACTGCGATTTAGCGGGGAATCGCTAGATAAAAAGAATTATTAAGGCCTCTAATAGATCTAGACCAGTTGTCCACCACACTACACCTCCCTGGGATCTAAACCTAATACTTTTTGCACTGACTAAAGCGCCTTTTGAACCTTTGTCACAAGCTTCTCTAAAAATATCCCTCAAAACCTCCCTTCTTGTGGCACTAACGTCGGCCCGTAGAATCAGTGATATGCAGGCTCTATCCGCATACCCGCCTCTGACTCAGATATTAGAGGATAGAGTGGTCCTTAGAACCGATCCATTCTACCTTCCTAAAGTGGCGTCACGCTTTCATAAATCTCAGGAGATCTCTTTACCCTCTTTCTGTCCAAACCCCAAAAATAGAAAGGACGAATTCCTACACACACTAGATGTTAAAAGATGCCTAACCCAATATCTAGTAGCCACGAGGAAGTGTAGGAGGGATAGGTCTCTGTGTGCTTTCAGGGTCCAAACAAAGAGCATAAAGCATCGAAGGCCACGTTGGCAAGATGGGTAAGGGATGCCATCATCCTGTCATATTCCTCCTGTAATGAAGCCATTCCAGAGCTCATTCGACCAGATCGGTAGCAACCTCCTGGGCAGAGCGAGCAGGAGCATCAATTGAGCAGATATGTAGAGCAGCCACTTGGTCTTCTCCCTCTACATTTTTTAAACACTACCAACTGGACCCAACTTCTTCTTCAGACCTCACCTTTGGCAGAAGGGTCCTGGAGGCTGTGGTTCCCCCCTAATATACATTCTATGAAATTCTCTCCGTGGTGCAGTTATGGGGTAAGAGAATATCATAGTTACTTACCGATAACGGTATTTCTGATCCCATGACGGCACCCGTATATTCCCTCTCTTCACGTGTGGGTGTGCACACTAAAAAGTTTAGTCATTAATACTTAGTCACGCGGTGCCTCTGATAAGCCTAAAATTAAAATATTTTTTGTTTTGATAACCATTTAAGTTACAGCTGAAGTTCTGTTAAGGCTCTGTAAACCAATTGAACCTGTAGGTTGCATCTGTGGTGCCATCATGGGATCAGAGAAATACCGTTATCGAAAAGTAACTACGATATTTTTTCACTAAAGATGTGATTTATGAAGGTAATTGCTTACAACTGAAATTTTTAGGGGCTTCATAGCAAAAGGAGTTAATACATATGCACATGCCAATTTTTAGTTATTTGATCATATAAATTTAATTTATGCCTATATTTTTCTCACTTCACTAACTTAGTGTCACGATTTCATAACTGACTGTGGTCTAGGGACGCTGTGACAGTTCAGCCTCCATATGGACTCTGGAGTGTGCTGGACTGTTTGTGTGAGTGACAGTCCAGCCCTCCAGTCTGATCCTGGGGCATGCTGGGCAGTCAGCATTTTTATTGACAGCCCTATCTGGATTAATTTGCAGGAGTTTCCACAGGTGCCTCCCATCTTTAATCATTTGCAAAGTATTTAGCTGGCTAGCTGTTAGTAGTCAGTGTCGGATGCAACTTTGCCTAAGTTGTATGTGTCTCTCAGCTCTGACACTGTTGCCGAACCTTGGATTTGTCATGACTTCTGTTGTGTATTCCCACTTCTGCTTTTGACGCTCTCTGACTTAACCAGGGATTGAAGCTTGAAGAGGGCAATTTGCATATTCCAGATGCCTTCTCAGAAAAGCAAAGAGTCTCAGCAAGAAGATCGTTGGCTACAGCCAGGACCAGCTGCTTTGAAAGCATCGCCAAACCAGGTATTGAAGCTTGAAGAGGACAATTTGATTATTCCAGGTGCCTTCTGGGAAAAGCGAAGAGTCTCTCTTAGCAAGAAGATCGTTGGGTACAGCCGGGAACCGCATGCTTGGAAAGCATCGCCAAACCGCGCAAATTTTTGCCTCTCATCTCATTGTGTCTCATTACTAAGTCAAACTATGCAATATTGTTTGCTAATATTTTGAATTTTATGTTGTCATTCTGTAATTTCATAGAAAATCCAGTTAGAAAGAAAAAATCCTGAGAGGTAGTCGAAATCATGATAAATGAGATGCCAGAATGCAGAGATCTTGGCTACTCATCTAGAAATCAAAGCATGTTATCTGTATATAGAGATATTTTCTAATGCAGCTCTTTGTTTTAAACCATACGACTGATCCAAAAAGTAGGCAACACTCCAAAGCGTTCCTCAAAGAGGAAAGTTATTTTTATTGCCCCAAGTGCATGACAGCAACATTTCAGCTCAGCAGTCCAGAGCCTTTATCAAAGAAAACAAACTGGACTGGACTGCTGAGCCAAAAAATTGAGGATCACTGTGGAGTGCTGCCTACTAGTGATGAGTGAACGTGCGCGGATATAGGGATTTTTGTGTACTCAATGTAAAATCCTTTTCTTCGAGCCACTGATTGGGGGACACCGAACCATGGGTGCTAAGCTGCTGCTGCTAGGAGGCTGGCTCCCAGAGAACAAGTTCAGTGCAAAAGCAGTAGGAGATCATTAACAACATATAACATCATATCGGAGTACAACATGTCAGAATAAGAAAGGAACCAAAATACAAGCCGTAACAGCTAACAAGGTGGGTGCTGTGTCCCCCAATGAGTGGCTCGGAGAAAAGGATTTTACAGTAAGTACACAAAAATCCCTATTTCTCCTTCGCCACATTAAGGAACACAGAACCTGTTCTGCCGAAGCCTGATGCCAAATGGCCCAAGAAGCACCTACCGACTGAGTTGAGTGTGCCTTAATCCCCGCCGGGATAGGTTTTCCCCTAATATGGTAGGACTCATGAATAGCCGACCGAATCCATCTGGCTATAGTGGCTTTTGAAGCGGCTAAACCCTTTCTGTGACCCTCAGGTAGCACACAGGGCATCCGACTTACGGAAGGGTTCATCCTTGAAGTGTATCTCCTGAGAGCCCTTACTACATGCAGGGTGTGAAGGGCCTTTTCAACTCCATGTCTTGGTGCTGGACAAAAGGAGGGAAGGACAATGTCTTCATTAAGATGGAAGGATGACACCACCTTGGGCAGAAAGGATGGAGACAGTCGAAGGACCACTTTGTCCTGGTGGAAGATAAGAAAAGGCGTTCGACAGGACAGAGCAGCTAGCTCTGAAACTCGTCTGATAGAGGTTACTGCCACAAGAAAAGCAACTTTACAGGAAAGAACGGTCAGTGAGACGTCTTGGAAAGGTTCGAAAGGAGTCTCTTGAAGAGCACCCAGGACCGAGTTAGGATCCCAGGCCTCTAACAGCATTCTTTAGGGGGGTATCATGTGGGAGACCCCTTGAATGAAAGTTCTCACTTGTAAGTTTGAAGCAATCTTGCGTTGGAACAAAATGGATAACGCCAAAATCTGACCCTTGAGGGAGCTGAGTGCTAAACCTGAATGCAAACCGAACTGGAGAAATTCCAGAATGGAGGGAACCGAGCAGATGAGAGGAGGACGTCAACAGCCCCTGCAACATGAGGCTTTCCAGGTGAGGTGATAGATGCAATCAGATGTCGATTTGTGAGCACTAATCATGGTGGAGACCACTTATTGGGAGAAGCCGGCTTGAGTAAGGCTCCAGGATTCAACAGCCAAGCTGTTTAAACACAGGGCCCCTGAGTTCTGGCGGTAAATCGGATCTTGGCGGAGCAGATCTGGGCGATCTGGCAGACGCCAGTGAACATCAGAGACGAGCTGCACCAACTCACGTACCATGAGCAGTGTGGCCAATCTGGGGCAACTAGGATTAGAGGAACTCCCTCCATCTTGATCTTCCTGATAACCCTTGGTAGTAAGGGAAGCAGAGGAAAAACATACGGGAGATGGAACTGATGCCAGCGCATCTACCCCGATGGCTTTTGGGTCCCGAGATCGAGCTATGAAGTTGGGTACCTTGGCGGTCAGCCTGGATGCCATCAGATCCACGTCCGGAGTCCCCCAACGAAGACAAATCTGCTGAAAGACCTCCAGAGGAGAGACCCTGATGGCTGAGTTTTCCACATCTGGGATATACACTGCGGAGATTATGGAGCGGTTGTTCTCGGCCCAATGTAGAATGTGGGACATCTCGCGCATTGCCGCCCTGCTGCGGGTACCCCCCTGATGATTTATGTATGCCACCGCTGTGGCATTTTTTGATTGAATCCGAATGGGATGACCCGCGAGGAAGGAGTGGAAACGTCTCAGGGCAAACCTGATTGCTTAAATCTCCAGAATGTTTATCGGAAGTCTTGACTACCGAATCGTCCAATGCCCCTGGGCAGTGTGATGACGAAAAAGTGCTCCCCAGTTGAGGAGACTGGTGTCGGTAGACACCACAAGCCAGTGGATCGGGAGAAAGGATCTTCCCTGGCTGAGTGACAATTCCAACGTCCACCATTTGAGCGCTTGTCTGACCCGCAGGGACAGAAGACATGGCCGATCGAGGGATAAGGGACTCCTGTCCCAATTGTCCAGAAGAGCCTGATGCAAAGGATGGAGATGTAGATGGGCGAATGGGACAGCTTCTATTGCTGCTACCTTTTTTCCCAGGATACTCATGGCAAACCAAATGGAATGAGGGAGGGATGACAAAGCGTCCCGGTTCCCTGTTGAGGGGCTTGGGCCTTGATTGGAGGGAGCAGAACCAACCCCTAGGAAGTGTCCAGGATCATCCCTAGGAAGGAGATCCACTGGGCTGGAATGGGAGAAGACTTGTCCAAGTTTATTAGCCAGCCCAGGCAAGAAAGAGTATCCAAGGTAATGCGGGCGCAGTCCTGTTAGGATGGTCCCTTGATGAAATCATCCAAGTATGGCAAAATGACCACTCCCCAGGAGTGCAGAATGGCCATGACAGCCACCATGACCTTTGTGAATACCCTGGGCGCGGTGGCGAGGCCGAAGGGTAAGGCCGTGAATTGGAAATGGTCCCCCCGAATGGCAAAACGCAGAAACCTTTGATGCAGTGGGAAAAAATTGGAAAGTGAAGATAAGCATCCCTGATGTCGATGGATGCCAGAAACCATCCTTTGACCTCTGAACCTCTCACGTTCTGGAACTGGGACAATGACCCTGTCTCGACGGAGAGAATCGATGGCGCAGTAAAGTGTTCGAGCCTCTGAATTTGTCGGAGGAGCAGAAAATTCTATTTTGTGTCTGGAAGATACCAAGTCTCTGGATCATGGATGATGGAAAGCCAGACATGCTGAAAAAGAAGCAGGCGGCTGCCTACTTTGGTGGTGTCATCCGGATGACCCCCCCCGAGTCATCGTGAGGAGAACCTGGGAGACCTGGTTCCCTTAGGTCTGGATTGCCTAGGTTTACCTTTCCAGGGCGGGTTGGGCCTGTACGAGACATGGGGCCCTCTATCTAAAAGCGGTGATCGTCCCAATTCAGACGAGGCTGTGGAGGTAGACCAAAATGGGCTACTGATCGGAACCAAAACTGTTGCTGGCATTGAAAGGTCTGCCTGGGCTTTTGCTGCGGGAGAAATTTGCTTTTCCTTCCTGTAGCATCTGAAATAAGCTGGTCTAACTTTTCTCCAAACAGTCATCCGCTCTGAAAAGGCAAAGAAATTAAGGACTTTTTAGAAGCGGAGTCCGCTCGCCACTCCCTAAGCCATAGTGCTCTCCTAATAGTGATAGTGTTTGAAGCTGCCAGTGAAGCACAGCTCTCTGCATCTAGGGACGCGTACATCACATAGTCCCCCGGCCATGGCAATTTGGTGAGATCCGCTGCCTGTGACGGAAGCGCCCTGTCCTGAATGGATTTTGTAAGGGCATCTGCACAGAAAACCAATGCCTTTGCGACCCATGCTGCAGGGAAAGATGGGGAGAGAGAGGAACCTGTGGCCCAATTGTCCAGAAGAGCCTGATGCAAAGGATGGAGATGTAGATGGGCGAATGGGACAGCTTCTATTGCTGCTACCTTTTTTCCCAGGATACTCATGGCAAACCAAATGGAATGAGGGGAGGGATGACAAAGCGTCCCGGTTCCCTGTTGAGGGGCTTGGGCCTTGATTGGAGGGAGCAGAACCAACCCCTAGGAAGTGTCCAGGATCATCCCTAGGAAGGAGATCCACTGGGCTGGAATGGGAGAAGACTTGTCCAAGTTTATTAGCCAGCCCAGGCAAGAAAGAGTATCCAAGGTAATGCGGGCGCAGTCCTGTTAGGATGGTCCCTTGATGAGATCATCCAAGTAAGGCAAAATGACCACTCCCCAGGAGTGCAGAATGGCCATGACAGCCGCCATGACCTTTGTGAATACCCTGGGCGCGGAGGCGAGGCCGAAGGGTAAGGCCGTGAATTGGAAATGGTCCCCCCGAATGGCAAAACGCTGAAACCTTTGATGCAGTGGGAAGATTGGAAAGTGAAGATAAGCATCCCTGATGTCGATGGATGCCAGAAACCATCCTTTGACCTCTGAACCTCTCACGTTCTGGAACTGGGACAATGACCCTGTCTCGACGGAGAGAATCGATGGCGCAGTAAAGTGTTCGAGCCTCTGAATTTGTCGGAGGAGCAGAAAATTCTATTTTGTGTCTGGAAGATACCAAGTCTCTGGATCATGGATGATGGAAAGCCAGACATGCTGAAAAAGAAGCAGGCGGCTGCCTACTTTGGTGGTGTCATCCGGATGACCCCCCCGAGTCATCGTGAGGAGAACCTGGGAGACCTGGTTCCCTTAGGTCTGGATTGCCTAGGTTTACCTTTCCAGGGCGGGTTGGGCCTGTACGAGACATGGGGCCCTCTATCTAAAAGCGGTGATCGTCCCAATTCAGACGAGGCTGTGGAGGTAGACCAAAATGGGCTACTGATCGGAACCAAAACTGTTGCTGGCATTGAAAGGTCTGCCTGGGCTTTTGCTGCGGGAGAAATTTGCTTTTCCTTCCTGTAGCATCTGAAATAAGCTGGTCTAACTTTTCTCCAAACAGTCATCCGCTCTGAAAAGGCAAAGAAATTAAGGACTTTTTAGAAGCGGAGTCCGCTCGCCACTCCCTAAGCCATAGTGCTCTCCTAATAGTGATAGTGTTTGAAGCTGCCAGTGCAGCACAGCTCTCTGCATCTAGGGACGCGTACATCACATAGTCCCCCGGCCATGGCAATTTGGCGAGATCCGCTGCCTCTGACGGAAGCGCCCTGTCCTGAATGGATTTTGTAAGGGCATCTGCACAGAAAACCAATGCATTTGCGACCCATGCTGCAGGGAAAGATGGGGAGAGAGAGGAACCTGTGGCTTCATAAACAGAGCGAGCAAGGTTGTCTATTTGTCGGTCTGTGGTATTTTTAATGTAAGCCCCATCAGGCAAGGATAACAGCGTTTTGGACGCTAAACGTGACACCGGAGGGTCCACTAACGGAGGCTCCGTCCAATCCTTGAGAAGATCTGCAGTAAGGGGTATTTTGCCTCAAGAGAATTTGAAGGGATTCAATCACTTTGGCCAATGAAGCCATGGATTGTGACAGTGACGCAGCCCACTCCGGGGGGCTAGGTACACTGGGGTCGGTAGCGGCGGAGGACTCCTGAGCGCGTTGGGGATAACAGGTTGAGCAAAAAGGGGAGCTTTAAGGCCGTGGCAGAGGAGCCTGGCAGGAGGTACACACAGTGAAAAAGGTGGTATGTGCTTTAGTATCCTTTTTAGCTTTAGGCTGCGACATGATGTACCCCAATATAGGTTAACACTGCTAGTCTGAGAGCTCTGGGAAAAAACTGCAGGGAAGCACCTAGCGCAGTCTCCTTACCCAGGTTCTGTGTCCTGCAGTCTGCTGAGGCGGCGCGCTGAGTTGGGAGAAGACCGGCATCCGGGGGCTGCTGATACGTGCAGGAAGAAAAGGCGGTCAGAGCAGAGCAGTGCCTTGCAGGGAAGATGGCTGCCGAGAGTTGGGAGGCACGCTCGTAAGAAGCGAGAAGCTCCAGGTCTATGGTCGGAGCCGCTGGAGGGATGCAAGCGGTGGGCGGGGCCTACCGGGATGCGGCCTACAGTAGGCTGAAGCCGCGGGGGCTAAATTTATGGCTTCGGCCTACCGCTGGAAATGCGCTGTGGAGCCCTACCGCTATGGAGCCCTCCTAAAACCACCAGGAACGACACCCCCGGACCACTAAGATCCCCATGGCACTTACCCCATATTGAAGGCGATTGCAGAACAGCCGTGCAGCAGGTTAGAGCTGTGCTGACCATTGTTGTTTGGATGGTGCAGGGTTGGAGAGCCTCAATGCACCAGCCCCATAATAGGGAGGGGGGTGGAGGGGAACTGTCTGCCTCCTTCCATCATCCGCTTTTTTATTGGTGATGCAGTTGGGGCTGCACGAACGCCAAGATGGAGGGTGCCTCTGTACAGTTGTGGCCAAAAGTATAGACACCCCTGCAATTCTGTCAGATAATACTCAGTTTCTTCCTGAACATGATTGCAAATACAAATTCTTTGGTATTATCTTCATTTAATTTGTCTTAAATGAAAAAACACAAAAGAGAATGAAGCAAAAAGCAAAACATTGATCATTTCACACAAAACTCCAAAAATGGGCCAGACAAAAATATTGGCACCTCAGCCTAATACTTGGTTGCACAACCTTTAGCCACAATAACTGCGACCAACCGCTTCCAGTAACCATCAATGAGTTTCTTACAATGCTCTGCTGGAATTTTAGACCATTCTTCTTTGGCAAACTGCTCCAGGTCCCTGATATTTGAAGGGTGCCTTCTCCAAACTGCAATGTTTAGATCTCTCCACAGGTGTTCTATGGCAGGGGTGTCAAACTGCATTCCTCGAGGGCCGCAAACCATGCGTGTTTTCAAGATTTCCTTAGCATTGCACAAGGTGATGCAAGCTTAATGTGTGTAGGTGATTAAATTATCACCTGTGCAGTACAAGGAAATCCTGAAAACACGACCTGTTTGCAGCCCTCGAGGAATGCAGTTTGACACCCCTGTTCTATGGGATTCAGGTCTGGACTCATTGCTGGCCACCTTAGAAGTCTCCAGTGCTTTCTCTCAAACCATTTTCTAGTGCTTTTTGAAGTGTGTTTTGGGTCATTGTCCTGCTGGAAGACCCATGACCTCTGAGGGAGACCCAGCTTTCTCACACTGGGCCCTACATTATGCTGCAAAATTTGTTGGTAGTCTTCAGATTTCATAATGCCATGCACACGGTCAAGCAGTCCAGTGCCATAGGCAGCAAAGCAACCCCAAAACATCAGGGAACCTCCGCCATGTTTGACTGTAGGGACCGTGTTCTTTTCTTTGAATGCCTCTTTTTTTTCTCCTGTAAACTCTATGTTGATGCCTTTGCCCAAAAAGCTCTACTTTTGTCTCATCTGACCAGAGAACATTCTTCCAAAACGTTTTAGTCTTTTTCACGCAAGTTTTGGCAAACTCCAGCCTGGCTTGTTTATGTCTTGGGGTAAGAAGTTGGGTCTTCCTGGGTCTCCTACCATATAGTCCCTTTTCATTCAGACGCCGACAGATAGTACGGGTTGACACTGTTGTACCCTTGGACTGCAGGGCAGCTTGAACTTGTTTGGATGTTAGTTGAGGTTCTTTATCCAACATCTGCACAATCTTGCGTTGAAATCTCTTGTCAATTTTTCTTTTCTGTCCACATCTAGGGAGGTTAGCCACAGTGCCATGGGCTTTAAACTTCTGCGCACGGTAGACACAGGAACATTCAGGTCTTTGGAGATGGACTTGTAGCCTTGAGATTGCTCATGCTTCCTCACAATTTGGTTTCTCAAGTCCTCGGACAGTTCTTTGGTCTTCTTTCTTTTCTCCATGCTCAATGTGGCACACACAAGGACACAGGACAGAGGTTGAGTCAACTTTAATCCATGTCAACTGGCTGCAAGTGTGATTTAGTTATTGCCAACACCTGTTAGGTGCCACAGGTAAGTTACAGGTGCTGTTAATTACACAAATTAGAGAAGCATCACATGATTTTTCGAACAGTGCCAATACTTTTGTCCACCCCATTTTTTATGTTTGGTGTGGAATTATATCCAATTTGGCTTTAGGACAGTTCTTTTTGTGTTTTTTTCATTTAAGACAAATTAAATGAAGATAATAATATCAAATAATTTGTGTTTGCAATCATTTTCAGGAAGAAACTGAGTATTACCTGACAGAATTTCAAGGGTGTCAATACCTTTGGCCACAACTGTACATCCAAGGGTCTGACCTGGTGGGCAGGGCAAGTTGTCCGGCATTAGGCCTGGCTGCAAAAGAGGGTACATGGAGGCGACACTCCATGTGCTTGTCTGTTGAAGGTGCGGGGAGATCAGTGCCCTTTAAGAGACCCGTCGCCCCTAAGATTCAGCCCAGGCATGGCATCCCACGTCGCAGGAGAGGATACATGGAGGCGTCACTCCACATGCTCACCTGTTGTTGGTGCGGGGAGATCGGAGCCTTGAAAGGATCCGCCGCCACTTCGTCCGGGTAAAAAAAATCAAAGAATTAAAAATTAAGAGTTAAAAAAAAAAGGGAGTTTTTGGTCTGAATAGCAGACCCGTGTGCCTCCTACAGACACTAAGCTTGAACTGGTTCTCTGGGAGCCAGCATGAGGGTGTATACTGCAGGGGAGGAGCTAACTTTTTGTCTCAACTTATTGTCAGCCTCCTAGCAGCAGCAGCATAACACAGATGGTCCTGTGTACCCCAATGTGGCTAAGGAGAAAAGGTATTATGCGAGCATGCTTGGGTGCTGAGTGACTGGAGTGCAAAAATAATATGTTCGAGTCCCCACGCCTGAATGTCTCGCAGATGTTCGACAGCTGCAACACATGCAGGAATTGCCTGTTTATTAGGCAACTAGATGGTGGCCCGATTCTAACGCATCGGGTATTCTAGAATATGCATGTCCACATAGTATATTGCACAGCCCACGTCGTATATTGCCCAGCCACGTAATATATTGCCCAGCCACGTAGTATATTGCCCAGCGACGTAGTATATTGACCAGCCACGTAGTATATTGCCCAGCCACGTAGTATATTGCCCAGCCACGTAGTATATTGCCCAGTCACATAGTATATTGCCCAGCGACGTAGTATATTGCCCAGTCACGTAGTATATTGCCCAGCCACGTAGTATATTGCCCAGTGACGTAGTATATTGCCCAGCCACGTAGTATATTGCCCAGTGACGTAATACATTGCCCAGCCACATACAGGTCCTTCTCAAAAAATTTGCATATAGTGTTAAATTTCATTATTTACCATAATGTAATGATTACAATTAAACTTTCATATATTATAGATTCATTATCCACCAACTGAAATTTGTCAGGTCTTTTATTGTTTCAATACTGATGATTTTGCCATACAACTCCTGATAACCCAAAAAACCTGTCTCAATAAATTAGCATATTTCACCCATCCAATCAAATAAAAGTGTTTTTTAATAACAAACAAAAAAACCAACAAATAATAATGTTCAGTTATGCACTCAATACTTGGTCGGGAATCCTTTGGCAGAAATGACTGCTTCAATGCGGCGTGGCATGGAGGCAATCAGCCTGTGACACTGCTGAGATGTTATGGAGGCCCAGGATGCTTCAATAGCGGCCTTAAGCTCATCCAGAGTGTTGGGTCTTGCGTCTCTCAACTTTCTCTTCACAATATCCCACAGATTCTCTATGGGGTTCAGGTCAGGAGAGTTGGCAGGCCAATTGAGCACAGTAATACCATGGTCAGTAAACCATTTACCAGTGGTTTTGGCACTGTGAGCAGGTGCCAGGTCGTGCTGAAAAATGAAATCTTCATCTCCATAAAGCATTTCAGCCGATGGAAGCATGAAGTGCTCCAAAATCTCCTGATAGCTAGCTGCATTGACCCTGCCCTTGATGAAACACAGTGGACCAACACCAGCAGCTGACATGGCACCCCACACCATCACTGACTGTGGGTACTTGACACTGGACTTCAGGCATTTTGGCATTTCCTTCTCCCCAGTCTTCCTCCAGACTCTGGCACCTTGATTTCCGAATGACATGCAAAATTTGCTTTCATCAGAAAAAAGTACTTGGGACCACTTAGCAACAGTCCAGTGCTGCTTCTCTGTAGCCCAGGTCAGGCGCCTCTGCCGCTGTTTATGGTTCAAAAGTGGCTTTACCTGGGGAATGCGGCACCTGTAGCCCATTTCCTGCACACGCCTGTGCACGGTGGCTCTGGATGTTTCCACACCAGACTCAGTCCACTGCTTCCTCAGGTTCCCCAAGGTCTGGAATCGGTCCTTCTCCACAATCTTCCTCAGGGTCCGGTCTCCTCTTCTCGTTGTACAGCGTTTTCTGCCACATTGTTTCCTTCCAACAGACTTACCATTGAGGTGCCTTGATACAGCACTCTGGGAACAGCCTATTTGTTGAGAAATTTCTTTCTGGGTCTTACCCTCTTGCTTGAGGGTGTCAATGATGGCCTTCTTGACATCTGTCAGGTCGCTAGTCTTACCCATGATGGGGGTTTTGAGTAATGAACCAGGCAGGGAGTTTATAAAAGCCTCAGGTATCTTTTGCATGTGTTTAGAGTTAATTAGTTGATTCAGAAGATTAGGGCAATAGGTCGTTTAGAGAACCTTTTCTTGATATGCTAATTTTTTGAGAAGGACCTGTAGTATATTGCCCAGTTACGTAGTATATTGCCGAGCTACGTAGTATATTGCACAGCCCACGTAGTATATTGCCCAGTGACGTTATATGTTGGCCAGTCACGTAGTATATTGCCCAGTCACATTGTATATTGCCCAGCTACGTAGTATATTGCCCAGCCACATAGTATATTACCCAGTTACGTAGTATATTGCCTACTGACGTAGTATATTGCGCATCCACGTAGTATATTGCCCAGCAACATAGTATATTGCCCAGTTACGTAGTATATTGCCCAGCCACGTAGTATATTGCCCAGCCACGTAGTATATTGCCCAGTGACGTAGTATACAGCACAGAGCCACGTAGTATAATGCCCAGTCACGTAGCATATTGCCCAGTGACGTAGTATATTGCCCAGCCACGTAGTATATTGCACAGCGAAGTAGTATACAGCACAGAGCCACGTAGTATATTGGCCAGTCACATAGTATATTGCCCAGCTACGTAGTATATTGCCCAGCCAGGTTTGTCACAGGTGAAAAAATAAAAAATAAACATATACTCACCTTTCCGAGGGAGCCCTTGTAGTCCACAGCAGGTTCCGGTCCCAGGGTTGGTATTAGCGCAGGACCTGTGATGACGTCGCGGTCACATGACCGCGACGTCATGGCAGCTCTTTGTAGCGCAGGCACGCAGGGCTTGTGATGACATCACAGTCACATGGCCGTGACGTCATGGCAGGTCCTTCTGTCACCGGAACCTGCAACGGAAGATGGTGGCCGGCGCGAGCTGCTACGGAGGGTGAGTATAGCAGGTTTTTTAATTTTTTTATTTTAACATTACATTTTTTACTATTGATGCAGCATAGGTAGCGTCAATAGTAAAAAGTTGGGGACACACAGGGTTAATAGTGGCGGTAACAGAGTGCATTACCCGCAGCATAACGTGGTCCGTTACCGCCGGCATTAACCCTGTGTTAGCAGTGACCGGAGGGGAGTATGGGGGCGACAGGCACTGACTGCGGGGAGTAAGGAGCGGCCATTTTCTTTCGGACTGTGCCCGTCGCTGATTGGTCGAGGCAGCCATGACAGGCAGCTGGCGAGACCAATCAGCGAATGCATAACCGTGACAGAAGGACAGACAGACGGAAGTGACCCTCAGACAATTATATAGTAGATTCCTGCATGTGTTGCAGCTGCCGGACAGCCCCGAGACATGCAGCCACAGGGACTCTTAACATTTTTCTAGTACAACGAAGACATTCGGTTAGCACCCAACATGCTCGGATAACACCTTGTCGGCGCACGTTCACTCATCACTACTGCCTACAGTACTTTCTTAAATTGATATTTACATAAGATTATGGGTTACGCCTTGAGGATTTCCAGGCTCCATAATTCTGAACGTGTGCCGCCTCTTTCTTTTGGTGTAATTCTTACTAATCTAATATATAATTGCCTAGAATACTACTTCCTGTCCGGAGCTAATGTCCGGAGCTAATGTCCGGAGTTAATGTCCGGAGATAAGTGACGTCAACAGTGTCCAGTGTCTGATTGGTTGCCGCCTGCTGCGAGCGACCAATCAGAAACTTGCCGTACTGTGACACACTCCGCCCGCCATTTTGGTGTGATTTTTGAATTTTTACCTCACAGCAAGTTTCTACTGCGTGGAGGCGGGCCCAGTGACGTTGCTCTTCAAGCTCCTGCCGAATTTCGTCAAAAAAATGATAATACCATTTACCAAAACTATATATATTTAGTTGTGAAGTGGTTCAGTGACATTTTCACACCAATTTTGAACTTTTGTTTGGTGTTTTCTCCATATACTGCCTATTATTCACTGACTGTTATACTGAGAGACTGCCGTTTATTGACCTCTTCTTTGCCACATTGGGTATATTGCTCTATTATTTGCCACATAAGGACATTGTCCATTATTGCCCAGCAATTTCTCTGCAATATAAACTGCCTATTAAATACCTGATGGGCACACAAGTATGCGCCAGTATGGGTACTAAGAGCCTTTCCACATAATAATGAAATATTTTAAAATGTCATAGAACATACCAATATACATAGTTATTGATACATATTATTTATTATTTACATTATTGTTCTTAAGCAAAGAACCGTTGTTGTGGCATTTGCCACAACACGCAAAGTTGTCGTCTGATGTCTTTCATCCCTCCCCTCATAAGCATGTTCATGGATCCTGTGTAACTGTACCTTAAATAACAAGAATTGTCAAGAGCTGGTGAGTGCAGCCATTTTTTGTTCTTTCTTACTATTATTTATTAATTGTATTATTCTTACATTTGAATAAATAAAGTATATATGGATTCTAGACTCCCGGTAGACTCCCGATTCTTTAGAATCGGGCTGCCATCTAGTATTAAATATTTCATCAGGATTCCTACCACGTGTTCTATTGCTGCCATGAATAGTGAAGATCTGGTTGGGGTCTGGCAATTCCTAGCCTCTGGCTGTAATACCTTGCTGTTTAAACGCAATACCTACTGTAAGTAGTCCAACTATATTTTCTTTAGAAAACACAGAGCTAAGAACAGAGTAAAAAAAAAAAAACTTACTGGTTTCAGAAAATGGCAAAACAGAAAGAAAAGAAAACCTTTAGTAATAACAGAATAACTTGTAATGAATGACTTGCAAATGAATGATAATGACAACTTTCAATAAATGACTTGCAAAATCATGTTTCCAGCTAATTTGTAATAAACACCATAAACATAAAGCCCTAAAAACAAAAGTGAAATCACTTTTTATTTCACCAGACCACTGCACTTTGATTTTTTTCCCCATTTATCAGTATATTGATTTGTAAACTGAATGGTGTCTTTCAAAACTAAAACTTCGGTATAAAAAAACAGGTCCTCGTACAGCTATGTCAACAGGAAAAAAAAAGTTATGGCTCTTGGAAAAAGGGGAGGAAAAAAATGAAGTGGCGAAAATGATAAATCAATTCTTATAGCAGTTTATATATCCTATTATAATTTAGGTATCAGTTTTTGTCAATGTATATAATTTGACTTACCTGTAAAAACAATAACTAGACAAAATAAAACACATGTCTACTTTATAGTCCTGTTAAATTTAGTGTCTTGTATGTATATTGTAGATCAGTGGGACATCACAGAAAGTATATGGATGGAATAAGAGCTATCAAATGGCCTGACAGATCCTGAGAATTGACTTTTGTATAACATGAGCCACGAGCCACATTGCATAAACTATAGGAATATTATAAATAAGGGCTTATTCAGACATCTGATTTTCAGTCCATATAAAGCAATTTCTGCAAATTGGACAGACCTTATTAGGGTATGTGCACACGATGCGGATTTTGCTGCGGATCCACAGCGTTTCAGCAGCAGTTTCCCATGAGTTTACAGTTCAATGTAAACCTATGGGAAACCAAAAACACTGTGCACATGCTGCGGAAAAAAACGTGCGGAAATGCAGCGGTTTACATTCCGCAGCATGTCACTTCTTTCTGCGGATTCCGCAGCGGTTTTACAATTGCCCCTATAGAAAACCGCAGTTGTAAAACCGCAGTGAAAACCGCAGAAAAACCGCGGTAAATCCATGATAAATCTGCAGCAAAAACGCAGCGTTTTTGCCCTGCAGATTTATCAATTCTGCTGCGGAAAAATCCGCAGAGGTCCATTATACATGTGCACATCTTTATAGTTAACGCCCTATTAAAATGAAAGATCTGGAAAAAAGTGCAGCACGCACAAATGGATCCCAGTTTCTGAATGAAATCTGTCAACAGAATTCAATGGAGAGAAAAAACTATCAATCAAAATAATTAAAATCATTTTTTTGTGCAGGGGTGGGAAACCTGTGTCTATACCACAGCCCCAAAGTGTCTCCTCTGATGTCTATACCACAGCTCAAAAGGGTCTCCTGTGATGTCTATACTAAAGCCTGGAAGTGTCTCCTGTGATGTCTATAATGCAGCCCCAAAGTGTCTCCTGTGATGTCTATCCCTCATTCCCATGTTTCCTGTGATGTCTATGCCGCAGCCCCATGTCTCCTGTGATGTCTATACCACAGCCCGAAGGTTTCTCATGTGATGTCTATCCAACAGACCCTGACTGTCTCCTGTGATATCTATCACTCAGCCCCATGTCTCCTGTGATATCTGTAATGCAGCCCAAAATTGTTTCCTGTGATGTTACCAAAGTGTCTCCTGCGATGTCTATACCGCAGCCCCAAAAGTGTTTCCTGTGATGTCTATGTAGCAGCCCTAGGTCTTCTGAGATGTCTATACCATAGCCCAAAAGTATTTCTTGTGATGTTTTTACAGCAGCCCCATGTCTCCAGTGATTTCTATACCGCAGCCCCAAAGTGTCTCCTATTATGTCAATACCACAGCCCCAGTGTCTCCTGCAATGTCTATGCCACAGCCCCACAAAGTGTCTCGTGTGATGTCTGTCCCTCAGCTCCATGTTTCTTGTGATGTCTATGCCGCAGCCCCATGTCTCCTGTGATGTCTATGCCGCAGCCCCATGTCTCCTGTGATGTCTATACCAGAGCCGAAGGTTTCTCATGTAATGTCTATCCCGCATATTCAGTGTCTCCTGTGATGTATATCCCGCAGACCCAAGTTTCCTGTGATGTCTATACCACAACCCCATGTCTCCTGTGATGTCTATACTGCAGCCTCAAAGTGTCTCCTGTGATTTCTATGCACCAGCCCCATGTCTTCTGTGATGTACATGCCTCAGCCCATGTCTCCTGTGATGTATATACCACAGCCCCATGTCTCCTGTGATGTATATACTGCAGTCTCTATGTCTCCTATGTGATGTACAGTACAAACCAAAAGTTTGGACACACCTATTCATTTAAAGATTTTTCTGTATTTTCAGGAGTATGAAAATTGTACATTCACACTGAAGGCATCAAAACTATGAATTAACACATGTTGAATTACATACTTAACAAAAAAGTGTGAAACAACTGAAATTATGTCTTATATTCTAGGTTCTTCAAAGTAGCCACCTTTTGCTTTGATGACTGCTTTGCACACTCTTGGCATTCTCTTGATGAGCTTCAAAAGGTAGTCACCGGGAATGGTCTTCCAACAATCTTGAAGGAATTCCAAGAGATGCTTAGCACTTGTTGGCCCTTTTGCCTTCACTCTGTGGTCCAGCTCACCCCAAACCTTCTCAATTGGGTTCAGGTCTGGTGATTGTGGAGGCCAGGTCATCTGGCGTAGCACCCCATCACTCTCCTTCTTGGTCAAATATCCTTACACGGCCTGGAGGTGTGTTTGGGGTCATTGTCCTGTTGAAAAATAAATGATGGTCCAACTAAACGCGAACCGGATGGAATAGCATGCCGCTGCAAGATGCTGTGGTAGCCATGCTGGTTCAGTATGCCTTCAATTTTGAATAAATCCCCAACAGTGTCACCAGCAAAGCACCCCCACACCATCACACCTCCTCCCCCATGCTTCACGGTGGGAACCAGGCATGTAGAGTACATCCGTTCACCTTTTCTGCGTCGCACAAAGACTTGGTGGTTGGAACCAAAGATCTCAAATTTGGACTCATCAGACTCAAAAGCACAGATTTTCACTTGTCTAATGTCCATTCCTTGTGTTCTTTAGCCCAAACAAGTCTCTTCTAATTGTTGCCTGTCCTTAGCAGTGGTTTCCTAGCAGCTATTTTACCATGAAGGCCTGCTGCACAGTCTCCTCTTAACAGTTGTTGTAGAGATGTGTCTGCTGCTAGAACTCTGTGTGGCACTGACCTGGTCTCTAATCTGAGCTGCTGTTAACCTGCGATTTCTGAGGCTGGTGACTCGGATAAACTTATCCTCAGAAACAGAGGTGACTCTTGGTCTTCCTTTCCTGGGGCAGTCCTCATGTGAGCCAGTTTTTTTGTAGCGCTTGATGGTTTTTGCCACTGCACTTGGGGACATTTTCAAAGTTTTCCCTATTTTTTGGACTGACTGACCTTCATTTCTTAAAGTAATGATGGCCACTCGTTTTTCTTTACTTAGCTGCTTTTTTCTTGCCATAATACAAATTCTAAAAGTCTATTCAGTAAGACTATCACCTGTGTATCCACCAGATTTCTGCACAACACAACTGATGGCCCCAACCCCATTTATAAGGCAAGAAATCCCACTTATTAGGCTATGTGCACACGTAGGAAAAGAGGTGCAGAATTTTCTGCACAAAATCCGCATCTCTTGGCAGAATCCGCAACTGCGGATTTGCTACGGTTTTTATGCAGATTTTGTGCGGTTTTTATGCGTATTTTGTGCGAATTTTCAGCGGATTTTGCCACTGTGGATTTTTAACATGGAGGGGTGCAGAAACGCTGCAGATCCACACAAAAAAAGTGACATGCACTTCTTTGAAATCCGCAGCAATTCCACACTGATTTTTCCGCACCATCTGCACAGCTATTTTTTTATCCCATTGATTTACAATGTACTGTACATCACAGTGCGGTTCTGCAGCGGTTCTGCACGGAAAAATCTGCTGCGGATCCGCAGCAAATCCGCATCGTGTGCAAATAGCCTTAATCCTGACAGGGCACACCTGTGAAGTGAAAACCATTCCCGGTGACTACATTTTGAAGCTCATCAAGAGAATGCCAAGAGTGTGCAAAACAGTCATCAAAGCAAAAGGTGGCTACTTTGAAGAACCTAGAATATAAGACATAATTTCAGTTGTTTCACACTTTTTTGTTAAGTATATAATTCCACATGTGTTAATTCATAGTTTTGATGCCTGCAGTGTGAATGTACAATTTTCATACTCCTGAAAATACAGAAAAATCTTTAAATGAGGTGTGTCCAAACTTTTGGTCTGTACTGTATATACAGATGTCTGTGTCTCCTATGTGATGTATACACAGTAGTCTGTGTCTCCTATGTTACATATACTGCAAATCTCCCACTGCTTGACTTCTATAAATGTAACATGTGCAGTGATTAATTTCCCACTGTGAAGAGACCTACAGTGTAATATACATCTGTGTTTAGTACGACTTACTGCTGCGAGTACTTTCCAACACTTCATTGCAGAGTTGACTGAGATCCAGGTCGACGCAAATCTGGAAAAGCAGTTACAAGTAGCAACATCATCCATACCAGCTAACATCACAGTCGCATGAAAGAAAAGCAATTTCCACCTTCACATTAGCGGTGAGTTAAATAAATGTTTAACCAAATGTAGTTGGCAATTTTCAAGTTGATGATTTGCACGGCCCCCAAATGATGGTATACCGTTAAGTCCATATATATTTGGACAGAGACAACATTTTTCTAATTTTGGTTATAGACATTACCACAATGAATTTTAAACAAAACAATTCAGATGCAGTTGAAATTCAGACTTTCAGCTTTCATTTGAGGGTATCCACATTAAAATTGGATGAAGGGTTTAGGAGTTTCAGCTCCTTAACATGTGCCACCCTGTTTTTAAAGGGACCAAAAGTAATTGGACAATTGACTCCAAGGCTATTTCATGGACAGGTGTGGCAATCCCTTCATTTTGTCATTCGAAATGGAGGGATCTATTTCAAGTTTTTATTTCTGTTAATGTTAATGATTATGGCTGACAGCCAATGAAAACCCAAAAGTCATTATCTTAGTAAATTAGAATACTTTATAACACCAGCTTGAAAAATGATTTTAAAATGCGACATGTTGGCCTACTGAAATGTATGTTCAGTAAATGCACTCAATACTTGGTCGGGGTTCCTTTTGCATCAATTAAAGTATTCTGTTCTAATCATGGGACATCATGATTAAGGGTGCGTAGTCACCTGAAATGCTTCAATGTCGCATATTATGTAACTGTCTACACTGATGTTGCTTTACCCTCTGCTGAGCACTTTTGGTGAATAAAGAAAGAAGTTTGCTCACAAGTTCATTGAGCTGGATTTTCTTCTGTATTGGGATTGCTCCACGCCTTGGCACAGAGTTTCCTGTGCTCTGAACATCTAAGGATGTCCATTACGGTCAGCTGGACTTTTTTTTAAACTTTTTTTTCATACATATAAACAGACAGTTGATTAGAATTTTGGATCCGAGTTTCATCAGAGTTAATTTTTACCATCAGTGTTTCAGTGATTTTCACTGAAGAGAAAATTAAGAAAATAAAAAAATTACAAAGCTACTCCTATACATTACAATGCTGATTACAGGGAGTACACGGATTGTACACTCATGGCATCCATGCGCTGTCCGTGATTTTCACAGACCTATAGACTTGGATGGGCGATTTTGATTTGAGACTTGGATCAAAAATGCAAAATGTTTTCTCATTTTTTGAGGACAAACGGTTCACAAAAAACACTGTGAGCAGTCCTATATACTATGATGGTGACGTGTTTTATATATGAAAAACATGACTACAACCTATAAGTGACTCACAGATGACGGAATGAGGCCTAAGAAGTACAGGAGTATCTGTACAGTGAACTTCCAAGGTTAATAAGTACTTACCTAATAGTATCTATTACATTATATTTTTCTGTAAATACTAGGTGTAAACTACAGTGGGGCAAAAAAGTATTTAGTCAGTCAGCAATAGTGCAAGTTCCACCACTTAAAAAGATGAGAGGCGTCTGTAATTTACATCATAGGTAGACCTCAACTATGGGAGACAAACTGAGAAAAAAAAAATCCAGAAAATCACATTGTCTGTTTTTTTATCATTTTTTTTGTATGTTATGGTGGAAAATAAGTATTTGGTCAGAAACAAACAATCAAGATTTCTGGCTCTCACAGACCTGTAACTTCTTCTTTAAGAGTCTCCTCTTTCCTCCACTCATTACCTGTAGTAATGGCACCTGTTTAAACTTGTTATCAGTATAAAAAGACACCTGTGCACACCCTCAAACAGTCTGACTCCAAACTCCACTATGGTGAAGACCAAAGAGCTGTCAAAGGACACCAGAAACAAAATTGTAGCCCTGCACCAGGCTGGGAAGACTGAATCTGCAATAGCCAACCAGCTTGGAGTGAAGAAATCAACAGTGGGAGCAATAACTAGAAAATGGAAGACATACAAGACCACTGATAATCTCCCTCGATCTGGGGCTCCACGCAAAATCCCACCCCATGGGGTCAGAATGATCACAAGAACGGTGAGCAAAAACCCCAGAACCACGCGGGGGGACCTAGTGAATGAACTGCAGAGAGCTGGGACCAATGTAACAAGGCCTACCATAAGTAACACACTACGCCACCATGGACTCAGATCCTGCAGTGCCAGACGTGTCCCACTGCTTAAGCCAGTACATGTCCGGGCCCATCTGAAGTTTGCTAGAGAGCATTTGGATGATCCAGAGGAGTTTTGGGAGAATGTCCTATGGTCTGATGAAACCAAACTGGAACTGTTTGGTAGAAACACAACTTGTCGTGTTTGGAGGAAAAAGAATACTGAGTTGCATCCATCAAACACCATACCTACTGTAAAGCATGATGGTGGAAACATCATGCTTTGGGGCTGTTTCTCTGCAAAGGGGCCAGGACGACTGATCTGGGTACATGAAAGAATGAATGGGGCCATGTATCGTGAGATTTTGAGTGCAAACCTCCTTCCATCAGCAAGGGCATTGAAAATGAAACGTGGCTGGGTCTTTCAACATGACAATGATCCAAAGCACACCGCCAGGGCAATGAAGGAGTGGCTTCGTAAGAAGCATTTCAAGGTCCTGGAGTGGCCTAGCCAGTCTCCAGATCTCAACCCTATAGAAAACCTTTGGAGGGAGTTGAAAGTCCGTGTTGCCAAGCGAAAAGCCAAAAACATCACTGCTCTAGAGGAGATCTGCATGGAGGAATGGGCCAACATACCAACAACAGTGTGTGGCAACCTTGTGAAGACTTACAGAAAACGTTTGACCTCTGTCATTGCCAACAAAGGATATATTACAAAGTATTGAGATGAAATTTTGTTTCTGACCAAATACTTATTTTCCACCATAATATGCAAATAAAATGTTAAAAAAACAGACAATGTGATTTTCTGGATTTTTTTTCTCAGTTTGTCTCCCATAGTTGAGGTCTACCTATGATGTAAATTACAGACGCCTCTCATCTTTTTAAGTGGTGGAACTTGCACTATTGCTGACTGACTAAATACTTTTTTGCCCCACTGTATGTACTTACCTAAACATTGAATTTATCACTTTGCATCTATTACATTATATTTTTCTGTAAATGCTAGGTGTAAACTGTGAGTCGAGTTCACATGTTAACATACAAATGTTAAGGCAAGAGAAACAAACAGTGACATGAATACACAAATACCTTTACAAGAAACACCCATCTGTGCATGCTAAACCACAGCTTACTTTCTAGGTGTGGCCCCTGGGTCTCACATTACATGCTGTAATGCAGAACTTATATTTGGCATCTGACTAATAACAGGAAGAAGGTGGAGGGAGACAGGTAGCTATTACACACAGACTGCCATGTGACAACGCATATAAATCACTCTCACACCATGACAACATAAATAGTAGAAATTTGCATAGCTCATTTTCTGTACAATAGTATTGACACATCTCCCCAACATTTCTACAAACCAATCTACATTGGCCAATGGCTATTAACCATTTGCTGGTTTCTTAGTTTTCAGAACAACAGTCAGTAGAAATGAATGAAAGCATGTACCTGCTGCTCGCTCGTGGCCACATTGACATTAAGGCCCCTTCACATTTAGCGACGCTGCAGCGATACCGACAACGATCCGAATCGCTGCAGCGTCGCTGTTTGGTCGCTGGAGAGCTGTCACACAGACCGCTCTCCAGCGACCAACGATGCCGGTAACCAGGGTAAACATCGGGTAACTAAGCGCAGGGCCGCGCTTAGTAACCCGATGTTTACCCTGGTTACCATGCTAAAAGTAAAAAAAAAACAAACACTAGATACTTACCTACAGCAGTCTGTCCTCCAGCGCTGCGCTCTGCTTCTCTGCTCTCCTCCTGTACTGTCTGGGAGCCGGAAAGCAGAGTGGTGACGTCACCGCTCTGCTTTCCGGCTCACAGCCAGTACAGGAGGAGTGCAGAGCGCAGCGCTGGAGGACAGACAGCGGTAGGTAAGTATCTAGTGTTTGTTTTTTTTTACTTTTAGCATGGTAACCAGGGTAAACATCGGGTTACTAAGCGCGGCCCTGCGCTTAGTTACCCGATGTTTACCCTGGTTACCAGTGAAGACATCGCTGGATCGGTGTCACACACGCCGATCCAGCGATATCTCCAGGGAGTCCAGCGACGAAATAAAGTTCTGGACTTTATTCAGCGACCAACTATCTCCCAGCAGGGGCCTGATCGTTGGTCGCTGTCACACATAACGATTTCATTAACGATATCGTTGCTACGTCACAAATAGCAACGATATCGTTAACAATATCGTTATGTGTGAAGGTACCTTTAGACATTACAGCCCCTTGGGCGTGACTGTTGCAAGATTCCCATCAGCAGTGAGGACTGTCCTGATGGAAATCGTCATCATCAGATCCCCTTTGCAAGGTTTTTAAAAAAAGTAATGGTAGAACGTGGTTTAAAAACTTGTTCCATGCTTAATCCACATATTAAATATCAATCACACATCACCTTTTATTTCTTATCTCGTGTCCCCAGGGGGTGCGGAACGTCATGCTGGTGCAAGTGAGGAGACCATACCACGTGATGTCGCTGGCATAATGGTGTAGTCAGGAGGGGCTGCGAGGTGCAGGGGTCAGCAGAAGGTTCGGCGTAATCTCTCTGGTGTCATACTTCACAGAAACTATGCAACATTATTTGGATTGCTTCAAATCGTGTCCTTGTCATGGCAATACGGAATACTGATGTGCTGTATAGTATTTCAGTACTCCAGTATGGCCAAATCTGTTGTCCTCTATGCCCATATGCATCACAATGCCCCAAAATGTCATCATTTCTGCTGCGTTTACAGGGGTCCATCTGGCATATGGTGACGATGGATTTTGGGTGAAAAATTGATGGGTATATAAATTTATCTGAGCCACCATAAGACTTATTACATCATCACTGAAGAAAAATTTGAAAAGTCAAAAGTGAGACCTATAGTGTCAAACTGGACTCCTGGGCCTCACATGAAACCTGGAACATCAGGATGACATCTTTTGGGGGTGGAGTTCATATGGGATCAATTGCTGAAGGGGTTGCCTCAGTCCTAGGGAGCCTTGCTGGGCGTCCATTAGTTGAGGAGGAGGAGAAAGGAAAAAAAAGAGGAATGTGGGCTTGTCCTCACTACCTGAATCTTAGTCGGAGGTAAGAAAGCAGTAAGCCTCCTCTCAGGGCTCCCTTAGAAGAGCAACGTAGAGTGAAACGGCTGTCGTCCAGCATGTTTTCCACTTGTATGCCTGTCTGCTTTGATTTCACATGATTCCACAATAAAGGATAATTTTTATGGGCCGCTGCGTGCCAATTCTTACTTTTCTACATGGTGATTTTGGACATTTTCGGCACCCGTGTCCCTGGAGTTTGGTTTGCCTCATTATCCCGCAGCTGAGCAGCTGTGCCAGTCTTGTTGCTCTCTTCCTGTGCATTTGCTTCTTATAATGTTTTAGCATTAAGTCTCAAATTAAAGATTACAACATTTACATCACTACATCACCAGAACCACTATCAATACAGTAATATATTACCAGGACCAACATCAGTACAATAAAATAACATAACCAGTCAGTAAAATAATACATTACCAGAACCAGTCAGTACAATAATACATCACTATAACCTCAGTCAGTGCAGCAAAACATGACCAGAACTTCCGTCAGTGCAGTAAAACATCACTAAAAGAACCTCAGTTAGTGGAGCAAAACTTCACCAGAACCTCCATCAGTGCAGTAAAACATCACTAAAAGAACCTCAGTCAGTGGAGCAAAACATCACTAGAACCTACGTCAGTGCAGTAAAACATCACCAAAACCTCAGTCAGGCAGTAATACATCACCAAAACCTATGTCAGTGCATTAATACATCACCAAAACCTCGGTCACTGCAATAATACACCAGAACGTCCGTCAGTGCAGTAAAACATCACTAAAAGAACCTCAGTCAGTGGAGCAAAACATCACCAGAACCTCAGTCAGTGCAGTAAAACATCACTAAAAGAACCTCAGTCAGTGCAGTAATACATCACCAAAACCTACGTCAGTGCATTAATACATCACCAAAACCTCGGTCACTGCAATAATACACCAGAACCTCTGTCAGTGCCGTAAAACATCAGAACCTTCATCAGTACATCAATACATTTCCCAGTTTAGTATAGCAGTCAATTGAAGTGTCAGGTCAGCCTCAAATACAATTGTAAGCAGATATCTCAAGTTTGAAACTTATTCCCCATCCACGGGATAGGGTATTATTTTCAGATCATTGGGGGTTCAACCATTGTGGTTCTGACTGATCCCGAGAACAAAGGATCTGGAGAGCCCCAGCTGAATGGAGCAGAGGCATCCGCACTACTGCTCCACTCATTCTAATGAGAACGCAAAAGATCAGCAGAGCTGAGTTATCTCCAGCACTTCCATTAAGAATGAATGGATCGGTAGTGCGGATGATCGACCTCTGTCCAAGTTTTCAGAAACACTGGAGATCCCACCACCTGCGGTTAAGGAATACGTTTCCAGCTTGAAACAACCCCTTTAAGGAGCAATAAAGGGGTTGTCCAGTTTAAAAGTACAAATCTGAAGTCATTATGTGACTGCAGAGTTGTGAATCCTCCCAGCGCACGCACCGCTTGCTGTGAGGATTTTCCGGTGTCAGCGCTGGGAACGGTGGTCATGTGACCGCAAGTATGCCATATGCATACTCCTGGCCACAATCCGACTCGGTGGTCATGTGACCACAAGTCTGCCATATGCATACTCCTGGCCACAATCCGACTAGACGTTGCGGCCTGGCTCAATTTACTTGCATAGTCGGATTGTGGCCAGAAGTATGCACATTGTTTTTTTTTTTTTTTTTTACTGTATTGTTAAAACGCTATGATAGGCTAGGGAGAGTTGACCGGACAAACACAGCAATAGCTGACATAGGGGGGCAATACAGACCCTGTGATGATGTGTACGGATGGACTGTTGACTCTTGCCTACTTGACTCTGTCATTGCGCAATGCAGTGCGGTAACCGGAACTTGAGGCACTGTACATGTGCGGCGGTTTGCGGGAACGCACTTCCCATAGTGTCGTACATGAACGGTTGACGTCATGAAGGCGTTAAATGTTTTCTTATTTGCAGTGAATGTAAACTTATTTCTGCTGAACTTGAAATTAATAAAGCCTTTAAATATACATAAAAAAGTGTGGAGTTTACGCTGCAAACTAATTTATGAGACATGTACATGGGTGAATCCAGCCTAAGGCCTCATTAAGATGTCAGTGATTTTTCTGGTATGCAAAAACAAAAAAGGTCCGCTTACCATTAGTGTTTTTGATTCGATTTTCATCAATGTCTCAGTTTTTACATCAGTGATTTTTGCATATAAAAACGAATAAATGAATTGCAAAGCTTCTCCTATCCATTAAAATCTTAATCACATGAATGGCAATGTGTGGTCAGGGATTTTAACTCCTATGCTTTATGGATCCCTTTGATCCATGACTCGAATAAAAAATGGATGTCTCCATTTTTTGAGGCGGACCATTCAGTTTGCAAAAAAACGGACATGTGTACAGCATCATAGCGAATGTACCCATCATAGAGAACGTACCCATTATAACCTATCTCCAAAAAACACAGAACACAAACGCAATGTCTGAATATGGCCTAAAGCTTAGCCATGTAAGCACATCTCTTTCCTAAAGCAGTCGTGTAAAGCATACATCATTTAAACACAAGGAAAGAGAAAATTCACACGACCTGTCCACGGAGAGTGCCGACGATTATATTCTTTGAAATTGAAGGACGCATCAAATAAAGCTTGTTAAATGGTGACTCCTTCGCTCAGATATCTAGAAAAACATCAGCTCAAAATAAGACATTTATTAATAAACAAGGACCACACCTTGTAGTATCTGCCGTATACCCTGGAAACCAACACGATGATGGGAAATCCCAAGAAGGTCAGCAATGAGAGCTGCCAGGACAAGCTGAACATGAAGACTATAACTCCCACAGCTTTGACACAGCTGCGCAGGAAGACATTAACGTTTTCGGAAACGACGTCGCTCACGGTTGTTGTGTCAGAGGTTAAACGAGAAATGATGTCACCTAGGATTAAAAATAACGATATGTTAAACCATATGTATCATTAACAAGATTTGAAGAAGAAATCAGATACATTTTCTTTTCAAGTATCGAATACAGTAACGCAGGTACGAACTGGGGCTGAAATTCAGCCCTGGCATTTGAAATCACACAGGCCCATGTTGTCCCCATCCTCAAGCACCAGATGGGATATATTACTAATATTACCCTGCATGGAGGAAAGCAAGATTTACTACAAGACCAATATTTCTAATGATACCTCTGTCACAACTCTTAACAGTATGGGTATCTTGAGAACACCGATTCTGTTAACAACGTAGCAGACAAGGCGGCCCACGACCAGACAGGCCCTTTGGCATTTGCCAGATGGCCAGTCCGGCTCTGCACTAAGGGCTCGTGCAAATCGATCCGGCACGAACTGCTGAAACACACGGACTGGCCACGGGTCTTCCGAATCCGAAAGGAGCATGGCAGCTTCATATATTTTTATGAGGCTGTCACGTTCTGGTTAGGAGACCCGCGGTCAGTCAATGAATTGCGTCTGAGATCGGAACATCCGCGTGAGCACCAAGCGTAAGGCCAGACAGGGCAGCATCGATACGACTGATATGAGGATAAAAACCCCAGAAATCTGCATCCAATGCATTTAATAAATGTATTCTTCATTGGATGTATGATTTGGCCCACAAACCATGTCGCCAATTGTAAAGGCAGTGCAGATGAAACACAAAATCATGCACCCATTTAACAATCAATTCAATTCAATCATTTCAGTCATGAGAGGGAGGTTGTCTAGCCTTAGAGCTCTTCAGATGAGTGTATTATATGGACCGATGCTGTCTGTATGCACCACGGACAGCACACAGACCCATTATACCCAATGTGCCAGGGTGTATGGCTGAGTTTCCACACGGACCACCCGGCTGCTTTGGTCTGATTTGCAAACAAACTAATGTATATACAGTGCCATGTAAACGTTTAGGCACCCTAGGTCAAAATTACTGTTATTGAGGACAGTTAAGCAAGTTGAAGATGAAATGATCTATAGAAGGCCGAAAGTTAAAGATATTTAAATATTTTTTACATTTAAAAAAATTACGAAAAGGAAAAAGGGCAGATGCAAAAATGTGGGCACCCTTGGAGATTTGTGTGATCAGATAACTTTGATCAAGGTTTCAGACCTTAATTAGCCCATTAGAGTTATGGCTTGTTCACTATCCTCGTTAGGAAAGGCCTGGGGATGCAAATTTCCCAGCTTTATAAAAACCCAGCCTCCTCTAACCTTGTGGCAAAAAACAGCAGCATTGGTTCCTCGTCTAGGCAGCTGCCTAGCACTCTGAAAATGAAAATGATGGAGGCCCACAAAGCAGAAGAAGGCTATAAGATAGCAAAGCATTTTCCAGTTGCCCTTTCCTCAGTTCAAAATGTAATTAAGAAATGGCAGTTAACAGGAACAGTGGAAGTCAAAATAACGTCTAGAAGACCAAGCAAAATTTCAATGAGAGCTGCTTATAGGATTGCTAGAGCTAACATAGAAAAATCTCAGAAAAAATACATACCATAAGATACAGCCTTCCCAAAACCCTGTCTGATGACAAATGCACACTTAGCAGGATGCAGCAGACCTCCACTGATAAAGGCTAGGGGCGGCACAGGTGCAAACTACTTGATAAAAACAGCCACCTCCACTGAAGAATTGAAAGACTCTTGACTGGCTACAAAAAGTGTTTACAAGCTGTGATACTTGCAAAAAGGGATACTAGTAGGTAGTAACGATGCAGGATGCCCCAACTTTTGCATCGGTCCATTTTCCTTTTTGTAATTTTTAAAATGGAAGAATATGACAATATTTTTTTTGCTTAAAATACAAAGCAAACATGTCATCTTTAACTTTAGGCCTTTTAGAGATCATTTCATCTTCAACTTGCTTAACTGTTCACAATAATTGAATTTTTGACCAGGGGTGCAAAAACTTTACATGCCAGTGTAAATAGCAGATCCTGCACACATCCGCTATGTGGACAGGCATACAAACTCAGTCACATCTGCAACTTGTGGACATAACTGGTCCGAGTTTTAGTATGGCTTTCTGAACCAGGCCTTCCTCTTACTGGCACTAGCGGCATACACAAGTGGAATTATGACCGTGTATACATTTTCACACTGCAGTGGTATTTTGTAGACAACTGATTTAGTTTATAACAGTGGATGTTTGTGACCGTTCCGTCACAGAAAGCTTACTCCCTTCTGTGAACGATGAGAGCCACTTGCAGTTTTTTAATGGCTGTCTCTGGGTAGTAAAATTATGGTGTTTCGAGCAACCGAAACACCACCCTCCCTTCCTGAAAATGCTTTATCATTGGCTGTGGATGAGCAGGCATTCCACGGCATTGGACTGCAGTGAAGTTACCATAAATATGTGTCTTATGTGACTGAACACATAATAGAGATCTGTTTGGGATCCAAAAATTGCAAAGATCCAACACTCCAAACACATAGTGATAGGTAATTTGAGATTGTGAGCCCCAATGGGGACAGAGATGATCATGTATATAAAGCGCTGGCGGAATATGATGGCGCTATATAAGGGAGCATAATAGCTATATTAATACATGAAACAGAACCAATAAAAGAAAAGCCCTTTGTTGCCATCTAGTGGAAGACAGCAGTACCTGCATGACAACAATGTTCAAATAATGCTCTGTGTGAAAAACAAGATAATCTTGTAGCGGATACCTTTTAATGCCTAACAAAAATAAAATAAATGTTACAAAGCAAGCTTTCGTGACTTCTTAGGTCCCTTCCTCAGGCATGGTATAACAACATTTCTGAAGAAACACAAATATATGCACAAACAGCAAAAAAAACAAAGAGGGGCATGGTATAATAAACGATCCTTTGAATAAACAAACTGAGCTCAGAGACTGAATCCTTAAGTGTATTAGATTAGTGGTGTGAAAGTTGTCTAGTCCCAATATCCAAGTAAGATCAGAGGCCTGGTGCCCTCAACTTCTGTAGAGCGGATTCTTCAGTGTTCAAAAACACCAGTATATATATTGGCAGAACAGCCCACGGCCATGTAAAAAAAAAAATCTTACCATAATTCTGAGAAGAGGTAAGCTAAACCCATGCTAAACAAGAGCTTAGAATTCAGTGAGACAGTCTTTGATTTCTGAATACCTGATTGCTTTTTTTCTAAAGGGTATGGCCAGCTTCTCTGAGTCTTGAGACATTATGTAACGCCGATGTGTTTGTGCCTTGTTTCCACGATGTTACTCTGCATGTCTGTGCTCTTACCCTTTGCTCCTTTTCCCATAATCAGCTGGGATACTGTTGTCTGTGACCTGTATGGATGCGGCTCAGTTCCCTGCTCTGCCGCATAGCCGTATACAGTATGTGTTGTAGTCTTTGCTCCGCTGCATGACCATCCACGTTTGCGGTCCCTGCTGCCGCTATGGAAGCTATCCACGGGTTGCGAGGTCCTCTGCAGCTGGTGCATGACTTTCTACATGTGTCCAGGTTTGCTGCTGCTGCCAGATTTCCTAGGCCTCAGTTCCTGTGCTGGCTATGCTGTACTAGTTTCTGTCTGTGCTTAGGGTGCACGCGGCCACACCTTTCCCGTTTTTATTAGGGGCAGTGTGTGCGCTTGAATTGCTGTCCCCAGCCTATTGCTGAGGGGCAGCTCCTATTTAAAGTTCCTCTTCTCTGTTGGGTGTTGCTAGAGCTTTTCATTAGGTTTCTTATACTTGTCATGTGTGTTTGGTCCTCCATGTTGCTCCCGGTCTGCCTGGTCTTCAGCTCCTGTTCTGCTTATCAGTTCTAGGAAAGCTGATGTCTTTGTCCCTGGACCCGTCCTGTCTGTGTTGGTACCAAACTCCTTGCCTTGAATGTGGATTCCTGCTGTGTGATGTTCCTGAAGTCCTTCTGTGTCTTGAATAATGTGCCCAGTGACAGTTTCTTGTAACCTGTGTCTTGGAAATTAAACCTGTGTTCGACTTTTGAAGATGGAGTCTGGTGTTCCTGCTGAGTGTCTATTACGCTGTGCTCAGCCTATGCGGTTCTAGCTCCATGCACCTCCGGACCGATGCTGCGGTGCTTGCACCATACCGCTTGAGTTCCTTTCTAGGTCGTGTCCGTTCTCAGGAGCCTGACATTCGCTGCCTGGAGCCTATCGCTTCCTGGGGCCTAGCGCCTGATGACCATCGTCTGGTGCCTGGAGTCTTCTCTGATGTTCTGACATTCCCTGCCTGGAGCCGTGTCTGTTGTCCGGAGTCCAGATAGCCAGCCCGTGGTCCAGCCGGTGTATCAGAGTCGGCCCCACTCGTGTTCCTGGATGGGCTCTTCCTCCGTGTTTCTGGGGAGTCTCCAGTCTACTCGTGTTCCTTGATGGGCCCCTCCTCCGTGTTCCTGGGGAGTCTCCAGTCTTGTTTCCTCTGGTGACTGCTCTGCCTCTGTGGCCTGGATCTGACCAGCCGATGTCCTTAGCTGCCATGTCGATGTTCCTGGACCTGTGCTGTCCGTGTCTTGCCTGTGTCCCGATGTCCGGCCTGTTCCTTTGGGTCCATCTTCTTGTGATGATGCCTGTCCGAGGGCGGTGTCTGATGTTCTCCTGCTGTGCCTGCGCTATGCCTGAGAGAGAGGTTCTCCTTCCCATGCCAAATGACCCTGGACTGCATCAACCCGTGATGACCTATTGCCATCGTCTGACGACTGCTGACCTGTGATGTGCACCCTTCCTTGATGTGCGGAATCGGGAGCCTACATTATTATGTCTTGTGTTCTGAATGATAACTTTGTCTAAGTAAACTCTGTTTCTTCATACCTGAAGTTGTGCGGTGTCATCTAGTCCTGCATGTCACCACCTTGCTCACATGCTCAGCCGCCACAGACCCCGCTTGCTGCCCTTCCCTAGTCCGGGTAGACACGGGTCCCCCTCTGTGGTCCAGTGGGTCCACATTTCCATTACCACCTGGGACGCACACTCCACGTCGTCGTGGCCTGGCGGCATGGGAGCATAAGCTAATTAAGCTAAGCCGTGTGCGTCCATATCGTGACACATTAACCCCTTCATGACCCAGCCTATTTTGACCTTAAAGACCTTGCCGTTTTTTGCAATTCTGACCAGTGTCCCTTTATGAGGTAATAACTCAGGAACGCTTCAACGGATCCTAGCGGTTCTGAGATTGTTTTTTTGTGACATATTGGGCTTCATGTTAGTGGTAAATTTAGGTCAATAAATTCTGCGTTTATTTGTGATAAAAACGGAAATTTGGCGAAAATTTAGAAAATTTCGCAATTTTCACATTTTGAATTTTTATTCTGTTAAACCAGAGAGATATGTGACACAAAATAGTTAATAAATAACATTTCCCACATGTTTACTTTACATCAGCACAATTTTGGAAACAAAATTTTTTTTTGTTAGGAAGTTATAAGGGTTAAAATTTGACCAGCGATTTGTCATTTTTACAACGAAATTTACAAAACCATTTTTTTTAGTGACCACCTCACATTTGAAGTCAGTTTGAGGGGTCAATATGGCTGAAAATACACAAAAGTGACACCATTCTAAAAACTGCACCCCTCAAGGTACTCAAAACCACATTCAAAAAGTTTATTAACCCTTCAGGTGCTTCACAGCAGCAGAAGCAACATGGAAGGAAAAAATGAACATTTAACTTTTTAGTCACAAAAATTATCTTTTAGCAACAATTTTTTTATTTTCCCAATGGTAAAAGGAGAAACTGAACCACGAAAGTTGTTGTCCAATTTGTCCTGAGTACGCTGATACCTCATATGTGGGGGTAAACCACTGTTTGGGCGCACGGCAGGGCTTGGAAGGGAAGGAGCGCCATTTGACTTTTTGAATGAAAAATTGGCTCCACTCTTTAGCGGACACCATGTCACGTTTGGAGAGCCCCCGTGTGCCTAAAAATTGGAGCTCCCCCACAAGTGACCCCATTTTGGAAACTAGACACCCCAAGGAACTTATCTAGATGCATAGTGAGCACTTTCAACCCCCAGGTGCTTCACAAATTGATCCGTAAAAATGAAAAAGTACTTTTTTTTTTCACAAAAAAATTATTTTAGCCTCAATTTTTTCATTTTCACATGGGCAACAGGATAAAATGGATCCTAAAATGTGTTGGGCAATTTCTCCTGAGTACGCCGATACTTCATATGTGGGGGTAAACCACTGTTTGGGCACATGGTAAGGCTCGGAAGGGAAGGAGCGCCATTTGACTTTTTGAATGAAAAATTATTTCCATCGTTAGCGGACACCATGTCGCGTTTGGAGAGCTCCTGTGTGCCTAAACATTGGCGCTCCCCCACAAGTGACCCCATTTTGGAAACTAGACCCCCCAAGGAACTTATTTAGATGCCTAGTGAGCACTTTAAACCCTCAGGTGCTTCACAAATTGATCTGTAAAAATGAAAAAGTACTTTTTTTTCACAAAAAAATTCTTTTCGCCTCAATTTTTTCATTTTCACATGGGCAGTAGGATAAAATGGATCATAAAATGTGTTGGGCAATTTCTCCCGAGTACGCCGATACCTCATATGTGGGGGTAAACCACTGTTTGGGCACACGGCAGGGCTCGGAAGGGAAGGCGCGCCATTTGACTTTTTGAATGGAAAATTAGCTCCAATTGTTAGCGGACACCATGTCGCGTTTGGAGAGCCCCTGTGTGCCTATGCATTGGAGCTCCCCCACAAGTGACCCCATTTTGGAAACTAGACCCCCCAAGGAACTTATCTAGATGCATATTGAGCACTTTAAACCCCCAGGTGCTTCACAGAAGTTTATAACGCAGAGCCATGAAAATAAAAAATAATTTTTCTTTCCTCAAAAATGATTTTTTAGCCTGGAATTTCCTATTTTGCCAAGGATAATAGGAGAAATTGGACCCCAAATATTGTTGTCCAGTTTGTCCTGAGTACGCTGATACCCCATATGTGGGGGTAAACCACTGTTTGGGCGCACGGCAGGGCTCGGAAGGGATGGCACGCCATTTGGCTTTTTAAATGGAAAATTAGCTCCAATCATTAGCGGACACCATGTCACGTTTGGAGAGCCCCTGTGTGCCTAAACATTGGAGATCCCCCAGAAATGACCCCATTTTGGAAACTAGACCCCCAAAGGAACTAATCTAGATGTGTGGTGAGGACTTTGAACCCCCAAGTGCTTCACAGAAGTTTATAACGCAGAGCCATGAAAATAAAAAAAAAAATTATTTTCTCAAAAATGATCTTTTAGCCTGCAATTTTTTATTTTACAAAGGGTAACAGGAGAAATTTGACCCCAAAAGTTGTTGTCCAGTATCTCCTGAGTACGCTGATACCCCATATGTGGGGGTAAACCACTGTTTGGGCACATGCCGGGGCTCGGAAGTGAAGTAGTGACATTTTGAAATGCAGACTTTGATGGAATGCTCTGTGGGCGTCACGTTGCGTTTGCAGAGCCCCTGATGTGGCTTAACAGTAGAAACCCCCCACAAGTGACCCCATTTTGGAAACTAGACCCCGAAAGGAACTTATCTAGATGTGTGGTGAGCACTTTGAACCCCCAAGTGCTTCATAGAAGTTTATAATGCAGAGCCGTGAAAATAATAAATACGTTTTCTTTCCTCAAAAATAATTATTTAGCCCAGAATTTTTTATTTTCCCAAGGGTAACAGGAGAAATTGGATCCCAAAAGTTGTTGTCCAGTTTCTCCTGAGTACGCTGATACCCCATATGTGGGGGTAAACCACTGTTTGGGCACATGCCGAGGCTCGGAAGTGAAGTAGTGACGTTTTGAAATGCAGACTTTGATGGAATGCTCTGTGGGCGTCACGTTGCATTTGCAGAGCCCCTGATGTGGCTTAACAGTAGAAACCCCCCACAAGTGACCCCATTTTGGAAACTAGACCCCGAAAGGAACTTATCTAGATGTGTGGTGAGCACTTTGAACCCCCAAGTGCTTCATAGAAGTTTATAATGCAGAGCCGTGAAAATAATAAATACGTTTTCTTTCCTCAAAAATAATTATTTAGCCCAGAATTTTTTATTTTCCCAAGGGTTACAGGAGAAATTGGACCCCAAAAGTTGTTGTCCAGTTTCTCCTGAGTACGCTGATACCCCATGTGTGGGGGTAAACCACTGTTTGGGCACACGTCGGGGCTCAGAAGGGAAGTAGTGACTTTTGAAATGCAGACTTTGATGGAATGGTCTGCGGGCGTCACATTGCGTTTGCAGAGCCCCTGGTGTGCCTAAACAGTAGAAACCCCCCACAAGTGACCCCATTTTAGAAACTAGACCCCCCAAGGAACTTATCTAGATATGTGGTGAGCACTTTGAACCCCCAAGTGCTTCACAGACGTTTACAACGCAGAGCCGTGAAAATAAAAAATAATTTTTCTTTCCTCAAAAATGATGTTTTAGCAAGCATTTCTTTATTTTCACAAGGGTAACAGGAGAAATTGGACCCCAGTAATTGTTGCGCAGTTTGTCCTGAGTATGCTGGTACCCCATATGTGGGGGTAAACCACTGTTTGGGTGCACGTCGGGGCTCGGAAGTGAGGGAGCACCATTTGACTTTTTGAATACAAGATTGGCTGGAATCAATGGTGGCGCCATGTTGCGTTTGGAGACCCCCTGATGTGCCTAAACAGTGGAAACCCCTCAATTCTAACTCCAACACACCCCTAACCCTTATCCCAACTGTAGCCGTAACCCTAATCACAACCCTAACCCCAACACACCCGTAACCCCAACACACCCCTAACCCTAACCACAACCCTAATTCCAACCCAACCCTAGCCCTAAGGCTATGTGCCAACGTTGCGGATTCGTATGAGATTTTTCAGCACCATTTTTGAAAAATCCGCGGGTAAAAGGCACTGCGTTTTACCTACGGATTTACCGCGGATTTCCAGTGTTTTTTGTCCGGATTTCACCTGCGGATTCCTATTGAGGAACAGGTGTAAAACGCTGCAGAATCCGCACAAAGAATTGACATGCTGCGGAAAATACAACGCAGCGTTCCCGCGCGGTATTTTCCGCACCATGGGCACAGCGGATTTGGCTTTCCATATGTTTACATGGTACTGTAAACCTGATGGAACTCTGCTGCGGATCCGCAGCGGCCAATCCGCACCGTGTGCACATAGCCTAATTCTAAAGGTATGTGCACACGCTGCGGAAAACGCTGCGGATCCGCAGCAGTTTCCCATGAGTTTACAGTTCAATGCAAACCTATGGAAAACAAAAATCGCTGTACACATGCTGCAGAAAAACTGCACGGAAACGCAGCGGTTTACATTCCGCAGCATGTCACTTCTTTCTGCGGATTCCGCAGCGGTTTTATAACTGCTCAAATAGAAAATCGCTGTTGTAAAACCGCATTGAAATGCGCAGAAAAAACATGGTAAATCCGCCATAAATCCGCAGCGGTTTATCAATGCGGATTTATCAAATCCGCAGCGGAAAAATCCGCAGAGGACCAGAATACGTGTGCACATACCGAAACCCTAACCCTAACCCTACCCCTAACCCTACTCATAACCCTAACCCTACCCATAACCCTACCCCTAACCCTAGTTCTTACCCCAACCTTAGTGGGAAAAAAAAAAATTTTTTTTTTATTGTCCCTACCTATGGGGGTGACAAAGGGGGGGGTCATTTACTTTTTTTTTATTTCGATCACTGAGATATAACCTATCTCAGTGATCAAAATTCACTCTGGAACGAATCTGCCGGCCGGCAGATTCGGCGGGCGCACTGCACATGCGCCCGCCATTTTGGAAGATGGCGGCGCCCAGGAAAGAAGACGGACGGTCCCCGGGAGGCCAGGTAAGTATAAGGGGGGGGAGATCAGGGCACGGGGGGGGTGGATCGGAACACGGGGGGGGTGGATTGGAGCACGGAGTGGGGGATCGCTGTGCGGGCGGGTGGATCGGAGCACGGGGGGGGAAATCGCTGTGCGGGGGGGGGGGGATCGCTGTGCGGGGGTGGGATCGGAGTGCGGGGGGTTTGATTGGAGCACGGGGGGTGTGATTGGAGCACGGGGGGAGCGGGCAGGAGGACGGGGGAGCGGAGCACAGGACCGAGGGGAGCAGACCACAGATCGGGGGGCTGGGGGGGCGATCGGAGGAGTGGGGTGGGTGCACATTAGTGTGTCCAGCCATGGCCGATGATATTGCAGCATCTGCCATGGCTGGATTGTAATATTTCACCATTTTTTTAGGTGAAATATTACAAATCGCTCCGATTGGCAGTTTCACTTTCAACAGCCAATCAGAGCGATCGTAGCCACGAGGGGGTGAAGCCACCCCCCCTGGGCTAAACTACCACTCCCCCTGTCCCTGCAGATCGGGTGAAATGGGAGTTAACCCTTTCACCCGATCTGCAGGGACGCGATCTTTCCATGACGCATATGCTGCGTCATGGGTCGGAATGGCACCGACTTTCATGACGCAGCGTATGCGTCAAAGGTCGGGAAGGGGTTAAAGAATAACCATGGTTTTTCATTTTTATTTCATAAATCAATAATCCACATGAAAATAAGTAACTTTGTAATAGATATCAACAGAGAAATCTGCTTCTTTCTCTACCACAATCGATCAGTCATTAGTAAAATTCACAATTCTAAGGTAAAATTTATATTCAGTGAAGACAGCCTTTCACCTTATTGAGATAAGAGATGGTGGCTACTGACCTCAGAATTGCTTTAAGAGGCACGTCATTCTGCCATATATTTCTGAATGGCCAGAAGACTCTTCAGGGCATTAATTATAGGACCAGCATAAACACAATGGGAGATTTTATCGAGACTGGCAGTCTGGCAAGCCGTCCTTAAACCTATAGCTACATGGTGTAAGAGGTGTATGCCTCTTAATACAATTGAGTTACAAAGTATGCCAGTTTAATAGCGTACCTTGAATCCAATGCATAGAGGTAGCCCTCGCCCTCTTTTACTAAGACCAACTTATAATTTGAAAAAAATGTATTGCAACCACAAAAGGGCAAAAAGTACAAAAAAAATTGATTGCAAATACAATTTTTGATATCAGTTTTCCAGAATGCAGGGAATGATAAATTCCCTCCATTGTATCCCAGAGGCTTATGGGTCTTTTTGATGGACTTTTCAGCTACCAAATCCATTTCTAAGCAAGTGTTCAGAATTCAGTGAATGCAATGTCCTACAACACAGTGAGTGAGATTTAATAAAATGGTCTATATTTTATACAGCGTACACTAAAGCGTCCCATACACATTAGACTGTTAGCTGAGTCCTCCAAGATTGACTGGTTCAGGTGACAGTCTATTGTATATTGGGCCCAGTTAAATTGATTGTAGGGGGATTTATTAGTATGGTACGTCCAATTTTGGACTGCAGGTTGTATTGTCTCCTTGAAATAAGCCACCGTCAGACATGTCTGGTGATGGCTCTTTAGTAAGGAACGTAGGAGCGATCAGCCGAATGAGCGAAACAAAATACAGGAGAGCCGGCAGAAAGATCAGCTGATCATAGTTCGGCCGACAGGCATCTAATGCGTACCCCAAAAACATGCGCCACAAACACATCCCCCCTGTCACGCTTACGCCCTCACTGGTGGGCGTGAGCCAGGGGGTTTTGTGGCCCCACTGTGCCACAAACCAGACTACCCTGGAAGGGGCGTGACTATGACAGCTGCCTTGGTCTTCTCTGGAGCATCTGATGGTAAGGTCAGGCTTGTGCGGCAGGTAGCTGCCAGGTGCTACTCCAGGGTGGTGTCTGGCTGTGGCTGCTGATCCCACTTGGAGAACAGGAACACTAGGACAGGTGCGGGCATAAGGCATGACTGTCAGATGAGCACGGCTGAAATTCAGACAGGCTGGCAGGCATGGAAGAGACACTGGGCTGGCAGGCAAGGCAGAGACACTGGGCTGGCAGACACGGCAGAGACACCGGGCTGGCAGGTATGGCTGAAACTCAGACGGGCTGGCAGTCACAGCAGAGACACCGGGCTGGCACGCACAGCAGAGACACAGGTCTGGCAGGCACAGCAGAGACACAGGACTGGCAGGCATGGCAGAGACACAGGGCAGGTTGGTGTGGTGTATGAAGGAACAGGTTGGGACCTGTTCACACAGCAGATGCAGGTACGGAAACAAGCAGGAAGGAAAGAAGTATGAAGGAACATGTTGGGACCTGTTCATACAGGAAGAGAACCGCAAGGCTGCGGATAGGAGCGGTACAGCAGCAACAGAAGCGAAGCAGAGCGGAACTGCAAGGAATGCGGAGAGGAGCTGCAACAAGAGTTTTCTGCAGCAGCAGAAGCTAAGCAGAGCGGAACCGCAAGGAATGCAGAGAGGAGCTGCAGCAAGAGATTTCTGCAGGAGTGGAGCAGAGTAGAACGAAGCAGAACCACAGGAGTGCGGAGCAGAGGTAAAGCTGCAAGAGAGCAGAGCACAGGCAAAGTCACAAAGGTATAGAGCAAGCAGAGCCGCAAGAGTGTGGAGCATAAGCAAACAGAGAGGACACAAGGAAAGACACAGCAGGGAAAGAAGCCACAGACAAAGAGACAGAGGTAGGACAAAGTTCAGACAAGGTAATGGAACAAGACAAGGTACAAGAACAAAGACACAGGGACCAGGATATTCTGCCTCCTGGAAAGCGGACAACAACATCAAGGCAAGGCTAGAACAGAAACACTGAGACCAGGATATACAGCCTCCTGGAGGGCAGACAGACAAGATCAAGGCAAAGCTAGGAGTAGAACCTCCAGAGAAGGAGGAACACAGAGCAAGGCCTTGCAGCTCAGAAGCTAGACACTAACTCAGTTTAGACATTGCCCAGGCCCAGTACACAGGGTGGAAGTGCCCTATATACTGGAGGCCTCTTGGTAATTGGTCAGGAACAGATTAGACAGGGGCACCCTGATTCCATAAGAACCAGAGAGTTCTGGCGCCGCTCCCCTATGCACACAGCCATGAAGCATGCAGAGAGCAAGCAGAAAGCAAGAGACACAGAGCATGGAGCCGGCAGCAGAAAGAGACCACAACATGACTTAGAGCAGTGGGTAAGATGGTGTGTGAGGGATGGGAGGCCATTCAGTGATGCCGGCAGAGTTGTTACACCCCCTTCTAGTTTTCCCATGCCTCCCCCTGTTGATTAAGGCACTAAAACATGTATAAAACAGATTATACATATACTACACTGATTGCAATACTGCAATACATTTTTTTGCTGAATTTACCTTAGCAACTCTCCTCCTGTATTCTGCTCATACAATTTTTTGTGACTTTAAAGGGAACCTGTCACCCCGTTTTTTCAAGATGAGCTAAAAATACCGTTAAATAGGGGCAGAGCTGTGCTTTACATTAGTGTATTTTGTGAGCCTTTATTCCCCACCTATGCTGCCGAAATACCTTTGTAAAGTCGCCGTTTAGGGCTGTCACTCACGCTGGTCAGGTCATATGGGCGTGGTGACAGCGCTGTTTCTCCCCCAGATCTCCGTTGGTGGCGTAGTGGTGTGCGCATGTCCAACTGGCGAATCCACTGCGCAGCTTGAAGGAAAATAGCGCGAGCTGCGCTATTCAGCCGCTTATCGTGGGCGCAGCCATCTTTGTGAGGCCGCGCGTGCACAGATGGTTCTTCTCGGCTTCCCGGGGCTTCAGGAAAATGGCCGCGGGATGCTGCGCGTGCGCAGATGGCGATCGCGGAGGCCATTTTCCTGCAGCCGAGATGCGAACTCGGCTTCAGGAAAATGGCCGCCGAGATCTCCATGTGCGCACACGCGGCATCCCGCGGCCATTTTGGAGCATTATATGGGGCGTATTTTGTATGGAGCATCTTATGGGGCCATCATGAACTGTATGGAGCATTATATGGGGCTCCTGATTCAATATGGATATTCAAAAACACTTAAACTACTGATGTCTCAATTAATTTTATTTTTATTGGTATCTACGGTATTTTTATTTTTGAAATTTACCAGTAGCTGCTGCATTTTCCACCCTAGGCTTATACTCAAGTCATTAAGTTTTCCCAGTTTTTTGTGGCAAAATTAGGGGGGTCGGCTTATACTCGGGTCAGCTTATACTCGAGTATATACGGTACCCCATTTTAGAAATTAGACCCCTCAATGAATATACCTAGATTTGTGGTGAGCACCTTGAACCCCCAGGTGCTGCACAAAAGTTTATAAAGTTGCGCCATGAAAATAAACAAAATCACATTTATTCCCACAAAAATGTTTTTTTAGCCCCAATTTTTTTATTTTCACAAGCTTAACAGGGGAAAATAGACCCCAAAATTTGTTGATCAATTTCTCCTTAGTACACAGATACCCATATGTGGCTGAAAACTACTTTTGAGGGACAGTGCAAAGCTCAGAAGGGAAGCAGCACCATATTGGAGTTCAGATTTTGCTGGACTACTTTGAGGTTCCCATGTCACATTGGAAGAGCCCTTGAAGTGGCAAAGCAGCCCCATTTTACAAAATACACCTCTCATCTCTACGTCTTTTCAGCAATACCATTTTTATTCAGTCTTTTTGATCGCATTTTATTTTACTTTTTGTTCAGCAGTATGTTGAAAAAGAATATTTTTTGCCCCCTTTTTTTACGGTGTTCACGGACACTGCAATACCAAATATTACCATGAGCAGACAGGCCACTGTCCCTGGGTGACCCCGCAGCCATCTTTCAGCCCGGGGTCACCATGAAGACCATCGGCATTACGTGATCGCATTGTGCCGATGGGAGCAGAAATGGAGCTCTTTACCTCTGCAAAGCCCTGCGATGTCACTGTCACTATTGACAGCGGCATCAGAGGGGTTAAACGCACAAGATTGGTGCTTGCATCAATCGTGGGCATTGCTGCACAGTGTCAGATGTGATATAGAGCTGACACCAGTATTTGATTGTGGTGGCGCTCAGCTGGAGACCGCACGATGATGACACCATATATGTACGACAGTTTACGGAAATGCAGCTCCCGCAGTGCCGTATATAAATGGCACATGTTGGTAGCGGGTTAAAAAAATAATAATTAAAATCATATATATTAATAATTAAAATACAAGTGCATCCTGTCTGTATTTTGCTTATGAAGCTGGGTAAACAGCTTTACCCCTTTAAGAACACCAGATCTTTTTCATTTTATGCGCTTTAAATTGTTAAATTTAAATTGTTTCTCCTCTTACTTCAAAAGCCAGAATTTTTTAATTTTCTTCTATTAACATAGCTAATGAAGGGATTTTTTTGTGGGACCCGTTGCAGTTTTGAATTAAGACATTCATTTTATTATGTAATGTACTGAGAAAAGGGAGAAAATGACAAGTGGGGTGAATTGGAGAACAAAAACGTAATTCCGCCACTATTTTTTGTGTTTTCTTTTCATGGCATTCATCCTGCTTTAAAATAAAAACTGGAAACATGATTTTCCAGCTCAGATTATGGCCATACCATATCTTTTTTAATATTTCACTGGCTAAAAAAAATGAAAACCCCTTACTAATTCAGCCTGTGGTTGAATGGCCTTATTTTGTAGACTATAAGATGCACTGGTTTATAAGACACACCCCTAATTTTGGCAAGGAAAATAGGAAAAAAAACATTGTTCTAATAAAATGGAGCTTTTGCGGTTGCTTACATAGGTGGCAGCGGTGGTGGAGCGGTGTCCCAGGTGGCAGGGTAGCTGTTGGCAGAGTGTTTCCAGTACGCTATATGGTAAAATCAATGGTGTCACTCAAAAGTACAAATCGTCCAGCAAAAAAACCATCCCTCACATGGCCATATTGACAGAAAAATTTAAAAGTTATGGCTCTGGGAAAAAAGGGAGCAAAAAAACAAAAATGGAAAATTTCAACGGGAGATTTACGATGCAGGAAAAGAGTACATCTTTTTGCACAGTGACTGGGAGGCTGGGGCTGGTGCTGCCTAAAACGTTGATAAGTAAACAGATTAAGAAACCGACCGACTCCATGGATGGAAGGCTTATGACTTTTAAGGTACCGTCACATTTAGCGACGCTGCAGCGATCTAGACAACGATCCCGATCGCTGCAGCGTCGCTGTGTGGTCGCTGGAGAGCTGTCACACAGACAGCTCTCCAGCGACCAACTATGCGAAGCCCCCTGGTAACCAGGGTAAACATCGGGTTACTAAGCGCAGGGCCGCGCTTAGTAACCCGATGTTTACCCTGGTTACCAGCGTAAACGTAAAAAAAACCAAACACTACATACTTACATTCCGGTGTCTGTCCCCCGGCGCTGTGCTTCTCTGCACTGACTCTGAGCGCCGGCCGGAAAGCACAGCGGTGACGTCACCGCTGTGCTCTGCTTTCCGGCCGGCCGACGCTGACAGTGCAGGGAAGCAGAGCGCCGGGGGACAGACACCGGAATGTATGTATGTAGTGTTTTGTTTTTTTTAAGTTTACGCTGGTAACCAGGGTAAACATCGGGTTACTAAGCGCGGCCCTGCGCTTAGTAACCCGATGTTTACCCTGGTTACCAGTGAAGACACGCCGATTCAGCGATGTCTGCGGGAGTCCAGCAACGAAATAAAGTTCTGGACTTTCTGCTCCGACCAACGATGGCACAGCAGGATCCAGATCGCTGCTGCGTGTCAAACTCAACGATATCGCTATCCAGGACGCTGCAACGTCACAGATCGCTAGCGATATCGTTCAGTGTGACGGTACCTTTACTGACAAGAACGTTACATCGGACAATGATATGTTTATGAAATATCAAAAGTGTATTTTCGTACATATTGAGTAGTTTGGTTATTATTCTCATTTTAACATATTAAAATAAACAATTGAGATGGTAAAATGTACATTTTCATTTATTTCATAATAATTCTGCACAAATAGAAATTCTCCTAAGAAAGACGTCTCACTTTTAGTTTCTTAAATATTCAAATTTATTATCCTTTTGAATTGACCAATAGCACTGTAGTTCTTTAATAATAAAATTAATCATCAAACATACAAATTGCCTAATAATTGTGTACACAGTGTTGAATTATTGTGCTCTTATTAACCTGATATACTGACCTGTGTGATTCTCATCAAAGAAGGCAATCTCCTGTGATACCAGGGATCGAAAGAGAAGATTCCGCATTCGAATATTTAGTCTTGCAAATGTAATGGTAAAAAGGCCACCTCGTACCCCTGCAGAAAATGAGCTTTAAAAAATGATATCACAGTTATGCACTAAAATTAAAAATGGTAATATTATCTTAATTCACAAAAATTCTTTCAAAAGTTAATTGCCCTGAATAATGTGCCTCATAGTGATTTCTGGGGGTTGGGAAGATAACATAGTATTAAAGAATAAACAATATATTTACCGTATATACTCGAGTATAAGCCGAAATTTTCAGCCCATTTTTTTGGGCTGAAAGTCCCCCTCTCGGCTTATACTTGTGTCATACCCAGGGGTCGGCAGGGGAGGGGGAGTGGGGGCTGTCTAATAATACTCACCTACTCCTGGCGCGGTCCCTGGCTTCCCGACACCCCAGCTTCTTCCTGTACTGAGCGGTCACATAGTACCGCTTATTACAGTAATGAATATGCTGATCCACCTCCCATAGGGGTGGAGCCGCATATTCATTACTGTAATGAGCGGTAACGGTGACCGCTCAGTACAGGAAGAAGCTGCAGCACCGGGAAGCAGGGACTGCACCGCGCCAGGAGCAGATGAGTATAATGGGGAGGGGAGCGCTGCACGATATTCACCTGCTCCCCGTTCTGGGCGTTGCTCCATCTTCAGTGTCTTCTGCAGTGACGCTCAGGTCAGAGGGCGCGGTGACGTGGTTAGTGCGCGCCCTCTGCCTGGGCAAGTGTCTGCATGGGGCCATAATCAATATTTGTGCAGCACTATATGGGGCAAGTGTCTGTATGGAGCATCTTATGGGGCCATAACGTTTGTGCAGCACTATATGGGGCAAATATCTTTATGGAGCATTATATTGAGCAAATGTGTCTATGGAGCATCTTATGGGGCCATTATTAACCTTTATGCAGGATTATATGGGGCATATTTTAATATGGAGCATCTTATGGAGCATTATATGGGGCTCTTGATTCAATATGGATATTCAAAAACACAACCTACTGATGTCTCAATTAATTTTACTTTTATTGGCATCTATTTTTATTTTTCACATTTACCAGTAGCTGCTGCATTTCTCACTCTAGGCTTATACTCTAGTCATTATGTTTTCCCAGTTTTTTGTGGCAAAATTAGGGGGTCGGCTTATACTCGGGTCGGCTTATACTCAAGTATATACGGTACATAGCTAGAATAGGGCAGTCTGCAGAATATAATTGCTGTCAAAAGCATAAAACACTCCATTAAAGGGAATCTGGCAGCAGGTTTTGGCTATGTAATCTGAGGACAGCTTGGGTTAGGGGTTAAAACACAGATTTCAACGATGTGTCACTTATCAGGCTGTATGCTGTTTGTTTACTTACAATGAAAATTTTATCTGTAGGACATTATCAATGCCAGGGGACAGCCATGTGAGCCCTGGTCTGACCATGTCCCATCCAGTCATAAGCAGCTCACTATCAATAGACAATGTACACAGAAAGCTGTAGTGTGGACGGGGGTAGCTTTCTGAGCTCTGCTACATGCTACATCTAAAAGCTCTGACTGTGTCACAACTACTGCACCCAGTAATCTAAGTGATATATCGTTGGGTTCAGGGTCTCTTTCTCTACATAATGATGAGGTATTAAAAACCTTCTGACAGATTCCCTTTAAAGTAAGTCAGATTTCAACAGCTTCCTTTTAAAAACTAATCCAGCATATTAATAATGGCACTAATAGAGGAGCTTTATATGGTAAAGCCAACATAATACTCTAGTTTTGAGGCTGTTCAAGCAGCTGAAGAAATTATTGGGCCAGACATCAGCAAATTGCAGGCTGACTTAACAAGTTGCCCGCTAATGCACTCTCGTTCCTCCTAAAAGGGCCAGAATATTATCAGTCACCTCTGCCGCAATGTGTGAATACAGACTAGATTTTATTTAACTATTGTGTGTTTATTCCAATTATAATTCAGCCCTCTTTTTTTACTTCTTTATCATTTGATGCGGCTATAAAAATTATTTTGGAAGAATTTAAATGTTCCTATCACTTGTGTATAATAAATAACACAAAAGAAAAATCTTTTTTTCTCTTGTATAAATTGTCAATTGTTAATCATATTCTATGAAAATCTGGGGAATACAGAAAGTTGTATGTAATCTTACAGACAGAGAAATGGATAGGATCTGCCCTTAAACTTAATAGAAGTTCTACAATGGTTCATGTCTTGTGAATTCTTTTAATATTGCACAGGTTACATTGTTTACACTAAATCAATAATTATCATGTGCTTTCTCTATGGGACACTACCTGTTGGGCTGAAGTTGGGAACACTGTCACCTATGAAAGTCATCTAATATTAGGGCAGGATAGGATGGAGTGTTCATCCTGAGTCCACTTTGTGTCTCTTTCCTAACAGTAAGACTGTTTGTAAAATATTTTTTTTGCTGAGAAATGCAAATAAACTCACTACTTCTTGCTAATGGTCTCACGGTTTTACACAAATGGTGTAGCCAATACCAAGAAGTAATGAATTTTCTACCAATTTCCTATCATGTATTTCACAGCCTCTGTGACTGTAGGGAGTGGCTGCCCCCATTATAGTCCTGATACATCATTTGCATTATTTTTTCCTTTTCTGTCGTGTGGTAGTTGTTGTTGCTGCTTTTGCACCACATTCATCAAAATGGATTCATGAATTTGACGGAAAAATTGAAAATTGGCTTTTTTCTTGTCTTGAACATTTTTTTGCAATTTTTATAATCGAACGTCGCACAAAATTAGTAAAAATCTTGGCTTACTCTGAAATACACTGGGGGACTGGAGTAAAGTTGAGGTAAATTTTACAACTAAAAAGTCGCAATTTACGAATAAGGCCTAAAACATCTGGAATTACTAAACTCATCCCAGGAGTCATTAAAAAAAAAAACAAAAAAAAAACAAGCGCACAATGAATAGGGTGCAAAAAAAAGTACTAGACAAAAAAAGGAGTAAAGGCAATGATGAATCAGGGCCTATATAGTGGGAAAATAAGTACTTGATACACTGTCGACGTTGCAAGATTTCCCATCTACAAAGAATGGAGGTCTGTAATTTTTATTGTAGGCACACTTCAAATGTGAGAGACAATCTTTAAGGCTATGTGCATACGTAGGTGGGATGTCTGTGGATTTTTCCGCACCTGTTTTTGTAAATCCGCAGGTAAACCGCACTGCGGATTACCTGCGGACTTACCGCGGTTTTTGTGCGGATTCCACCTGCGGTTTTACACCTGCGGATTCATATTATGGAGCAGGTGTAAACCGCTGCGGAATCCGCACAAAGAATTGACATGCTGCGGAATGTAAGCCGCTGCCTTTCCGCGCTTTTTTTTCCGCAGCATGTGCACTGTGGATTTGGTTTTCCATAGGTTTACATGGTACTGTAAACTCATGGAAAACTGCTGCAGATCCACAGTATCAAAACCGCTGCGAATCCGCAGCAAAATCCGCAGCGTGTGCAGATACCCTAAAAATATCACATTGTATGACTTTTACATAATTAATTTGAATTATAATGCACGAAAAAAGCATTTCATACAATAGAAAAACAGAACTTAATATTTGGTATAGAAATGTTTGTTTGTAATTACAGTGGTCAGACGTTTCCTGCAGTTCTTTACCACGTTTGCACACACTGCAGCAGGGATTTTGGCCCACTCCTCCATACAGATCTTCTCCAGATCTTTTAGGTTTCAGAGTTGTCACTGGGCAACATTGTGTTTCAGCTCCCTCCAAAGATTTTCTATTGGGTTCAGGAGTGGAGACTGCTAGGCCACTCCAGGACCTTGAAATGCTTTCTACGGAGCCACTCCTTAGTTGCCCTGTGTGTCTCAGGCTACTGCCATGCTGGAAGACCTATAACCTGTAAGGAGGTTGCTGGCTAAAATCTTGCGATACTTGACCCCACCCATCCTTTCTTCAGTACCGTGCAGTTGTGCTGTCCCCTTTGCAGAAAAGCACCCCAAAGTATGATGTTTCCTCCACCATGCTTCATGGTTGGGACAGTGTTCTTGGGGTTGTACTTATCCCTCTTCTTCCTCCAAACATGGCGAGTGGCTCTAATTCCAAAAAGTTTTATTTTGGTCTTATCTGACCACATGACCTTCTACCATGCCTTCTCTGGATCATACAGAGAGTCATTGGCAAACTTAAAATGGGCCTGGATATGTGCTGGCATCAGCAAGCGACCTTGCGTGCCCTGCAGGATTTTAATCAATAGTTTGTTACTAACAGTAATGTTTGAGATTGTGGTCCCAGCTCTCTTCAGGTCATTGACCAGGTCCTCCCGTGTTGTTCTGGGCGGATTCCTGACATTTCTCAGAATCACCCCACAAGGAGAGATCTTGCATGGAGCCCCAAACCAAGGAAGATTACCAGTCATCTTGTGTTTCTCCCATTTTCTAATCATTGTGCCAACAGTTGTTGCCTTCTCACCAAGCTGCTTGCCTATCGTCCTGTAGCCCATCCCAGCCTTGTGCAGGTCTACAATTTTGTCCCTGGTGTCCTTAGATAGCTATTTGGTCTTGGCCATGGTGGAGAGGTTGGATTGTGAGTGATTGACTGAGTGTGTGGACCGGTGTCTTTTATACTGATAATGAGTTCAAACTGGTGCAATTAATACAGGTAATGAGTGCAGACTAGTAGGGCTTCTTACCGAAAAACTAACAGGTTTGTGAGAGCCAGGATTCTTTCTGGTTGGTAGGTGATCAAATACTTATTTCAAGCAATTAAATGCAATTTAATTATTTGAAAATTATACAATTTGATTTTGTCTTTTTTTATTTTTAGATTCTGCCTCTCACAGTTGAATTGTACCTACGATACAAATTACAGACCTCTCCATTTTTTTGTAGGTGGGAAAACTTGCAAGATCGTCAGTGTATCAAATACTTATTTTCCACACTGTATGTATGGCATCAACTTTCTTTTGGTGACCATTTGAAACTTTAGTCCAAGTTCACACCATTTTTTTTTTCTTGTACGTCTAAAAAAGGAAACAGTTCATCAGTGAGATCCGGTTGTTTTTTTTCATTGTGACCCTTTTTTACGTTCCACGTGTCATCACTTTTATAATTTGCAATAAAAAAAACAGTGGAAGTGTCTCAATCTTCTCTTAGCAATGAGTGAAAATTGGGCAGCACATGAATGCAATGATGGTATCTGTATGCAGTCTGGTTTTGTTTCCACTGGCCCATTCACTGCAATAGGGCAGTTTATTCAGCAGATTAGTTCAAAGTAGGACACGTCTTCCTACTTTTTATGCAGACTAGGAATCAGCAGAAAAAAAAACCTGATATGGTAATGAGAGCTTAAGCTGGGCTTACACAAAAGTATTTTTATAGGCCGCATACAGAATTGTGTGAAGCTGGGGCGGGAGCGCGGCAGGGGCATATACCTTATACCACATATCTTACGCCAGTCACTGACTGGAATAAGATTAGTGGCGAAGCGTAAAAAGTCGCACACCATTTTTCAAAGGAGCCCAATTTATTAAGTGGCATGCGACTCTTAATGAATCAAGAGCGTCTGACTCCAGCAAGCCTCTATATGAAGACAGCAGTGGACATTGCCATTATTGATGATTTGGGCTATAGTCCAACATGGGAGAAAGAAAACAGACAGGAATCTGTCAATCAGGTTATGTACAGAAATTGCGTTTACCTTATGAATACTCTTACAAGGCATTGTTCGGTTTAACCAAGTTACAACCTATCTGCAAGATTGTTGATCGGTGGGTGTCTGACCAGCGGCCTGCGCTTCATTCATTCCCTATGGTACGCTCAGCTTTTTCCAGTAGCCCAATATGTAATAAATGGAAATAAATTGGGCATTCGATCAACAAGTTATTGCTTACCGAACAGATAGGTGATAATACCTTATTGTGATGATGGGAGCTATCACTAACTGATTCTGCCCTCTACAGGAGGGTGGTTTCACTGACAAGATTATGTTAAAGCCACATATCAGATGTCTCACAAGCATACAGTTGAAACTAGAAGTTTTCTCAATATCTGACATGAAATCAGAATAAACCTTTCCCGTTTTAGGACAATTAGGATTACCATAATCCTTCTATATTATTTCAAAAGACTCTTTTTCGGTGATTACTTTGTATCTCCGTTCATACTGCACCCACACACACAAATGATACACCATTTGAAAGGTAATCTTTCCCCCTTCAGCAAGAAATTATCCAAACAAACCACACATCCACGATGTTATCACAAAATACATTTTAAACATTAATTTTCATAAAACTGCAGTAAGGAAAAATGACCTGCAGGTGGCACCACACTACCACAAAGCACACTACCACAAAACACACTACCACAAAGCTGAAATAAATCCTAACATTTGCCTTGGGGGCTTTCCAGCTTGCTGAACTCCTTGCCTTGCTGATTTCAGGCAGGTACATATAAAATATTTGCTACATATGTGGAAGTAGAATAAAAGTACATTCCAACAAAAAGAAAATGAAAGTGGCACTCACCCCGATGCTGCTGTCAAATGTAGTCCTTTATTCAAATATATACATGAACAGACGAGAGTTGAGAAGGCGGCTGGTAGTGAGCAGGGTGCGGGAGGGAGACAGGGGGACGACGGCCGTTTCGCGCGTGTGCGCTTCTACGGCTACATGGACCCGTAGAAGCGCACGCGCGCGAAACGGCCGTCGTCCCCCTGTCTCCCTCCCGCACCCTGCTCACTACCAGCCGCCTTCTCAACTCTCGTCTGTTCATGTATATATTTGAATAAAGGACTACATTTGACAGCAGCATCGGGGTGAGTGCCACTTTCATTTTCTTTTTGTTGGAATCAAGACGATATATCTCTTATAGTTGAGCACCACCCACTAAGCTGCGATCTTGGATTATATGCCGTAGCGATCCCATATTAAATCTTACGGCTTAAGAAGCTGAGAAGTGCCTTATGAATGTCTAGTTGCCTTCCCACCTTCTCTTTTTGCATAGAATAAAAGTACAACTTTACCTGTTTAAGACTTCAGCATTAAAACTGAAGATATAAATGAATGCAGCCTATAAGGGACCGGACAGGTTCTGAACCATCAGATTTTCCGTATTATTGGACAGTCATTGAAAAGTCTATCTACCTTCCAAAGTTGCAGCTTATTGGTGACCTAGAGTCACCACTGGTTCCAAGTAAAAAACTGCAGCGTTGACATCACAGACTGTACATTGTTTCCCGATGGGAGAGATTGGTGGAAACAACCTTGCAAAAATTGAAGAAGAAAAAATCCAACCGTAGGGAAAAAAAAGGTAAAATAATCTGCAGCTATCACTTTTTTTTTTTTTTAAAGGGATATTCCCAGCTATTATACAATGGTGTAAATACGCTCAGTTATGGGGTCAATTCTCCTTCATCATTTTTACTGTCAAAGTGGCACTGCTGTACAGAGAGCTGCTCCGATCACATACATAGGGCTGTGCTGCACTTCCCTATACTGCAGATAGATGGCAGTGCTGCTGTGGAGGGGAACAAAATACTGCTGCCCCTGTTCTTTTGCAAGGTCCTGACAATCAGACCCCTTCTGATCAGTAAGTAAAATACCATTATATTTAACTAGATGGCAGCCCGATTCTAAAGAATCGGGAGTCTAGAATCCATATATACTTTATTTATTCAATTGTAAGAATAATACAATTAATAAATAATAGTAAGAAAGAACAAAAATAATAGGCAGTATATGGAGAAAACACCAAACAAAAGTTCAAAATTGGTGTGAAAATGTCACTGAACCACTTCACAACTAAATATATATAGTTTTGGTAAATGGTATTATCATTTTTTTGACGAAATTTGGCAGAAGCTTGAAGAGCAACGTCACTGGGCCCGCCTCCACGCAGTAGAAACTTGCTGTGAGGTAAAAATTCAAAAATCACACCAAAATGGCGGGCGGAGTGTGTCACAGTACGGCACGTTTCTGATTGGTCGCTCGCAGCAGGCAGCAACCAATCAGACACTGGACACTGTTGACGTCACTTATCTCCGGACATTAGCTCCGGACATTAGCTCCGGACATTAGCTCCGGACAGGAAGTTGGCACAAATTGCAGGAAGTAGTATTCTAGGCAATTATATATTAGATGTTGGCGATCTCCTTTAGGCTGCAGTCACACACAACTTATAAAAAATCGGTCCGTTTTACACGGACGAAAATCGCAGAAATGTTCCCTGAACAGTGATCCGTATGTCAACCGTGTGCAGCGAGAGGATGCGATTTTCTCGCATGTAAGCATCCGTGTGACATCCGTATGACACTCGTATGGCGAGATTTTCTCGCCGGCTTGCAAAATGGACATAGAATGGATCCATGGGCCATGGGCTCAAATATTCCTGAAAACATATATACAGTCTATATATATCTAATATATAATTGCCTAGAATACTACTTCCTGCAATTTGTGCCAACTTCCTGTCCGGAGCTAATGTCCGGAGCTAATGTCCGGAGCTAATGTCCGGAGATAAGTGACGTCAACAGTGTCCAGTGTCTGATTGGTTGCCGCCTGCTGCGAGCGACCAATCAGAAACGTGCCGTACTGTGACACACTCCGCCCGCCATTTTGGTGTGATTTTTGAATTTTTACCTCACAGCAAGTTTCTACTGCGTGGAGGCGGGCCCAGTGACGTTGCTCTTCAAGCTCCTGCCGAATTTCGTCAAAAAAATGATAATACCATTTACCAAAACTATATATATTTAGTTGTGAAGTGGTTCAGTGACATTTTCACACCAATTTTGAACTTTTGTTTGGTGTTTTCTCCATATACTGCCTATTATTTTTGTTCTTTCTTACTATTATTTATTAATTGTATTATTCTTACATTTGAATAAATAAAGTATATATGGATTCTAGACTCCCGATTCTTTAGAATCGGGCTGCCATCTAGTATATATATATATATATATATACACACATACATACGTATGTATGTATGTATGTATGTATGTATGTATGTATGTATGTATATATATGTATGTATATATATATATATATATATATATATATATATATATATATATATATATATATATATATATATATATATATATAGTACAGACCAAAAGTTTGGACACACCTTCTCATTTAAAGATTTTTCTGTATTTTCATGACTATGAAAATTGTACATTCACAATGTACATTCACTAAGCATCTCTGGGAACTCCTTCAAGATTGTTGGAAGACCATTCCCGGTGACTACCTCTTGAAGCTCATCAAGAGAATGCCAAGAGTGTGCAAAGCAGTCATCAAAGCAAAAGGTGGCTACTTTGAAGAACCTAGAATATAAGACATAATTTCAGTTGTTTCACACTTTCTTGTTAAGTACGGTATATAATTCCACATGTGTTAATTTATAGTTTTGATGCCTTCAGTGTGAATGTACAATTTTCATAGTAATTGAAATACAGAAAACTCTTTAAATAAGAAGGTGTGTCCAAACGTTTGGTCTGTACTGTGTGTGTGTGTGTGTGTCTATATATATATATATATATATATATATATATATATATATATATATATATATATATATATATATATATATACACAGTCATGGCCAAAAGTATTGACACCCCTGCAATTCTGTCAGATAATATTCATTTTCTTCCTGAAAATGATTGCAAACACAAATTCTTTGGTATTATTATCTTCTTTTCATTTGACTTAAATGAAAAAACACAAAAGAGAATGAAGCAAAAAGCAAAACATTGATCATTTCACACAAAGCTCCAAAAATGGGCCACACAAAAGTATTGGCAACCTCGGCCTAATACTTGGTTGCACAAGCTTTAGCCAAAATAACTGCGACCAACCGCTTCCGGTAACCATCAATGAGTTTCTTACAATGCTCTGCTGGAATTTTAGACCATTCTTCTTTGGCAAACTGCTCCAGGTCCCTGATATTTGAAGGGTGCCTTCTCCAAACTGCCATTTTTAGATCTCTCCACAGGTGTTCTATGGGATTCAGGTCTGGACTCATTGCTGGCCACCTTAGAAGTCTCCAGTGCTTTCTCTCAAACCATTTTCTAGTGCTTTTTGAAGTGTGTTTTGGGTCATTGTCCTGCTGGAAGACCCATGACCTCTGAGGGAGACCCAGCTTTCTCACACTGGGCCCTACATTATGCTGCAAAATTTGTTGGTAGTCTTCAGACTTCATAATGCCATGCACACGGTCAAGCAGTCCAGTGCCAGAGGCAGCAAAGCAACCCCAAAACATCAGGGAACCTCTGTCATGTTTGACTATAGGGACCGTGTTCTTTTCTTTAAATGCCTCTTTTTTTCTCCTGTAAACTCTATGTTGATACCTTTGCCAAAAAAGCTCTACTTTTGTCTCATCTGACCAGAGAACATTCTTCCAAAACATTTTAGGCTTTTTAAGGTAAGTTTTGGCAAAATCCAGCCTGGCTATTTTATGTCTTGGGGTAAGAAGTGGGGTCTTCCTGGGTCTCCTACCATACAGTCCCTTTTCATTCAGATGCCGACGGATAGTACGGGTTGACACTGTTGTACCCTCGGACTGCAGGGCAGCTTGAACTTATTTGGATGTTAGTCGAGGTTCTGGGAACTTTTCAGAATATTTTCCCATGCTCGAGTTCATATGAGTTCATCCAGCAGAGGGAGCATCACCGCGACTCGAGGTAACTACAGTACATTCCCCTGCATTTCATTCATTCACCAAGTTTTACAGGCAGGGGCGGCTGGATTAGCAGGCTCCTGCGTGTAAAATGATTTAACCCCTTCAGATGGATTTACAGTGTGGGACAAGACTGTAACGACAGCAGGTATGGAATACTGCTGTTTGTTTTTTTAACTTTGTTTCAGGTGACAAGTGTCTTCAGGTGGATTAAGAGTATAGTAAAATATTAAAACACCCTGTGTCTTTATTTCATTAAAATACTTTTGTGTGTTTTATTAACCATTTCATACTATTGGATTAATAATGGATAGGTGTCATAATTGACCCCTCTCCATTATTAACCTGGCTTAATGTCACCTTACAATAGCAAGGTGACATTAACCCTTCATTACCCCATATCCCACCGCTACACGGGAGTGGGAAGAGAGTGGCCAAGTGCCAGAATAGGCACATCTTACAGATGTGCTTTTTCTGGGGTGGCTGGGGGCAGATGTTATTAGCCAGGGAGGGTCCTATATCCATGGTCCCTCTCTAGGCTATTAATATCTGCCCTCAGTCACTGGCTTTCCCACTCTGGCGGAGAAAATTGCGCGGGAGCCCACGCCAATTTTTTCCGGGATTTAACCCTTTCATTTAATAGCTAGAGACCCCAAATTTGACACAAAGACACTTCTTACATTACTAAAGAGGAATATGTAATAAAAGAAGGGATGAGATGGTTTACTGTTTACTGATGGTTTAATGTGTGTCTCACTGACATTATATATATATATATATATATATATATATATATATATATATATATATATATATATATATATATATTTATATTAGACTGTACATATGTTTTTAAGAATATTTGAGCCGATGGTTCATGATATGTCCATTTTGCAAGCCTGCGAGAAAAAAATCACCGTACGGAAGCCATACGGATGACACACGGATAAATTTGTGCGTAAAAATCGCATCCTCGCATTGAATACGGAACAGTGTTTTGGGACAATTACTGCGTATTACGGGCGTAAAAATCGGGCCGTATTTACTTACGCCTAGTGTGACGCCGGCCTTTTTTTGGCCACATCTGAGTTAATTAGAGACATACCTGTGGATGTATTTTAATGCACACCTGAAACACACTGCTTGGGGCAGGAGGCGGAGTCTCTAGTGAACGCTATAACACAGCAGGCTCAATTTGACGTATATCATTCACTTTATTCTTGGGTCTTGTTTGCTTATGTGCCAAATATTTATCCTCACAGCAATGGATCTCTGATATAGATTTAATTTGTGCTCTTATTTGCAAATTTTGGTGGTCATTTCCACACAAGCATAAGCACTTTATACTCCTGTCACACATAGCCACCTGGTTGATTGTTATATATAGATTCATTTGCTGTTTAGTGGCTCTTTAGCTCTCATTATTCTGGAATTTGGCAAATATTTATTCTGATTTCATATCAGATATTGAGAAAAACATGCATGTGTCTTTTTATATAGTGTATGTAAACTTCTAGTTTCAACTGTATATACATACTCTATATCAGAAACAAAATAAAAAGCATTACTAATCTATTTCTAGTTCAAAGTAAACCAATCTTTTTTGAGGAAAGGCCTAAGGGCAGTCCCAAACGTCCAGATAATTGTGGTACCGGAAAAAATCGGTACCGGAATTATCCGTGTCCGTGTGCCCTACGTTTCTGTGGTACATCAGTGTGGCACACGTGTGCCGCCCGTGTGCCCACTGGGTACCACACGCACGGTGCTGGGTACCACACGTACCAGCATCTGGTGCTGAAGCTGCGATTCATATGTTCCCTGCAGCAGCGTTTGCTGCAGGGAACATATGAATATTAGTGTTTAAAATGCAGATCCAGGTCCCCCCCCTCCCACCCCCCGTGCGCCCCTTCCCCCGCTAGGATTAAAATACTCACCTAGGTTCCGGATCCATTGACTTTAATGGGTCCGTGTAATCCGTGCGCTCCCACGAACACTGACATGTCTCCGTGTTTGGCACACGGAGACACGGTCCGCAAAAAATCAATGACATCTGAAAAGATGCATTGATTTTTATGTGTCTACGTGTGTCAGTGTCTCAGGTACGTGAGGAAACTGACACCTCACGTACCGGAGACACTGACGTGTGAGACTGGCCTAAGGCTGGAATCGTGAGAAAGTATAACATCAGATGCGATATGCTACTGACCCTCGGCTCCTGCTCTGCTGTGAGTGTGATCTGACTGTCAGTGCTCTGTGCTCCCATCCTCTCATATCAGAGAACAACAGCAACTGTGCAGAGGAGACGGAGAAAGTAATTTCTCCATCTCCTCCATGGCCTATCTTGTCGAATATCGAACTGCACTGGGATGACATCCGAGTGCAGTCCGATGTTTCACACGCACCCATAGATTTGTAAGGGTGTGTGTGATCCGAGTCTCGCTACCAATCACAGCATACTGCCATTGTTTTCTCATGCGGAATCTGTAATAATGATGGACTGCTCTGATACGTTCCTACTCCTAAAGACAAGAATCATGCTATGTGTTTAGCGTGATGGGGTTTTACAAGTAACGTGTTATGGTAATGTACAGCATGTAAGTAATGTAAAGTTAAGGTACCGTTACACTAAACGACTTACCAACGATCACGACCAGCGATACGACCTGGCCGTGATCGTTGGTAAGTCGTTGTGTGGTCGCTGGGGAGCTATCACACAGACAGCTCTCTCCAGCGACCAACGATCAGGGGAAAGACTTCGGCATCGTTGAAACGGTCTTCAACGATGCCGAAGTCCCCTTGCAGCACCCGGGTAACCAGGGTAAACATCGGGTTACTAAGTGCAGGGCCGCGCTTAGTAACCCGATATTTATCCTGGTTACCATTGTAAAAGTTAAAAAAACAGTACATACTCACATTCCGATGTCTGTCACGTCCCCCGCCGTCAGCTTCCCGCACTGACTGTGTCAGCGCCGGCCGTAAAGCAGAGCACAGCGGTGACGTCACCGCTGTGTTCTGCTTTATGGCGGCGCTGACAGTCAGTGCAGGGAAGTTGACGGCGGGTGACGTGACAGACATTGGAATGTGAGTATGTACTGGTTTTTTTTTTTACTTTTACAATGGTAACCAGGGTAAATATCGGGTTACTAAGCGCGGCCCTGCGCTTAGTAACCCGATATTTACCCTGGTTACAAGTGAACACATCGCTGGATCGGCGTCACACATGCTGATCCAGCAATGACAGCGGGTGATCAGCAACCAAAAAAAGGTCCTGATCATTCCCCAACGACCAACGATCTCCAAGCAGGGGCCTGATCGTTGGTCGCTGCCACACATAACGAGATCGTTAGCGGGATCGTTGCTACGTCACAAAAAGCGTGACGTTGCCACGATATCGTTAACGATATCGTTATGTGTGAAGGTACCTTTAATGTATAATAAGGGAAGTGCATAGTGCAGGATAGGCACTGGATTATATTAAGGATAAGATAAGTACTGTTTATATAGTAAGTGGTTTAACAGCAGTATAGAACATAGGATAAGAACAATAGGTGGTTAATCCTACAAGATAGGACATAGATAATAATAGCCCAGTGGGTGGTAACTAGTGTTAATTAAAGGTGGGCAACTTCCTAGTAGTGACAGGAGATAGGGAAGTTTAAAGGTACCTTCACACATAACGATTTCATTAACGATATCGTTGCAATGTCACGCTTTTTGTGACGTAGCAACGATCCCGCTAACGATCTCGTTATGTGTGACAGCGACCAACGATCAGGCCCCTACTGGGAGATCGTTGGTCGTTGGGGAATGATCAGGACCTTTTTTTGGTCGCTGATCTCCCGCTGTCATCGCTGGATCGGCGTGTGTGACGCCGATCCAGCGATGTGTTCACTTGTAACCAGGGTAAATATCGGGTTACTAAGCGCAGGGCCGCGCTTAGTAACCCGATATTTACCCTGGTTACCATTGTAAAAGTAAAAACAAAAAAAACAGTACATACTCACATTCTGATGTCTGTCACGTCCCCCGGCGTCAGCTTCCCTGCACTGACTGTCAGCTCCGGCCTTAAAGCAGAGCACAGCGGTGACATCACTGCTGTGCTCTGCTTTACGGCCGGCGCTGACACAGTCAGTGCGGGAAGCTGACGGCGGGGGACGTGACAGACATCGGAATGTGAGTATGTACTGTTTTTTTTTTAACTTTTACAATGGTAACCAGGGTAGATATAGGGTTACTAAGCATGGCCCTGCACTTAATAACCCGATGGTTACCCTGGTTACCCGGGGACTTCGGCATCGTTGAAGACAGTTTCAACGATGCCGAAGTCGTTCCCCTGATCGTTGGTCGCTGGAGAGAGCTGTCTGTGTGACAGCTCCCCAGCGACCACACAAGGACTTACCAACGATCACGGCCAGGTCGTATCGCTGGTCGTGATCGTTGGTAAGTCGTTTAGTGTAACGGTACCTTAAGTCCAGTGGGCTCCTAAGTAATAATAATAATAATAATAATAAGAATCTTTATTTATATAGTGCCAACTTATTCCGCAGCACTTTACATTTTCAAACACAACAGTCATAAGTAACAAAATTAACAATACAATAATTAAAGCGAAATAAGACGACCCTGCTTGTGAGAGCTTACAATCTACAATGAGGTGGGGGAGATACAAAGCACAGGTGTGTATTTACAATGATGTATTTACAATGATGGTCCAGCCATCTTCAGGGGGTGGGGGATAGATGGAGATAGTGAATGGGCTACACACAAACATAAAATGACTTTGATTAAGGAACTTGATTGGCCGCTCTGAACAAACGTGTTTTGAGCAAGCGCCTAAAACTATGCAAATTTTGGATGGTCCTAATATCTTGGGGTAGAGCATTCCGGAGGATTGGCGCAGTACGGGAGAAGTCTTGGAGTCGGGAGTGGGAGGTATGGATTAGTGCAGAGGTTAGTCGAAAGTCATTTGCAGAGCGCAGCGGTCGGTTAGGCCAATAGACAGAAATGAGGGAGGAGATGTAAGGGGGTGCCGAACTGTGGAGAGCTTTGTGGGTGAGAACAAGTACTATGAATTGTATCCTGTAATGAATGGGCAGCCAGTGTAACGATTTGCGAAGAGCGGACGCGTCCGAGTAACGATTAGCCAGATGGACGACCCTGGCTGCTGCATTAAGGATGGACTGGAGAGGGGAAAGTCGAGTGAGGCAGAGGCCAATTAATAGAGCGTTACAGTAGTCCAGGGGGGAGTGGATCAGGGCGACAGTGAGGGTTTTTGTTGTTTCCATGGTGAGAAAAGGGCGGATTCTAGAGATGTTCTTTAGGTGTAAGCGGCACGAGCGGGCAAGAGATTGTATATGGGAGGTGAAGGAGAGATCGGAGTCAAACATTACACCCAGACAGCGCGCCTGCTGCTGGGGTGTTATTATGGTGCCACCCACGGAGAAGGAAATGTCAGATTTAGGGAGGTTGGTAGATGGCGGGAGTAGAAGAAGTTCAGTTTGGAAGAGGTTGAGTTTCAGATAGAGAGCGGACATGATGTTGGAGACTGCAGACAGTCAGTGGCGTTCTGTAGTGCAGTGGGGGTAAGGTCAGGGAATGACATGTATAGTTGTGTGTCATCAGCATAAAGATGTTACTGAATGCCTGAACGGTCTGTCCAATTGGGGCTGTGTAGAGGGAGAAGAAAAGGGGGCCAAGGACTGAGCCCTGAGGTACCCCGACAGTGAGAGGAAGAGGAGATGAAGGGGAGCCAGAGAACAGAACACTGAAGAAGTGGTCAGAAAGATAGGAAGAGAACCAGGAGAGAGCAGTGTCCTTAATGCCTAGTGACTGGAGCCTAGAGAGTAGAATAGGGTGGTCAACAGTGTCGAAAGCTGCAGAAAGGTCGAGAAGAATGAGCAGAGAGTGGTCACCGTTACGTTTTGCTGTCAGAAGGTCATTGGTCACTTTGATGAGTGCAGTGTCGGTCGAATGTAGGGGGCGGAGACCGGACTGTGAAGGGTCTAGGAGGGAGTGAGTGGAGAGGTAACGGGTAAGGCGGGAGTAGACCAGGCGCTCCAAGAGTTTAGAGATGAAGGGGAGATTGGAGACTGGTCTGTAGTTGTTTGTGCAGGATGGGTCGAGAGCGGGTTTCTTTAGTAATGGCGTAAAGATAGAGTGTTTGAAGGAGGAGGGGAAAATGCAAAGAGGAGAGGGAGAGATTAAAGATTGAAAGATTGTAGTTAGGTGAGTTGTGACGACTGGAGAGAGACTGAAGGAGGTGTGAGGGAATGGGGTCGGTGGTGCATGTAGTCGGACGAGAAGAGGAGAGGAGCCTGGAGGCTTCTTCTGTGATGGGATCGAATGTGGAGAGTGAGCCAGGGGAAATGCAGGGAGGGATGGGAGTCACGAACTTAGTGATTTGGGAGCGGATTTCCTGACGGATATTGTCTATTTTCTCTATAAAGTGGGAGGCCAGGTCATTAGCACAAATGTCTGGGATAGGGGCTTTTGCTTTTGGCCTGAGGAGGGAGTGAAAGGTACCAAAAAGTTTCTTGGGGTTTTTGGCTAGTGAGGAGATCAGGGTGGTGAAGTAGGTCTGTTTGGCGAGGTGAAGGGCAGAGTTATAGGTCCTTAACATAAATTTGAAGCGTATGAAGTCTTCTGTTGTGCGAGTTTTCCTCCATAAGTGTTCAGCACACCTAAAGCATCGCTGGAGAAATCGGGTTTGCGATGTGAGCCAGGGCTGTTTCACTCTGTGTTTGGAAATTCTGAGGGGAGCTACATGGTCAAGGGTGCTTCTAAGAGTGTCATTGGAGTGATGTACAACCAGATCAGGACAGGAAAAAGAGGAGATTGGGGACAGTGATGAGTGTAAAGGTACCGTCACACTGAACGATATCGTTAACGATATCGTTGCTTTTTGTGACGTAGCAACGATATCGTTAAGGAAATCGTTCTGTGTGACAGCGACCAACGATCAGGCCCCTGCTGGGAGATCGTTGGTCGCTGAGGAAAGTCCAGCACTTTATTTCGTCGCTGGACTTCCCGCTGACATCGCTGGATCGGCGTGTGTGACACCGATCCAGCGATGTCTTCACTAGTAACCAGGGTAAACATCGGGTTACTAAGTGCAGGGCCGCGCTTAGTAACCCAATGTTTACCCTGGTTACCATCCTAAAAGTAAAAAAAAACAAACGCTTCATACTTACCTTCCGCTGTCTGTCCCTCGGCGCTGTGCTTTCCTGCACTCACTGTGAGCACAGCGGCGGGAAAGCACAGCGGTGACGTCACCGCTCTGCTTTCCGGCCGCTGGGCTTACACAGGGCAGAGAAGCAGAGCACCGAGGGACAGACAGCGGAAGGTAAGTATGAAGCGTTTGTTTTTTTTTACTTTTAGGATGGTAACCAGGGTAAACATCGGGTTACTAAGCGCGGCCCTGCACTTAGTAACCCGATGTTTACCATGGTTACCGGCATCGTTGGTCGCTGGAGAGCTGTCTGTGTGACAGCTCTCCAGCGACGAAACAGCGACGCTGCAGCGATCCGGATCGTTGTCGGTATCGCTGCAGCGTCGCTCAGTGTGACGGTACCCTAAGGAGTATGAAAGTGTATGAGGGTTAATGGCTTGTAGATTTCTGAATGTATGGTAGGTAGGAGTGTGCTGGGGTGGGCAAGGATTTGTGAGTGTGAAGGAGAGAATGTGGTTAGTGACAGAAGCTGGGATGCAGATGTGGAAGTGGGGCTGTTAGTGGGGATGTTGAAGTCTCCCAGGATAAGGGTTGGTAGTTCTGAGGATATGAAGTGCGGCAGCCAGGCAGAGAAATAGTCCAGGAAGTGGGTGGGTGAGCCTGGGGGCCGGTATATGACCGCTACTCTGAGGGAGAGGGGACGAAAGAGCCTGATGGTGTGGACCTCAAAAGAAGGGAATGAGAGATGGGACTAGGGGGATGACCTGGAAGGTGCATTGTGGGGAGAGAAGTATGCCGACTCCACCATCATGTCTGTTTGTGGGTCTCGGGGAATGCGACAATTGTAAGCCACCATGGGAAATGGCAGCAAGAGAGACAGTGTCAGAATCCTGAATCCAGGTTTCCGTGAGGGCTAACAGATTCAGGAAGTTTTTCAGAAAGTAATTGTGTAGGAATGGAAGCTTGTTACATACAGACCGTGGATTCCAAAGGGCACAATTAAAAGAAGAAGATGAAGGAGTGCAATTAATATTAGTAAGATTATTAAGGTTTCGGTGTGAGGTTGGTGGATGGTGGACCAGGGTTGGGGGAGATGTCCCCTGAAATCAGTAGGAGTAGGAAGATAAAAAGCAAGTAGTTTTTGTATGAAGTTATTTTTGTGCAGAGTGTTTGGGCAAGATGGACTGAGGTTTTGAGGTTTTTCAGGAAGGTGAGAAGTGCATGGGAGCTGTACATGGGAGAGGGAAGGAGTGAGGAGCTGATGTATATGAGTCGTGATGGAGGGGGGATTGGGCGGTGAAAGTGGATTGCAAGGAAACACAGGAGGATAGGAATAAAGCACATGGATAGATGGGAGAGCAGAGTGTGGGTTACGTGATTCCTGCCCTGACTAACTGCCATGGAATAACTGCTGTATCACGATGCTTAGCTTCGTGACGCTTTGCTTCTGAGACGCTTGCGTGCACCCCCATATGCGTGCACCCCTAAGGATGTTTCTAAATTTATAGTCCAGACTGCTGGGTCAGAAGAGATGGATTGGGTCAGAAGGTCAGAATGTGTCTACCATTTGAGGCAGTAGGACGCCATACTGGAATCCTAAGCGTACTCTTATGTCACACCTGGAGGTCATAGGGGTCTCCGGGCCCATCGTGTGCTTTGGCATACAGGGGAAGATGAATAGGGACCAGCCAATATGGAAGATAATGGATCCCGGGTTCACTGCTGAACGAGAAGGGAAAACCCTGGGGCTAACAGAGCCAGTGGGTGAACGAAGCCTCAGGGAGGAACGAATGCTAGGGCTGAAGATGTATTGTGTAAGGAAGTAAGGAATAAGCAGTGCTTTGCTATACCCCACATGTTATCACTTTATGAACTTGAACTAACAAGTAAACATTTGCTTGTTGCAATGAACTTGGTGTCCCATGAATTATGTGCGGCGGCTCCTGAGGATGGAGACTGGGGAGGACTGCGGCCTACAAGCGAGTGTAATGCACACCTGACAGCACACTGGGACACCGTTTGCCTGTAACGTGCTAGTGCGTAATTGGACAGCAGCATGGTCTCGACTACGGCTCTTGCACAATTTACAAATCGGCAAGAGAAAATAATCACTGATCTGTACTGCCCCATAAGTATAACACTGGGCCGAGTGCTATCCGATAAAACATCAGATAAGAACTCAGCCGTATTAAATGCTCATGTGACCCCGGCCTAATACTACAGATAGTACACTATGCTATGTGGTTCATCAGTATATCACACCAGAGAAAGAGTTAGAAAGTTACCTCAACACAGCCAGGATTGATAGTATTACAACCGCGCTGGAAAACTGTTTCAAACTTCTTTGGACGACAATGCCATCTATGACCAGTCCTGTGTAATATGGACTAAATATTTCTCCTGCGATAAAGGAAAACTACATTTGTAAATTGACAACTAGCCCCCAACAAAAGGCTTCAGTTTGTGGTCCCGGCTGCGAAAGCAATATTTTAAAGAGCAGTTCCATCATGAAATGATATCCCGTTCACAGATAAATTGTTCATGGTCTCATACCAAGACTTGATCCACAATCATGATCCAATTGGGTAAAGCTCTACATGAAAATATATTTCTGCACAGGCTGAGTAGTCTTTTCCCCATTATTGTATATTCACATAGCGTTTTAGCCAGGGGCAAACACCAACAGAAAGGGCTGCTGTGCAAGGACAGTATATGGGCCTTTTACAGTCCAATAGCTTTGCTATGATAGAAGCCCCTTGCTGTTTTGGAGATGGAGGTGGAACCCTTTACCTCTTGGGTGAGGCATCAGCTATGATATGTTCTACCCTGGTTTTAGCGGTCAGTGCCTCAGTCGGGACTTATGTCTGAAGCCCTGGAAATAGGGATTTTTGTCTACTCACCTTAAAATCCTTTTCTCCAAGCCATTCATTGGGGGACAACACAGACCGTGGGTGTATGCTGCTGCCACTAAGTGAAACAAAGAAAGTTAGCTCCTCCTCTGCAGTATACACCCTCCTGCTGGCTCTCAGCTAACCAGTTTGGTGCAAAAGCAGTAGGAGATCAATAACAACATATGAGCATATAACATGTCATATTATATATGAGAGTATAGCATGTCAAATTATAAAACAAGCACAAGCTAATAGGGTGGGAGCTGTGTCCCCCAATAAATGGCTCGGAGCAGGGCCGGTTTTAGACAAAGTGGGGCCCTAGGCAAAAATTTAAAGTGGGGGCCCCAAATGATAACATTGCACTGTGGGGCAGGGCATTTTACCTGCAGATTTTTAGGAATCTGCGTGGAAAAATCCGCAGCAGATTCCGCAACGTGTGCACATAGCCTCATTGTTCCACTGCTGTTTCTGCATTACAAATACTGACCTAAGGCCATGTTCACACCATCCTTTTTTTCATGCGGAATAGCCGCGATTTTCCCGCTGCGGGTCCGCAGCTGTTTTCCATGCAGGGTACATTACAATGTACCCTATGGAAAACAGGAACTGCTGTGCCCACATTGCGGAAAATCGCGAAAAAAGCCGCGCTGAATTGCCGCGGTAAAAAAGAAGTACCATGTCACTTTTTGCGGAACTGCAGCGGTTCTGCACCCATAGACCTCCATTGTGAGGTCAAACCCGCAGTAAAACCCGCAGTTTGTGGTGTAGAACCGCTGCAGTGTGGCTGCCCCCCGTGCCCCAATCCCACCCCCCCATGCTCCGATGCCACCCCCGTGCTCCGACGCCCCACCCCCCCGTGCCCTAATCTCCCCTCCTTATACTTACCCGGCCTCCCGGTGTCCGTCCGGCCGTCTTCTCCCTGGGCGCCGCCATCTTGCAAAATGGCGGGCGCATGCGCAGTGCGCCCGCCGAATCTGCCGGCCGGCAGATTCGTTCCAAAGTGCATTTTGATCACTGAGATATAACCTATCTCAGTGATCAAAATAAAAAAAATAGTAAATGACCCCCCCCCCCCCCCCTTTGTCACCCCCATAGGTAGGGACAATAAAAAAAATTAAGAATTTTTTTTTTTTTTTTTCCCCCACTAAGGTTAGAATAGGGTTAGGGGTAGGGGTTAGGGGTAGGGTTAAGGGTAGGGTTAAGGTTAGGGGTAGGGTTAGGGTATTTTCAGCCATTTTAACCCTAAAAAACTTCCTAGAAAACACACAGACTCTGCATAGAAAACTGCATCAAAAAAACGCATCAAAAAACGCATCAAAAAAGCACCAAAAAAGCACCGAAAAAAGGACCTGCGTTTTCTGCCAAGAGCTGCGGTTTTTAGTCCTGAAAAAAAAGGAGGGAAATCAGGAACGTGTGAACATAGCCTAATGGTTTAATTTACCAAAACCACTTAAAAAATTGCAGTGAAAAATGCCGTTGCAATATCTGCAGCTTTTTTATTCTTTCATTGCTTTCTACGGGTAAAAACACACTGAAAGAAGTGACACGCCACAGATTTAAAAAGTGCTAGTTCTGGCAGCTTTTCGCCATGTTCATATGCAGAATTTTTGCAGCTCTTTCTTCTGCAAATAAGAAGTTTATAGCATTTTACAGCACAAGCAAAAACTGAGATTTTCAGAAATCTCCTGCACACCTTTTTATTTTCCCCTGACTGAATTTCACAACTGTAGTGCTTTTTTACATCTGCACGTGTCACTTCTTTCAGCAATTTTTTTAACTCCTAGAAAGCAATGAAAAAGTAAAAAAAATGCTGAAAATGTTGCAACGTTGTTTTTCGCTGCGTTTTTTGTGAATAACACTAACTTTATTAACCCCTTAGTGACAGAGCCAATTTGGTACTTAATGACCGAGCCAATTTTTGCAATTCTGACCACTGTCACTTTATGAGGTTATAACTCTGGAACGCTTCAACGGATCCCGCTGATTCTGAGATTGTTTTTTCGTGACATATTGTAATTCATGTTAGTGGTAACATTTCTTCGATATTACTTGCGATTATTTATGAAAAAAACGGAAATATGGCGAAAATTTTTAAAATTTTGCAATTTTCAAAATTTGTATTTTTATGCCCTTAAATCAGAGAGATATGTCATGAAAAATAGTTAATAAATAACATTTCCCACATGTCTACTTTACATCAGCACAATTTTGGAACCTAAATTTTTTTTTGTTAGGGAGTTATAAGGGTTAAAAGTTGACCAGCAATTTCTCATTTTTACAACACCATTTTTTTTTAGGGACCACATCACATTTGAAGTCATTTTGAGGGGTCTATATGATAGAAAATAACGAAGTGTGACACCATTCTAAAAACTACACCCCTCAAGGTTCTCAAAACCACATTCAAGAAGTTTATTAACCCTTTACGTGCTTCACAGGAACTGAAACAATGTGGAAGGAAAAAATGAACATTTAACTTTTTTTTGCAAACATCTTAATTCAGAACCATTTTTTTTTATTTTCACATGTGTAAAAACAGAAATGTAACCATAAATTTTGTTATGCAATTTCTCCTGAATACGCCAATACCCCATATGTGGGGGTAAACCACTTTTTGGACGCACCGCAGAACTTAGAAGTGAAGGAGCGCCGTTTTACTTTTTCAATGTAGAATTGGCTGGAATTGAGATTGGACGCCATGTCGTGTTTGGAGAGCCCCTGATGTGCCTAAACAGTGGAAATCCCCCACAAGTGACCCCATTTTGGAAACTAGACCCCCCATGGAACTTATCTAGATGTGTGGTGAGCACTTTGAACCCCCATGTGCTTCACAGAAGTTTATAACGTAGAGCCCTGAAAAAAAAAAATCGCATTTTTCTACAAAAATGATCTTTTTGCCCACAAATTTTTATTTTCACAAGGGTAACAGGAGAAATTAGACCACAAAAGTTGTTGTGCAATTTCTCCTGAGTACCTCGATACCCAATATGTGGGGGTAAACCACTGTTTGGGCGCACCGCAGAGCTTGGAAGAGAAGGAGTGCCGTTTTACTTTTTCAATGTAGAATTGGCTGGAATTAAGATCGGACGCCATGTCGCATTTGGAGAGCCCCTGATGTGCCTAAACAGTAGAAATCCCCCACAAGTGACCCCATTTTGGAAACTAGACCCCCCATGGAACTTATGTAGATGTGTGGTGAGAACTTTGAATGCCCAAGTGCTTCACAGAAGTTTATAATGCAGAGTCATGAAAATAAAAAATATTTTTTTTTTCCACAAAAAAGATTTTTTAGCCCCCAAGTTTTTATTTTCACAAGGGTAACAAGAAAAATTGGACCGCAAAAGTTGTTGTCCAATTTGTCCTGAGTATGCTGGTACCCCATATGTGGGGGTAAACCACTGTTTAGGCGCACGGCAGAGCTCGGAAGGAAGGAGCGCCGTTTTGGAATGCAGACTTTGATAGAATGGTCTGCGAGCATTATGTTGCGTTTGCAGAGCCCCTGATGTACCTAACCAGTAGAAACCCTCCACAAGTGACCCCATTTTGGAAACTAGACCCCCCAAGGAACTTATCTAGATGTGTGGTGAGAACTTTGAATGCCCAAGTGCTTCACAGAAGTTTAGAATGCAGAGTCGTGAAAATAAAAAAATATATTTTTTTCCACAAAAAAGATATTGTAGCCCCTAAGTTTTTATTTTCACAAGGGTAACAGGAGAAATTGGACTGCAATAGTTGTTGTCCAATTTATCCCGAGTACGCTGATGCCCCATATGTGGGGGTAACCCACTGTTTGGGCGCATGGCAGAGCTCAGAAGGGAGGGAGCACCATTTCACTTTTTGAGCTCAAAATTGGCTATCGTGTTTGGAGACCCCCTGATGTACCTAAACAGTGGAAACCCCCCAATTCTAGCTCCAACCCAACTCCAACACACCCCTAACCCTAATCCCAACCTGATCCATAATCCTAATCACTAACCCTAACGATAATCACAACCCTTACCCCAAAACAACCCTAATGTCAACCCTAACCATAACCCTAATCAAAACCCTAAATCCAACACACCCCTAATCCTAATCTCAACCCTAACCTCAAACCTAACCTTAATCCCAATACACCCCTAATCACAACCCTAACCTTAACCCTAATCCCAAGCATAACCCTAATGCCAACCCTAACCCTAATACCAACCCTAATCCAAACCCTAACCCTAATCCCAACTCTAACCCTAACTTTAGCCCCAACCCTAGCCCTAACTTTAGCCCCAACCCTAACCCTAGCCCTAAGGCTACTTTCACACTTGCGTCATTTGGCATCCGTCGCAATCCGTAGTTTTGGACAAGAAACGGATCCTGCAAATGTGCCCGCAGGATGCGTTTTTTGCCCATAGACTTGTATTGCCGACGGATCGTGACGGATGGCCACACGTCGCGTCCGTCGTGCACTGGATCAGTTGTGTTTTGGCGGACCGTCGGCACAAAAAAAGTCCAATGAAACGTTTTTTTGTACGTCGCATCCGCCATTTCTGACCGCGCATGCGTGGCCGTAACTCCGCCCCCTCCTCCCCAGGACATAGATTGGGCAGCGGCTGCATTGAAAAACTACATCCGCTGCCCACGTTGTGCACAATTTTCACAACGTGCGTCGGTATGTCGGGCCAACGCATTGCGACGGCCCCGTACCGATGTAAGTGTGAAAGAAGCCTAACCCTAAATTTAGCCCCAACCCTAAATTTAGCCCTAGCCCTAACCCTAGCCCTACCCCTAGCCCTAACCCTACCCCTAACCCTAGCCCTACCCCTAGCCCTAACCCTAACACTACCCCTAACCCTAATTTTAGCCCCAACTGCTGTTCTCCTGCCGGCCAGCAGATGGAGACAGATGGCGGGCGCACTGCGCATGCGCCCGCCATTTTCTTTTCCCCGGCGGCCAGGAGGAGCAGCAGGAGGATCCAGGTACACAGGTGAGTATGCTAGGGTCCCCGAATCCCCCTATTTCTCTGTCCTCTGATGTGCGATCACATCAGAGGACAGAGAATTACACTTTACTTTTTTTTTTCTTGCGGTCGCCGGTAAACAGTTAATTACCGGCGATCGCAAAACAGGGGTCGGTAAAACCGACCCCGATCATGTTCTTTGGGGTCTCGGCTACCTCCGGCAGCCGAGACCCCAAAGATTCCCCCGGTGCCGGCCGGCGGGCGCACGCGACCGCCATTTTGAAGATGGCGGCGCCCACCGGGAGACACGAGGAGCATCGGGGGAGATAGGTAAGTATTGGGGGGCTACCTGGGACCCCTTTTCTCTGTCCTCCGATGTGCGATCACATCGGAGGACAGAGAAATTAAAAAGAGATCGCGGTTTGTTTTTTTTTGCGATCGCCGATAAATGGTTAATTACCGGCGATCGCAAATGCGGGGTCGGTTAAAAACCCCCCGAATCATGTTCTCTGGGGTCTCGGCTACCCCCGGCAGCCGAGACCCCGGAGAAAATCCGACTCTGGGGGGGCGCTATTTACTTTTTCCACAGCGCCGTTAATTAACGGCGCTGTGGTTTAAGTACCCTTAGCGGCCGCCGTTAAAAGGCGTATCGGCGGTCGCTAAGGGGTTAAACATGTACTGTAGACAAAATGCATACTGTAAAAAACAAACAGCAAAAGTTCTAAGGGTATGTGTCAACAATCAGAAAACGCTGCAGGTCGGCTGCTGTGTACTTGTGCAGCGTCCAACCCGCAGCGGCCAGATGTTTCAGTATAGTGGATGGGATTTCAAGAAATTCAATCTCTACTATGCATGCACTATCACCTGCACCTCACCCGCAGAGACGGACATGGGGCGCGTCTGTCCAGGCTGCAGCATGTCAATTTATATGGCGTAAACGTGAGTCTCCGCAAGAGAAATCTCACCCCTGCAATGTATAGGACGCAGGGATTCCGCACAGATCAATGAACACACGCGGAATCACCTGTGTTCAAAAGATGACAGCACTTTGGACGTAGCACATGTCCGCTGCATCCAAAGGGCTGCCATTTCCAGATCATCTGCACATACCCTAAAAAATTGGTGTTTTGAAAGCAGTGTTTTTATTGCCAAGAGAGCAGGCTTTGGCTGCAAAAAAAAAAAAAATTGCACCAAAAACGCTGATTCCTATGCACACCTGTACTATATATGTGTATGGTTTACCCTTATCGTTTCACGTGGGAATTCATTTATTTCTATATAATAAATACCCTGATTCAGCAGACAATATTCCTGTCTTGTGTCATCCAGACAGTAGTGACAGCAGGTCGCCCTGTCAGATTACAAGCAGTGATTTAGTGACTGTGGTCAGAGCCTATGCTGATCCCTGCTGTTTGTGAGTGTGAAATCTGATCCTACAGCAAACAGCACAGAGATCCGGGACCACATGAGTAAATCATAGCACTGAGGGGGTCTCAAGGGGGTTTTGGGAGAGACATTCCAGAACAACAGAGCAATGCACAGCATTATTCACTGCTGTACACCCTCTGAACACTTCATACAGGGGCTGCAGAGGCAGAGGGCCCCCGGCATCTGCCTGGTCTGCCTGTGCCAAACGCCGGCCCTGGCTCGGAGAAAAGGATTTTACGATGAGTACACAAAAATCCCTATTTCTCCTTCGCCTCATTGGGGGACACAGACCGTGGGACGTCCCAAAGCAGTTCCTGGGTGGGGACAACATCAGATCAGGCCCTGTGTAACCGCTACTTACAAGTGCGCCACTGCGGCCTGCAGAGTCCGCCTGCCCACACTCACATCTGTTGAAGTGTGGGAATTATAGTGCTTCAAGAATGCATGCGGACTGGACTAATCCGCAAGCTTGCAGCTGTGCATGCCGACGTCTGGTGCCTAGAGCCCTCAGACAGGGAGATAGGCTGACATCTAGCACGGAAGGACTCCTGGATGGTGAAATGGCTTAATCCTTCCTGTGACCGTCAGGAAGCCTTCTTCTTACCGTCAGGAAGCCCAAATAAAGTGACCAACCTTCGGAAGGACACCGTCCTCGATACGTACCTACTCGGAGCACTCACTTCGTCCAGACTATGGAGAACCCATTCCGTTTTGTAAACTGGAGCCGAAAGATGAGAGAAGGACGATGCCCCTGTAACAGTGGGAATACAATACCACCTTGGTAACAAGTGAAGGGGATGGCCTGAGGACAACCTTGCCTTGATGGTAATAAGGAAAAAAGTCTGAAAGAACAGAGCGGCAAGCTCTGAAGACTCATCAGGATGACAAGATCGCAGAGAAGAAAGGGAGCAACCTTCCCTGATAGTAAAGTCTGTCCGGATCAAAAAAGGAGTCTACTGTAAGACCCCCAGGACCATTAAGGTCCCAAAGATCTATCGGTATGCGATAGGGAAGAACCACAAATGAAGACTCCCTGCGAGGAAGTCCATATTTGCAGTTTTGTTGCAATAAGACGGAAAAATACTAGTACCGCAAACGAGAAATCCTGAGATATTCAGTGCGGATCTCCCAGGATCACTGGGGCCCTTCCTACTTCCAAAATGATCTCGGAAGTAGTGGAAGAGGGGTTATGGAAATTGGTACCATGGAAGAACAGAGCATGCACTGCGATGCTCTTGGATCTCGAGGCCGAACCATGAACTCGAGTACATTGGCGTTCAGTTTGGACGCCATCCGACCTACATCTGGAGTACTCCAGTGAAGGCAAATCTGATGGAAGACTTCCGGGTGAAGTTCCCAGTCACTTGAGGAGAAACCCTGACGGCTGAATATGTCTGCTGCCCAGTGTTCTACTCCAAGGATATGTACTGCCGAGATCACCAAATGACAGATCTTGGCCCATCAGAGAATGTGAGGTACCTCAGCCATGGCGCTTGACTGTGGGTACCTGGTAGATGATTGAAGTATGGCACAGCCGTGGCATTGTCCAACTGAAGTCGGATAGGGTGACCCGTCTGAAGGCAGTGGACCTGCTGTAGGATTAGCCGTACCGTTCGGATCCCCAGAGCAATGATCGAGAGAAGACTGGCATTGGTAATCACTAATAACCATTGGACCAGGAGAAGGCCCTGGATGAGGAAGGAGCCCAGAGACTACCCTTTGAAAGCCTGATTGACTTGCTGAAAACGAGTGGAGCGAAGGAAACTGCTTCCATTGTCGTCAACATTTTTCCTCAGAACCCTCCTAGCAAATCGAATGAACTGAGGGGATGAGTGATCAAGTGCGCAACCTCCCTGTTGAAGGGTCACGACCTTGACTCGAGAGAATTACCATCCTTCTGGAAGTGTGCAGGATCATCCTCAAAAAGGATCTGCTGGGCTGGAAATGAGGAAAACTTGTCTAAGTTTAGCTGCCAGCCCAGGTGAGAGGGTATCGCAAGATATATAGACGACTCAGCATAGTCCTGGAAGAGCGGCTAGAAAGTAGACCAAACAGGGCTGGACAACCATGCTACTAGGGTGCCAGAGGAACATGACAACTGCCATGACCCTTTCGAACAGTCTGGGTGCGGTAGCCAGGCCGAAGGGCAAGGTCGTGACTTGAATTGAAAATGCTGTTTGCGAATGGAAAGGCGAAGGGATTTTTGTAGAGGGGAAAAATAGGAATGTGAGGGTAAGAATCCCGAATGTCGATGGATGCCAGAAACTCCACCTTTTTCTGTTGAAGAAATGGCTGAGCGGAGGAACTCCATCCGAAAAAGGAGGACCTTGTCAAAGGTTGTTAGAAGTTTGAAGTCCAGGATCGGTGTTACTTTTCATTCCCTTTTTAGAACCAAGATCCCTTAGATCTAGACTGTCCTGGACAACCCTTCCAGTGCTGGTTGGGCCTGTAGAAAAAATACGATCCCTTGTTAGTCTCCCGCTCAGAAGATTTGATTGGACAGCTGTACTGTCTTCGGGGAAAGGTTACGTGTGTGTTATGATCTGGTGGTTAGAACAAATAGTGGACTTGGTAGTTAGAGCACCAGAAAAGACCTGATAGCACATGAATACAGGACAAGCTCTGGGAAGTGGAACCTCTGCTAACCGCAATCCCTAATCCTATCACGTACACTAGAAATAGCCGTGGAGCGCTCCTATCATGACCTAGGCGCCTCGTCACAGCCTCAGAACTAGCTAGCCCTAGAGACAGGAAAAATAAGCCTATCTTGCCTCAGAGAAAATTCCCCAAAGGAAAAGGCAGCCCCCCACATATATTGACTGTGAGTAAGATGAAATCACAAACATAGAGATGAAATAGATTTAGCAAAGAGAGGCCCGACTTACTAAACAGACAGAAGATAGGAAAGGTCACTTTGCAGTCAGCACAAAACCCTAAAAAAAAAGCCACACAGAGAGTGCAGGGAAAAATACCTTCCGCACCGACTAACGGAGCGGAGGCGCCCCTCTGCGTCCCAGAGCTTCCAGCAAGCAAGGCAAAATTCACATAAGCAAGCTGGACAGAAAAAATAGCAAACAAGAAAAAAGCAAAGCGAAACTTAGCTTCTGCTGAAGAAAACCGGTAACAGGAAGATCCAGGAGCAAACTAGACCAATGCTACAACATTGACAGCTGGCATAGGACAAGGATTCAAGTGGAGTTAAATATAGCAGCCCACTAACGAATTAGCCTCGTCACTTGTGGAAGGAAACTCAGAAACACCCACAGGCATCAGAGAAAGTCCATGGACAGAACCAGCCGAAGTACCATTCATGACCACAGGAGGGAGCCCGAAAACAGAATTCACAACACGTGCGTGAATCAAAGTAGTTAAGGTCTCTGAACAGGAGATCATTGCAAAAGCAACCCATGTGGCGGCTAAGGAAGGGTAGAGCCCTGAACCCGAAGCCGCAAGACGGAACGAACCAGATTTGCTATCCGACAGTCCTTGGTATTTTTAATTGATGATACAGCGGGCAGGGATACTGGTAGGTATACGACAAGAGATTCTACCCGGTTAGTCTGCCAAGTGGCAGAAAAAGCCGTCTCTTGCCATCGTCGCTCTCTTTTGATGGTGCAGAGTAGAAAATTAGCAACCCTCGATCCACCATCCTTTTAAAAGGGAAGTGGAGAGGAATCGTCCGCCTTGTTGCATCATCCGCTAAATAGTGGTGATGCAAAGGGAGGTGCTCGGACGCCAAAAAGTGGTGCCTCTGTACATTCCCAGAGTTCAGGTTCCCGGGTGGACAGGGCAGGTTGTCTGGCGTTAGGTCTGGATGCAGTAGAGGATACATGGAGGCGAAACTCCATGTGCTCGTCGGTTGATGGTGTGGGGAGATCGGTGCCCTTTAAAGGACCCGTCGCCCTTAAAAATCAGACCGGGAATGGCATCCCACATAGAGACTTCTGTCCAGTGAATCGCTTATCCGGACTGAATGGCAAATGATCTACGAGGGAGTTTAGTCTCCTTATGAGGGACACTGCATAGTCTAGAGCAGAACCAGTGTCCTTGTCAATGTACCGAGATTGGTTGATGATGAGGCGAGTCATCACTTTCAGAAGCTTTGGCAAGTCTAGGTCCCAGGCAATATCCGATCCATATTCAGAGCCTTGTTGTTAGGTCTAGCGGAACGCACCAAATAATAAGATAGATTAAGGTGCGTTCGCAGCCCGGGGTCCACCGTGCAGAGATGGAACCTGCTGCCAAGTAATGACGGACTATATGGCGGTACAATGTGAATACACACACGGGTTAACTTCACCTTGTGTGAAGGAAGTGAACCCTGTTAAGTCACAGGGCCGTGGTACCGCACACAAGAGTGCAAGCAAGGAGTCCCCAAGCTCAGTCCCAAGACTTGGGATCCAAGTCCGACTAGACTACTTGCGTTCGACACCGCTAATGGGGTGTCAGCGTAACCAAAGTAATAACAAAAGATGCACGAGAGTGCATGCGGTGCCACACTGGCAGACGCCACTAACCACCCAGGCTTCGGTCAGGAAAGCGCTGTGAAAACGCACGGCGCCGCACTGGCGGTCACAGCAATTAGACGCTGTATGGTGTGTAACGTGCTGGTAGCTAAGTCGTGCGCTAGATAGCTATCACCCACCTTCCGCGAACAGTCATCCAATAGGGAGGGGATTTTAATGAACGACTTTTACTCACAACACACACACGTTTACAAATGTACACTAGCGCATGGCCGTGCGGTCATGCGCAGCTTATATAGCTGCAGCACGTTCAGGACCTTCCAAGAAAGGACCAATGGCTGAAAACATCATCCTGTCCCGCAAAAAACGAGCCACCATACAGCATCATCAGCAAAAAAATTAAAAAGTTATAGTCCTGAGAATAAAGCGATGCCAAAATAATTATTTTTTCTATAAAATAGTTTTTATCATATAAAAGCGCCAAAACATAAATAAATGATATAAATGAGGTATCGCTGTAATCGTACTGACCCGAAGAATAAAACTGCTTTATCAATTTTACCAAACGCGGAACGGTATAAACGCCTCCTCCAAAAGAAATTCATGAATAGCTGGTTTTTGGACATTCTGCCTCACAAAAATCGGAATAAAAAGCAATCAAAAAATGTCACGTGCCCGAAAATGTTACCAATAAAAACATCAACTCGTCCCGCAAAAAACAAGACCTCACATGACTCTGTGAACTCAAATCTGGAAAAATAATAGCTCTCAAAATGTGTTAACGCAAAAAAAAATTTGGGCACTAAAAAGCATCTTTCAGTGTGTGACAGCTGCCAATCATAAAAATCTGCTAAATAACCCACTATAAAAGTAAATCAAACCCCCCTTCATCACCCCCTTAGTTAGGGAAAAATTTAAAAAATGTATTTATTTCCATTTTCCCGTTAGGGTTAGGGCTAGAGTTAGGGCTAGGGTTAGGGCTAGGGTTGGGGCTAGGGTTAAGGCTAAAGTTAGGGTTGGGGCTAAAGTTAGGGTTAGGGTTTGGATTACATTTACGGTTGGGAATAGGGTTGGGATTAGGGGTGTGTCAGGGTTAGAGGTGTGGTTAGGGTTACCGTTGGGATTAGGGTTAGGGGTGTGTTTGGATTAGGGTTTCAGTTATAATTGGGGGGTTTCCACTGTTTAGGCACATCAGGGGCTCTCCAAACGCGACATGGCGTCCGATCTCAATTCCAGCCAATTCTGCGTTGAAAAAGTAAAACAGTGCTCCTTCCCTTCCAAGCTCTCCCGTGCACCCAAACAGGGGTTTACCCCAACATATGGGGTATCAGCGTACTCAGGACAAATAGGACAACAACTTTTGGGGTCCAATTTCTCCTGTTACCCTTGGGAAAATACAAAACTGGGGGCTAAAAAATAATTTTTGTGGGAAAAAATGTTTGTTTTATTTTTACGGCTCTGCGTTATAAACTGTAGTGAAACACTTGGGGGTTCAAAGCTCTCACAATACATCTAGATGATTTCCTTAGGGGGCCTACTTTCCAAAATGGTGTCACTTGTGGGGAGTTTCTACTGTTTAGGTGCATTAGGGGCTCTGCAAACGCAATGTGACGCCTGCAGACCATTCTATCTAAGTCTGCATTCCAAATGGCAATCCTTCCCTTCCGAGCCCTCCCATGCGCCCAAACGCTGGTCCCCCCCACATTTGGGGTATCAGCGCACTCAGGACAAATTGGACAACAACTTTTGGGGTCCAATTTCTCCTGTTACCCTCGGGAAAATACAAAACTGGGGGCTAAAAAATAATTTTTGTGGGAAAAAATGTTTGTTTTATTTTTACGGCTCTGCATTATAACCTTCTGTGAAGCCCTTGGTGGGTTAAAGTGCTCACCACACATCTAGATAAGTTCCTTAGGGGGTCTACTTTCCAAAATGGTGTCACTTGTGGGGGGTTTCAATATTTAGGCATATCAGTGGCTCTCCAAATGCAACATGGCGTCCCATCTCAATACCTGTCAATTTTGCATTGAAAAGTCAAACGGCGCTCCTTCCCTTCCGAGCTCTCTCATGCGCCCAAACAGTGGTTTACCCCCACATATGGGGTATCAGCATACTCAGGACAAATTGTACAACAACTTTTGGGGTCCAATTTCTTTTCTTACCCTTGGGAAAATAAAAAATTGGGGGCGAAAAGATAATTTGTGAAAAAATATGATTTTTTAGTTTTATAGTTCTGCATTATAAACTTCTGTGAAGCACTTGGTGGGTCAAAGTGCTCACCACACCTCTAGATAAGTTCCTTAGGGGGTCTACTTTCCAAAATGGTGTCACTTGTGGGGGGTTTCAATGTTTAGGCACATCAGTTTCTCTCCAAACGCAACATGGCGTCCCATCTCAATTCCTGTCAATTTTGCATTGAAAAGTCAAATGGCGCTCCTTTGCTTCCGAACTCTGTCATGCGCCCAAACAGTTTTTTACCCCCACATATGGGGTATCGGCGTACTCAGGACAAATTGTCCAACAACTTTTGGGGTCCATTTTCTCCTGTTACCCTTGGTAAAATAAAACAAATTGGAGCTGAAGTAAATTTTTTGTGAAAAAAAAGTTAAATTCCTGTAAAACACCTGAAGGGTTAATAAACTTCTTGAATGTGGTTTTAAGCACCTTGAGGGGTGCAGTTTTTAGAATGGTGTCACACTTGGGTATTTTCTATCATACAGACCCCTCAAAATGACTTCAAATGAGATGTGGTACCTAAAAAAATGTTGTAAAAATGAGAAATTGCTGGTCAACTTTTAACCCTTATAACTCCCTAACAAAAAAAAATTTTGGTTCCAAAATTGTGCTGATGTAAAGTCGACATGTGGGAAATGTTACTTATTAAGTATTTTGTGTGACATATCTCTGTGATCTAATTGCATAAAAATTAAAAGTTGGAAAATTGCGAAATTTTCAAAATTTTCGCCAAATTTCTGTTTTTTTTTCACAAATAAACGCAGGTAATATCAAATTTTTTTTACCACTGTCATGAAGTACAATATGTCACGAGAAAATGTCAGAATCACTGGGATCCATTGAAGCGTTCCAGAGTTATCACTTCATAAAGGGACAGTGGTCAGAATTGTAAAAATTGGCCCGGTCATTAACGTGCAAACCACCCTTGGGGTAAAGGGGTTAAGACCAGGGAATACTGGTCATGCGCCTGTAAGAACAGAGAATACTGGTCATGCGCCTTTAGGACCAGGGAATACTGGTTGTGTGCCTTTTAAGACCAGAGAATACTGGTCGTGTGCCTTTAAGACCAGGGAATACTGGTCGTGTGCCTTTAAGACCAGGGAATACTGGTCGTGTGGCTTTAGGTCAGGTACTTCCTTACCCGGGTACTGATGTAGAGTCGATGTGCCCCTTTAATGCAAAAACCGTCCACCCTATGTGAGCCGGCCGGGTGGACCAAGATGGCCACCGGGAGTTGCAGAGTTGATAAAACCTCGCAGAGAGCAAGAAGTGCCAATTCGGGGGGCGGAGCTACGGACACGATGTTGAATAGGCCCAAGCTGGGGCCTAAATTTCTGCAGCCGGTGGGCGACACCAGCGGTAGAAGTGAGGGACGTTGTTGCCAGGCGAGAAGCACCAGAAAAGCGGGCGGAGCCGCCTTAGCGTGCCATAGTGCGGGTGCGGCTTCCGGGATGCAGCCTACACATCGGCCGAAGCCAGGGTCTAAATTTTTGCAGCCGGCCGGAGCATTACCTCAGGGAGGTGGGCCACAGGGAAGTGGCTGAGGCTGCCTGTCAGCATGTGGATAACCCAGCTACAGATCGATCCACTCACAATCAGTGCGCGTCCCGGCATGGAGCCTCTGCGGATGTGGGTTTCAGCGCTGTTCTGTGCAGCATGGATGGTGCACGGATAAAGGTGTAAACCTCAATCCATCATCCCTTTGTTAGGGAGGTGGAGAGGAACCGTCCGCCTCCTTGTGCTATCCGGTTTCACAGTGGTGGGACAGTGGGGGCTGCTCGGACGCTATAGAGAGGGGCCTCTGTACATCCACGGAGTTCAGTCCCCGGGTGGACAGGGCCAGTTGTCCGGCTGTAGGCCTGGCTCCAGGAGAGGATACATGGAGGCGACACTCCATGCGGTCGCATGCTGCTGTTGTGGGGAGATCGGGACTCGAAAGAACCGTCGCCCCTGAAGTGAGCTCAGGCATGGCTTTCCACGTCACCGCTGTGCTCTGCTTTCCGGCTGGCCGGCGCTCAGTGCAGAGAAGCAGAGCGCCGGAGGACAGACAGCGGAAGGTAAGTATGTAGTGTTTGTTTTTTTTTACTTTTACGCTGGTAACCAGGGTAAACATCAGGCCCTGCGCTTAGTAACCCGATGTTTACCCTGGTTACCAGTGAAGACATCGTTGAATCGGCGTCACACACGCCGATTCAGCGATGTCTGCAGGGAGTCCAGCGACGAAATAAAGTGCTGGACTTTCTGCAGCGACCAATGATGGCACAGCAGGATCCTGATCGCTGCTGCCTGTCAAACTGAACGATATCGCTATCCAGGACGCTGCAACGTCATGGATCGCTAGCGATATCGTTCAGTATGACGGTACCTTTAGTGTCAGCCTCCTAGTGGCAGCAGCATAACACCCACGGTCTGTGTCCCCCAATGAGGCGAAGGAGAAAATGAGATTCAGATGTTTGCGGGGCCTTTGACCTTATTGACGCTGACAAATTCACATTGTGCTCTGTTGGGCATAATTTTTGGCAGTATCCACCTACTGTATAGTAACCACCTACTTAAGGCAAGCACCAAGTCGTAGTCAACTGTGTTTTGGTGCACAAATTTAAATAGGCAGATACTGCTGAAAAGGATGTCCAACAGAGCACAATGTGACTTTGTTTCCATCAATAAAGGCAATGGATGCATCAGTGGAAATGCACAAAAACGTGACGGAGCCATTGAGAGTAGGCTAAAATGTAATATGAGCATAACCTAACTGCTGTATGGAGGACATGGAAAACAACAAACCCCCTAAATGTCCTCCTAAACTGTTGCCCTAGTTTAATGATATTTGCATACTGGGATAGACGTTGTTGTAAAGAACTTGTAAAGTGACTAGCAATTCGAGATGGAATTGCTTTTTAAAATTTTGAAAAAAATAAATTACGTGAACAATATTACAATGAAATAGCATATTTCAAGCAAATTATTGACTAATAAGAATATATGGAGCATATGTCCACCTACAGACAAACTTTTCTAGATTATATATAGAATGTACATACATCATCAGTAGAGATGAGCAAATAAATTTGCGGTGTTGAAGAATTCCCATCTGGCGGCCATTGACATGGCCCTTGGATCACGGTTCGACGAATCTATTCGCTCATCTCTAATCCTGAACATGTGCTAGCTCTTACATCATGGTGGACATAGTTGGGATAATGATATCGAGTACTGCCCTCTGAAATCATGGCATTATCATAGGAGCAGTGAAGAGGGCTACCAATGCAACTGCCAGTATATACACTGCTCAAAAAAATAAAGGGAACACTAAAATCCCACATCCTAGATATCACTGAATTAAATATTCCAGTTGTAAATCTTTATTTATTACATAGTGGAATGTGTTGAGAACAATAAAACCTAAAAATGATCAACGTAAATCACAACTAATATCCCACGGAAGTCTGGAGTTGGAATAATGTTCAAAATCAAAGTGGAAAATGAAGTTACAGGCTGATCCAACTTCAGTGGAAATGCCTCAAGACAAGAAAATGAAGCTCAGTAGTGTGTGGCCTCCACGTGCCTATATGACTTCCCTACAATGCCTAAGCATGCTCCTGCTGAGGCGGCGGATGGTCTCCTGAGGGATCTCCTCCCAGACCTGGACGAAAGCATCCGCTAACTCCTGGACAGTCTGTGGTGCAACGTGATGCTGGTGGATGATGAGAGACATGATGTCCCAGATGTGTTCAATCGGATTCAGGTCTGGGGAATGGGCGGGCCAGTCCATAGCTTCAATGCCTTCATCTTGCAGGAACTGCTGACACACTCCAGCCACATGAGGTCTGGCATTGTCATACATTAGGAGGAACCCAGGGCCAACCGCACCAGCATATGGTCTCACAAGGGGTCTGAGGATCTCATCTCAGTACCTAATGGCAGTCAGGCTACCTCTGGCAAGCACATGGAGGGCTGTGTGGCCCTCCAAAGACATGACAACCCACACCATTACTGACCCACTGCCAAACAGGGCATGCTGAAGGATGTTGCAGGCAGCAGATCGCTCTCCACGGTGTCTCCAGACTGTGTCACATGTGCTCAGTGTGAACCTGCATTCATCTGTGAAGACCACAGGGCGCCAGTGGCGAATTTGCCAATCCTGGTGTTCTGTGGCAAATGCCAAGCGTCCTGCATGGTGTTGGGCTGTGAGCACAACCCCCATCTGTGGACGTCGGGCACTCAACCAACCTCATGCAGTCGGCGTTTAACCGTTTGTGCAGACACATGCACATTTGTTGCCTGCTGGAGGTCATTTTGCAGGGCTCGGGCAGTGCTCTGTTGTGAATTCTGTGGTCAGGCTCCCTCCTGTGGTCATGAGTGGTACTTCGGCTGGTTCTGTCCATGAGCTTCCTTTGGTGGATGTGAGTGGGGCTGCGGCTTCTGAGTTTCCTTCCTCAGGTGACGAGGTTAAGTCGTTGGGTGCTGTTCTATTTAACTCCACCTAGTTCTTTGTTCCTGGCCTCCAGTCAATGTTCCAGTATTGGTCTTGCTCTCTCCTGGATCGTTCTTGTGGCCTGTCTGCCCTGCATAAGCTAAGGTCTGCTTGTGTTACTTTTGTTTGCTATTTTTTCTGTCCAGCTTGCTATATTGGTTTGTTTTGCTTGCTGGAAGCTCTGGGACGCAGAGGGAGCACCTCCGTACCGTTAGTCGGTGCGGAGGGTCTTTTTGCGCCCTCTGCGTGGTTGTTTGTAGGTTTTTGTGCTGACCGCAAAGCTATCTTTCCTATCCTCGGTCTATTCAGTAAGTCGGGCCTCACTTTGCTAAAATCTATTTCATCTCTGTGTTTGAATTTTCATCTTTACTCACAGTCATTATATGTGGGGGGCTGCCTTTTCCTTGGGGAATTTCTCTGAGGCAAGGTAGGCTTATTTTTCTATTTTCAGGCTAGCTAGTTTCTCAGGCTGTGCCCGAGGCGCCTAGGTCTGGTCAGGAGCGCTCCACGGCTACCTCTAGTGTGGTGTGATAGGATTAGGGATTGCGGTCAGCAGAGTTCCCACGTCTCAGAGCTCGTCCTATGTTATTAGTAACTATCAGGTCATTTTCAGTGCTCTTAACCACCAGGTCCATTGTGGTTCTAAATCACCAGTTCATAACAGTGCTCCTCCTGTTCCTCCTTGCACAAAGGATGAGGTAGCGGTCCTGCTGCTGGGTTGTTGCCCTCCTACGGCCTCCTCCACGATGTACTGGCCTGTCTCCTGGTAGCGCCTCCAGCCTCTGGACACTACGCTTACAGACACAGCAAACCTTCATGCCACAACTTGCATTGATGTGCCATCCTGGATGAGCTGCACTACCTGAGCCACTTGTGTGGGTTGTAGAGTCCGTCTCATGCTACCACGAGTGTAAAAGCACAACCAACATTCAAAAGTGACCAAAACATCAGCCAGAAAGCATTGGTACTGAGATGTTGTCTGTGGTCCCCACCTGCAGAACCACGCATTTATTAAGTGTGTCTTGATAATTGCCAATAATTTCCATCTGTTGTCTATTCCATTTGCACAACAGCATGTGAAAATGATTGTCAAACTGTGTTGCTTCCTAAGTGGACAGTTTGATTTCACAGAAGTTTGATTTACTTGGAGTTATATTCTGTTGTTTAAGTGTTCCCTATTATTTTTTTGAGCAGTGTATGTATATATATATATATATATATATATATATACATATATATATATATATATAATTATTATTATTATTATTTAATAGTTTACCCCTATAAGGTAACGCCACAATCAATTTATTGTTCATTTGTCTCCTTAATGCAAAGTTAAACAACTTTATAAATGGTATTCATTAAAAATTGCTCTATTTGCTGCTGCAGTGTCTGTAAGTCCTTTATGTGGCTGAGTAGTCTGCAAAAATGTAACATTAAAGGGACACTGTCACCTGAATTTGGAGGGAACAATCTTCAGCCATGGAGGCGGGGTTTTTGGGTGTTTGATTCACCCTTTCCTTACCCGCTGGCTGCAATATTGGATTGAAGTTCATTCTCTGTCCTCCGTAGTACATGCCTGCACAAGGCAATCTTGCCTTGCGCAGGCGTGTACTATGGAGGACAGAGAATGAACTTCAATCCAATATTGCAGCCAGCATGCAGCCAGGGGGTAAGGAAAGGGTGAATCAAACACCCAAAAACCACGCCTCCATGGCTGAAGATTGTTCCCTCCAAATTCCGGTGACAGTGTCCCTTTAAGGTTCTAATGGTTCTCACTGCTCTCCCCTCCCTTCTCTCAGTGTCCAAGATAGCAGCAGAGAGGGTGTTGAACATAGATCTGTAGCGATTAGGTGAGAAAGTACCTAAAGTTCCGTAGAGGGCAGAGAAAACATGCAGTAGATAAGGAGGAAAGCATATGAGGAGCTAATAAATAGCATACTGGACCTGTGCTGTGCTACATGAAAGCAAATTAAGACAGCAAGACCCAGGATGCACACAGATGTCACAATCAGTCTTTATTACTGAGAGAGACACTCATTCCCACAAGAGAAAAAACTGAAACTTGGCTGTAAACTGCATTTCAGGTGGTCTGAAAATGAATAAAATAGTGGAGATTGCAGACTGCAACATAAAGCGTATATACTCTGAAAGATTATCATTTGTTTCATGATAATATTGGACAATGTAAACCTGACAATGCAACCTGATGTTAACAGGTTGCTGAAAATAATTTTACCCTTGAAAGTATTGCAGTAATTCTCGGCAATGCATTGTCCTGTGTAAACACGTTGCACTGCCGAGAAAAATGGCACCCTATACACACTGAACGGTATAGTACAGATTGTTCTATTACAGATTGTTCACTGCCCTTCATTTAGCACGGTTTGCTGTGTAAACAGGCTTTCAGATGACTGCCGATGGGAAAATATAATTTAGTGCCGTCGTTCAGCCCTTTAATGCAATTTTATAACCTATCTGTTACCAATGACATGTAAAATCATATTTTCAATATAATAGGTGTCCGTAGCCTTTATGTATTAAACAGGCTTTGTCCCTAAAGGGTTACATTTCTTACTGACTCTCAATGATTTGCATCCTGTCAAGTGGAATCTCTACAGGAGGCACAGAAATGAAACGTGGCCATAAACCTTAGACAAAATGTGTCTGACCACAGGCTTATACACAGCTTGGAGCCATGGTTGCAGAATTGTGAATGTACATAGCTCAGGACTCACCCCCCTCCCACCCACTCACTCATTTTAACCTGTTGAACTTGAGATGGATACATAATAGGTCTACCATGAAGCTTGTTATTGTATTTTACTAATATTTTCTTCCTTAAAGGGAACCTGTCACCCCCAAAATCGAGGGTGAGCTAAGCCCACCAGGATTAGGGGCTTATCTACAGCATTACAGAATATATCCTAAAACATAAGAAAAAGAGGTTAGATTATACTCACCCAGGGGCGGTCTCGGTACGATGGGCGTAGCGGTCCGGGCCTCCTATCTTCCTATGATGACGTCCTCTTCTGGTCTTCACGCTCCGGCGCAGGCGTACTTTGTCTGCCCTGTTGAGGGCAGAGCAAAGTACTGCAGTGCGCAGGCGCCGGGAAAGGTCAGAGGGGCCCAGCGCCTGCGCACTGCAGTACTTTGCTCTGCCCTCAACAGGGCAGACAAAGTACGCCTGCGCTGGAGCCGCAGCGTGAAGACAAGAAGAGGACGTCATCCTATGAAGATAGGAGGCCCCGGATCGGACCGCGATGCCCACTGGATCTGACCGCCCGCCCAGGTGAGTATAATCTAACCTCTTTTTCTCATCTTTCAGGATACATCGGGGGCTTATCTACAGCATTACAGAATGCTGTAGATAAGCCCCTGATGCCAGTGGGCTTAGCTCACCTCGATTTTGGGGGTGACAGGTTCCCTTTAATAGGTATGCTACTAATCTACATGACGTATTAATATATGTCTAAGCTACTTACAGGAATGTTTATGTACTCATGTCTTTTCCCCGGTTTATAGTATACCATTGTTTTGCTTCCCTGTCCTGTGGACATAGCATACAACCTAGAGAGAATACTGTGGGCCTGTTTCATCATTTGTGGGATTTTTCAAGTCACTTTTCTTTTTTATACTGTTGTTTTCATTGCTGATTTTTTGTGCTAAATTCTTTAAAACGGCGCACAAGCTTTATAAAGTATAATACTTTTTAGCACAAAATAATTGCACCAAAACATTGCACTAAAATATATAATATATATAAAATCACTCTGGGGGTGAGGGGCTGGACTACATTTGCAACAAATTTGGTGACTTCTAAAAAAGTTGCATGTTCTGAATATAAAACATCTGGAAATTCTACATTGATGTGAAAATCCTAAAACTAAACAACAAAAGACAACCTTCAAAAAGGTGCAAATGGTTTGATGAATTTGTCGTAAATCAAAAACTGATTGACAGGTATTCCCGCCAAACAAATGGCAACAAAGCAGTGATAAATCTGGTCCTATGTGTAAAAAGGATGACGGTTTGTGACTTCTCTCAGCCAGACTCACTAAGTGAAGCTTGACACTAGTCTTATCCATTTGGTACCACCGGCTGGCTGAAGAAGTTCAGTGACAGGCATGGAGCGCTATTTATTTCATGCTAATGTTTTCTATGTTGCTTTCAACTGCATTAAGAGATCCAGTAAATACTGATAATGTATCTGTCACAATACCAATTATTCAATTTACATATTAGATTGAACTGCAAGATTTAAGCATGACTTACCTAACGTGCATAGAAGCAGGAAGAAAAACGCAATCATCAAATATCCAGAATCCTGTTTGGAGTAAGATAATAATCTTCCTACGGTGGCTCCCGATATCTCACTTTTTGCATCCAGTTTTTGTCTGCCCTCCTGATCATCAAAAACTTCAGAATAAGATCTTCCCTCCTGTCTGCAAGGGGTCACCTCACCCATCTGTTTCCATGCTAGGAGAGTGACAGCTGAGGACACCCACGTCCATACCAGAAGGCTCCAGAACCAAGGATCTTTAACAGGCTTATCATCCTCAGAGTACAGCAAGAGCTTAATCATGGCATAGGAAGCAATGAGGTAGCACACCAGGGTCATAGGGGTTAGGGACGCCTGCAGCCTCCGAGGACCATTCATCCGATTCCATGCTACTCCTAATACAGCTCCAAGAGATATGGAGGCTCTCAGCAAAGAAGTTCCCCAGACGTCCGACATGGAATTAAATATATTAAATTGCACTATGTCTTGAATAATACTCGCCTTTTTACAGCTGCAGCTGTACAATAGGGTGGACACAGTAATGTCGCAGACTATGAATATCACGGTGCAAATCATAACATAAAAAGGTCTCATTGTTGCTGCTTCTTATAGTACCACGTAAGGTACGTCTTCTGTAACAATCCTGTAAATGATCATAAGAGGTACAGTAGTATTATCACAGATATTGATGACACATTATTAGGAAATGGCATAAAATGTAACAAATCTTCTGTCCATACAAAATTAGCTCCTCTCTCTACAATGATCCATATTACTGTAAGAGTGTGTTCACACAGTGCTTTTATGCAACCTTTTTCTCCACATGAAAAATGCAGTGTTGGCAATAAAAAAGCATTTATGATGATTTTTTTCATGTAGTTTTTTTTATCCAATATTGAATTGGTAAAAAAACAATAGCAAAAACACTGAAAGACTTGATCATGGGAATGAGATTTTAGAAATCTCGTTTATTTTGCTGCTACTATAAAACCCTGCATTTTGTCTGCACTAAAACCGCATGAAAAAGCGCAATGCAAACGCTACGTGTGAACAAGCCCTAACAGCAATCTTATTGTAATCCTATTGACCCAATTTGAAGCTTCCCCTTAGGGCACAGACAGACAGCCGTGCGAGGATCACATCACATTGCACGGACTTGCCCTGCACCGCTCCTGACCCGAGCGCCACAGCGTGATGTAATGTTCAGGTCAGGAGAGGTGCCAGGCCAGTCCGTGCACTGCAATGCGATCCTCGCACGAAAAATACCGTCATCTGTCTACGCCCTGTCTACGTCCTTTTTGTGTTAAAGGAGTTGTCTCACAAGGGACATGTATGACATACCATATTATATGCCATAATTGTCTGAAAGGTGGGGTCCCACCTTTGAGCCACGCACCTTTCTCCAGAATGAGAGGCACTTGTTACGGCATATGCCCGATCATCAGTGAGTGGAGAGAAGGCGGCACAAGATTAACGGCTAGTCTGAATTAGTCCTATGGTACTGAATGGAGATTTGGCACATGATCCGCTACCATTAGTCACTGATGGTCAGGTCCCCAAGGTGGGAAAATTCCATGTGTGGTTTGTTATTAGAACTGTGACTTTTACTTAAATCTTTACTTTTGCATTATTTCTTCAACTAAATATCCAATTATCATTCCTTTCGTTTCAGGGTGGATTTCATTTAAATCTAACTGATTTAAATCACGATTTAAATCACGATTTAAATCACTAGTCAGTAAGGCTTGATTTAAATCAGTGATTTAAGTCAAAGTTTCTACCTAACTGAATTTGACTCCGCAGAGGTCCCAGCCTCTTCTTCACGGCAAAAATGTTACAACATGAACAGAGTTGAGAAAAAGACCTTAATCCTATTGTTCTACAAACCTATGAATACAGAATCAACCCCTTCAGTGCCAAGTCCAAGAAGTTAGACAATATGTTTCTGATTGTTTGGAGTGGAATAGATCTGCACAACACAAGAAGAATGTGAATCTAAGTGTGAGGAGGAGGAAGGGCAAGCAGACAAGAAAATGAAAGTGAAACTTTGAGCACAATACTGCAGCATAGCCACAGACAGACAAGTCTGGATCTGTTTGTGTGTACGATCTGAGGTTTATTACATTCTTTCCTTATAATGGCAGCAGGCCGTAAAAGAGACCCAGTTTGGGAATATTTTAATGAAGCTCCTTCGCCTATCGGTAAGGCAGGCATGCGTGCAAAACGCAAACGATGCAACAAAGAGATGCAAGGCCTGGTGGCGCGAATGAGGCAACATCATGAGAAGTGCGGTGATGAAGATGAGTGGACTTGGCACTGAAGGGGTTGATTCTGTATTCATAGGTTTGTAGAACAATAGGATTAAGGTCTTTTTCTCAACTCTGTTCATGTTGTAACATTTTTGCCGTGAAGAAGAGGCTGGTGTCATGCAGCTGCAGTGCAGTACAGCGCAACCTCCACCGGGGGAAGCTTGAGAGGAAAGTAAGACTGCACACACAGGACAGCAGAACAGACGCCACCAAGTGGCGAGAGAGTGGTCAGGCAAGCCAAGTCAAAAAACACGAGATAGCACGACAGTATTATAGGATAAGACAGATGGATAGTCAGAACATAGCCAGAGATCAATAAACCAGAACGGGCAATATACGGTACAAAAGGGACAAACAGCAACAACGTGAAAAGCCAAGCCAGGGGATCAGGACCGGAGAATCAAGCAGATAAACAGACAGAGAAACACTGGGAAAAAAGGGCAGACAGAGGGAGTTAACAGACACAGGACAAGTCAGGGTACACAGCAGGGCAAATCAAGAGCTACCAGCAGGGTCAGGTTAACACACCGAAGGCAGAACTATAACTGACACCACCCTCAGGATACCTGGGAGCTAAATAGCAAACCCGAGCCCAGAAGGAGGCAGATCAAAGTTAACCCTTGACATGATCCACCCAGAGAAAAAGCAGACAGGACTAAACTCCGGAATGGATCATGACAGTACCCTCCTCTCAAGGGGGGGCCACTGGACCCCCAGGTTTCCCAGGATAACGTGCATGAAATGCCCGGACCAATCGATCTGCATGGATAGATCGCGCGGGGACCCAAGATCGATCCTCAGGACCATAACCCCTCCAATGGACCAAATACTGAAGAGAACTACGGACCATGCGAGAATCCACGATCCGTTCTACTTCAAACTCGATCTGACCATCCACAGAGACAGGTGGCGGAAGGGATGGAGGCCCAGCGGAAGATGGTACAAAGGACTTAAGAAGGGATTTATGGAACACATTGGGGATCCGAAGCGACTGAGGAAGGCGTAAACGAAAGGCAACTGGATTGACCACCTCAATGATCTCGTAAGGACCAATAAACCTGGGACCAAGCTTAGCAGAAGGAATCTTTAGACGAATATTCTTGGTAGACAACCACACTTTATCTCCTACCAGGAATATAGGTCCTACAGACCGTCGCTTATCAGCAAAAAGTTTATGTTTGCCCTGAGCCTTCCCAATGTTCTTCTGGACCTCCCTCCACACCTCCCCCAACCGTTGCACTGCTGTATCAGTCCCTGGACATCCTGAATCCAGTCTAGAAAATTCACCAAAATGGGGATGAAAACCGTAGTTACAGAAGAATGGAGAGGTGCCCGTAGACTGGTTAATCCGATTATTAAATGCAAATTCAGCCACGGGCAAAGAATTACACCAATCATCCTGCTGAGATGTAGCAAGACACCTCAAAATCTGTTCAAATGACTGATTGGTCCTCTCCGTCTGCCCGTTGGTCTCAGGATGGTAAGCAGAGGAGAAGGTCAAACAAATACCCAATCTTTTACAAAATGCCCTCCAAAATTTGGACACAAATTGTACTCCTCTATCAGAAACCACACTCAAAGGCACACCATGCAGCCGTACAACGTGCTCAACAAATAATCTAGATAGTGTCTCAGCATTAGGCAATCCTGCCAGAGGTACAAAATGCGCTTGCTTACTGAATCTGTCAACCACTACTCAGATTACAGTTTTGCCATTGGAAGGAGGGAGATCAGTGATAAAATCCATGGACAAATGAGTCCAAGGTCTATCTGGAATTGGCAATGGCACCAACTTCCATAGTCTCCTTGAATGACATCACCTCAGACTTGACAGGCAAAACAGGAATCTCACGCTGGATAATTCTTCTCTCCCGTAACCTCCGGTCCATACGAATGGCCTGAGTCATGGCCTCTACCAGGGAACTGGGTGGCGTATGAAGGGCCAGAGCGTCCTTGAGATGATCTGAAAGTCCTCTCTCAAACAGGCGCTTCAGAGCAGAGTCACCCCAAGACACCTCAGCGGACCACCGCCTAAACTCAGAACAATACTGTTCAGCAGTGCGTTCATTCTGGGAGAGGCTCATGATCATGTCCTCTGCTACCCTGACCCGGTCTGGTTCGTCATAAATCAGTCCCAAAGCCTCAAAGAATTTGTCCACAGACACACGTTCAGGGGCAGAAGCAGGTAAAGAGAAGGCCCATGACTGAGGTCCCTCCCGAAGTAATGAAATAATTATCCCCACTCGCTGACTCATTTCCACAAGATCTTGGTCTAAGAGAAAAAAAAAAGCTTGCAACTCTCCTTAAAAGTAAAAAATCTCTCCCTCTCCCCAGAGAAGGTGTCTGGGAGCTTGACTGTAGGTTCAGGAGAGTGCAAAGAGACATCAACAGTGTCAGATAGTTTAAAGTCAGTCTGCAATGATTTAACTGTGTCTGAAAGCTCCCTTTGCAGGTGGTTATGAGAAGAGGACAAGGCCCTCTGTTCCACACACAGGTCTTGTATCATAACAGTCAAGCTATTCATTTGATCCGCCAAGGTATGGAGCGGATCCATAGAAAACAGAGCAGAGGAAAAAAAAAAAAATGCAGAATTCCCTTTAAATGTGCAGGTCAGTTATAATGTCATGCAGCTGCAGTGCAGTACAGCGCAACCTCCACCGGGGGAAGCTTGAGAGGAAAGTAAGACTGCACACACAGGACAGCAGAACAGACGCCACCAAGTGGCGAGAGAGTGGTCAGGCAAGCCAAGTCAAAAAACACGAGATAGCACGACAGTATTATAGGATAAGACAGATGGATAGTCAGAACATAGCCAGAGATCAATAAACCAGAACGGGCAATATACGGTACAAAAGGGACAAACAGCAACAACGTGAAAAGCCAAGCCAGGGGATCAGGACCGGAGAATCAAGCAGATAAACAGACAGAGAAACACTGGGAAAAAAGGGCAGACAGAGGGAGTTAACAGACACAGGACAAGTCAGGGTACACAGCAGGGCAAATCAAGAGCTACCAGCAGGGTCAGGTTAACACACCGAAGGCAGAACTATAACTGACACCACCCTCAGGATACCTGGGAGCTAAATAGCAAACTCCGGAATGGATCATGACAGCTAGGACCTCTGCGGAGTCAAATTCAGTTTTGAGAACTGCGTAAGTAAAGCGAGTGTCTGTGATAATATAGGAGAGAAACTGCCCACTAATCCTACAGAAACCTCTGGAAGAGCATGGCATTGTGAATGTTACACATATACAGCCTTTATTCTACTGAATTAAACAACTCAGCTTTATCTCATGATGGAAGAACCTTTGGATGGTAAAATATTTTCCTCAAAGCAGTTTATTGAAAAAAAACCGATTTAAATAAAAAAAATCCGATTTAAATTAAAAAAATCCGATTTAAATAAAAAAAATCCAATTTTTTTGATTTTTAAAAAAAAACAACATTGATTTTTATCCACCCTGTTTCGTTTACAACTAAACTTTTAAACAACTTTTGACGTGCTATAACTACATTTCAGAAATGTGATCGTTGGGCACCAGGGTCTTAAGACCCCACCAACTGTTGAAACCAATGGCTATAGTGACACTCAGCTGATTCCTGGGACACCAGTAGAGCAGTGTAAGGACTCAAAGTATACTGAGGCTGGTGCTAAGCCTATACTAAGGATTTTACATAGTATTTGTAGGGTGCTATTGTGTCGCTTGACCGACCACCCAGATGAGGCAGATTTTAATTAGTTGGCTATTTAAACACACCAATTAAGAAAGCTATTGATCAGATATACTATGCGGGCAAAAAAAATTGGACATCTAAACATTACACCTTAAAGGGAGTTATTTTTGTTTTACTTACCGTATTTAAATGCATTTAATTCAGACTAAAATCACTTTTGAAAATGGGTATAATAAAAAATGTGGCCCCATTTGTCTCATATAGACCCTGTATTATACTGTCTATTGCTGATAAGGTTGTAATACTAGAGGTTAGGACCATCCAGATTTCGGTACACCTTGACGCTGGTGGGATGGCTTTTACACTTTTTTTGATTAAAAGCTGCGTTTACTAAGTGTCCAATGTTATTACATGCACCATTAATTTTACTTAATTATTTACAGCATGGCATATATTCATTTTGTTTCTGTCTTTTTTGTCTGTTTAATGGCCAGTGTGAACATGCTCCTATTTTGCATGCATACCAACTTATACTCCAGTTCATTTTTTCAGTTATTCTTCATCAACCAAACTTTATAGTTGCCACAATCCAGTTGGACAGGTAATAATCTCCTCTGCTCCAGGGTGGTGTTACTTACAAGGACATACATTTTTAAACAGAAGAAGCATTCTGTATTTCTCAGGCACCAAAGATACCAATTCAGCCTTGACAGAACATACAGCGGCATAGAAACTCAACACTCAAGATAAGATGCAGTGCTAGAGGTCTCATCTTAGCCTAGGAGATCAGTGACAAAAAGAGCAGTAAGATGCTGTTCACATCGTATCTGAGTTTTAAGGCTATGTTCCTACAATGAGCTTTTGGTGCGTTTTCGACGATGCGTATTTCTGCTGAGTCAAAATCGCAGCGTCTTACAATTCCAGCAAAGTGGGTGGTTTCAAAGTGCGTGTTTCAAAACGGCAACATGCCAAGTTCTCTTGTAGGTACGCTGAGTTTTCTGTGTGGAATTTACCCATAAACTTGCATTAGGTATTGAAATTCCACAGGTAAAAAACCCACATGCGTTTTATGTGCGTTTCGGAGGCTGAAATGCATAAAAAAACTAATGTAATCCACACTCGCAGTGACATGTAAACGTTTAGGCACCGCTGGTCAAAATTACTGTTATGGTGAACAGTTAAGCAAGTTGAAGATTAAATGATCTCTAAAAGGCCTAAAGTTAAAGATGAAAAGTTTACTTTGTATTTTAGACAAATAAATATATATATATATATATATGTGTGTATATATTCATCTTTTACATTTCAAAAATTACAAAAAGAAGAATGGGCCGATGCAAAAATGTAGGTGCTCTTGGAGATTTGTGTGCAAAGATAAATTTAACCAAGGTTTCTGATGTTAACTAGATTGGGTTATGGCTTGCTCACTATCAGTTAGGAAGGGTCAGGTGATGTAAATTTCCCAGCTTTATAAAAACCCAGCCTCCTCTAACCTTGTGCAAAAAAAAACAGCAGCCATGGGTTCTTCTAAGCAGGTCCACAAAGGAGGAGAAGGCTATATGAAGATAACAAAGGGTTTTCAAGTTGCCTTTTCCTCAGTTTGGAATGTAATTAAGACATGCTAATTAACAGGAATAGTGGAGGTCAAAATAAGGTCTGGAAGACCAAGCAAAATTTCAGTGAGAGTTGCTCGTAGGAATGCTAGAGAGGCATATTAGAACCCCCGCTCGACTGCAAAAGACCTCAAGGCCGGGATCACACTTGCGAGAAACTCGCACGAGTCTCACATCTCAATACCCAGCACTACCGCCGACACTCGGGTCCGGAGCACTCAGCTGCATAGAAATACATGCAGCCGCACACTCCGGTCCCGAGTTCCGGCGAAAGTGCCGCATATTGAGATGCTAGACTCGTGCGAGTTTCTCGCAAGTGTGATCCCAGCCTAAAGGCCCCGTCACACATAGCGAGATCGCTAGCGAGATCGCTGCTGAGTCACAAGTTTTGTGACGCAACAGCGATCTCAGTAGCGATCTCGCTATGTGTGACACGTACCAGCGATCAGGCCCCTGCTGTGAGATCGCTGGTCGTGTCGGAATGGCCTGGGCCATTTTTTGATCGTTGAGGTCCAGCTGACATCGCTGAATTGGCGTGTGTGACGCCGATTCAGCGATGTCTTCGCTGGTAACCAGGGTAAACATCGGGTAACTAAGCGCAGGGCCGCGCTTAGTAACCTCATGTTTACCCTGGTTACCATCCTAAAAGTAAAAAAACAAACGCTACATACTTACCTATCGCTGTCTGTCCTCGGCGCTCTGCTTCTCTGGTCTGGCTGTGAGCGCCGGTCAGCCGGAAAGCAGAGCGGTGACGTCACCGCTCTGCTTTCCGGCCGCTGTGCTCACAGCCAGAACAGAGAAGCAGAGCGCCGAGGACAGACAGCGATAGGTAAGTATGTAGCGTTTGTTTTTTTTTACTTTAACGATGGTAACCAGGGTAAACATCGGGTTACTAAGCGCGGCACTGCGTTTAGTTACCCGATGTTTACCCTGGTTACCGGGGACCTCGGGATCGTTGGTCGCTGGAGAGCTGTCTGTGTGACAGCTCTCCAGCGACCAAACAGCGACGCTGCAGCGATCCGGATCGTTGTCGGTATCGCTGCAGCGTCGCTATGTGTGACGGGGCCTTAAGAAAGATTTATCAGACTCTGGAGTTGTTGTACATTGTTCTACTGTTCAGAGACACCTTCACAAATATGGCCTTCAAGGATGAGTCAGAAGAAGAAAACCTCTCCGGCATCCTCATCACAATATTCAGCATCAGAAGTAACAAGCCTGATGCATTTTGGAAACAAGTCCTATGGATCGATGAGGTTAAAATAGAAATCTTTGGCCACAATGACCAAAGATATGGGTGGAGAAAAAAGGACACAGAATTTCAGGAAAAGAATATTCACCAACCATTAAGCATGGGGGTGGATCAATCATGCTTTGGCATTATGTTGCAGCCAATGGCACGGGGAACATTTCTTGGGTAGAGGGAAGAATGGATTCAATGAAATTTCCAAAAATTCTTGATGTAAACATAAAACCATCTGTAAAAAAAACCCACTGAAGAGAAAATGGCTTCTACAAATTGAGAATGATCATAAACACACGTCAAAATCCTCAATAGACTACCTCAAAAGGCAGAAGCTGAAGGTTTTACAATGGCCAGCACAGTCCCCTGATCTGAGCATCATTGAAAATCCATGGCTAGACCTCAAAATAGCAGTGCATGCAAGATGACCCAGGAATTTCACAGAAAGGAAGAAATTTTCCAAGGAAGAATGGATAAAATCCCTCAAACAAGAATTGAAAGACTCCTAACTAGCAACAAAAAGAGTTTACAAATTATGATACTTTCAAAAGGGGGTGCTACAAGCTACTAACCATGCAGGGTGCTCAAACTTTTGCATCAGCCCATTTTCCTTTTCGTAATTTTAACCCCTTAAGCCCCGAGGGTGGTTTGCACGTTAATGACCGGGCCAATTTTTACAATTCTGACCACTGTCCCTTTATGAGGTTATAACTCTGGAACGCTTCAACGGATCTTGGCGATTCTGACATTGTTTTCTCGTGACGTATTGTACTTCATGTTAGTGGTAAAATTTATTCGATATAACTTGGGTTTACTTGTGAAAAAAATGGAAATTTGGCGAAAATTTTGAAAATTTCGCAATTTTCCAACTTTGAATTTTTATACCCTTAAATCACAGAGATATGTCATGCAAAATACTTAATAAGTAACATTTCCCACATGTCTACTTTACATCAGCACAATTTTGGAACCAAAATTTTTTTTTGTTAGGGAGTTATAAGGGTTAAAAGTTAACCAGCAATTTCTCATTTTTGCAACACCATTTTTTTTTAGGGACCACATCTCATTTGAAGTCATTTTGAGGGGTCTATATGATAGAAAATACCCAAGTGTGACACCATTCTAAAAACTACACCCCTCAAGGTGCTCAAAACCACATTCAAGAAGTTTATTAACCCTTCAGGTGTTTTACAGGAATTTTTGGAATGTTTAAATAAAAATAAACATTTAACTTTTTTTTCACACAAAATTGATTTCAGCTCCAATTTGTTTTATTTTACCAAGGGTAACATGAGAAAATGGATCCCAAAAGTTGTTGTACAATTTGTCCTGAGTACGTTGATATCCCATATGTGGGGATAAACCACTGCTTGGGCGCATGGCAGAGCTCAGAAGGAAAGGAGCGCCATTTGACTTTTCAATGCAAAATTGACTGGAATTGAGATGGGACGCCATGTTGCGTTTGGAGAGCCCCTGATGTGCCTAAACATTGAAACCCCCCACAAGTGACACCATTTTGGAAAGTAGACCCCTTAAGGAACTTATCTAGATGTGTGGTGAGCACTTTGACCCACCAAGTGCTTCATAGAAGTTTATAATGCAGAGCCGTAAAAATAAAAAATCATATTTTTTCACAAAAATGATATTTTTGCCCCCAATTTTTTATTTTCCCAAGGGTAAGAGAAGAAATTAGACCACAAAAGTTGTTGTGCAATTTGTCCTGAGTACGCTGATACCCCATATGTGGGTGTAAACCATTGTTTGGGCGCATGGCAGAGCTCGGAAGGGAAGGAGTGCCATTTGACTTTTCAATGCAAAATTGACTGGAATTGAGATGGGACGCCATGTTGCGTTTGGAGAGCCCCTGATGTGCCTAAACATTGAAACCACCCAAAAGTGACACCATTTTGGAAAGTAGACCCCCTAAGGAACTTATCTAGATGTGTTTTGAGAGCTTTGAGCCCCCAAGTGTTTCACTACAGTTTATAACGCAAAGCCGTGAAAATAAAAATTCTTTTTTTTTTTCACAAAAATGATTTTTTAGTCCCCAGTTTTGTATTTTCACAAGGGTAACAGGATAAATTGGACCCCAAAAGTTGTTGTCCAATTTGTCCTGAGTACGCTGATACCCCATATGTGAGGGGGAAGCACTGTTTGGGCGCATGGCAGAGCTCAGAAGGGAAGGAGCGCCATTTGGAATACAGACTTAGATGGATTGGTCTGCAGGCGTCACGTTGCATTTGCAGAGCCCCTGATGTACCCAAACAGTAGAAACCCCCCCACAAGTGACCCCATATTGGAAACTAGACCCCCCAAGGAACTTATCTAGATGTGTTGTGAGAACTTTGAACCCCCAAGTTTTTCACTACAGTTTATAACGCAGAGCCGTGAAAATAAAAATTCTTTTTTTTTTTTCACAAAAATGATTTTTTAGTCCCCAGTTTTGTTTTTTCACAAGGGTAACAGGATAAATTGGACCCCAAAAGTTGTTGTCCAATTTGTCCTGAGTACGCTGATACCCCATATGTGGGGGGGAAGCACTGTTTGGGCGCATGGCAGAGCTCGGAAGGGAAGGAGCACCATTTGGAATACAGACTTAGATGGATTGGTCTGCAGGCGTCACGTTGCATTTGCAGAGCCCCTGATGTACCCAAACAGTACAAACCCCCCACAAGTGACCCCATATTGGAAACTAGACCTCCCAAGGAACCTATCTAGATGTGTTGTGAGAACTTTGAACCCCCAAGTGTTTCACTGCAGTTTACAACGCAGAGCCCCAACCCTAACCCCAACCCTAGCCCCAACCCTAGCCCTAACCCTAGCCCCAACCTCAACCCTAGCCCCAACCCTAGCCCCAACCCTAGCCCCAACCCTAGCCCTAACCCTAGCCCTAACCCTAGCCCTAACCCTAGCCCCAACCCTAGCCCTAACCCTAGCCCTAACCCTAGCCCTAACCCTGATGGGAAAATGGAAATAAATACATTTTTTTAATTTTATTATTTTTCCCTAACTAAGGGGGTGATGAAGGGGGGTTTGATTTACTTTTATAGAGTCTTTTATATCGGATTTTTATGATTGGCAGCCGTCACACACTAAAATACGCTTTTTTTATAGCAAAAAAGTTTTTGCGTCTCCACATTTTGAGACCTATAATTTTTCCATATTTTGGTCCACAGAGTCATGTGAGGTCTTGTTTTTTGCGGGACGAGTTGACGTTTTTATTGGTAACATTTTTGGACACGTGACAGTTTTTGATCACTTTTTATTCTGATTTTTGTGAGGCAGAATGACCAAAAACCAGCTATTCATGAATTTCTTTTGGGGGAGGCGTTTATACCGTTCCGCGTTTGGTAAAGTGGATGAAGCAGTTTTATTCGTCGGGTCAGTACGATTACAGCGATACCTCATTTATATTATTTTTTTATGTTTTGGCGCTTTTATACGATAAAAGCTATTTTATAGAAAAAATAATTATTTTGGCATCGCTTTATTCTCAGGACTATAACTTTTTTTTTTTTTTGCTTATTATGCTTTGTGGCGGCTCGTTTTTTGCGGGACAAGATGACGTTTTCAGCGGTATCATGGTTATTTATATCCGTTTTTTTGATCGCGTGTTATTCCACTTTTTGTTTGGCGGTAAGATAATAAAGCGTTGTTTTTTGGCTCGGTTTTTTTTTTCTTACGGTGTTCACTGAAGGGGTTAACTAGTGGGACAGTTTTATAGGTCGGGTCGTTACAGACGCGGCGATACTAAATATGTGTACATTTATTGTTTTGTTTTTTTTTTATATAAAGAAATGTATTTATGGGAATAATATTTTTTTTTATTATTTATTTATTTAGTAATTTTTTTTTTATTTTTTTTTACACATGTGGAAAAATTTTTTTTCACTTTTTTACTTTGTCCCAGGGGGGGACATCACAGATCGCCGATCTTACAGTTTGCACAGCACTCTGTAAGATCGGCGATCTCATTCATCGCTGCAGCGTTACCAAGTGCCTGTAGGCGACCCGGAAGTGCTCCCTGCAGGACCCGGATGCAGCCCCGCGGCCATTTTGGATCCGGGGACTGCAGGGAGAAGACGCTCGGTACACGGTGAGTACATCACCGTGTACCGATCGTCTCAGGGAAGCACGCAGGGAGCCCCCTCCCTGCGCGATGCTTCCCTGCACCGCCGGCACATCGCGATCATGTTTGATCGCGGTGTGCCGGGGGTTAATGTGCCGGGGGCGGTCCGTGACCGCTCCTGGCACATAGTGCCGGATGTCAGCTGCGATAGTCAGCTGACACCCGGCCGCGATCGGCCGCGCTCCCCCCGTGAGCGCGGCCGATCGCATATGACGTACTATCCCGTCACTGGGAATTAAGTCCCAGGGCACCTCGACGGGATAGTACGTCATATGGGATTAAGGGGTTAAAATGTAAAAGATGACAAATTCCTGTATATACTCGTGTATAAGCTGATCCGAGTATAAGCCGAGACCCCTAATTTTACCACAAAAAACTGGGAAAACTTAATGACTCGAGTATAAGCTTAGGGTGGGAACTACTGCAGCTACCGGTAAATTTCAAAATTAAAAATAGATACCAATAAAAGTAATATTGATTGAGACATCAGTAGGGTGTTTTTGAATATCCATATTGAATCAGGAGCCCCATATAATGTTCCATACAGTTCATGATGGGCCCCATAAGATTATCTGTACATAATACGCCTCATATAATGCTCCATAAAGTTCATCATGGGCCCCATAAGATGCTCCATATAAAAATATGCCCCATATAATGCTGCATAAAAGGCTAGTGATGGCCCCATAAGATGCTCCATAGAATATTATGCCCCATATAATGCTGCATAAAGGTTGATGGCCCCATAAGATGCTCCATAGACTATTATTCCCCATATAATGCTGCACAAAGGTTGACGGCCCATAAGATGCTCCATAGAATATTATGCCCCATATAATGCTGCACAAAGGTTGATGGACCCATAAGATGTTCCATAGAATATTATGCCCCATATAATGCTGCACAAAGGTTGATGCCTCATAAGATGCTCCATAGACTATTATGCCCCATATGCTGCTCCATAAAGGTTGATGGCTCCATAAGATACTCCATAGATAATTAAGCCCCATATAATGCTGCACAAAAGTTGATGGCCCCATAAGATGTTCCATAGAATATTATGCCCCATATAATGCTGCACAAAGGTTGATGCCCCATAAGATGTTCCATAGAATATTATGCCCAATATAATGCTGCACAAAGGTTGATGCCCCATAAGATGCTCCATAGACTATTATGCCCCATATGCTGCTCCATAAAGGTTGATGGCTCCATAAGATACTCCATAGATTATTATGTCCCATATAATGCCGCAAAAGGTTGATGGCCCCATAGAATAATATGCCCCATATGCTGCTGCGATAAAAAAAAAAAGTGACATACTCACCTCTCGTCGCTGGGGGTATAGTGCCGGTGTCCTGAGCAGGTGGGGACACCAACTATGGGGGCCAGGTGCGGGAGTTGCCACTGGCTCAGGCCCCCGGCACTTTCGATATTCACCTGTCCCCATTCCACCGCCGCCCACCGCTGTATCTTCTGGCTCTCTGCAGCGACTGTTCAGGCATACTGCGTGCACTAAACACGTCATCACGCCCTCTGACCTGAACGTCACAGCCAGAAAACGCAGAACACAGAGCCTGGCGGTGGAACGGGGGCAGGTGAATATCGCATGGCTCTCCCTCCCCCGTCATACTCACCCTCCTGGCGCGGTAGCTGCTTCTCCGATGGTCTGTGGTGCCGGCAGCTTGTTCCTGTGTTCATCGGTCACATGGTATCGCTAATTAAAGTAATGAATATGCGCTCCACGCCTATGGGAGTGGAGTCACATCCATATTTATTACTTTAATGAGTGGTACCATGTGACCATTGAACACAGGAAGAGCTGTGGGCGCCGGAGACCATCGGAGAAGCAGGGAAGTGCAGAGAGGTGAGTATGCTGTGACAGCCACCACTCCAGCCGCTCCCCCGCCAACACCCAGGGACAATGACTCGACTATAAGCCGAGAGGGGCACTTTTAGCCTAAAAAAATGGGCTGAAAATCTCGGCTTATACTCGAGTATATACGGTATTTGTTTTTTGCCTACAATACAAAGGAAATGTCCCACCTTTAAAGGGAACCTGTCAGCAGGATTGTGCACAGTTACCTACACACAGTGGCAGGTTGGCGCCGTTTATACTGATTAAAATGATACCTGGTTGATGAAATCCATCTTGTGGTTGTTGTGTAATCTTTATTTTCAGTTTTGAGTGAATGATATGCCTGTGCCCGGCGGCCTGTGGAGAGGTCTTCATGTGGTGCTCTGATTAGATATTCATAATGCAGACTGCTGAGAGGTCACTCATCCCTCACTGACCTGCCCCCTAGTTTACATAATGAATATCTGTACATACTGAAAAAAAAAAACCTTCTGCAGATGCTGGCCAATGCACCTGCGCTGCAGCATAATCGTATATGTACTGCATCTAATATATAATTGCCTAGAATACTACTTCCTGCAATTTGTGCCAACTTCCGTGGCTTTGTCCGGAGCTAATGTCCGGAGCTAATGTCCGGAGCTAATGTCCGGAGATAAGTGACGTCAACAGTGTCCAGTGTCTGATTGGTTGCCGCCTGCTGCGAGCGACCAATCAGAAACGTGCCGTACTGTGACACACTCCGCCCGCCATTTTGGTGTGATTTTTGAATTTTTACCTCACAGCAAGTTTCTACTGCGTGGAGGCGGGCCCAGTGACGTTGCTCTTCAAGCTCCTGCCGAATTTCGTCAAAAAAATGATAATACCATTTACCAAAACTATATATATTTAGTTGTGAAGTGGTTCAGTGACATTTTCACACCAATTTTGAACTTTTGTTTGGTGTTTTCTCCATATACTGCCTATTATTTTTGTTCTTTCTTACTATTATTTATTAATTGTATTATTCTTACATTTGAATAAATAAAGTATATATGGATTCTAGACTCCCGATTCTTTAGAATCGGGCTGCCATCTAGTCTAATATATAATTGCCTAGAATACTACTTCCTGCAATTTGTGCCAACTTCCGTGGCTTTGTCCGGAGCTAATGTCCGGAGCTAATGTCCGGAGCTAATGTCCGGAGCTAATGTCCGGAGATTAATTGCCTAGAATACTACTTCCTGCAATTTGTGCCAACTTCCGTGGCTTTGTCCGGAGCTAATGTCCGGAGCTAATGTGCGGAGATAATGTCCGGAGCTAATGTCCAGAGCTAATGTCCGGAGCTAATGTCCGGAGCTAATGTCCGGAGATTAATTGCCTAGAATACTACTTCCTGCAATTTGTGCCAACTTCCGTGGCTTTGTCCGGAGCTAATGTCCGGAGCTAATGTCCGGAGCTAATGTCCGGAGCTAATGTCCGGAGCTAATGTCCGGAGCTAATGTGCGGAGATAATGTCCGGAGCTAATGTCCGGAGCTAATGTCCGGAGCTAATGTCCGGAGATAAGTGACGTCAACAGTGTCCAGTGTCTGATTGGTTGCCGCCTGCTGCGAGCGACCAATCAGAAACGTGCCGTACTGTGACACACTCCGCCCGCCATTTTGGTGTGATTTTTGAATTTTTACCTCACAGCAAGTTTCTACTGCGTGGAGGCGGGCCCAGTGACGTTGCTCTTCAAGCTCCTGCCGAATTTCGTCAAAAAAATGATAATACCATTTACCAAAACTATATATATTTAGTTGTGAAGTGGTTCAGTGACATTTTCACACCAATTTTGAACTTTTGTTTGGTGTTTTCTCCATATACTGCCTATTATTTTTGTTCTTTCTTACTATTATTTATTAATTGTATTATTCTTACATTTGAATAAATAAAGTATACATGGATTCTAGACTCCCGATTCTTTAGAATCGGGCTGCCATCTAGTATATAATATATTTGAGGTGATCCTGATATTCAAAATAAAATCCATTTGAAAATGGCACCCGCCTGAGCAGTAGCAGCTATCGGTGTATGCGTCGTTTTGGCGCTGCGCCGAACGCAACATGTTGCATTTTGCTGCATCAAAACGACGCATGCGGAGGCATCCACAAACATTCACATGGCCATGGCAGTTTTTTTTTCCCCTTTTCAATATGTGTATATAATATTCATTATGTAAACTAGGGGGCAGGTCAGTGAGGGATCAATGTCCTGTCAGCTGTCTACATTATGAATAGATAATCAGCACCACATGAAGATCCCCCACAGGCCGCCCCAGAGCACGAGCAGATCATTAAATCAAAACTGAAACTAAAGATTAAACAACAACCATAAGACGGATTTCATCAACCAAGGTATCATTATAATCAGTATAACGGCGCCGACCTGACAATGTAGGTTACTGTGCACAATCCTGCTGACAGGTTCCCTCTAAGGCCGGCATCACACTAACGAGTTTTACGGACGTATGAGAGGTGCAGAAAATACGGATTGCATACGGTACAATGATTCTCAATGGCCCAGCTCCTTTCTGCCGTATTTTTCTGATCGGTATTATACAGTCTTCTACGGCCGTAAAAAATCGCAGCATGCTGCGTTTGTCAGCGTACTGCGCAAAAAAAAATCGCCAATGAAAGTGTATGGGGGCGAGAAAAATACGGATTACACATGGACCAACAGTGTGACTTGCGACAAATACGCTGCGGTGTTCTATAGAAAAGCCGGCAATTCAGTGCGGCGTACAGTAAAATCACACTGACAGGTTAGAATAGAATAGCTAAAATAAATGTCTACACATAGTATAGGGGTACTAGCTATTGAACCCGTTCTACGCCCGGGTGGCGAGCATTTTATTGGTATATGGTCTCCATCCTGGTATGTGCTGCTCCATCCTGCGTCCCCATCCTGTCATGTGCTGCTCCATCCTGCCATGTGCTGCTCCATCCTGCGTCCCCATCCTGTCATGAGCTGCTCCATCCTGCGTCCCCATCCTGTCATGTGCTGCACCCATCCTGCGCCCCCATTCTGTCATGTGCTGCTCCCATCCTGCGCCCCCATTCTGACATGTGCTGCTCCCATCCTGCGCCCCCATTCTCACATGTGCTGCACCCATCCTGCGCCTCCATTCTGACATGTGCTGCACCCATCCTGCGCCTCCATTCTGTCATTTGCTGCTCCCATCCTGCGCCCCCATCCTGTCATGTGCTGCTTCCATCCTGCAACCCCGTTCTGTCATGTGCGGATCCTGTGCACACGCTACCTGATTCCTTTCCGCCGCCATTTTCTTGGTCCTCCTGCTGCCGGGATCGGCGCCTGCACAGTCCGCGCTTTCCGGCGCCATTTTCTTAAAGACACACTGCAGTGTGTCTTCAAGAAAATGGCGCCGGAAAGCGCGGACTGCGCAGGCGCCGATTCCGGCAGCAGGAGGACCAAGAAAATGGCGGCGGAAAGGAATCATGTGGCGTAAGTAACAAATTGCTGTGGCATGAACTGCCGCAGCATCATCAGGGCGCAATCATGTCCACGGTTTCCCCATATCCGGGTTACGGATCATAAATGTCCCCCTGCTCCCGGCAGTCCGCGCTCTCCGGCACCATTTTTATTTTTTTTCTGACACTGGCTATGATGTAACGCTAGGAGCATCGCGCCTGCGCAGTCTATAAAGGCTTCGGACAGAGTGTCGCTCCCAGCGTTATATTATATATCAAATTTTCCCAGCACACAGTTCTAAATATTTTCCCACGCTTGAGTTCATATGAGGACATCCAGCAGAGGGTCTATCACCATGACTTGAGGTAACTACAGGACATTCCCCTGCATTCCATTCATTCCCCGGGTTTTTACAGGCAGGGGCGGCTGCATTAGCAGGCTTCTGCTTGTAAAATTAGTTAACCCCTTCAGATGGATTTACATCGTGGGACGTGACAGAACGACGGAAGGTATGGGATATTGTTGATTTTTTATTTTTCCTTTTTTACAGAACGAGGGTCTTCAGGTGGATTAAGAGTATAATAAAATATTAAAACACCCTGTGTCTTTATTTCATTAAAATACCTTTTAATAATGTGTGTGTGTTTTATTAACCATTTCGTACTATTGGATTAATAATGGATAGGTGTCATAATTGACGCCTCTCCATTATTAACCTGGTTTAATGTCACCTTACAATAGCAAGGTGACATTAACCCTTCATTACCCCATATCCCACCGCTACACGGGAGTGGGAAGAGAGTGGCCAAGTGCCAGAATAGGCGCATCTTCCAGATGTGCCTTTTCTGGGGTGGCTGGGGGCAGATGTTTTTAGCCAGGGGGGCCAATAACCATGGACCTTCTCCAGGCTATTAATATCTGCCCTCAGTCACTGGCTTTACCACTCTGGCGGAGAAAACTGCACGGGAGCCCACGCCAATTTTTTCCGCGATTTAACCCTTTAATTTAATAGCTAGAGCTCCCAATTTTTGTAGTGTGGAATATGCAAAAAAAAAGGGATATGAGATGGTTTACTGTATGTAAACCATGTCTCATATCATGTCGGGTTTGTGAAGGAGATAGGAAAAGCCGGCAATTGAATTTTCTGCTATCTCGCGCTGAATTAAATATAAATACAGTGTGTATATGTATATATATATATATATATATATATATATATATATATATATATATATATAGAATGTGTCTCACTGACATATATATGTATATATATAGACTGTATATATGTTTTAACGAACATTTGAGCCCATGGATCCTTTGTATGTCGGTTTTGCAAGCCTGCAAAATCTCGCAGTACGGATGCCATATGGATTACATACGGAGGATGACATGCGCAAAATACACTGACACACCCTGCCTACGGATGACATATGGATCACTATTTTGGGGACATTTCTGCGTATTACGGCCGTAAAAAACGGACCGTATTTTCATACGCTGAGTGTGACGCTGGCCTAAGCAAGAAATTGACAGAGCACACAGATTTCAGAAAGGTAATGTTGAAGGAGTTGCAATCCCTGTTGGGGAGGTTACATTTTGACTATAGGATGTTGCCTATAGGTAAAAATTTTTGTCAGAGATTGGCTGGGGCGAGGGCAAGTGTTAGGGCTTGAATAAGGAGCACTGGGATGATTTATTGATTTGGAAAAAGTTTTTCGATAGTTATACTGGGAGGTCTCTAAATCAGAATGAGGTTGTTGATAGTTTTGATTGCGAGATTTTGACAGATGGGAAGGTGGCGCCGGGATTGGAAATTATTGAAAAGGTGAGTATAAGGCTGTGTGCCCGCGTTGCGTTTTTTATGTGTTTCTGTCGCGTTTTTTGCTGCAGCGGAAACGCATAAAAACCGCATTCCCATGCAATCTTATGGGATTCCGCGGTTGCTGTGCCCATGCTGCGGAATCGCATAGCGGTAAAATCTGCAGCATGTTCATCACTTCTGCAGAATCACGGCGATTCTGCAGCCCTAGGATTGCATTGAAACGCTCACTTTACGCATGTGGCTATGCCCACCATGCATAAAGTGAGCGCTTCATGTGCGGATGCTACCCAGTCTGGAGGAGGACACTCTCCTCCAGGCCCTTGGGAACCATATTTCTGTAAAAAAAGAATTAAAATAAAAAATAGAGATATAATTACCATCTGATGGCCCCGGAGTCCTCCCGCTTCTCAGCGGTGCAAGCGGCGGCTTCCGTTCCCAGGGATGCATTGCGCGAAGGACCTGGGATGACGTCGCGGTCACGCAACCATTGCATCACAAAGGTCCTTCACGCTAAGCATCCTTGGGAACGGAACGTACCAGGTGCGCTGCTGAGATCGGGGGCCGTCGGAAGTTGAGAATAACCTTATTTTTTAAATTATTTTTAACATTCTATCTTTTTTACTGTTGATGCTGCATAGGCAGCATCAATAGTAAAAAGTTGGTCACACTTGTCAAGCACTATGTTTGATAAGTGTGACCAACCTGTCAATCACTTTTCCAAGCGATGCTTCAAATCGCTTGGAAAACGCAAGTATTCTGCAAGCTAAAAACGCTTGTTTTGTGGGAAAACGCATGCGAATTCCGCATGCGTTTTATCCGCGGCAGGGAGTTGCAGAAATGCTGCGAACATTTCCGCAGCATTTCTGCAATGTGGGCACATAGCCTAAGTGGTTTTATGTTATCGGCGCCAAACATCCATATGTGATCCAATTTGTTTACACACCCATAAACTTAAATAGGGAAGTCTCACCTGAAATACTCAAATACAGAATAAAGGCTGGCTCCCACTTGCAATTTGGACGAATGGCAAATGGGACGAATGGCAAATGGGACGAATGCAATATAGTTAACAATCAGATTGCATTCAGACCAATATTATTCTATGATTGTGTGATCATCTGCGATTTTTTTTCCAGGTCGGATTGGATCACAATCGGACTGGAAAAAAATGTCAGCATGCTGCGATTGTATGCAAAAATTGAATCGCGTTTACCAATAGAAGTCAATGGGTGCAAAAAAAAAAAAAATTGCATCCGTTATAAGTACTGTTCATACTCAGTTTTCCAGACAATGAGCTGTAACCAATAAGACCAGAAAATCCCTCACTTATTGGGAACACAGAGAAATTGTAATTGTAAAGTTATGTTTTTACAAGCACTTAACAATTTGACTCGTCTAAGAATTTGGTAATATTTTTTGGATGCCCTAAACAAACTATTGGTCCTACAGGCAAACTATGGGGCCAGTTTCCAACATCCGTGTACTCGGGCCACCATAATGCACATGGTCGTGGGTCTCCAGGCCTGAATAGCCTCATAAGTATATGTGGAGCTGCCCAGGTAGGGGCAGGAGACCTGCAACCGGTCTGAGCATAGACTGTGTGAAGCCGTCCTTAGGGCAATCCCACCCGCTGCATGTGTCCAAAACTACACCCGCCATGCTACCCAATGACCGTATGAGTTGGAAAGCAAATTGTGTGGCAACTAGGCACCATGAAGTGCGGACTTCACCACAGATACAGTGTGCGCCATCACCCTAAGGCTGCCGTCACACTAGCAGTATTTGGTCAGTATTTTACATCAGTATTTGTAAGCCAAAACCAGGAGAGGAACAATTAGAGGAAAAGTATAATAGAAACATATGCACCACTTCTGCATTCATCACCCACTCCTGGTTTTGGCTTACAAATACTGATGTAAAATACTGACCAAATACTGCCAGTGTGACGGCGGCCTTAGGGCTCATACTTGCGTGAAATACGGCAAAGTCTCGCAGGTTAAAACCCGGCTCTGCCGTCGGCACATGGGAGCGGAGCGTGCGGCTCCATGTATTGCTGTGCGGCTGCACGCTTCGCTCTGGAGTGCCGGGTTTTAAACTGCGAGACTCAGCCGTATTTCATGAGCCCTTGTGGATGTGCGTCTGTGCCCGGTGACAGGGTGGGCTCTGACAGGTTCCCCTCAGTCCTTATACACACCTTTGTATTCAGGATTGGGGGCACACAGATCTCAAACGCAGCAGCCACAGGTTTCCCAGAGCCAAAGTTTTTATACCTGAAATCTATAGGAAAAAATGGCGGCATTCTGGAGCACTCGCCAGGCCATGATAGGGTCTCCTCTGGAGCGCACAAGGGGGCACTACTAGTGCAAAAGATCAATGCGCCCCCACAAGATGGGCAATAACATTTCCAGTATTTCTCCAACCTGACCAGAAAATCATCACTGTTTATACTGGAATCTGCCCTAATAATCTAGGGCCAAACACTCGTCATATTCCTCGCTGACAGCCTCCTTTGGCACTGGTGGGGCTGACAGCCAAAGAAAAACCTGCTTTCTGAGTGGAAACCATCACCAAGCATGGTCCTCATCCTCACAGCACATCCGTAAGGACCATGGACGTACATGCGCACAGGCGACCACCTCCGTACACCGTGCGCACTAGTGTGAGGAATGGGATGAGGAGCTTTTCTCAACACTGAGTTATAGGATGAGAAAAAATATATAATAAAAAAATATCCTGAATTAAACGAGCGGCTCCAGAGAACCGCACACACGGGGGATGCGGGGCGCTAATGCCGGGCGTTGAGGCTGAGTCACGTGATGGCGCAGACAGGACGCGGTGCTCACCTCTACACTGCAGCCGCCGCTCTCCCAGCACCACCTGCCCGGGCTGCAGCACAGCTCCACAGTGACGTCATCACGCCACGCCCCCGCAGCGGCCGGTGAGGCTGCTCCAGTGTCAGCTTACAGGGCCGATTACAGGGCAAGCGCCGTCTCCCAGCACCAGCGCTAGTAGTGTAGGGGTATCATGCAAGATTCCCATTCTTGCGACCCGGGTTCGAGTCCCGGCTAGCGCAGAAATTTATTTTCTTTTCAATATAAATTTTTTGATTGTGGACAGCAGAAAAAGGAGCATGATGTGCCCGCTGATTCTGTATACCTTCTATATACCAGGGGTAGGTACAAGAAGCCAGTGTGCTCTGTGTGTTGGCAAAAAAGTCTCCGCTGCGGATCCTGACCAATAGAATGTCATTAGATGCGGTAAATCCGCACGTACTGACAAATAAGTGCGGTAATTACACCGCAGCGCTTTGGACACAGTGAAAATACCCTGCACCCAAAACATTACTATTCCTGATCGTGGAGACGCAGCCTAAAACGTCCATATGGGCCACTGATAGCACACGGACAGCGCACCGATCTATGCGATCGTTTCTACACACAGTCCGATGGTGTAAAGGATCGCAGCCTGGATCAGACTCACCCATTAGGCTGGTGTCACACTAGGCGTATGAAAATACGGTCCGTTTTTTACGGCCGTAATACGCAGAAATAATCCAGAAATAGTGTTCCGTATGTAATCCGTTGTCAAGGTGTGGCCGCATATTTTGTGCATTTAATGTTGCGTATGTAATCCGTATGACATCCGTACTGCGTTTTTTCCACGCAACCTGACAAAATGGATATTTAACGGTTTTGTAGCCTGAAATTAATTTAAATCAGCATCAGCAACCCGATTTAAGGCCTCTACAACAGGTGGCACCCTCCTGTATGGCCATTTTGTGGTTGTGCATCTGTTGGTGTGTTGTGGTAACGTTTGCACCATGTCTGACCTACTGCACTTCACCCCAACGCAGCGGGTTTTGTTTAACTGGGTCTTGTCGTGTCGTTTTGGGCAGCCATACCCTGTGATTGTAGATCCGCGAAGGAGGAGCAGAAGAATGTGGGTGCATCCTCTTTTGACTAAACGCCTCACTAAAGGACATTTTCAGAGGCTCTATACCATACCTCCCAACTTTTGAGGAAGGGAAAGAGGGACAAAGTTAGCTGTGCGGCAAGTTTAAAGCCACACCTCTGACCACACCCATTTCACAACTAGTCACACCCCAACCACAGCCATTTAGCACTTCTGATCTCAATGTTTCATAAACAATAATTATAAACAAAAAAAAATGGCCACACAGTGCTCCATACTGTATAATGGCCCCACAGGATGCTTCATACTGTCTAATGGCCCCACAGGATGCTCCATACTGTCTAATGGCCCCACATGATGCTCCATACTGTATAATAGCACCAAATGATGATGCTTACAGGGCGGCACGGTGGCTCAGTGGATAGCACTGCAGCCTTGCAGCGCTGGAGTCCTGGGTTCAAACCCCACCAAGGACAACATCTGCAAAGAGTTTGTATGTTCTCTCTGTGTTTGCGTGGGTTTCCTCCGGGCACTCCCGGTTTCCTCCCACATTCCAAAGACATACAGATAGGGAACTTATATTGTGAGCCCCATCGGGGACAGTGATGATAATGTGTGCAAAACTGTAAAGCGCTGCGGAATATGTTAGCGCTATATAAAAATAAAGATTATTATTACTGGCCCCACATGATGCTCCATACTGTATAATGGCCACATTGTGCTCCATACTGTATAATAGCCCCACATGATGCTTCGTACTGTATAATGGCCACACATGATGCGTACTGTATAATGGTCACACATGATGCTCCATACTGTATAATGGCCACACAGTGCCCCATACTGTATAATGGCCCCACATGATGCTGCGTACAGTATACTTGCCCCACGTGATGGTCCATAATGCCCCACATGATGCTTTGTACAGTATAATGGCCCCACACAATGCTGGGTACAGTATAATGGCCACACATGGTTACCCCCACCCCCATCATTGCCTTCTCCATCACTACACACACACACACCTTTCACCGCGCACCCTCGCAGCAGCCGGCAGCTTCCACTCCCATGGCGCTAAATGGTGTCATCCAGCTGTGCCGCTGACTGCTCACGTCGCTGCAGCTGTGATACGCCACTGATAAAGACCTCTCCGTGTCTCCTGTGCCAGTCAGTGTCAGAGCGAGGAGCAATATCTGCTCCGATCCGACTCAGCCAGCGTCTGCTCCGTACACCTCGCACACATGCGACTCTGCTCCATACACCTTGCACATGCGGCTCCGCTCTGTATACCTCGTACACACACGGCTCCTCCCCGTACACCTCATACACTCGGCTCCGCTCCATACACATTGCACACGCTGCTCCGCTCCGTATACCTCATGCACACACAAGGCTCCGCTCCGTACACCTCGTACACACGCGGCTCTGCTCCGTACACCTCGTGCACACGCCGCTCAGCTCCGTACACCTCGCGCACACGCGGCTCCGCTCCGTACACCTCGCGCACACGCGGCTCCGCTCCGTACACCTCGCGCACACGCGGCTCCGCTCCGTACACCTCACGCACACGCGGCTCCGCTCCGTACACCTCGCGCACACGCGGCTCCGCTCCGTACACCTCGTGCACACGCGGCTCCGCTCCGTACCTTTCACATGCTGCTCCGCTCCGTACACCTCTTACACACACGACTCCGCTCCATACACCTTTCACATGCTGCTCCGCTCGTACACACGTGGCCGTGCTCCGTGCACCTCATGCACACGGCTCCGTACACCTCTTACACACACACGACTCCGCTCCATACACCTTTCACACGCTACTCCGATCCATACACCTCGTACATACACGGCTCTGCTACATCCACACTCCTCCTGACCTCACACATACACTTACCCTCGTCCGGCGCCATGGCAACTAGCAGAGTCCTGTACACGGAGGTCCTCTCGATCATGTGACCCCCCTGACTCCTCCCATCCTGTGACCTCATCACAGGTCCTGTGCGCACAGAGCAGCCGATATGTGGTGTGCTGCTCTGCGGGTGCAGGGACTCAGGGAGCGGACCGGGTGATATTACACACCTCCCATCCAGTGCGGGACAACTAATGTCCCACCTGGGATCGCGGGGCTGACTGTCAAAATCAGGACAGTCACGCTGGATCCGGGACGGTTGGGAGGTATGTCTATACAGCTCTGCGGGCACATCCTGACAAGTTCTATCTGTACTGTCGCATGACCATCAGAACCTTTGATATATTGTTGGAGATATTACGACCAGGTATCACCTATCAGGACACAAGGATACGCAAAGCCATATCCGCAGAAGAGCGTCTTCTCCTTACCTTACGGTATGTATTCAACATCCTCACATACTGTATGCTGATGATGTTTTTTTTGCTAGCAGGTTGCTAGCAGGTCTTTTAAACTATATGTGTAAATTAGGGCAAAAGCCCTTCCAAAATATGTATTTGTAATGATCATCTTATGTATCCTAGGTAAATTTTGAATAATTTCAATGTTCTTCCTGTGTTTTCAAATCTACAACATACTTGCGCTTTATCATGTTTTGTGTAAACTATTGTTACCTACCTAATATTATTTTTTCTGTCCTTTCAGCTTCCTGTCAACTGGATTGTCTTATGCGGGACTACACCTGAAGTTTCTCATTGGCCGGTCCACGCTTTCTGGCATTGTGCTCTCAACATTTAGGCTATGTGCACACGTTCAGGAATTCATGCAGAAAATTCCTGAGAATTCCGGACATTTTCTGCATGAAATCCGCAAGAAAACCGCATGCGTTTTTGCCGCGGTTTTGACGCGTTTTTGCCGCGGTTTTTTCCGGACACTTCCCAATGCATTTTGGAGTGGGAAATCCGCAAAAAAAACGCAAAAAGATAGAGCATGTCCGGATTTTGTGCGGTATGCGTTTTTTTTGCGGAAAAAAAACGCATCATGTGCACAAAACATGCGGAATTCATTCTAAATGATGGGATGCTTATTGTATGCGTTTTTTTGCGGTTTTATAGCGTTTTTATCGGGAAAAACCACGAAAAAACCGCAACGTGTGAACACAGCCTTAGTGAAATATGGGCTAAACTACAGGAACTTTACATGCTTGAGCCAAAACTGGATGATTTGCTCAAAATTGCTCGTGGATTCAATGACACTTGTGACTTCCCACACTGCATTGGAGCCCTGGATGGGAAACATATCAGGGTGCGTAAGCCGCCGAACTCTGGCTCCCAATTCTACAATTATAAGCAGTTTTTCTCTGTAGTTCTGTTAGCTGTAGTTGACAGTAACTACAGGTTTATAATTGTAGACATTGGGGCCTATGGGCGAACAGGAGACTCAAGGGTGTTCAATGCGTCCATAATGGGTCGGCGGCTACATGAAAACCAGTTAGACTTCCCACCACCACAACTCCCAGGCACCAATTCTGAATGTTCTTGTGGGAGATGAGGCCTTCCAATTGACAAGGAATGTCATGAGGCCTTATCCCAGGCGCAACCTGGACCACCAGCGGCGTGTATTTAATTTGAGGCTTTCCAGGGCGTGTAGACTGGTGGAGTGCGCCTTTGGGATTCTGTGTGCCAAATGGAGTCTCCTCCAGTCTGCCATTCAGCTGAGTGAGGCTACTATTAATGAAGTAATTAAGGCATGTGTTGTTTTGCACAATTTTAGTAGACTTCATGATTGCTCCTCAGCTGCTATTGGTGAAGAAATGTTGCCCAATGTGAGTAGGCCTACACCACATGGCCCTCCTCCGCGCCGTCCCCTTTCTGGCCTAAAAGTGTGAGATATTTTCTCAAATTTTTTTGTTTCTCCTCAAGGTGTCCTCCATGGCAAGATTATGCTGTTTCTCAGTTGTGATTTCTTACTTTATAATTATATTATCTGCCAAAAATATCATTTTTCTTTAAATACTGAACTCTGTGTGTTGTATTTACTTAATTACCAAATGGTTATGAACAGAGCATATGTGTGTGATGTAAGAATGATTGTCCCACAAACGTCAATTGGCTTTTGACTATATATTTTAATTATAGCAAAAGCCTTTTGGTGTTAACGTTAAACCATATTTTTTTCATATGGCTTTGTATCCCAATTTTTTTTTTTTTTTTTAGGAACAACATAAAGTGCTATTACAGCACAAAGTAAACAAAAACATGGTTATGCGGCAAAAAGCCGAACACAATAAAAGAGTTGTTACAGATTTCTGTACGTAGGTGGAGGTGATGGCGGAAGCTCAGGGTCCTGCTCAGGTGGCCTTTGTTGGGCCAATTGTCCTTCACCCTGTGTGGATGCTGTGTGGGGCGGATCAAAATACAGGCCTTGATCATATTGCCCAGTTGGGTATTGCCCATAAGGGATGTGACTCTGGTCCACATGTTGCTGGAAATATGGCCTTGACTCATAGCCACCCTCAATATGGCCATGTCGTCCAAACCCAGGTTGGGACCAGCCTTCAGCACTGGGTCTGGACAAGTGGCCATATTGGGAAGGTTGATGGTAGGCTGGCATATGGTACTGAGGTTGCCTTGGTGGGTTTTGGGTGGGAAGGGGTTGAGGTGTAGGCACACGTGGAGGAGGTGCTTCAAATCCCTGTTGAGCATGCATCTGCTGAGATCTTGGCAGCCACAATAAGGATTTGAAGACACCCTCTCACAAGTAGCCTCACCTCACGGGGTAGGGGACGTAGGTATCGGGCCAGGCTCCTCGCAAATGACTCCTCCTCCTCATCCTGAGTAGCCCTTGCAAGATAGTTAATGACCCCAGCATCCACATTCCTCTGACTTTCCTGGAGATCTCTCCTTCGGCGCCCACGCCTTGAAATTATAGCAGCCTGTGGGGAGGTCTCCAGTGGCACAGTAGGGCTGCTGCGGTTTCCAGGATCATCCTGGCTTCCTTGTACTGCTGCTGCTGTGGGTGGTGGGGCCTCATCTTGGGCAGTTGCTGCAGGAGCTTGATGGTCAGATGAAAAGGATCCTGGAGGGATGGACCTTGAAGGAGCAGAAGATGGGCCAGCCACCTCTTCTCCTTCCCCAACTGGATCAATCACAACCTCTGAGTCTGATCCTGCCTCCCTCTCAGTGAGGTTGGACTGTGTTCTGTTATGAAAGTATGGGAAATAAAAATAAAAAAAGCAATTAATGTCTGACCATTGAAAACATATGTGTAATGTGTTGTGAGCTTTGTACTTACAGTCTGAAATCCATACTGGGATCCAAAAACGGCAGTCTGTCATAATATTTTTTTTTTCTTTCGGCGGAGCTGCTGCCCCACTCCTAGCCCTCGGCTGCCTTTCACTCCTATATTGATCTCTTATGCTCCGCCATCTTTTCATAACATCTTCCACTGCAAGGAAAGAGAGAAAAATAATGTATTAGGCCATTGTGCACAATGGTAACACAAGGTGTAATTGCTTGATTGTAGTGTGGCCTAGGAAGCTGCATTTGTTTAATATAAACTTTGAAAAAACAACAACAAGGGGATCATCATAGAATGTAAGGTCACAAGGACAGAGTCCTCTCCCCTCTATACCAGTATGACATTTTTCAGTTGTGTACTGTAAGGGACATCTATAATAACCCTGTATGTAACCCGTTTCTCATGTCCAGCACCATGGAATTAATGGTGCTATATAAATAAATAACTAGAATAATAAACAACATATTTAAATGTGAATAAAATCACTTAGGTACTGCAGTTTCACTTAAAAATTAATGTAGAAGCATGAGTATACTTACTTATTTGGCTCTGGACCTCACGTGGCCGCTGATCATAATTTGGGAATAGGGACCCACATATGCTCCTTCATGCAGCCTCTTTCCTTGCCCGGTTTGCATAGTTTGCATCCCTTTGGTCCCAAATTTCGGGCCTTTCCTGGACCAGGATGATAAGCATGTCCACATTTATTATAGTAGCCATGCTGCTTCAGACTCCGTGGAGACGTGCGGCAGACTTCCGGGATGACTGTCTGGCTTTTTCAGCTAATTAGCATGTCTAAGCTTCCTGATTGAGGCCTTGGCACATTTCCTGCCAAAGTCTAGCGTATTTCTCTCAAGTCACACGCATGGTCCGTGTGCATTCCGTATTTTGCGCGCCCCCATAGACTTGCATTGGCCGTATAATAAGGGTGCGTAAAATACGGCAGATAGGAGCTGCCCATAGAAAATCATTGGTCCGTGTGCAATGCGTATTTTCTGCGCCTCTCATATGCCTGTAAAACTCACTAGTGTGACGCCTGCCTCAGGAGTCAATGGGTGCACAAACATGGATCAGATGCGGGTTACTAGCCATACGTCGTGCGGTTTTCATGGATCCATTACAATTATGAAGATAGCAAACTGTATTTGACCTTTATTATTTATTACAGGAGTTGTCCACTATTCGGACAACCCCTGCTCAATCAGTATGTTTGCCCCCAGTAAAATAACAACACTAAGGCCGGCGTCACACTACCGTATACGGGCGAGTGCTATGTGAGAAAACATCGCAGCACTCGGCCCAGTGTTAACCTATGGGGCAGCTCACATCAGAGTATAAAATCGCAGCATGCTGTGATTGTATATCGGCCGAGACTCGCCAATGCAAGCCTATGGGTGGGAGGAAAACTCGGATGCCACAAGGACCATCCATGTAGCTTGCGACATACACACACACACACACACATTTTCCTCATTTCAGCCCATTAAGCCATTACATTTAATGGGGAAAATCAGTGAGAAATGTAAAGCCATACGCATGTCATACAGATACATGGGTGGGAGAAAATCGCATCATCGTACTGCAAACACATTACACACGGATGACCATATGGAGAACACTTGTGCGACTCAGCAGGGAGACTCGGACCAATTTTTCATACGTAAAGTGTGACCCCGGCCTTATAGTCACCTCCGGGGCCGCTGCCATTCCAGTGGTGTCGGCACTCTCTCTCCCAGGGGCCGCATAACGTTGTTAATGTCATGCAATCCCTGTGGCCGATCAGAAGCCGCTTCACTGTCCCCTCCTTCGGACACATCACGTGCATCTGGAGCAGTAGCGCTCTCTTCCTCCTGATCTATGTGATTTGTCTGAAGGTGAGTGTGCAGCGACCTTATGACGGCCCCTTCATGGCATTGCCCATGTGGTCTCCTGACCAATCTCCTATCATTGCGTCATCGACTTCTATACCTGCCACCATTATCATCTTGCTCTGCACAATCATAGCCTTTGAGAGCAGTGGCGTGAGGTGAATGGAATACTTGTAGGTCTGGCTTGTAGCCCCGTGTTGTATTAATGCCCAGTGATGGTCTGTGTAGACATTGTTTGATGCCTTATGCTTGGTATGTGATGTACAATTTGATTTCCAGCACAGAATAGATCACTACGCTTTATTCTTCAAAGCTGATGAAACCACGTGGACAACACCATAAAGAGGCATTCAAGAAGATACATCACACCGGTCCCACTCCTGGGATTATGATTTGAGGTGGCATAATGTACGATATACGGATCCCTCTAATCCAGGTAGACTATCAGCTCGTTGTTACATTGATCTGGTCATTGAACCAGTGGTACGGCCATTTCTCCAAAGGGTCCCAGGAGCGGTTTTTCAATATGACAACACCAGGTAGTATGTTGCACATGTTATTGTGGGCAGGTTAGGGCCTAAACATGTTACCATGACCTGCAGTGGCTCTGGACTTGTCTCACATTTGGGACACCATCGGCAATTGCAAAGGTAGTAACCAGTACTTCCATATGAAAAAACGTGCCAACAGATTCACTTTAAATGGAAGTACCCGGCTAATGTAAACCAGTCTTCAATGTATTTCATTATTTGTTTTCTTTAATATAATATAAAAATGAGTGATGAGCAAATGCGCTCGGATAAGGGGTTGTCTAAGCATGGTCATGTGACAACCGTCTTCGGCGTCCTCAAAAATAATGTTCAAGTCCCCGCTGCTGCATGTTTCGTGGCTGTTCCAACAGCCGCAACACATGCAGGAATTGCCTGCTTGGCAGGGATTGACTGTCAGGCAACATATGATTAAAAGAATGAATGACGTGCACTCCGCTGAAAAATTAGGTGCTGGCTGATAGAGAAACAGCCACACTGAAAAGAAGTCTAATTTGGTCCTGCAGATAGCGCTAAAGTTTATTCAAAATTCACCACAGGGTAATACAAAGAGAGTGAAAATAAGCTATGGGGTTAATGAGGTACGGGGTGAGACGTTTCGACCCTGTTCTGGGACTTTATCAAACCTCACTTAAATGGTATGAAAAAAGGACCAAGCGGCTGTATAAAGAAGGCTTAAGTCCCAGATGGGCTTAAGGTTCTGTACTGTAGAGATGGCGTCTGTTGTGGTGGTGACTGTGTCCATTGGTGACAGTGTGGATTAAATACCCCAGTGCCGCATGGAAAGTGGGAGAACAAGGCTTGGAAGCAACATATGACAGGGCAAAATTGAAAGGGTCTGGCCCACATTTTCTTACAAGGTTACCTTTCCCCCCCCACCCAAAAAAAAAAAAAAAAATAGTTCTTCCCAATCAATAGGACTACAGCACTTGGAGCTGAGACAGAGCATGTGCACCTCCACTTCATTCAGGATGGTGCTGCAGAGCCCCGTTATAGGTGGTACCAACAGTTAAACCCCAAAGATCATCAAATTATACCCCGTTCTATTGATTGAAGATTAGAAAGGGGATCTTTGGGGTTAAAGAGATATTTCCATTAAACAAGGTTTTTTGTGACTAACCCCTTCAGTGTACCGTATATGCTTATCAGTAACGTCTGAGCAAATAATACGGACTTGCAAAAACAAATATAGGTTTTATTTTGATCAAATAACCGTCGTTCAAACACAGACCTATCAATACCATTATTTACATCATCAAGGTGATCCTTAGAAGAGTATTAAAATTAAAGTGAAGGAAACGTATCTACAGACTGTAAAGACAAAATTGAGATATACAGAACACAAATATATTTTATCAGAAAACATTGTATCAAAGTCTAAAAATTAAAATAGCAATATGTGAGCATCTGAAAGAAGTGGTGTCTAGCTTGTAATTTGAGAAAAAAAATCAGATCATAGCTTGTTATTATGTGTACCTGTCTTAAAGATCTTCTATTACAGCTACACATTTAGGCCTGACTCACGCTAGGTAACCTACACACAGTGTCAGGTCGGCGCCGTTATACTGATTAAAATGATACCTTGGTTGATGAAATCCGTCTTGTGGTTGTTGTTTAGTCTATTTTCAGTTTTGAGTTAATTACATTCTCGTGCTTCGGGCTGGGCCTGTGGGAGGGTCTTGCTAGAGAGGAAAAAAAATGTCCTCCACCAAAATGGTGCCGCCCACGCATAAGCAGTAGCAGCCCTACCGCTGCTACGGTGCATTATGTAAACTAGGGGGCAGGTCAGTGAGGGATCAATGTCCTGTCAGCAGTCTGCATTATGAATACTTAATCAGAGCACCACATGAAGACCCCCCACAGGCCGCCCCGGAGCACGAGCATATCATTAACTCACACTGAAAATAAAGATTACACAACAACCACAAGACGGATTTCATCAACCAAGGTATCATTGTAATCAGTATAACGGCACCAACCTGACACTGTGTGTAAGTTACTGTGCACAATCCTGTTGACAGGTCAGGTTCCCTTTAACAGTATGAAACAATGACAGTTGATTTCTACAATGTAAGCAGAGGGTTAGGGAAGATCAAACTACTTAATGCGCAAAATAAAATCTGATATGATGGAAATAGATTCTCAGTACATAATGAAAAAATGAAAATGGAGATAAGAGGGGAGAGCAATAGTTAATACAGTTTATCCTTTTCTGCAGTCCTTGTTTGCAGGCATCTTACAGTATATGCCAGTAAGTGCCTTCAGCACAGTCATAGTAACACCAAGACTTTAATTGTCCTTTTCAATGTTTACTGCTGGGGACAAGACAGTCTCAAACTTAAATGAAACTATATGGTTGTGCTTAAACTTTTTCAAAGTATGGTCAGCAACACTGTCGAAGACATCTTCTTGAGTTTGGAAAGTTAAAGGCACTGAGTTTCTTCTGGACTTCTGAGCAGTCTTCCTTTCATGTAGGTCAACGGCTGAAAGGTTTGCTAGAACCTGCAGAAGAAAATACAGAAAGATGTCAATTCCTCATCCACACAGATATACTGTAGTATGTACAGATGACAGAAATGTATATAGCACACAGCAGGTTCATCTTGACCATCAAATATAGTATATACTGAGACATATAATCCCCCTACAAACTTAATGTTCATTCAATATAATTAAAACTACACAAAACAATACTGTGTAATGTGATTTCAAATTACAAACTCACAAAAGTATGTACACTGAACCTGCAATGTCGTGGTCCAAGAAACCAGTATGGACACAGAATAGTCTTGTCTACTTAGATACCAGGCAACAGCAAGGTCCCTGTGAATCCCTATAATGATAGCCTAAAGCGGTACTACCTAGCCATGGAGGTTGGCATGCTATAGACAAACGAGATATGGTGCCCACGCCCAGACGGTGGCTCTCTCTGAATATCCGTTAGACCCCTTTAAAATACATAATAAATCTATTAGATGCGCCAATTCTGGCACTTAGCCTTGCTCTTCCCACTTGACCTGTAGCGGTGGCAAGTGGGGTTCATATTTGTGTGGTTGATGTCACCTTTGTATTGTCAGGTAACATCAAGCCCACAGCTTAGTAACGGAGAAGCGTCTATAAGACCCCTATCCATTACTAAGCCTATAGTTATATGGTAAATAAACAGCCAGAATAAAGTCTTATTAGAAATAAAAAATGGAAAACTGTGTTTTGTTTTATTTAAAAATAACAGTTATAATAACAAACACAGTTATACTCACCTAACGCCTAATTCCACTGAATCCCTCATCTCCTGTTATAAAACAAAAATAAAAACACAACAATTATATGTCCCCCTATAATTAATAACCAGCTATGTAGACAGCTCCGGGCTGTTATTAATAGCCTAGGAAGGGGCCATGGACATTACCTTCCCCCCAGTCTAAAAAATATCAACTCTCAGCCGCCCCAGAAAAGGCGCATCTCTAAGGCCGGTTTCACATTAGCGTTTTGAGGAGCTGTGGACTTCCTCTGTGAAGCCCCGCCCTCGGCCGCACCTCCGCCAATAGCTCCGCCTACTTCTGCATGCAGCCTGCATACCTATCTTTAACATTAGGTACGCAGGTAGTGCCGCTGTATGCAGATGCTTCCGCATGCGTCGTTTTGACGATGCAGCGACCAGCGTAGGACGCAGCTTGTAGCAATTTTTTTTTCTCCATATCGTCAAAACGACGCATGCGGAAGCATCCGCATACAGCGGCACGACCTGCGTACCTAATGTTAAAGATAGGTACGCAGGCCGCATGCAGGCCGGATGCAGAAGTTGGCGGAGCTAGCGGCCGAGGGCGGGGCTTCACGGATGAAATCCGCAGCCTTCCGCAGCTCCTCAAAACGCTAGTGTGAATCTAGCCTAAGATGTGCCAAATCTGGCACTTAGCCTTGCTCTTCTCACTGCCCTGTAGTGGTGGCAAGTGGTGTGATAGTTGGTTGGGGTTGAGGTCACCTTTGTATTGTCAGGTAACATCCAAGCCCGGAGGTTAGTAATGGAGAGACGTCAATAAGACTCCCCCATTACTAACCTCATAGTTATATTGTATAAAAACACAGACACCCAGAATAAAGTCCTTTAATTGAAAGAATGACACATACTCCTTTAATAAATCTTAAAAATACCATACTTACAGTATTGCCTATTCCAGTGATGCCATTGTCCCCTGCAAGAGAAATAAAATAAAAAACAACAATATCCCTCACCTATCGGTCGTTCTGTCCCACGACGTAATCCATGTCTGGGGGGATAAACAATTTTCAACCTTGACGGTGCCAAGATGCGACCGTCCAGGCTGAGAACCACTGCTGAATGAGCTGCTGCAAGCGCAACATCATTGACCAGCAGTGACATCATTGTGGTTACGGCCGGTCAGTCAGGCTGCCGGGCTGAACTGAGCTTATTTCAATATAAAAAAAAAGTCAGTGATAAGGTCACCGCAGTTCAGCTCAGTGAGTTGACAGCAGATCACCATGAGATTTTCTCACCGTGATCTACAGTGAAGTCACTGAGTGACTATACCGGAAATCTCAAGACGTGTGAAACTGGCCTAAAGGTACCGTTACACTTAACGATTTACCAACGATCACGACCAGCGATACGACCTGGCCGTGATCGTTGGTAAGTCGTTGTGTGGTCGCTGGAGAGCTGTCACACAGACAGCTCTCCAGCGACCAACGATGCCGAAGTCCCCGGGTAACCAGAGTAAACATCGGGTTACTAAGCGCAGGGCCGCGCTTAGTAACCCGATGTTTACCCTGGTTACCATTGTAAAAGTAAAAAAAAAAAACACTACATACTTACATTCCTGTCGCGTCCCCCAGCGTCAGCTTTCCCTGCACTGTGTAAGCGCTGGCGGGAAAGCAGAGCGGTGACGTCACTGCTCTGCTTTACGGCCGGCCGGCGCTGACACTGGGGGACGCAGGGAAGCTGACGCTGAAGGACGTGACAGGAATGTAAGTATGTAGTGTTTTTTTTTTACTTTTACAATGGTAACCAGGGTAAACATCGGGTTACTAAGCGCGGCCCTGCGCTTAGTAACCCGATGTTTACCCTGGTTACCAGTGAAGACATCGCTGAATCGGCGTCACACACGCCGATTCAGCGGTGTCAGCGGGTGATCCAGCGACGAAATAAAGTCCTGATCATTCCCCAGCGACCAACGATCTCCCAGCAGGGGCCTGATCGTTGGTCGCTGTCACGCATAACGATTTCGTTAACGATATCGTTATGTGTGACGGTACCTTAAGGTGAAGACCAGGTTTTGTTAAACACTGGAACACTGATAATAAGACAAATAAAAGGTAATGTAATGAACATAATCCTAAATCAAGAGGGGATATTGTAAAGAAGAAACTCCTGAAAAGACCGATTAACAGAGGAAATTGGAGCGCTGACTTCATAAAAATAAACATGATTTGACATGGGCAAGACCATACCATGGGGGAGAAATAAAGCGCTTGTGCTGAGAAATGCATATTCTATTGTTTACAGGAAAGAGGAAATAAGGCACCTAGTTAGAGTGTAATAGTAGTAATTCAGATCAAATACACGTACCTATTGTGTAAGGTGCACGTGCATGGACCAATGGAATCACAGTGGCCACCCCAGACGCGCGTTCCGCATAAGCTTTCTCAATGGGGAATCCCTTTCCCATATCAAAGGCCGGATTCAACCATGTGCACATAGAGAGTAATTATTTACATTAGGCTTCTGATACTATATATACACCATTCATCATTTTCTCCTTACCTGACTTACCATACCCGGGGTACGAATTGTGAATCCTACCTTTATCTACCTCTGTATTTATATATGATATGCTTTGGTCATACTTTATGGAACATTGTAATAATAAAATCATATTCATTTTATGAAGTAAGCACTCCAATTTCCTTTGCTAAGGCCAGGTTTTGGCAGCTTTTATTAATTGGGTCAGTCACATCCACAACAGACATTTCTGCCTCGGAGAGCTGATCTGCATTGTGGCGGGGTTCAGGCGCTGCCTCAACAATCATGCACTGGACTGATCCAAAAAAAAAAGACCAGACTGGTGCATGCTACAATTTTGCCAATGTGGAAAAATTGCAAGTGTGTGCTTGCACATAGGTAAACATTGGTCAGTGTGCTCTCAGCTGCATACGCGATCCAAGTGCGGACTGCAAATATGGCCATCTAAACAAGCCGAAGTTGTCTGGACTCCAAACTGACACACTCTTACTTACTGATACATTGTATTATAATTTCACAAGCAAACAAAATTATGACACTGAAATATTTGCTGTCATTTGCAGCTTTTAAGAAATATGTGACATAGTTAGGCTATGCTCACACGTTGCGTTTTTAATGTGGGTTTTTTTTTCCACAGGCAAAACCTGCTCTCTTGGCAGTAAGAAACTTGCTTAAACAAAAAAAAAGTTTAGTGCCTAGAGAAAAAAATCTGATTCTAATTCATCAGGTTTTGGTACCAAGAAGGCAGCAAAAACTGATACCTGCGTTTTTGCAGCGTTTTTTGCACAACCCATTGGCAAGAGGTGAAAGAAGCGAGATGCTGCATTTTGCAAAAACCAAGATACTACACAAAATGCTGAGGACAAAAACAAAAACTATGTGCATGAGATTTCTGAAATCTCAAACGGCAGAAAAAAAACAGCTAGTGTGAACATAGCCTTATAGTCCATCAGGCTCAAGGAGAAGGGCGAGAATGGTTTTGAAAGGAGGGTTAAGGAAGAATACAAGAAAGGTTGACACTCTATCCTGTCCTATAAAGAACGTTTTTTTTTTCTTTTCATACAAGAATGGAAAACCACAATGTTTCCCTATGGATAAAATGTTCTTTGCCATCTTGTAACCAGTGGAAAGAATCTGACCACACAGGATACTTTGCAAAGGTTGCTTGTGACTTTTTTTCTCTGTAGAGAAACATGGGGGCTGTAGTAGTTAATATAGAGCACTAGCCTTCTAAATCCAGTCCAAGTCACCTCCCCTCAAAAAAAAACAAATACAAAAATAAATAAAATAAGGCAGTGAAAGAACAAAAATATAAAAACTTCAGCAAGAAGCACATAATGAAATGTGTGATCTCCAGTTTTAGATTCTGTGTGACACCTACCATCTGGCTTACGTTGTTCTGCTGTAGCTGCACTCCAGACGTGTGGTGGACCAACTCCTCTTTTCTGGGGCACACAACTTCTAAACTATTGGGTTCTTCTGCAGCTTCACTCTGGTGATCAATAACAAAAAAACAAAAAACGTTGCTTTACTTAACTACTTTTTCAACTTGTTAGATGAGTTTGCAAGAAAACAAATCAAGTATAGTTAAAGGGCACTTGTCATCTCATTGATGTTGCTGAAACCACGGGCAGCATTAGTCTAGCTGCATGAATCCAGCCAGAAATAATTTTTTTTCTTACAGTCTCCAATATTTCAGAGAAAATATAGTTAGAAGATCCAACTGAGGACCATAACCGGAGAGGAGACAAGTCCAGTGCTGCTCCAAGCTTTTCCCAGCACCAGGCAATTGTCAGGTCCCACAATATGGGAGAGCTCTATCAATCACCACTAACAAAGTGGGGAAAAAGGGCTGCGATTGGTACCAGACTGGTCTCATTCCTGGATCTTCTAACTATATAATCTCTGAAACACAAAAGCGATTAAGAGAAAAACATACCTAGCTGCAATTGTTCGGCCAGGCTTGGAGTCAAGCTCCCCGCTGTTTGGGCAGCATGAATCAGATGATAGGTTCCCATTAAACATGCTCAGAATAACCTGCAGCATGTCCTCAAACTCACAAAGATTTATTTCATTCCTTGTCATTTGCATTTACGCTCATCCACTGTACTGTACTTTGCAGGACAATAATGCCTCATTTTCCTTTTAATTTTGGGGTATGTACACAAGGCGTGGATATGCTGCGGATTTTCCATCCAGACTTTACAAGCTAAACATTTTCAAGTTCACAGAAGTCTCAATTTTAAACCTCAACTTCATGCTTTGCAATGCACAATGTAGTACAGATTTTTTGGTCAGATATCTGCAGTAAATCAATTTTGCGTTTGTTTTTTGCTTGTCCTTAGACAGGAATTTGCGTTAGTTCAAATGTCAACTTCGGTCTGTCAAACAACAATTTGCCAAAACATGTGACAATAGGGCGACGTTCCCACAATGAGTATTTGGCGTGTTAACTGCCCTTTAACTCCTTAAAGGGAATGTGCCAGGTAACTAGTGGTTTCCTGGAATTGTGCTTGGGCAGCCCTTTCAGAACATGTAAGGCTACTTTCACACTTGCGTCGGTACGGGCCCGTCGCAGTGCGTCAGGCCGACGTACCGACGCACACTGTGAAAGAAATGAACAACGGGGGCAGCAGATGCAGTTTTTCAACGCATTCGCTGCCCCATTGTATTGTCCGGGGAGGAGGGGGCAGAGTTCCGGCCGCGCATGCGCGGTCGGAAATGGCAGACACGACACACAAAAAAACGTTACATGCAACTTTTTTTGTGCCGACGGTCCGCCAAAACACGCACGACGGATGCGACGTGTGGCCATATGCCACAATGCGTCGGCTAATGCAAGTCTATGGAGAAAAAAACGCATCCTGCGGGCAACTTTGCAGGATGCGTTTTTTATCCAAAACGACGCATTGCGACGTACGCCTAACAACGCAAGTGTGAAAGTAGCCTAAGTTGTGTTTTTGTACCTACTTTGGTTTTCTGTTACCTTCTAACACTCAGCCGGTTTACCTAGTCCAATCAATGATGATCGCTTGTAGGGTAGTCCTGCATATGCTAATGAGCTGTGACTATGCGGGCTTATTCACATCCCTATTCTCTGACAATCCTGCAACACCTACATCACTAACTGTAAAATTTGGTAGGCAGCTGCTCTGCGGAGTAAAAGCCACCACAAGAAAATGAAACTGCGCATGTGCACATCTAGGGAACGTCTCACATACACAAGATTTTTACAATTTGTGACGATGACGGCAGAGAGGTAGCAGGCAATAGGGATGTCGATAAGCCCAAATAATCACAATTCATGAGCAAATGCAGGACTACGCAGGGTGCGACCATAGATGACCGGACTACGTAAACCCACTGTGCATGCTATATTTAGAAGGTTAAAGCAAGAAAAACAAATTATCTTTAGTAATACAATTTATATTTTCTGGAAGGGCAGTCCAAGCACTATTGCAGGATACTATTAGTACCCTATCTGAAAATCAACTGACAGTGTCACGCACGCGCCCAGACTGGTTGGCGCGGGCATACGGGGGTGTGGCCCCACTGGACCACAGACCAAACTTCCCTGGAAGGGGCGTAACTAAGTAGTTTCCTAGGTGTTCGCTGGAGCCTCTGATGGGGAGGTCAGACTTGTGCAATAGGAAGCTACCAGGTGCCACTCCAGGGTGATGTCTGGCTGTGGCTGCTGATCTCACTAAGGAACGGAGCGGGCACGGCCGGCACTCTGGCTGACAGGCGGGCACGGCTGGGACACAGGCAGGCAGACGGGTACAACAGAGACACTGGCGGGCAGGCGGACACGGCTGGCTCTCTGGTAGGCAGGCGGGTACGGCTGGAACATAGGAAGAACGGGTAGGGACCGGTCTGCAGGCAGGTATGTGAAACAGGTTGGAACCTGTTCAGACAGGAGGACTAAGTAACAAGTAGAGAAAGACCGCAAGAGCGGATGCAGAGCGAAAGCACAAGAGCTAGAACCAAGAACAGAAACGCAGGAGGCTGAGTACGAGTAGAAGGTGGAGCAAAGAGAAGGAGAAGGCAGAGCCAAGGGCGGAGCCGCAAGAGGCGGAGCCAAGAGCGGAGACGCTGGAGGCGGAGCCAAGAGCGGAGACGCTGGAGGCGGAGCCAAGAGCGGAGACGCTGGAGGCGGAGCCAAGAGCGGAGATGCTGGAGGCGGAGCCAAGAGCGGAGACGCTGGAGGCGGAACCAAAAGCGGAGACGCTGGAGGTAACGCCAAGAGCGGAGACGCTGGAGGCGGAGCCAAGAGCGGAGACGGAGCCAAGTGCAGAAACACAGGAGGCGGAGCAAGATAGAACCGCAAAGAGCGGAGCCACAGAGCAAAGCCAGAGAGTGCGAAGCAAGGTCTGAGTGCAGAGCCGCAAGAGTGCGGAGTGTAAGCAGACTGAGAACACAAGGAAAGACAAAGCAGGGAAGGAAGCCACAGACAAGGAGACCGAGAAAAGACAAAGTACAGACAAGGCAATGGAACAAGACACAGGGACAAAGACACAGGGACCAGGATATTCTGCCTCCTGGAGGGCGGACTACAAGATCAAGGCAATAGCACAGAGAAAAGCCTCCAGAGAGGGAGTAACTCAGAGCAGGACCTGGCAAACTCAGAAGCAAGAAACAAACTGAGCTAACACATTGCACAGGCCCAGACCACAGGGTGGAGCTGCACTATATACTGGAGGCCTCTTGATAATTGGTCAGGAACTGATTAGACAGATGCACCTGATTCCTATAAGAACCAGAGAGTTCAGGCGCCGGCCCCCTATACACATAGCCATGAAGCATGCAGAGAGCAGAGACACAGAACATGGAGCTGGCATGAAACAGAAACCACATCATGACCTGGAGCAGTGGGTAAGATAGTGTGAGAGATGTGAGGCCATGCTGCGATGCCAGCAGAGTTGTTACAGACAGATTCCCTTTAAGAACACAGCCTAATGTAAGCCTCAAGGACACGGCGGTTATTGCTCTGGTTTTCTGCATGTCCATATTCGTAAAGCATTTTTCTTCTGGCAACACAGTCATTTGAGGGCAGTTTCTTTTTTTGCAGAGCAAGTTTTATTTTTCGTGGCACCATAATTTGTCCTATTGGATAACTTTAATAGAGCAATTCATTTTTAATTAAAATAAATGTAAGTATTATTGTAGCAATACTAAATTTCTATAGTTTTTTGAATGCTTCTATATTTTTGCCTGAAAATAACAAATAAAAAATGGGTTCATTTTTGTGTGTCGACGCATTCCTTGACTTATGACATTTGATATTTTCCACTGATTTTTGTGGGAAATTTATATTTTTACTTGGTAACATTTTTGCGGACATAGTACTGTTTGATTGACTGGGTTTACAGCTTTAATCAGTTCCGGATAAATAATGTGTTAATTGTATAGTATGGGTCGTAAAGACACATTGACTAACCAGGTGTCTCCAAAGTGTTTGAATAATCTGTTCGAGTCCCGCACCTGCAAGTCTCGCATCTGTTAGGCAATGTGCTGTGGCTGTCCAAACAGGCATGTGTTGAGGTTGTCAAACAGCCACGAGACGTACAGCCACGGGGACTCGAACATATTTTTTAAGCACGCCGAAGTCACTCGGCAAGCAACCGAGCATGCTTGGATAACACCTTATCCGAGCATGTTCAGTCATCACTAATCGATACCAATCACGTATAGGTTTTTTAAGTGTTATTAAGTTATTCCCTATTAAAACATTGTGCTAATGCGCTCGGTTATATCTAGAACATGCATGGCATACAGTAAATGGGGAGTTACACCATTTACAGCCTCTTTTTCACAAACTGCTAGTTGGAAAGGGGAATAATTGGACCCCAGGTTCCGGAGATACGGATCCCATGTGTGAGCCTATAAGACTTTTATGGCATATTCTAGAGATTTACCTTACGTTTTCCATGCACTGTAATATACGGATTACGACAGTATTAGATCAATCTTCTAACCAGTAAAAAAAAGAAAGATATTCAAGGATCTACAAGAGGAATAAGAAGTACGACCAAAACGTGGCACCTACCGTGCTAGACATTCTAACATTTCTGTTAAACATAAGAAAAAATGGTGAATACTTGGTTACTGGATTAACCAGTGTCCGGAACTGAAATACAATTTGATCCAATTGTTCGTCCCAGTTATTCTGGCTCTCATTCACCACCCTCTTTATGGAAGACTTCAGCACCTCATAGGTCCAGTCATCCAGTCCTGTGTGGTCACGCGTGTCTGCTGCCGTCAGAGTCTGAGAAATGTTCCATCTCTCACAAAGCAGCCTACTTATCTAGGAAAAGGAGAAAAGCATGCATGTAATGTAGTTATTATGTATTCATCATTAAAGCGGGCACAAAAAGGACCAGGCAATACCCATGACAGTTCTGTTATAGTAAATAGCTCCAAGATTCCCGTTGATTATTAATTTTAGAGCACCTTTCTTAGAACTTCACATAGTGCGATTTATAAAAAAAAGAAAAAAAGAAAAAAAAAAGGTGCATACAAAATTGGCATCGAGTCAGGCATAACCATCTGTGCAGTAAAATAAGCTCAATTATTTATCATAAATGGGATTTGTAATCAGGTTTCCTTGTTCTAGACTGCTGCCGCAGGGTTGTTGGTCCCCGCAACCAAAGAGCTATTAATCTGTGTCACTATAGTTGATCACATGGACTTTTTTTCCTGACAAGCCAGGTTGTGGGGGTAAAATAAGTACAGTTAGGTCTTGTGCACACTACCATATTTTTTCACTTACTAAATCTGCATGTGAAAAAAACCCAACATGCAGGATTTTCCCTAAAATTGGAGGGGACTCACCCATTCAATTCTATGGCTGTGAGGACAAATATACGGTATATAAAAATATCAGATCTCAAAACAGAGCCAGAGTATTGCATTCGATTTTTTTCAGACACATTGCAATTATGCAACATGGAAAATTGTAAATGGTCTTGTATACATGCTAACTAAACCCCCACAAGAATGAACATATGCATTTCTAAGTAAAAACTACTTGCTGTTCATATGTTCAGTTTTTTGAGCGTCTTTTAACCACTTCACATTTCCAAAAATCACAAGCAATTTCTTCATTGTTGAATGAAAAAAAAGTATAAATTTAGTACTTCTAGAATTGTAGAATAAAGTTATCATGTGACGTATGCTGCATAATGTACGAATGAACATCTAAGCACAAAAAAAAACCACACAGAACCTCTCGCCACCCAATAAAAATTATACAATACATAATGTACTCCAATATGACAGAAAAAACCCAAACTATAACCCCTTTAAAGAAAGCTAATCACAAGCATTGTTGCCTTCATGCAGTACATATTGTTAAGATCTAATAATACTTTACCACTAACATTGTATTTCCTTGCTATGCCACCATTGTTCATACCTCCTCACAGAAGTCCCAGCTTTGGTTGAAATAAATGTTTTTTGCAGCGCCAAATCTGCAGTGACAAGAATTAAATTTAGAAAGGTTTTACATGGATCACGTAAAATGTGATTATGATATTTATGAATGGATCACGTAAAATGTGATTATGATACTGCGGTAGACTATGTTATCTAAAATTGTCCATTTTTACGGTGACCTAAATCCATGAGCGTTGGTGTAAAACAGGGATGTCAAACTGCATTCCTCGAGGGCTGCAAATAGGTCATGTTTTCAGGATTTCCTTGCGTTGCACAGGTGATAATTTAATCACCTGCACAGAATGATTCCAGCACCTTGTGCAATGCTAAGGAAATCTTGAAAACAAGCATGGTTTGAGGCCCTCGAGGAATGCAGTTTGACACCCCTGGTGTAAAGTGCACAAAACTTTATTAGGAGGTGCAGGTCTCTAAATTACCGTAAATTGGTATCCCTTGAGCAGCCTGTGCTCAACAAAAGGTAATCTAAACTATAGATTTCAGATATAGCACACACCAATATCTGGCATATTTAAGTATATTTGTCATATTACGTCACCTATGAAAGACTGAAGCCTCTTTTTATAGTGGCAAGGGTGACAGAAAAAAGAGCAAAAAGTTGCAAATGGGAAGTATGAACTCCGTACATAATTCTTTACAGGGCTAATACAAAATAAAGATTTATGGTACCCATCATAAAATCTTTCTTGTATCCTTAACAAAGGAACATAAGAACCATGGGGGCTAATATTTTACCACCTGGAAGATGAAAATGCAATGGAGGGTGCTGTGTTCCCCTTAGAAGGCAACGAGAAAGAGATTTAATGGTGAGTATCAAAAATCTTTATCTCTCAGTCGCTTCATTGGTGAAGGGGAGAAAATATCCATGGGACATTAAAATGTGGTCCCTGGGATGGTTAAAAAAAAAATAAAAAATACCAGTACTGCAGAAGAAAGCATATCAATCCCTCAGGTTACTACCCAAGCAACTTCTGCTTGTAGTACCCCTCTGTTAAGACTTGCATCCCTAGACACAAAGTTAAGAGCTCCGCAAAGATGTGGAAAGATGAAGCTTGATCCTGTGGATAGGCTTCAGGAAGTCCAGGCTCCATCTTCTGCTCCGTCCAAAAGAAACGCGCTATTGTGCACAAGTGCAAAAGGCACAGGACTAGCCAGCCTAGGTACCTGATCACCGAATGCGCCAAGGTACAGCACAGACCAAAAGTTTGGATACACCTTCTCATTTAAAGATTTTTCTGTATTTTCATGACAATGAGCTTCAAGAGGTAGTCACCGGAAATGGTTTTCACTTCACAGGTGTGCCCTGTCAGGTTTAATAAATGGAATTTCTTGCCTTATAAATGGAGTTGTGTTGAACAGAAGTCTGGTGAATACACAGCTGATAGTCCTACTGAATAGACTGTTAGAATTTGTATGATGGTAAAGACGAGTGGCCATCATTACTTTAAGAAATGAAGGTCAGTCAGTCCAAAAAATGGGAAAACTTTGAAAGTGTCCCCAAGTGCACTGGCAAAAACCACCAAGCGCTACGAAGAAACTGGCTCACATGAGGACCGCCCCAGGAAAGGAAGACCAAGAGTCACCTCTGCTTCTGAGGATAAGTTTATCCGAGTCACCAGCCTCAGAAATCGCAGGTTAACAGCAGCTCAGGTTAGAGACCAGGTCAATGCCACACAGAGTTCTAGCAGCAGACACATCTCTACAAAAACTATTAAGAGGAGACTTTATGCAGCAGGCCTTCATGGTAAAATAGCTGCTAGGAAACCCCTGCTAAGGACAGGCAACAAGCAGAAGAGACTTGTTTGGGCTAAAGAACACATGGAATGGACATTAGACCAGTGGAAATCTGTGCTTTGGTCTGATGAGTCCAAATTTGAGATCTTTGATTCCAACCACCGTGTCTTTGTGTGACACAGAAAAGGTGAATGGATGGACTCTACATGCCTGGTTCCCACCGTGAAGCATGGATGAGGAGGTGTGATGGTGTGGGGGTGCTTTGCTGGTGACACTCTTGTGGATTTATTCAAAATTGAAGGCATACTGAACCAGTATGGCTACCACAGCCTCTTGCAGCGGCATTCTATTCCATCCGGTTTGCGTTTAGTTGGACCATCACTTATTTTTCAACAGGACAATGACCCCAAACACACCTCTAGGCTGTGTAAGGGCTATTTGACCAAGAAGGAGAGTGATGGGGTGCTACGCCAGATGGCCTCCACAGTCACCAGACCTGAACCCAATCAAGATGGTTTGGGGTGAGCTGGACCGCAGAGTGAAGGCAAAAGGGCCAAGAAGTGCTAAGCATCTCTGGAAACTCCTTCAAGATTGTTGTAAAACCATTCCCGGTGACTACCTCTTGAAGCTCATCAAGAGAATGTCAAGAGTGTGCAAAGCAGTCATCAAAACAAAAGGTGGCTACTTTGAAGAACCTATAATATAAGACATATTTTCAGTTGTTTCACACTTTTTTGTTATGTATATAATTCCACATTTGTTAATTTAAAGTTTTGATGCCTTCAGTGTGAAAGTACAATTTTCATAGTCATGAAAATACAGAAAAATCTTTAATTGAGAAGGTGTGTCCAAACTTTTGGTCTGTACTGTACATCAGAGGTGTCAAACTGCATTCCTGGAGGGCTGCAAACAGGTCATGTTTTCAGGATTTCCTTGTGTTGCACAGGTGATAATTTAATCACCTGCACAGAATGATTCCATAACCTGTGCAATACTAAGGAAATCCTGAAAACATGACCTGTTTGCAGCCCTCGAGGAATGCAGTTTGACACCTCTGCTGTACATGGTTCTGCCATACCAACGTCATAGGCTGAACAGTTTAGGCTGTAATCTCTATTGTTCTGTGGGGTGAAAGAGTGGCGTCATTCTCATGCGGTTACCCATCCCCTGAAAAATTCAGGCCAAAACCCACATCCCCTGAATGAAAACCAAAAGAAAGGGGAAAAATTTAGTTCCTAACCTGCCTAATCAAGTCTAAGGCAGGTCTGCTACTCAGACCTATGTCTGCCTCCGAATGACACTAAATTGAATACTGGGTGTTGGCTGAGCAGGTGTAGTCTGGTGGTGAAGAGTCAGCTTTTTTTCCTCTAAGGGTATGTGCACACGTTGCGGATTCTCTGCGGATCCGCAGCGTTTTTTGAGGTGCAGAAATGCTGCAGATCCGCAATTGATTTACAGTACAATGTAAATCAATGAGAAAAAAACAATGCTGTGCACACTTTGCGGAAAATCCACTGCGGAAACGCTGCGATTTAAAAGAAGTAGCATGTCACTTCTTTTTTGTGAATCTGCAGTGTTTTTGTACCCATTCCATTATAGAAAACCGCAGGGGTAAAAAACCGCAGCAAATCCGCAAGAAAACCGCAGCAAAAACGCATAAAAAACGCTGCGGATCCGCACAAAAACGCAACAAATCCGCAGGTGCGTTTTCTGCCAGGAGATGCAGAATCCGCACCAGAAATTCCTAAGCCTAATCCGCAACGTGTGCACATAGCCTAAAACGTATTCTTAGGCTGTGTGCACACTGTACGTTTATTTCGCACGGAAATGGCTCAAAAACGCTAGGGAATCCTTATGCCATCAAAGTCAATAAGAACTCTGAAGTGCTGCACACATGACCAGTAATTTTCTTTTCCGGATTTGTGGTGCTTTTAAATTCGCAGCATGTTAATTCTTTGTGTGTTTTTGCTGCGCTTTTCACCCATTGACTTCAATTGAGTCAATCAAATATGCAGCAAAAATGCAGGTATAAAAATATTTGCGGAGTTCTTGCTTGCGTTTTTACGGACTTCATATCGGGTGCTTCCCACGCTGTCATCTGTGTGACAGCACGAGAAACACCGGCGGCTCTGATCGGAGGTAAAATAGTTACTGCCGGTCAGAGCGCTGCAGTAAAAATCTTACTGCTGGTCACAGGCATCAGCTGACATTGGGAGCAGGCGGCAGTTGATGCTCGTAGTCATCAGCATGCGCCTGTGCTCAAAGTAAAGAAAAAAGTTAAAATAAAGATATATTGAAATAAAAATAAAAAAACACAGTATATACACTCACTTTACAACACATTATCTAAAGCCTGTGCCTCCTGTAAAAAACATAAAAAACACCATTCACATACCTTAACGCCTAATCCCGCATATCATCTGGAAAAGAGGAAAAAAATAATAAACCACCATATTCCTCACCTATCCACTGTAATCTTTATTGTCCCACGACAATACGGATCACTTGTAGAACAGTCACATCAGCTGATGCGACTGCTCTACCTAGCAGCCAGCGACACACTGACAGGAGAGTGTAATAGCTCCTACAGGGTGTAGCGCAGAGCTGTGGTGAGAAAGTTCACTGGAGTTCATCAGCTGATGAGCCCCGGTGACCTAACAGCAAGTTCTCACGCGGCAGTGCCATCAGTGAGTTCATCAGCTGATGAACTCTGGTGAAATTTCTCACCGCAGCTATGCGCTACACACTGCAGGAGCGATAACTGTGTCACTATGAGCCTGCTGTCCTTGAGAGCAGTCACATCAGTCATGGGACATCATTGATTATCTCTTCAATTCGGACAGGTGAGAAATATGGTTGTTTACTATTTTAATTCATTTAGAGGGGATATTGGCTTCAGTGGAGTAAGCGTTGATGTGAGTATACATGTTTTTGGTTAATTCAGAGTCAATAAAGGAGTCTGTGTCATTTGTTCAAATAAAAGACTTTATTCTGGGTGTTATTTTTTTTTTTTTTTTTTTCACAATTTGACTATTTAATATAGATGCCTCTCCATTACTAACCCCTCAGCTTGATGTCATCCGACAATGCTAAGGTGACATCAACCCCAATACTATCACCCAATTTGCCATCGCACCAGGGAAAGTCGGAACAGCGAGGACAAGTGCCAGATTTGGCGCATCTTATGGATACGCCTTTTCTGGGGCGTCTGAAAGCTGATGTCATTAGTCTGGGAGTGGACCAATATCCATTGCACTTTCCTAGGCTATTAATATCAGCCTGCAGCTATCTGCCTAGCCTTTGCTGGCTATTAATTATAGGGGGTCCCGGATTTTGATAAGCAGGAAAGGCCAAGGATACAGCTGTGAGCTGATATGAATAGCCTGGGAAGCTCCATGGGTATTACCTCCTTTCCAGGCTATAAACATCTGCCCTCAGCTGTCTGCTTTCCTACTGCTGGTTAAGAAAATTTTGGGGAATCCCACATCATTTTTTTTCAGAAAATAATTTATTCAGTAATAAAAGACATGTACATTAAGCTACACACACTGTACTTATTATATATGACATCTTTACATCTGTCTATTCTATATGTATATATCTATTCTATTTTGTTGGGTCACACTGAGATTTTACTGTATGCAGCTGATCACATTTCAGGTTTTCAAGGACATGGGTGTGTTAAAAAAAAAAAAAAAAAAAATCAGACAGCACTCGCATGGTCCGTATGCAGACCATTTTTTTTTTCTTCCACCCATTGACTTGCATTTGCGAGTCTCGTCCGCAGTGGCAGCAGGCTGCGATTTTTTTTCTCAGTCCGAATTCAGCTGAGAAAAAAAACAGAACAAAAAAAAAACACAGATGAGCGGGGACTCATAGCTTAACATTGGTCAGAGTGCAATCTGATTTTTTTATCGGATTGCTCTCATCTGTTTTTCTCGCCGATGAGTATGAGCCCTAATAACTGCAGCCAGGTATTGCGGTGATTGAGTTCTGCCAGTTGCTGTTTGGTTCTAGCCTATGTAGGTTCATCCTGTGAACGCGCCTACGTAGGCTGGTGACAACGTGGGACATCGCTTTAACCCTTGAATTATAATCGGTCCTAGGGTTAATATATTGGATTAATTTAAATGATTAAAAAATGTGTGTTTTATTTCAAATAAAGTAGTTTATTCTTTGTCTGTGTTTATTTAACTCTTTACTTACAAGTTTAGTAATGAGGGTGTCTGGTTGGCACCTCTTCATTACTAAACCTAGGGCTTGGTGTCAACGACAACTGCTAACACCAACTCCTAATCCCATTACCTCGATGCGATGGCACAAGGAAGAGCCTGGGCTAAGTGCCTGAATTGGGGCTTCAAATATGGCATTTTTAGCCTGGGACAGGGAAAATAAACATGAAAAAGAAGGGGGTTGAACAAGGAAATTACACCTCAAAACTCTGTTTTCTTTTTTCAAATATCTTTATTTAGCTCCAAAAAGCATTCATTGCTGTACAAAAACCTATTAAAAAAAGTGCATGCAAAAACCACGTGTTTTTTTCTGTTACGTTTTTTTGCCATCAAATTCCTAGAGATGCAGAAATTTCTGCAATCGAATACACCTTCAGGTGAATGGATATTAACCCATGATTCGTGTGTCCCTAAATGAAGCGACCAAGAGATATGGTTTTATAAAAAAAAACACATCAAGGAAAGTAAAATAAACCTTTGCTTCCTTATGCAGTCTGTGATCAAGCACTAAATAAAATAGGGATTTTTGTGTGTACTCACCGTAAAATCCTTTTCTCCGAGCCACTCATTGGGGGACACAGGACCATGGGTTATGCTGCTGTCACTAGGAGGCTGACACTAAGCTGAGACAAAAAAAGGCTAGCTCCTCCCCTGCAGTATACACCCTCATGCTGGCTTCCAGAGACCCAGTTCAGTGCAAAAGCAGTAGGATAATAACAACAATATATCAAGTAACATTAGTATATAACATGTCAAACAAACAGTCAAAGACCAAAAAAGGTAACGAGCCGTAAGGCAACCAGGGTGGGTGCTGTGTCCCCCAATGAGTGGCTCGGAGAAAAGGATTTTACGGTGAGTACACACAAAAATCCCTATTTCTCCTTCGCCTCATTGGGGGACACAGGACCATGGGACGTCCCAAAGCAGTCCCTGGGAGGGAAACAAAACAACCAATAACTCTGTGTACCATCTGACTACAAATGCGCAACGGCCGCTTGCAGGATACGCCTGCCAAGGGCCGCATCCGCAGAGGAATGGATGTGGACATTGTAATGCTTTGTGAAGGTATGCAGGCTGGACCACGTTGCGGCCTTGCAAACCTGCTCCGCTGTTGCCTGGTGCCGGATGGCCCAGGAAGCACCCATCGACCGAGTGGAGTGAGCTCTAATCCCCGCCGGGATAGGACTGCCCCTGACCCGATGGGATTCCTGGATAGCAGATCGGATCCATCTGGCTATCGTGGATTTAGACGCAGCCAAACCCTTTCTGTGACCCTCCGGGAGCACGAAAAGGGCGTCCGATTTTCTGAAATGAGCCGTTCTGGAAATGTACCTCCTGAGGGCCCGTACCACGTCCAGAGTATGGAGAGCCTTCTCGACCCTATGCTTGGGCTGCGGGCAAAAAGAGGGAAGGATGATGTCCTCGTTAAGATGAAAAGATGAGACCACCTTCGGAAGAAACGCCGGGGAAGGGCGTAGGACCACTTTGTCCTGATGAAAGGCCAGGAACGGTGCCCGGCAGGACAAAGCAGCGAGCTCTGAAACCCTTCTGATGGACGTCACCGCTACCAGGAAGGCAACCTTCCATGAGAGGACAGAGAGTGGAACTTCTTGAAGGGGTTCGAACGGGGGCTCCTGAAGAACCCCCAGGACCAAGTTGAGATCCCAGGTTTCTAACGGCATCCTGTAAGGAGGAACCACATGGGAGACCCCCTGAATGAAGGTCTTGACTTGAAGGTTGGCGGCGATCCTGCGCTGGAACAGCACGGATAACGCTGAGATCTGGCCTTTGAGGGAACTCAGTGCCAATCCGGAGTCCAGACCGGACTGAAGGAAATTCAAGATGCAAGGGATAGAGAAAACGAGCGGAGGGTGCCCTCGGAGCCTGCACCATGAGAAGAAGGTTTTCCAGACGCGGTGGTAAATGGAGGCGGAAGACGCCTTTCGAGCACTTAACATGGTGGGAATGACCTGCTGAGAGAAACCGGCACGAGTTAGAATCCAGGTTTCAACAGCCACGCCGTTAAACGTAGGGCCCCTGAGCTCTGGTGGCAGATCGGATCTTGGCGGAGTAGGTCTGGGCGGTCTGGTAACCGCCAGGGAACGTCAGCTACGAGCTGAACGAGTTCCGCGTACCAAGCGCGGCGTGGCCAGTCTGGGGCGACCAGAATGACCGGAACTCCCTCCGTCTTGATTTTCCGGATCACCTTCGGCAGTAAGGGGAGAGGGAACACGTAAGGGAGTTGAAACGGATGCCACGGAGAAATCAGCGCGTCTACTCCTATGGCCTGGGGATCCCGAGAGCGAGCAATGAAGTTGTGGACCTTGGCGTTCAATCTGGACGCCATCAGATCCACGTCCGGGGTCCCCCAGCGAAGACAGATCTGTCGAAAGACCTCTGGGTGGAGTTCCCACTCCCCCGAGGCAAGGCCCTGGCGGCTCAGGAAGTCCGCCGCCCAGTTCTCGACTCCCGGAATGTGCACCGCAGAGATGATGGAATGGTTGGTTTCGGCCCAACGAAGGATGTGAGAGACTTCCTGCATCGCTGCCCTGCTGCGGGTACCCCCCTGGTGGTTGATGTAAGCCACCGCTGTGACGTTGTCCGATTGGACTCGTATTGGGTGACCCGCGAGCAGGGTGTGAAAGCGACTCAGGGCAAGTCTGATAGCACGAATCTCCAGGATGTTGATGGGGAGCCTGGATTCCCGAACTGTCCAACGGCCCTGGGCAGAGTGGTGAAGAAACACCGCCCCCCAGCCGAGAAGACTGGCGTCGGTAGTTACCACTAACCAGCGGATCGGGAGGAAGGACTTCCCCTGGAGAAGAGATTGACCCAGGGTCCACCATACGAGAGATTGTCTGACCCGCGGGGACAGGGGGCAAGGGCGGTCGAGAGATGGGAGACTCCTGTCCCAGTTGCCCAGCAAAGCCTGTTGCAAGGGGCGGAGATGGAGTTGAGCGAAAGGAACCGCTTCGATTGCTGCAACCATCTTTCCCAGAATCTTCATGGCGAACCGAATGGTTCGCGGGCGAGGATGGCAGAGCGTTCGGGCTCCCTGCTGAAGCGCTTGAGCCTTGGACCGAGGAAGCAAGACCAGCCCCCTTGAAGTGTCCAGGATCATTCCCAGAAAGGAGATCCGACGGGCAGGAACGGGAGAGGACTTGTCCAAGTTGATCAACCAGCCCAGGCGCGAAAGAGAATCCAGGGTAATGTGGACGCTTGACTCGCAGGCCTGAAAAGACGGGCCCTTTATGAGGAGATCGTCTAAGTAAGGTAACACGACGACTCCTCGAGAATGAAGGATGGCCATGACCTTTGTGAATACCCTGGGCGCCGTGGCAAGACCGAAGGATAAGGCCGTGAACTGGAAGTGGTCCTCCAGAACAGCAAAGCGGAGGAACCTCTGATGAGGCGGGAATATCGGAATGTGAAGATAGGCATCCTTGATGTCAATCGATGCCAAGAATTCCCCTCTTTCCATCGACGAGATGACCGATCTGAGTGATTCCATCCTGAAGTGCCGTACTCTTACGCACTTGTTCAGGAGCTTCAGATCCAAAATGGGGCGCACTTTTCCGTCCTTCTTTGGCACGACGAAGAGGTTTGAGTAGAAACCTTTGAACCTCTCGTGCTCCGGGACCGGAACAATGACCCCGCTTTGGCGGAGGGAGTGGATAGCGCAACGGAGGGCGCGAGACTGAGCTCCCGAGCTGGGGAGACGAGAGGGGAAAAACCGAGTTGGAGGAGGCGCGGAGAACTCTATTTTGTAGCCAGACGATACCAGATCCCTGACCCATTCGTCGTGAATGACGGAGAGCCAGGCTTGCTGAAAAAGGAAAAGACGTCCTCCTACTCTGGTGGTATCGACTGGTGCCGTTCCTGAGTCATTGAGATGGGAATCTGGGGGGTCTCGAACCTCTGGTTCTGGACTGCGTCAGCTTTCCGCGCCAGGAAGGATTCGGCCTGAAGGAGGGACGAGTGTCTCTGTCTGTGCGAGCGGATCGGTCTGATCTGGAAAGACCGGTAGGATTGGACCAGGCTGGGCTGGTACGAAAGGGCCGAAAACGAAAGTAAGGCTGGTGCTGGAAGGCCGCCTTGGGCCTCTGTTGGGGAAGGAACTTGCTCTTTTCCCCTGTGGCGTCGGAAATCAGCTGGTCTAGCTTTTCACCGAAAAGGCGCCCACTTTGAAAAGGGAGAGAGATCAGAGATTTTTTAGAGGAGGAATCTGCGCGCCACTCTCTGAGCCAAAGAGCCCTTCTGATAGAGATGGCGTTAGAAGCCGCCGATGCTGCGCAATTCGCTGCATCAAGGGAGGCGTACATCACGTAATCACTAGCCATGGCTATCTGTTTAGCCAGGTCCGCCATCTCAGACGGGAGGTCCTGCTCATGAATGGATTTCGCTAGAGCATCCGCCCAGGAAACCATTGCCTTGGCCACCCAAGCCGCGGCGAAGGAGGGGGATAGGGAAGAGCCTGAGGCTTCGCACACAGAGCGAGCTAGAGAGTCTAGCTGGCGTTCGGTGGGACTCTTAATTGAAGCGCCGTCCGGGACTGAAAGAAGCGTTTTAGAAGCCAGGCGCGAGACCGGAGGATCTACTATAGGGGGATCCGTCCAGTCTTTCACGAGATCTGCTGAAAAGGGATACTTAGATACCAGGTCCTTCTTACCCGTGAAACGCTTGTCTGGACGCTCCCTGTGTCGCCTGACTATATCCAGAAAATCTGGGTGAGAGGCAAAAGTTTTGTGGGAACGCTTGGTTCTGGTAAAAGAGACAGCGTGTTCCGGAGCGGAATTAGAGTCATCATCCACCTTAAGTGCGTGATTGACTGCTACAATGAGGGAGTCAACCGTAGCTCTGAACTCCGGAGCCTCCGGGTCCAAAGATACTTCAGACTCATGTTCAGAGTCGTGAACGCTGCGAGCCCCCAAAGAGGGTGAGCGAGAGGTGGAGCTGCCAGAGTCTGAGTGGCGAGGTGAGCGCTCAGGAGAGGTAGTGCGGGTCCGTTTTCTGGATGACCGTGCCTCTTTATGGAGAGAGCGGCCCCTGCTGGGCAACGATTCCCCTGCTACGGAGGGATCTCTTAGGACCTGTAACGGATTGCCCTGTTCCCCGGGAGGATTTTGAATGGATTTGATGGCGTTGGCTAAAAAATCCACGGACTGCGAAAGTGAAGCGACCCACGGGGGGGGGGGGGTGGGGGGGATTGCGGCTAGGCACGCCGGAGTCGGTGGCGGTGGAGGGCAGAGCAGAGGGGAGAGCTTTGAGGGCGGGGAAGTGTAGCCTGGCAGGTGGTACACGCAGAAAAAAAGGTCGAATGCACCTTTGAGGATTTTTTAGTCTTAGACTGAGACATGGTGTACACTAATGCCAGATACCCAGGGTCTAGCCTAAGGAAGCGAGGGCGACGCTGCAGGAGAGAGCTGACGGTCTCCTTACCCTGGTCCTGTGTCCCACAGAGGAAGAGGGAGGCGGCAGGAGGACTAGGCGACAGCCGGCGTGCACAGCGCTGCACGTGGAGGACGCTGCGGCTGGGAGACCTGGAGCTGCGACGTGCAGAGAGATCCAAGATGGCCGCCGAGACCTGGGGGAGAGGGAGAGATCTCGCACACAGCGAGAAGCGCCAGGACCGGGGGGTGGCGCCGCGCGATGACGCGAAAAAGGGGGCGGAGCCTATCGGGAAGCGCTAGATCCCCGGCCGGCTAGGCCGAAGCCGGGGACTAAATTTGCGGCTTCGGCCCGGCGCGCGGCCGCTGATGCCGGGACAACAAAGGGGCCCAGGAATAAAGTGTGCCACTAGTAAGGGGGAGCCCTCCGAACCGCAGAGCCGGCGACCACCCCCCCCATTCCACAAGACACTTACCCTGAAGGAGCAGCGCACCAGGGGCTGAGGTAGGAGTGTCTGGGGTGAAAGACAGGGACGGTGCAGGGGTTGGGAAGCCTCCATCCACCAGCCCCAGAAAGGGGGGTGGAGAGGAACCGTCCACCACCTGAATCAGCCGCATGCAGTGGTGATGCAGGGTGTGCTGCACGGACGCCACGGGTACTAGTGCCTCTGTACAGCCAAGGGTGAAACCTGGTGGACAGGGCAGATGTCCGGCAATAAAAAGGCCTGGCTGCAGAGGAGGGTACTGGAGGTAAAACACCAGTGCTCGTCTGAACAAAGAGGGGAGATCGGCGCCCTTTTAGGAAAAAAACCGTCGCCCAAAAAGAAAAAAGTCAGCTCAGGCAGTGGCTCCCACGTCGCAGGAGAGGATACGGAGAGGTAAAACTCCCGTGCTCGCCTGTTGTTGGTTCGGGAGAGATCGGACCATGAAAGAATCCGTCGCCCCCTTCGTCCGGGTAGAATAAAAAAAAAAAAAAAAAAAAAAGAACAGTGTGCCTCCTACGGACACTAAGCTTGAACTGGGTCTCTGGAAGCCAGCATGAGGGTGTATACTGCAGGGGAGGAGCTAACCTTTTTTTGTCTCAGCTTAGTGTCAGCCTCCTAGTGACAGCAGCATAACCCATGGTCCTGTGTCCCCCAATGAGGCGAAGGAGAAAACGAGTCACCCCATGCTTCCTGCGGCATAAGCACCAAATGCTCACAATGTCCATCTTAATAACAAGATTATGATATAGAACACCTTTATCACATTCTGCAAAGTACATCTGCTCAATCATACACTCTAAAGTTGTCCCTGAAATTCAGAGATACAAAGTCCAAACCTGTAAAAAATGGAAGACAGTGCTTTGGAGATACATAGTGCATCATCTGTGGGAATGGGAACAGCTTCAGTCCATTTTGTAAAGAAGTCAGTTACGGTTATTACGTAGGTATTGAGCTGAGAACTTGTAGGAAACGGCCCTGGGAAATCAAAAAAGAAAAAAAAAATTAGGAATATTATTCCAAAATATGTGTGGAATATTCCCATTTATGGATGGGTTATCCAACCCAGTCTGTCTTATAAAAGGTAAAGCTTGGTCTTTTTACAGAGAAAAAAATATATATATATTATTAATAATAATAATAATAATAATAAGAAGAAGCATATTCACTCATTAATGCCCTGCCAATTCTTTCATAGCACTGCCCAAGTCAACCGCCGTGACCACTGCAACCAGTTACTGGCCACAGCGGAGACCAATGAGCCACTGCAGAGACCAGTGATCGGCTGCAGCAGTTAAATATCGTTACAAGCAGAACAGGAGATACAGACAGCAACTTAAAAGTGTCTAACAACCAATTTAAATAATTCCCTAGTCATTATACTAGTTGAATGGTAAAAAGCTACATTTTACTTATTGCACGTCAAATGCACCCTGTCCTTGGGTTTGGTTTACATGTTTTGGGAAAATTAAAATGGAAATATATTTTTCATTCATCCAACTGTGAAAAGAAGCGTCGTAAAAGTCTGCCATTTTCCAGCACCCCCCCGCAAAAATAAAATAGCAAGAGGATCCATCTTTTTAACATTTGAAGTGTATGAAAACCTGATCTCTATGGATGGTTATTAGTGATGAGTGAATGTGCTGAATAATGTTATCCGAGTGTCTTCGGTGTACTCGAATAATATGGTCAACTCCCCGTGGCTGCAAGTCTCGTGGCTGTTCGACACCCGCAACACATGCAAGGATTACCGTACCTGTCTGTTGAAAATCCCTTCAAGTGTTGCGCCTGTTCAACAGCTGTGTGACTTGCAGGCGGGGGACTCAAACAAATTATTTGACCATGCCGGTCAGCACCTGAGCATGCTCGGATAACCTTATCCGAGCACGATCGCTCATCTCTAATGGTTATCCATTAATGGACCCATCGTTTAGCACTGCGCATTTCAAGAACACTAAAGGTAAAACGAGATCCCTCTTGTAAAACTGCATGCAAAACCAAAAGCAATGTACAGTATGTGTTTTGCTATGGATCCAGTGTTTTTAAAGAAGGACCCCTTCAAAACCAGAAACTTTGCTTTCCATTTTGCATCTGTCTTTGAAATGTTTGTAACAGATCCAGTTATTTTAATACGTTGAATCAAACAGATGCCAATTGGACATGTGAACAGAGCCTTGTATTATACAAGCAAAGCTACTTACCATGCAATGTCATACCCAAGATTTCCCAAGGACTGTCCGCTTTTATGGGTTTGCATTTTTTAGAGGGATATTTGTGATATTCGGCGTTCTGACATGTTTCACATATTTTGATCTGCATTGTAACAATAGTAAAAAAAAAGTTATATTATGGTCAAATGTATTAATGCTAATTACAGTCATTGCATCTTGCAATTTACTTTAGAGAAGGGTGAGATATGTGAGGGTATGTGCATTCAATGCCTTTTTCAGGGAGGCGAACCAAGAGGCAATCAAAACAACGTATGTACCCCAAGTGGTATCAGTAAAAACATCAGCTCAGGGTGAAAAAATAAGCCCTCACACAGTCCCATATCCCAAAAAATGAAAACACTACGGGTCTCAGAAAATGGCAACAAAAGCAAAAAAAAAAAATTTTCATACAAATTTCCGATTTTTTTTTCCACCACCTAAATAAAAACAAAACCAAAAACTATACATGTTTGGCATCTGCGTACTCGTACTGACCGGGAGAATCATATTAACAGGTCAGTTGTACCATATAGTGAACATAGTAATTAAAAAAAAAAAAAAAACAATTGTGGAACTGAACTTTTTTTGCAATTTCACCACACTTCAATTCTTTTTCCGGTTTTCCAGTGCGTTATATGGTAAAATGAATGGCATCACTCGAAAGTACAACTTGTCCCGCAAAGAACAAGCCCTCATACGGCTATATTGACGGAAAAATAAAACAGTTATTGCTTTTGGAAGAAGGGGGGGGGGGAATGGAAAATGGCCTGGGGTGAAGGGTTAACTGCCATCTATGGAAACCTGAAGCTGTTAAAAGGACTTGATACTTGACACTCTTGAGCTAAATTTCATCTTTCCCGAGAATCTAACACAGCTTAGCGTGGGATTAATAAAAGACACTGGTTTTCATTTGCTTAATTGCACTTTGTATATCCTCTAGACCTCATTCAAGAAGGCCCTCTTCTCGGATACTAGGAGTAGAAGGTGGTACTTCACTATACACCGGCGGTATCATTAAGTTTCAAGAGGGTCTCGGGAAGCTTACCCAGTCTATTACGTCTTTCACAACCCCCAGCCAGTAATAGTGGCTTTGAATCCGGTTTACGGTTTTCTTTTGTCCTAAATGATGGCCAGACTCAGTGAGATGGTTCTCTAAGAAAATATGGTGTCTTCTCTCTGGGTCCACCACCACTTCCCTTTTCTCTTCATGTTTTGGTCCAACGTAGTACAGGCAACCACCTGAAGCAACAGAAAGGTACAGAACACACATACAGCGCTACATAGCAACTAGAATAACGGAGAACGAGCCACGACAGCACCCGATTCATAAATGGTGTTATGCTTCGTTGCTGTAGGCCTCATTCAGACATACGGGTTTTTTTTATAGTGATATTATCAAAGGCATGTTGTATCTCCTTATGAGATCACTCAAAGTCTTTCAGCTATAAAATTCAGAAGCAAAAGAATAATCCAGAAACCAAGGAAGGAATGATCAAAGTGGAATAATAGCACCATCCAGAGTTCCTCCCTTGTATCACACTGCACAGTATAACATCATGGTGCACTCAGCCATGGTATCAGAATGTACAAGCGTAGGTGCACATGGTCAGTAAACGCTGCGGGTTGGATGCTGCGTACATCTGTAGAGTCCAGATGTTACAGCATAGTGTATGGGATTTCAAGAAATCTCATGTCCACTATGCATCCACAGACGCCCGCAGCTCAGCCGCGGAGACGGACATGTGACGCGTCTTTCCAGACTGCAGCATGTTAATATGCAAGTTTCACCTACACAATGTATTCGACGCGGTGAATCCGCACGGTTCAGTGATTACATGCAGATTCACCCACGTTCAATAGACGGCAGCACTTTGGAGGCAGCGAACATGCCCTAACAATAGGGAGCTAATGTAGGATTCTTGTCTGAGGCCTGAAATTCATTAAGGGAATATGCACATGACATCTTAATTCCGACAGCGGAAATGCTGAGGTTTTCTTAGACAAAGCTGCTTTAGGAAAAAGTCATCGGTCTTTTCTAGTGATGAGCGAACCTGCTTGGTTAATGTGTTATTCGAGTATCTTGGGGGTGCTCGAATAATATGTTCGAGTCCCTGCGGCTGTATTACTTGCAGCTGACAAGACATGCGGGGATTGACTAACAAACAGGCGATCTCCAACCAATCAGTTAAAGGCGATGAGTCAGTAGGATCAACCCTCCTAACCCAGCTATATGGTCATTGATATCTGCGATCCGATATCTGATTCCAGAGAAATCTACATTTTCCTTATATGTTAATGAGATGTCCAGGACTATTGGCAGGACACAGATCTGCACGAAAATCTGCCTCCAGAGATTATTTTTAATAAAAGGGAGCATTACTAGTATGAGACTAATACAGAAAAATAAACTTTGTCTTCTTACAAAGAGGTTATTAGCTGCAGCCCTCACAGCTCTGCTGTACTGCAGCCCTGTCTGCCTGTGAGATGGAAGCTGGTGCTGAGAGAACCTGCAGATGTGTCAGTTAGGCCGGGATCACACATGCGAGAAACACGTCCATGTCTCGCATGTGAAATCCAAGCTCTGTCGCCGGCACTCCAGAGCGGAGCATGCAGATCCATGTGTTGCTATGCGGCCACACGCTCCGCTCCCAGGTACCAGCGCCAGAGGAGGGATTTCACATGCGAGACACGGACGTGTTTCTCGCATGTGTGATCCCGGCCTTATAATCACACACAGCAATGCAGTGAGATCAGGAGAACAGAGTGCTAGGCTGGGATCACACATGCGAGAAATACGGCCGAGTCTCGCATGGGAATCCCCGGCCCTGCCGCCCGCACTCCGGAGTGGAGCGTGCGGCCGCATAGCAATACATGGAGCTGCACACTCCGCTCCGGAGTGCAGGCGGCAGGGCCGGGGATTACCATGCGAGACTCGGACGTATTTCTCGCATGTGTGATCCCGGCCTTAGTGATCACATGTCTCACACTGGTAGCACATACAAAATAATCCCTGGAGGCAGATTCTCAGGCAGATTTATATCCGCCCCATAGACTGGAACAACTCATTTACGTAGAAGAAGAAAAAAAAGCAGATTTCTCTGGAATATGAGATCGGATTGCAGATATTAAGAGAAGATTTGACTGAAAACAATAAAAAAACCTGATGGAGATTTCTCAACCTTAGTAATTATTAATAAAAAGCCCAACATTTGGATGATTAAAGTCCGTGCTGTTCCATTTTTTCACAGACCTGTAGACTTTCAGATAAAGATGGACAAGTCTCCGTGATTTTAGTTTTTGTGAATATTCAGGCCTTGTTATGTGAGCCGCCACATGGACTGTAGTGGGCACAGGCAGGGCCGCCATCAGGGCATTACTGTCCTGACTGGCGTATAGGGCCCGGGGGGCAGAGGGGGCCCGCATCGGACCCCGTCTCATCTGCTCACCGGGTCCCTACCGGCAGCCGCAGGCTAAACTGGGCCCTTAGCGGCGGCGCTGCAGCTGTTTAACTCCAGCCAATCTGAGGCTGGCAGCTGACGTCTGCCGCAGCGTGCATCTCGCCGGCGTCTGACATCATTGTCAGTCGCCGGCGAGTGCGCGCTTCACTGCGTTGAAAGAGCCAGAGCTTCGCCCGCCGCAGGAGCGCGGTCAAGGTGAGAAGAACTTGTTTTTGTTTTTTTTTTATTGAGAGCGGCGATCCGGGGGGCCCAGGGCAGAACGCTGGACACAGGGGCAGAACGCTGGACACAGGGGCAGGATGAAAGACATGGGGGCATGATTGGAGACACGGGGCAGGATGAAAGACATGGGGGCATGATTGGAGACACTGGGGGCAGAATTGGAGACAGATGGAGCAGGATTTGAGACAGATCGTGCAGGATCATGGGGCAGGATGGATATGATGGAGACAGATGGGGCAGGATGGGGAGGTCATATGGGGCAGAATGGATACTCATGAGGGCAGGATGGGAGAACATATGGCTGACGCTAGGAATGAGACACACGGGGCCAGGATGGCGAATATTATTACCATAGGGGCTAATTAAGGGATATTATTACTGCAGTGATGTATTTATTTTATTTTTTGAGTATACTGTTTTAAATGGGGGGGGGGGGGGGGCGGTTCTGTTACTGTGTAGAGTGACACTATGTCGCCTCTTTTTCTTCATGTGGTGTAATGTAGAAGTTGGGAAAAATTATGTAGTGTGTTCTGCAAGCGGAGCTCGAGATAACTGTGTTATTTCCTGCAGAGACGAGTCCTGGCTGAAGTGATGGCAGTCTGTGCTGGATGAAAGATGAAGGACTTCACCTAGAGACGTCACTGGTGAGTCAGTGTTACCTATACACTGACACTATACACTGTATACTATATATAGAGGTCCTGTGTATAATTTCACTAGTGATCACTGTATTATCTATACATTATATACAGAGCTCCTGTGTATAATGTCACCAGTGATCTCTGTATTACCTCTACACAAACACTGCATACTAAGTACAGATCTCCTGTGTATAATGGCACTTATGGTGATAGTATGGTGCTTTTTTTTTTATTACTGATCAGTATTGTAGTATTCAGTCACTATGTGGTGGTAATATGTGGTCTGGACATGGTCCGGTGGTATTTGTTCCTTGTATGTGCTATTATTCGATCACTGGTGGTAATATGGTGTCTGGTCATGGTGTAGCGGTATTTGTTTCTTGTATGTGATATTATTGGTCATTTTAAAAATTGAAAAATAAATAAAAATATACCTAAATTGTATTGCATATTTTAACAAATATTTAATAGGTTACAGTAGAGTAGGGCCCGGCCAAAAGTGTCAACCGTGTTATGGTGGCGGCTTAAAAAATCTTTTGGCCAAAACAAAAGCTGCCTGCTATATGTGTGATCTGGTGATGGGAACTGTCAATGTGTGATAGGTGAGAAGTGGAGATTTTCCAAGAGAGAGCGGTGGGACTGTGGACAGTTAGAGGGGTGGAGCCTGGAGGCGGGGCTGGGGTGGAGCCTGGGCGGAGTCTCATGGGGGCCCTGAAAATTTTGCCAGTATGGGCCCCGAAATTTCTAGTGGCAGCCCTGGGCACAGGTGGGGAGCACGTACGTGACTGGCGGACGTCTGGACGAAGCATAAGCCGCGCTTCGTTATGTCGTCCCTACAATCCTTAGGCAGCGGTTATACAAATAAGGCACGTGACAAAAAACATCGCTGAAACCTGCGTGTTGCCATTTTGCTGTAAAAAGTCCTTGTCATGTGATTGGTCCATAAACTGCGCGCGGTGACGACATTTGTGGCTCGCAGTCGTGGACGGTCACAGGGCACAATGGCAATGGTCAGGCACAGTGTATAATGTCATAATGCCAGTGACACAATATACAGCCACGGTCAGTGTCACCTCTCACCCGCCTCATTACCTTCCAGGATAAACTTGCGCGCATATCTCTTCAAGTTCTTCTTCTTCATGGAGCCGAAGGATGATGGGAAGGATCCCTCCGCCAGCAGCCGGTATATGTCCTCCAGCTTGTTAGGACTGGACTCCACCACCTCCTCCGCCACCTGCAGGGGCTCCATACCCGGCACAGCCCCGCAGAGCCTGGCGCTGCAGGTCACTGATATCGGGCCACATAGGGTCCAATGACTGGGAGGCGATGCCGCATGTTTCCGGGGGACCTTATTCACTGTTACACCAGTCTGATAAGGGACCGGGATAAAACTCACAGCTGCTGTGTGCGATGCGCGCGTGACCGGACCTCCACGGCAGAAAGCTTGCAGACGGTCTCTTCCGAGCTGGCGTCACGTGGTGTAGCCGGAACTGGCGGTGTTTTCCGTAGTGCGGAGTGATGAGGGCCGGAGCCGCGTATTCCTGCGCCTGCTTCTACACCGACAACATCTTCCTGGAGGAGCAGCAGCTGCACGTCCGCTTCACCGATGAGCAGCAGTTCCGCAGGGACTATCAGGGGGTAGTAGCCTTCTCCTTTCACAATGTGCAGCTCTTGTAGGCTGCAGTCACATGTTGCGTTTTTAAACAAGTACAACAATTTTCCAAAATGGCTGTGCATCTTCCACTGTATGCCACTGTGATTTGTGGTCTTTTCCACCTCCCCAAATGCCACCGTCCCCCATTAACCCTTTCTCCCCCTATTTGGTATTATCACCCCAGATTTTACATTTTGCATGTCTTTGCACCAGTGATCGTGACCTGTCCCCGCTCCTTTTTGCTATTGCTGTACGGTTACGTAGCGGGGGTGGGCGACTTATTTTGGGGCGACATCAACAGTTGTAGCCAAAAGTTTTGGGACTGACATTGTTTTTCACAAACTTTGTTGCTTCACTGTTTCAAGGTCTTTTAGGGGACGGACTAAACTGCATATTGGGATGATGGGCTGCAATACTCGACTCCACCACTAGATGGCAGCACATTTTACAACTGCAGCCCAGGAAATGACTTCTTGTAATATAGCAAGAAGGGAATTCAATGGAAATACTTAAATGAATCAGAACATCCACAGGGCTGGATTAAAGTTTAATAATAGAACCAGGGAAAAAAGATTGTAACTATATGGGATTATGTGTAGAATATCGGGTTACACACGCCTGGTGATATATCTCATCAACATCTCATAGGAATATGGGTATAGTTATTGTTCTGTATGGGGATTATGAGTGAAATATCACAAATACACATGCCCAGGAACATACTTCATCTACTTCTGATAGGAATATGGGTATATCTATTGATCTGTATGGGGATTATGAGTGAAATATCACAAATACACATGCCCAGGAACATACTTTATCTACTTCTCATAGGAATATGGGTATAATTATTGATCTGTATGGGGATTATGAGTGAAATATCACAAATACACATGCCCAGGAACATACTTCATCTACTTCTGATAGGAATATGGGTATATCTATTGATCTGTATGGGGATTATGGGTGAAATATCACAAATACACATGCCCAGGAACATACTTCATCTACTTCTCATAGGAATATGAGTATAATTATTGTTCTGTATGGGGATTATGGGTGAAATATCACAAATACACATGCCCAGGAACATACTTCATCTACTTCTCATAGGAATATGGGTATAATTATTGATCTGTATGGGGATTATGGGTGAAATATCACAAATACACATGCCCAGGAACATACTTCATCTACTTCTGATAGGAATATGGGTATAATTATTGTTCTGTATGGGGATTATGGGTGAAATATCACAAATACACATGCCCAGGAACATACTTCATCTACTTCTCATAGGAATATGGGTATAATTATTGTTCTGTATGGGGATTATGGGTGAAATATCACAAATACACATGCCCAGGAACATACTTCATCTACTTCTCATGGGAATATGGGTATAATTATTGATCTGTATGGGGATTATGGGTGAAATATCACAAATACACATGCCCAGGAACATATTTCATCTACTTCTGATAGGAATATGGGTATATCTATTGATCTGTATGGGGATTATGGGTGAAATATCACAAATACACATGCCCAGGAACATACTTCATCTACTTCTGATAGGAATATGGGTATAATTATTGTCCTGTATGGGGATTATGGGTGAAATATCACAAATACACATGCCCAGGAACATACTTCATCTACTTCTCATAGGAATATGGGTATAATTATTGATCTGTATGGGGATTATGGGTGAAATATCACAAATACACATGGCCAGGAACATACTTCATCTACTACAGGGCAGGATTAAAGTTTAATCATAGAACCAGGGAAAAAAGATTGTAACTATATGGGATTATGTGTAGAATATCGGGTTACACACGCCTGGTGATATATCTCATCAACATCTCATAGGAATATGGGTATAATTATTGTTCTGTATGGGGATTATGGGTGAGATATCACAAATACACATGCTCAGGAACATATTTCATCTACTTCTCATAGGAATATGAGTATAATTATTGTTCTGTATGGGGATTATGGGTGAAATATCACAAATACACATGCCCAGGAACATACTTCATCTACTTCTCATAGGAATATGGGTATATCTATTGATCTGTATGGGGATTATGGGTGAAATATCACAAATACACATGCCCAGGAACATATTTCATCTACTTCTCATAGGAATATGAGTATAATTATTGTTCTGTATGGGGATTATGGGTGAAATATCACAAAAACACATGCCCAGGAACATATTTCATCTACTTCTTATAGGAATATGAGTATAATTATTGTTCTGTATGGGGATTATGGGTGAAATATCACAAATACACATGGCCAGGAACATACTTCATCTACTACAGGGCAGGATTAAAGTTTAATCATAGAACCAGGGAAAAAAGATTGTAACTATATGGGATTATGTGTAGAATATCGGGTTACACACGCCTGGTGATATATCTCATCAACATCTCATAGGAATATGGGTATAATTATTGTTCTGTATGGGGATTATGGGTGAAATATCACAAATACACATGCTCAGGAACATACTTCATCTACTTCTGATAGGAATATGGGTATATCTATTGTTCTGTATGGGGATTATGGGTGAAATATCACAAATACACATGCCCAGGAACATACTTCATCTACTTCTCATAGGAATATGAGTATAATTATTGTTCTGTATGGGGATTATGGGTGAAATATCACAAATACACATGCCCAGGAACATACTTCATCTACTACAGGGCTGGATTAAAGTTTAATAATAGAACCAGGGAAAAAAGATTGTAACTATATGGGATTATGTGTAGAATATCGGGTTACACACGCCTGGTGATATATCTCATCAACATCTCATAGGAATATGGGTATAATTATTGATCTGTATGGGGATTATGGGTGAAATATCACAAATACACATGCCCAGAAACATATTTTATCATTATTTTAAGAACATATATATTTATCCCAAATAGTCATGCCCAGTACCACATTTGAGGAATTTCCCATAATAATATGAATAGAATTATTCACCTCCATGGTAATTCAATGTGAAATATTATATTTACAGAGGCCAAATAATTTTGCAGCTTTGTTTGAAAAAATCTCTTTAAAAACTTGTGGGCACCTAAGCTCCATAATAAATGAATACCTATATGTACATTTATATTACAGCGTCAAATAGGCTAAGTAATTTCCTTTTACAGCTTGGTAATTCTGCATTCAATAGCGCTGTAATAAGTCAGTATAGGCTGTTTATTGTCTCTATATGACGGCTTTTCATTAATATAGCGATAACAGTTTGAACTATTAATTTGAAAATATCTGCATTGATTTCCTGGACATATGCAGTGTTTATACGCTCAAAGATGCTGAAACAGGCCTGGAAAGACGGGTTTAACAAAGTTTTTGCTTTTTTTTTTTTTTTTTTTTCTTCAAGATTGTGAAAACTGTCTGAAGCATTGACTTGAAAATAGCTTTTGTGACTTTATTGATATATTTTGTGGTTGGACGTCAAGGTTGCTGAAATAAGTAAATAAAGGCTGATTTAAGAGACTTTTAACTGCTTATCTTCAGTACTGAAAAAAAGGCTTAAAGCTGACCTGTCATCACATTCAATGCCACCAAGCCGCAGCTATGGTGGCATAGCTGACAGGTCCAGCAGTGTGGACAGCCCTCTATCCGCCTCCCTGGTGCCTCCGCACTAAAATATTACACTTTATTCCTCTCGACGGGCACCACTGGAAGCATGAAGTGTCTGTATCGGTCCGATGGAGTGTGAACAAATCTGCGCTATCTACAATGCACTGCGTCATCAGTTGCTAGGCAGGAATTTTTTTACTGCCCAGCGACTGATGACGCGGCACAGCGCAGGGCTCAAGCACTCCAAAACACCAACAGGACCACTTCTTGATTCCCGTTACGCGCGCCAAGGGGGCAATAAAGTTTAGTATTTCAATGAGGAGGCACCCAGGGAGGTGGACAAAGGTCTCTCCACACAGCTGGACCTGTCAACTATGCCACCATAGCTGCGGCTTGGTGGCATTGAATGTGATGACAGGTCGTCTTTAAAGCGTCGAGTTGAAAATAGCCTGTGTTTTCCTTGTGAAATTTAATACTTAGCTGCTCAATCGTGCATAGCGTGTGCTGTCAACCAACAAACACCTTACCCCACTAATTTCACATAAAATGTAATGTGATATGATCATCAGATGTGGATGATTATATTATTGATTATTATCAATATTCATTTATATGGGGATTATGATTTGGATAACATGACTACAAATCCCAACTCCCATATTTATCCTTTACCTAACAGAAACCATGGAAAGTCTACTTCTAAAGCAGATAGATGAAGCTGCAACCCATAATGAGGTCCTGGTTATGGGGGACTTTAACTACCCGGATATTAACTGGGAAACAGAAACCTGTGAAACCCATAAAGGCAACAGGTTTCTGCTAATAACCAAGAAAAATTATCTTTCACAATTGGTGCAGAATCCAACCAGAGGAGCAGCACTTTTAGACCTAATACTATCTAATAGACCTGACAGAATAACAAATCTGCAGGTGGTCGGGCATCTAGGAAATAGCGACCACAATATTGTACAGTTTCACCTGTCTTTCACTAGGGGGACTTGTCAGGGAGTCACAAAAACACTGAACTTTAGGAAGGCAAAGTTTGACCAGCTTAGAGATGCCCTTAATCTGGTAGACTGGGACAATATCCTCAGAACTAATAATACAGATAATAAATGGGAAATGTTTAAGAACATCCTAAATAGGCAGTGTAAGCGGTTTATACCTTGTGGGAATAAAAGGACTAGAAATAGGAAAAACCCAATGTGGCTAAACAAAGAAGTAAGACAGGCAATTAACAGTAAAAAGAAAGCACTTGCACTACTAAAGCAGGATGGCACCATTGAAGCTCTAAAAAACTATAGGGAGAAAAATACTTTATCTAAAAAACTAATTAAAGCTGCCAAAAAGGAAACAGAAGCACATTGCTAAGGAGAGTAAAACTAATCCCAAACTGTTCTTCAACTATATCAATAGTAAAAGAATAAAAACTGAAAATGTAGGCCCCTTTAAAAAATAGTGAGGAAAGAATGGTTGTAGATGACGAGGAAAAAGCTAACATATTAAACACCTTCTTCGTCACGGTATTCACGGTGGAAAATGAAATGCTAGGTGAAATCCCAAGAAACAATGAAAACCCTATATTAAGGGTCACCAATCTAACCCAAGAAGAGGTGCGAAACCGGCTAAATAAGATTAAAATAGATAAATCTCCGGGTCCGGATGGCATACACCCACGAGTACTAAGAGAACTAAGTAATGTAATAGATAAACCATTATTTCTTATTTTTAGGGACTCTATAGAGACAGGGTCTGTTCCGCAGGATTGGCGCATAGCAAATGTGGTGCCAATATTCAAAAAGGGCTCTAAAAGTGAACCTGGAAATTATAGGCCAGTAAGTCTAACCTCTATTGTTGGTAAAATATTTGAAGGGTTTCTGAGGGATGTTATTCTGGATTATCTCAATGAGAATAACTGTTTAACTCCATATCAGCATGGGTTTATGAGAAATCGCTCCTGTCAAACCAATCTAATCAGTTTTTATGAAGAGGTAAGCTATAGGCTGGACCACGGTGAGTCATTGGACGTGGTATATCTCGATATTTCCAAAGCGTTTGATACCGTGCCGCACAAGAGGTTGGTACACAAAATGAGAATGCTTGGTCTGGGGGAAATTGTGTGTAAATGGGTTAGTAACTGGCTTAGTGATAGAAAGCAGAGGGTGGTTATAAATGGTATAGTCTCTAACTGGGTCGCTGTGACCAGTGGGGTACCGCAGGGGTCGGTATTGGGACCTGTTCTCCAACATATTCATTAATGATCTGGTAGAAGGTTTACACAGTAAAATATCGATATTTGCAGATGATACAAAACTATGTAAAGCAGTTAATACAAGAGAAGATAGTATTCTGCTACAGATGGATCTGGATAAGTTGGAAACTTGGGCTGAAAGGTGGCAGATGAGGTTTAACAATGATAAATGTAAGGTTATACACATGGGAAGAAGGAATCAATGTCACCATTACACACTGAATGGGAAACCACTGGGTAAATCTGTCAGGGAGAAGGACTTGGGGATCCTAGTTAATGATAAACTTACCTGGAGCAGCCAGTGCCAGGCAGCAGCTGCCAAGGCAAACAGGATCATGGGGTGCATTAAAAGAGGTCTGGATACACATGATGAGAGCATTATACTGCCTCTGTACAAATCCCTAGTTAGACCGCACATGGAGTACTGTGTCCAGTTTTGGGCACCGGTGCTCAGGAAGGATATAATGGAACTAGAGAGAGTACAAAGGAGGGCAACAAAATTAATAAAGGGGATGGGAGAACTACAATACCCAGATAGATTAGCGAAATTAGGATTATTTAGTCTAGAAAAAAGACGACTGAGGGGCGATCTAATAACCATGTATAAGTATATAAGGGGACAATACAAATATCTCGCTGAGGATCTGTTTATACCAAGGAAGGTGACGGGCACAAGGGGGCATTCTTTGCGTCTGGAGGAGAGAAGGTTTTTCCACCAACATAGAAGAGGATTCTTTACTGTTAGGGCAGTGAGAATCTGGAATTGCTTGCCTGAGGAGGTGGTGATGGCGAACTCAGTCGAGGGGTTCAAGAGAGGCCTGGATGTCTTCCTGGAGCAGAACAATATTGTATCATACAATTAGGTTCTGTAGAAGGACGTAGATCTGGGGATTTATTATGATGGAATATAGGCTGAACTGGATGGACAAATGTCTTTTTTCGGCCTTACTAACTATGTTACTATGTTACCTGATAAAAATATCCAGTAGAGTCTCTTTTATCCAAGCTAAACGGGAGCAGAGGGTGCTTGGATTTGTGAAAAACTGGGATAACTCAAACAACTGAATAAAATGTCCTGCTTTGGGTCTTCCTGTCCCTCTTGTATCCTTCTGTCCCTCTGAGTATCCTCCTTTTGTGTCATCCTACCTCTCTTTCATGTTCTACTGTCCGCTTTTGTCCATTTTTTGTGTCTAAAAGGGGAGCCCTGGGCAGCCGCCTGGATGCTTGGATAAAGCAGTAAATTGGCTGGCAAAGTGCTGTACAGTCATGGCCAAAAGTATTGAGAATGAGACAAATAGTAATTTTTCCAAAGTTTACTGCTTCATTTTTGTAATGGCAATTTGCATATACTCCTGAATGTCAAAGAGTGATTAGCTTAACAGCAATTACTGTACTTGCAAAGTCAATATTTGCCCAGAAAATGAACTTTAACCCCCAAAACACATTTCAACATCATTGCAGTCCTGCCTTAAAAGGAGCAGCTAACATGGTTTTAGTGCTTGATCCATTAACACAGGTGTGGGTGTTGATGAGGACAGGGCTGGCGATCAATCAGTCATGATTTAAGTAAGAATGACATCACTGGACACTTTAAAAGGAGGCTGGTGCTTGGTATCATTGTTTCTCTTCAGTTAACCATGGTTATCTCTGAAGAAACACGTGCAGCCATCATTGCACTGCACAAAAATGGCCTAACAGGGAAGAGTATCGCAGCTACAAAGATTGCACCTCAGTCAACAATCTATCGCATCATCAAGAACTTCAAGGAGAGAGCTTCCATTGTTGTCAAAAAGGCTCCAGGGCGCCCAAGAAAGACCAGCAGGCGCCAGGACCGTATCTTAACACTGTCTCAGCTGCGGGATCGGACTACCAGCAGTGCCGAGCTTGCTCAGGAATGGCAGCAGGCTGGTGGGAGTGCTTCTGCATGCACTGTGAGGCGGAGACTCTTTGAGCAAGGCCTGGTTTCAAGGAGGACAGCAAAGAAGCCACTTCTCTCCAGAAAAAACATCAGGGACCGACTGATATTCTGCAAAAGGTACAGGGAGTGGACTGCTGAGGACTGGGGCAAAGTCATTTTCTCTGATGAATCCCCTTTTCGATTGTTTGGGACATCTGGAAAACAGCTTATTCGGAGAAGAAGAGGTGAGCGCTCCCACCAGTCTTGTCTCATGCCAACTGTAAAGCATCCTGAAACCATTCATGTGTGGGGTTGTTTCTCAGCCAAGGGAATCGGCCTAAAAACACAGCCATGAATAAAGAATGGTACCAGAATGTCCTCCGAGAGCAAATTCTCCCAACCGTCCAAGAGCAGTTTGGCGCCCAACAATGCCTTTTCCAGCATGATGGAGAACCTTGCCATAAAGCAAAGGTGATAACTAAATGGCTCATGGAACAAAACAGAGATTTTGGGTCCATGGCCTGGAAACGCCCCAGATCTTAACCCCTTTACCCCCAAGGGTGGTTTGCACGTTATGGACCGGGTCAATTTTTACAATTCTGACCACTGTCCCTTTATGAGGTTATAACTCTGGAACGCTTCAACGGATCCCGGTGATTCTGACATTGTTTTCTCGTGACATATTGTACTTCATGATAGTGGTAAAATTTCTTTGATATTACCTGCGTTTATTTGTGAAAAAAACGGAAATTTGGCGAAAATTTTGAAAATTTCGCAATTTTCCAACTTTGAATTTTTATGCAATTAAATCACAGAGATATGTCACACAAAATACTTAATAAGTAACATTTCCCACATGTCTACTTTACATCAGCACAATTTTGGAACCAAAAATTTTTTTTTGTTAGGGAGTTATAAGGGTTAAAAGTTGACCAGCAATTTCTCATTTTTACAACACCATTTTATTTTAGGGACCACATCTCATTTGAAGTCATTTTGAGGGGTCTATATGATAGAAAATACCCAAGTGTGACACCATTCTAAAAACTGCACCCCTCAAGGTTCTCAAAACCACATTCAAGAAGTTTATTAACCCTTCAGGTGCTTCACAGGAATTTTTGGAATGTTTAAATAAAAATTAACATTTAACTTTTTTTCACAAAAAATTTACTTCAGCTCCAATTTGTTTTATTTTGCCAAGGGTAACAGGAGAAAATGGACCCCAAAAGTTGTTGTACAATTTGTCCTGAGTACGCTGATACCCCATATGTGGGGGTAAACCACAGTTTGTGCGCATGGCAGAGCTCGGAAGGGAAGGAGCGCCATTTGACTTTTCAATGCAAAGTTGACTGGAATTGAGATGGGACGCCATGTTGCGTTTGGAGAGCCACTGATGTGCCTAAACATTGAAACCCCCCACAAGTGACACCATTTTGGAAAGTAGACCCCCTAAGGAACTTATCTAGAGGTGTGGTGAGCACTTTGACCCACCAAGTGCTTCACAGAAGTTAATAATGCAGAACCGTAAAAATAAAAAATCATTTTTTTTCACAAACATTATCTTTTCGCCCCAAATTTTTTATTTTCCCAATGGTAAGAGAAGAAATTGGACCACAAAAGTTGTGGCACAATTTGTCCTGAGTACTCTGATACCCCATATGTGGGGGTAAACCATTGTTTGGGCGCATGGGAGAGCTCGGAAGGGAAGGAGCGCCGTTTGACCTTTCAATGCAAAATTGACAGGAATTGAGATGAGACGCCATGTTGCGTTTGGAGAGCCACTGATGTGCCTAAACATTGAAACCCCCCACAAGTGACACCATTTTGGAAAGTAGACCCCCTAAGGAACTTATCTAGAGGTGTGGTGAGCACTTTGACCCACCAAGTGCTTCACAGAAGTTAATAATGCAGAACCGTAAAAATAAAAAATCATTTTTTTTCACAAACATTATCTTTTCGCCCCAAATTTTTTATTTTCCCAATGGTAAGAGAAGAAATTGGACCACAAAAGTTGTGGCACAATTTGTCCTGAGTACTCTGATACCCCATATGTGGGGGTAAACCATTGTTTGGGCGCATGGGAGAGCTCGGAAGGGAAGGAGCGCCGTTTGACCTTTCAATGCAAAATTGACAGGAATTGAGATTGGACGCCATGTTGCGTTTGGAGAGCCACTGATGTACCTAAACATTGAAACCCCCCACAAGTGACACCATTTTGAAAAGTAGACCCCCTAAGGAACTTATCTAGATGTGTGGTGAGCACTTTGACCCAATAAGAGCTTCACAGAAGTTTATAATGCAGAGCCGTAAAAATAAAACAAAATTTTTTTCCCACAAAAATAATTTTTTAGCCCCCAGTTTTGTATTTTCCTGAGGGTAACAGGAGATATTGGACCCCAAAAGTTGTTGTGCAATTTGTCCTGAGTGCGCTGATACCCTATATGTGGGGGAGAACCAGCGTTTGGGCGCATGGGAGGGCTCGGAAGGGAAGGAGAGCCATTTGGAATACAGACTTAGATGGAATGGTCTGCAGGCGTCACATTGTGTTTGCAGAGCCCCTAATGTACCTAAACAGTAGAAACCCCCCACAAGTGACCCCATATTGGAAACTAGACCCCCCAAGGAACTTATTTAGATGTGTTGTGAGAACTTTGAGTCCCCAAGTATTTCACTACAGTTTATAACGCAGAGCCGTGAAAATAAAATAAAAAATTTCCCCTCAAAATTATTTTTTAGCCCCCAGTTTTGTATTTTCTCGAGGGTAAAAGGAGAAATTGGACCCCAAAAGTTGTTGTCCAATTTGTCCTGAGTGCGTTGATACCCCATATGTGGGGTGAACCAGCGTTTGGGCGCATGGGAGGGCTCGGAAGGGAAGGAGCGCCATTTGGAATGCAGACTTAAATGGAATGGTCTGCAGGCGTCACATTGCGTTTGCAGAGCCCCTAATATACCTAAACAGTAGAAACCCCCACAAGTGACCCCATGTTGGAAACTAGACCCCCCCACGAACTTATCTAGATGTGTTGTGAGAACTTTGAGCCCCCAAGTGTTTCACTACAGTTTATAACGCAGAGCCGTGAAAATAAAAAATCTCTTTTTTTCCCACAAAAATTATTTTTTAGCCCCCAGTTTTGTATTTTCCCAAGGGTAACAGGAGAAATTGGACCCCAAAAGTTTTTGTCCAATTTGTCCTGAGTACGCTGATACCCCATATGTTGGGGTAAACTCCTGTTTGGGCACACGGGAGAGCTCGGAAGGGAAGGAGCACTGTTTTACTTTTTCAATGCAGAATTGGATGGAATTGAGATCGGTCGCCATGTCGCGTTTGGAGATCCCCCTGATGTGCCTAAATAGTGGAAACCCCCCAATTATAACTGAAACCCTAATCCAAACACACCCCTAACCCTAATCCCAACGGTAACCCTAACCACACCTCTAACCCAGACACACCCCTAATCCTAATCCCAATCGCAAATGTAATCCAAACCCTAACCCTAACTTTAGCCCCAACCCTAACTGTAGCCTTAACCCTAACCCTAGCCCTTACCCTAGCCCTAACCCTAGCCCCAACCCTAACCCTAGCCCTAACCCTAGCCCTAACCCTAGCCCTAACCCTAGCCCTAACCCTAACCCTAGCCCTAACCCTAGCCCTAACCCTAGCCCTAATCCTAGCCCTAACCCTAGCCCTAGCCCTAACCCTAGCCCTAACCCTAACCCTAGCCCTAACCCTAGCCCTAACCCTAGCCCTAACCCTAGCCCTAACCCTAACCCTAACCCTAGCCCTAGCCCTAACCCTAACCCTAGCCCTAACCCTAATGGGAAAATGGAAATAAATACATTTTTTTCATTTACTTTTATAGTGGGTTTTTTAGCGGATTTTTATGATTGGCAGCCGTCACACACTGAAAGACGCTTTTTATTGCAAAAAATATTTTTTGCGTTACCACATTTTGAGAGCTATAATTTTTCCATATTTGAGTCCACAGAGTCATGTGAGGTCTTGTTTTTTGCGGGACGAGTTGACGTTTTTATTGGTAACATTTTCGGGCACGTGACATTTTTTGATCGCTTTTTATTCCGATTTTTGTGAGGCAGAATGACCAAAAACCAGCTATTCATGAATTTCTTTTGGGGGAGGCGTTTATACCGTTCCGCGTTTGGTAAAATTGATAAAGCAGTTTTATTCTTCAGGTCAGTACGATTACAGCGATACCTCATTTATATCATTTTTTTATGGTTTGGCGCTTTTATACGATAAAAACTATTTTATAGAAAAAAATAATTATTTTTGCATCGCTTTATTCTCAGGACTATAACTTTTTTATTTTTTTGCTGATGATGCTGTATGGCGGCTCTTTTTTTGCGGGACAATATGACGCTTTCAGCGGTACCATGGTTATTTATATCCGTCTTTTTGATCGCGTGTTATTCCACTTTATGTTTGGCGGTATGATAATAAAGCGTTGTTTTTTGCCTCGTTTTTTTTTTTTTTTTTCTTACGGTGTTTACTGAAGGGGTTAACTAGTGGGCCAGTTTTATAGGTCGGGTCGTTACGGACGCGGAGATACTAAATATGTGTACTTTTATTGTTTTGTTTTTTTTATTTAGATAAAGAAATGTATTTATGGGAATAATATATATATTTTTTTTTCATTATTTAGGATTTTTTTTTTTTTTTTTTTTTTTACACACTTGGAAATTTTTTTTTTTACTTTGCCCCAGGGGGGGACAATACAGATCGGTGATCTGCCAGTTTGCACAGCACTCTGACAGATCACCGATCTGTCTGAGAGCAGTGCAGCGTTACCAAGTGCCTGTTCTGAGCAGGCACTTGGTAAGCCACCTCCCTCCCTGCAGGACCCGGATCCGCGGCCATTTTGGATCCGGGACTTACTGCAGGGAGGGAGGTAGGAGACCCCCGGAGCAACGCGATCACATCGCGTTGCTGCGGGGGTCTCAGGGAAGCCCGCAGGGAGCCCCCTCCCTGCGCGATGCTTCCCTGCACCGCCGGCACATCGCGATCATCTTTGATCGCGGTGTGCCGGGGGTTAATGTGCCGGGGGCGGTCCGTGACCGCTCCTGGCACATAGTGCCGGATGTCAGCTGCGATAAGCAGCTGACACCCGGCCGCGATCGGCCGCGCTCCCCCCGTGAGCGCGGCCGATCGCGCTGGACGTAATATTCCGTCCTTGGGAATTAAGGCCCACCCCACATGGACGGAATATTACGTCCAATGGCAGAAAGGGGTTAATCCCATTGAGAACTTGTGGTCAATCATCAAGAGACGGGTGGACAAACAATAACCAACAAATTCTGGCAAAATGCAAGCATTGATTATGCAAGAATGGACTACTATCAGTCAGGATTTGGTCCAGAAGTTGATTGAGAGCATGCCAGGGAGAATTGCAGAGGTCTTGAAGAAGAAGGGTCAACACTGCAAATATTGACTTGCTGCATTAACTCATTCTAACTGTCAATATAACCTATTGGTACTCATAATACAATTGCAATTATATTTCTGTATGTGATATAAACATCAGACAAACACTAATAAAAACCAGAGGCCAGCAGATCATGTGAAAATATAATTTTGGTGTCATTCTCAAAACTTTTGGCCATGACTGTATACGTTACCCTCATCTTTTTCCCACAGCCACACAAAAAAAAAAAATCTGCCCTGTATAGCGGGGAACAATATGAAAGTTTCCATTCCCATTCAAGTGAACCTGGATGGAAAACAGGCACATAAGATTCAATTATGCCTTGCCTACTGACGAAGAAGCAATACCGAGTCCTATATCAGACATGTGAACGTAAGCAGGATCATTTATTGTTCCATGAAAGCTATTTTGTTGGATTTGTTATGATGGCCTTCGTATTAACCTAGAGACCAGTATACACTAAAATACATGTTCCATTTCCAAATATTTTTGTTAAGATAAAACCTATTATTTTATTAAAAGTTATTTAAAAAAAATTCTATATATCTCCATTAAAAATTATTGATGTCAACAAACCTAAGTAACCAATAAAATTCTGCAAAAGATCCAACATCCTATAAAGGACAATGTATTGAGAATAATATAGGTATATAAGCAAGAAGTATGGTGCAAGACTGCTCATCTCTATGACATGGCCGGCCTAATAAGGAGGTGGGAACACTGGGTCAAAGACCTATGATGCCAGGGCTCACATCTCCCAGGGGTGGGAGAAGTCAATGGACATGTAATCCTGTCAGATGCAAATAGGTTACAGGATCTGTATATCCATGGCATTCTGACCACAACCCCATATAGAATAATAAATATACCCATATTCTTACCGGAAGTTAATGAAATGTTTCATCATATTTTACCAATAATTAACATATAAAACAATAATTGTACACATACGTGTTCTTACCAGGAATTGATCGAATATGACACTGGGCATGTGTATTCATGATATATCACCTATAATACCCACAAAGAACCATTATACCCATATTCCTATCAGAAGTAGATGAAGTATGTTCCTGGGCATGTGTATTTGTGATATTTCACCCATAATCCCCATACAGATCAACAGATATACCCATATTCCTATCAGAAGTAGATGAAGTATGTTCCTGGGCATGTGTATTTGTGATATTTCACCCATAATCCCCATACAGATCAATAGATATACCCATATTCCTATCAGAAGTAGATGAAGTATGTTCCTGGGCATGTGTATTTGTAATATTTCACCCATAATCTCCATACAGAACAATAATTATACCCATATTCCTATCAGAAGTAGATGAAGTATGTTCCTGGGCATGTGTATTTGTAATATTTCACCCATAATCCCCATACAGATCAATAATTATACCCATATTCCTATCAGAAGTAGATGAAGTATGTTCCTGGGCATGTGTATTTGTGATATTTCACCCATAATCCCCATACAGATCAATAATTATACCCATATTCCTATCAGAAGTAGATGAAGTATGTTCCTGGGCATGTGTATTTGTAATATTTCACCCATAATCCCCATACAGATCAATAGATATACCCATATTCCTATCAGAAGTAGATGAAGTATGTTCCTGGGCATGTATATTTGTGATATTTCACCCATAATCCCCATACAGATCAATAGATATATCTCATCAACATCTCATAGGAATATGGGTATATCACCAGGCGTGTGTAACCCGATATTCTACATATAATCCCATATAGTTACAATCTTTTTTCCCTGGTTCTATTATTAAACTTTAATCGAGCCTTGTGGATGTTCTGATTCATTTAAGTATTTCCATTGAATTCCCTTCTTGCTATATTACAAGAAGTCATTTCCTGGGCTGCATTTGTAAAATGTGCTGCCATCTAGTGGTGGAGTCTAGTATTGCAGCCCATCATCCCAATATGCAGTTTAGTCCGTCCCTCTTTTAGTCTGTTACTATGGTTACTGGAGTACAGCTATAGGCATTGCTTAAGACTTTGTCCTTTTTTTATGGACAAATACATCCAGTTTATGCCAAGGCTCAATGGAGCTGATTCCTGAAAGCTTTTACACCACAAAAGTGGCTCAAAAGCTTTAAAAGATTAGAAATTTGTGAAAAAAGCAAATTTCTTGATCCGAAAAATGATCAGCTGTAGTTACAGATAAGGCTACTTTCACACATCAGTTTTTTACCGTCAGGCTCAATCCGGCAAATTTTGAAGAAAAAAAAAACGGATCTGTCGTAAATTGTGGAAAACTGATGCGATGGATCCGTTTTATTGCTGGATTAGTAGCTGATCTGGGGAGAGAGAGAGACCCGAATGGAAAATGCTACGGAGCATGCTCAATTTAAAAAAAAACAAAAAAACAATCTGTTGCCGGATTCAGTCATTTGACGGATCCGGCGCCATAGGGTTCCATTCTAGCAAACGTCGGATCTGTCGCTGTCCGTTTTTTCAACGGACACGAAACGTTACTGTGTCCGTTTTCTCCGGTCACCGGAAAGCAAATTTTCGACGGATCCCGCGAAAAACGAATGAAACGTGGCCATCCGTCACAATCCGTCGCTAATACAAGTCTATGAGAAAAAAACGGGTCCGGCGGCAACTCTTGGCGGATTCCTTTTTTTTTTTTTTTTTTTTTTTTTCTCACAATTCGCCGAATTGTGACGGACGGCAAAAACCTGATGTGTGAAAGAGGCCTAAGGTACCCAGAAAGTCTGCTTACCCTGGTCAGAATACATTAGCTACACCCCTATCCCCTCACCACCACTATGTCTAAGGGCTCCCACCAATTGTGATCCCCCATGAGATTCTCTCACCCCACCTCCCTCCCACCAGTCTTCCCCCATCTCACCCCCTATTCTCCCTTTTTGTGTTCCCACTCAATTGTTTGTAATACTACAACCTGTTGTATACTTGCCATGTTTCTTCTTAAATCTTCAATAATAAAACTTTTATAGTTTACAGAAAAAAAGTAAAGTTTGTTTTTGTGCAACACTAAAATGCACAAAACGGTTAATTTTGGCATTTTCACACTACTTTTGGTTCAGCCCTGCTGCAATGTGCAGCGCTGGGTTGGGGAACTGGGACGGGGTGCTGAATTCATTAAGTGGCATGCTCCTCTTACTGACTTTGGTGCCTCTTCTACTCCATCAAGACCCAAACTGCACCAATATTTATAGTGTTGACCCTTATTTTTCAAAACTGAAACCATTCTCCCTGACATCCTCTACTGGGCCAAATCCCGACTGATGAGACTCGTTCTTGCCGTATTAGTGCTTGGAGTTTATCACAATCTCTGGGATTTTGTGAGTGCTCACGCGGCTTTGAATGAAAATCCGCTCCACACATGAATGGTCTCAGGATCCTTTACTGTTGGCATGGCATAGGATTCATGGTAGTCTCACCTTATCTTCTCCAGACAATCATTCTTCCAGATGTCCCAAACAGTCTGCAGGGGGCTTCATCAGAGAAAAACCACTTTACCCCAGACCTCTGCAGTCCAATCCCTTTACTTCCCGCAGAGTTATTTTCCCCTCCCTTTTTTTCTAGAGAGTTGGCAAAATATGGGGGTGACTGGAATCGGTATCTTAACCCCTTAATGACGGAGGCAAATTTTTTAAATCTGACCAGTGTCACTTTGTAGTAATAACTCCGCAACGCTTCAACAAATCCCAGTGATTTTGAGATTGTTTTTTTCCTGACACACTATACTTTATGATAATGGTAAATAAAGGTCAATATGTTTTGTGTAGTGTGTTTTTTTTTTTTTTTGTTTTTAAATAAAAAATTTGACAAAAATGTTAAAAAAAAATAGCAATTTTCAAAATTTGAATGATTATCCCTTTAATCCAGATGGTCATACCACAGCAAACCATTGATAAATAACATTTCCCACATGTCGGCTTTACATCAGCACCACTTGTAAAATGGTATTTTATTTTGTTAGCATTTTAGGAGGATTAAAAATGTAGTATTAATTTTTTCATTTGTTCAAGGAAATTTCCCCCCAAAAATTTTTTAGGGACTTATCCATATTTGAAGTGACTTTAAGGGTGCCATATATTGGAAAACCCTCAAAAGTGATACCATTTTAAAAACGGCACCCCCTGACGTATTGAAAACTGGTGTCAGGTAGTTTGTTAACCCTTCAGGTGCTTTACATGAATTAATGCAAAGTGGTATGACAGAAATGAAAATGTGTATTTTTACCACCTAAATGCCTCTAACTTCTGAACAGATTACTACAGCCGGCAGACTCTAAAGGTACCGTCACATTAAGCGACGCTGCAGCGATATAGACAACGATGCCGATCGCTGCAGCGTCGCTGTTTCGTCGTTGTGTGGTTGCTGGAGAGCTGTCACACAGACAGCTCTTCAGCGACCAACGATGTCGAAGTCCCCGGGTAACCAGGGTAAACATCGGGTTACTAAGCGCAGGGCCGTGCTTAGTAACCCGATGTTTACCCTGGTTACCAGTGTAAATGTAAAAAAAAAACAAAAAACACATACTTGCATTCCGGTGTCTGTCGCGTCCCCCGGCCTCAGCTTCCCTGCACTGTGTAAGCGCCGGCCGTAAAGCAGAGCGGTGACGTCACCGCTGTGCTCTGCTTTACGGCCAGCCGGCGCTGACAGTGCAGGGGAGCAGAACGCCGGGGGACGCGACAGACACTGGAATGTAAGTATGTAGTGTGTTGTTTTTTTTTTTTTTTTTTTTTTTTTTTTAAATTTACAATGGTAACCAGGGTAAATATCGGGTTACTAAGCGCGGCCCTGCGCTTAGTAACCCAATGTTTACCCTGGTTACCAGTGAAGACATCGCTGAATCGGCGTCACACACGCCGATTCGGCGATGTTAGCGGGTGATCCAGCGACGAAATAAAGTTCTGGCCTTCTAGCTCCGACCAGCGATGGCACAGCGGGATCCTGATCGCTGCTGCGTGTCAAACACAACGATATCGCTATCCAGGATGCTGCAACGTCACGGATCGTTATCGTTGTTAAGTGTGAAGGTACCTTTAAGGCCGCTATTTGGTTGTGAATTGCCATCGCAAACATCAGGACCATACAATCATGATCTGAGGGCACCAATTTGGATAAAGAGGGAACCCCCACAGTCTAACCATTTATAATTATGTAGTCAATATTGACAGCAGCATCTAAGGGGTTAAACAGATATGGATGGTCACAACACTAGGGTTGAGCGAAACGGATCGTTCATTTTCAAAAGTCGCCGACTTTTGGCAAAGTCGGGTTTCATGAAACCCGACCCGATCCCTGTGTGGGGTCGGCCATGCGGTACGCCACTTTCGCGCCAAAGTCGCGTTTCGTATGACGCGCTTGGCGCCATTTTTTTCAGCCAATGAGAGGAAAAAAAAAAAATCAAAAATCCCATTGGCTTTGCATTGGGTTTCGTGTTTCGGTCGATCCTCGACTTTTCGCCATAATCGGCCGATTTCACTCGACTCGACTTTTGAGATAGTCGGGTTTTGCGAAACCCGACGCGACCCTAAAAAAGTCAAGGTCGCTCAACCCTACACAACACTGATCGTGGCTGATGCAGCAAGTTGTTAGCTATAGTGTACAGCTGCTGGATTGTCACCTGTATGGGGAGACTATTCTCTTATATCTCAGTTCAGTTCAAACACATATTGGCTGTCATTAAGGGGTTAATTTTAATTTTCCTTGATATGTTGCATGTATACAACAGAGGTCAAATTGTTGAGGTTTCCATTTATGTGCAGAATAGGACTACCTCTGGTTACTTTAGGTAGTAGGACAAGTGTCAGAAGACAGATGTACACCTGACCAGTGCAGGTTCCATTGGTGGAGCCTGGTTTTTTCAGACATTTATGGCTTTCATGCCTATTATTTTTCATAATAAAACACTGAGTGCAGTCATCTCACAATTTTTTTGTTGGGATCTGTTTATGGCCAATGTCATGGATCCCTTCTCCGTGGTGTCACTTATTCGTCACGTGCCTGGCTCTCACACGTGACTTGGGGTTGTGCCTGCAAGGGTTAATCTATCTCCCCACTCTCAGTACAGCATTCAACCTCTGTCCTATGCTGTAATGGGAGCATAAATCACACACCGACCCAGGCCACACACCCGCTCATACGCGCTGCCACCACTCATCGAATACACGGGCGATGAGTCCCAGAAATAACTAATAAAAGTATGTTTATCACTCATAAGGCTCACACACCTTTTGGCTATGGATTCTTTTAGAACATTCAAGGTTCAAGTTCTTAAAGTTTTATACTTTAATAGCAAAAAGTTCAATGCTTACAATAAGAAAAATTTATAAAAATACGATAATAAAAAGACATACAACTTATGCAAACAATGTCAAAATAAACAGGAGAAAACTTACAGAAATTCTCTAACTGGTAGTTGCTTTCCGCTCCCTGAGGGAAGGAAGAAGGTAGATTGGATCACATCAGCTTCTCAGGCTCCCCCCATCATGTGAACACAATTCTCTGTCTGCAGCCTAAATTTATAACTTTGGTCTGAGGTCAGGTTTCTAGACCGGCCTCCCAGGTTAATATCATAATTGCGGTCTGTTTGATTGGGCACGGCCGCTCTAATAATGAATATATATTTCCTCTTGAGACACGTGTGAGATGGTTCCCAGGGATAGCTTCCCTCAAGCCGCAATTTAGCATCTCCCCTCCAAGACCTAGAAGGTGCCAAATGTTGCTTTTCGTTTCGGCCCTAGCTAGACCTCCTGGTGAGATCTGGAGACAGAATTTCTACTATTCCCAAAGAGGTACCTATTAACACCTAGGTGCGACTTGCCTTCAGGACAGATGTTACATTATCACTAGTCACACATATAACCCTAGACATATGTGTATGTACAGTATGTGATATATATATATACAGTTAGGTCCATATATATTTGGACAGAGACAACATTTTTTATAATTTTGGTTCTAGACATTACAACAATGAATTTTAAGCAAAACCATTCAGATGCAGTTGAAGTTCAGACTTTCAGCTTTCATTTGAGGGTATCCACGTTAAAATTGGATAAAGGGTTTAGGAGTTTCAGCTCCTTAACATGTGCCACCCTGTTTTTAAAGGGACCAAAAGTAATTGGACAATTGACTCCAAGGCTATTTCATGGACAGGTGTGGGCAATCCCTTCGTTATGTCATTCTCAATTAAGCAGATAAAAGGCCTGTAGTTGATTTGAGGTGTGTTGCTTGCATTTGGAAGGTTTTGCTGTGAAGTAAACATGCAGTCAAAGGAGCTCTCCATGCAGGTGAAACAAGCCTTCCTTAAGCTGCGAAAACAGAAAAAACCCATCCGAGAAATTGCTACAATATTAGGAGTGGCAAAATCTACAGTTTGGTACATCCTGAGAAAGAAAGAAAGCACTGGTGAACTCATCAATGCTAAAAGACTTGGGCGCCCACGGAAGACAACAGTGGTGGATGATCGCAGAATAATCTCCAAGGTGAAGAGAAACCCCTTCACAAAAGCCCACCAAGTGAACAACACTCTCCAGGAGGTTGGCGTATCAATATCCAAATCTACCATAAAGAGAAGACTGCATGAAAGTAAATACAGAGGGTTCACTGTACGGTGCAAGCCTCTCATAAGCATCAAAAATAAAAAGGCTAGACTGGACTTTGATAAAAAACCATCTTAAAAAGCCAGCACAGTTCTGGAAGAACATTCTTTGGACAGATGAAAACAAGATCAACCTCTACCAGAATGATGGAAAGAGAAAAGTTTGGTGAAGGCGTGGTACAGCTCATGATCCAAAGCATACCACTTCATCTGTAAAACATGGCTGAGGCAGTGTGATGGCTTGGGCATGCATGGCTGCCAGTGGCACTGGGTCACTAGTGTTTATTGATGATGTGACACAGGACAGAAGCAGCTGAATGAATTCTGAGTTATTCAGGCCCATACTGTGTGCTCAGATCCAGCCAAATGCAGCAAAACTGATTGGTCATTGTTTCATACTACAGATGGACAATGACCCAAAGCATAAAGCCAAAGCAACCCAGGAGTTAATTAAAGCAAAGAAGTGGAATATTCTTGAATGGCCAAGTCAGTCACCTGATCTCAACCCAATTGAGCATGCATTTCACTTCTTAAAGACTAAACTTCAGACAGAAAGGCCCACAAACAAACCGCAACTGAAAACCACTGCAGTGAAGGCCTGGCAGAGCATCAAAAAGGAGGAAACACAGCGTCTGGTGATGTCCATGAGTTCAAGACTTCAGGCAGTCATTAACAACAAAGGGTTTTCAACCAAGTACTAGAAATGAACATTTTATTTACAATTATTTAATTTGACCAATTACTTTTGGTCCCTTTAAAAACAGGGTGGCACATGTTAAGGAGCTGAAACTCCTAAACCCTTCATCCAATTTTAATGTGGATACCCTCAAATGAAAGCTGAAAGTCTGAACTTCAACTGCATCTGAATTGTTTTGTTTAAAATTCATTGTGGTAATGTCTAGAACCAAAATTAGAAAAATGTTGTCTCTGTCCAAATATATATGGACCTAACTGTATATACACACACATATTTCACCACAGCCAAGGGTACATATGGCCTTAGGATTTGGGCACACTGCCTTCCTCTGCATAGTGTTAAGTATCCAAGCAGGTAGATTACCTCTACAAACAGAATCCAGTGGAGATTTTTTTTTTTTCACATACCAATCCAACAAAATGAAAACCGGCGCGTGAAATTGTAGTCTTGATTTCTGCAAATAAGCTTGTCTTCTTTATAATGAAGCGCTTTGCATGTATGTTTTCACAATCTCTGCTTTGTTAATCATTGGGAGCCTTGATTCTAGTATATTGGCTAGGCAAGTAAGTTTTGGCAGGTTTTAAATAACCCATTCTGCAGTCTGTGAGGTCCAAGCAGTGGGACTTCCACAGATTAACATGTTATATAAACGCTGAATGCTGTTTTCTCTTGGAAGTCAGTTGCAGTGTGTGTGTGTGTGTGTGTGTGTGTATATATAATTATATATATATATATATATTTTTTTTTTTGGTTTCCAGATCCAAAGTTCGGGTCTCCATTGTTTTCAATGGGGTTCGGGTGCATTTCTGGTACCCTCGAACTTTGGAGTAAAGGTCGGGTACCAGAATCTGAACTTCCACTGGTTCGCTCATCTCTAGTTATAATCCGTCATGGGGCGAGAAGGTCATATAGTACTAAATGCAGCAGTGGCGACCAACAGCATGAAGAGAATAGCGAGTGTTATGCATTAAAAAGACATTTCTAAGTATTTTGGGACTTCAAAATGGTTAATTGTGAAGATATAAGGGAAGAAAGGACGTTATTTTTATTTTTCTGTCCATGTAAACTTGCAAGTACACAACCAGCTGCAGTCCTCACATTGTTGAGGAGACCATTTTTTTTTTTTTTCGTGTAGACTGTATATCTGAAGTGTGAGCACATCTGCAGCTGTTCTGCTTAGAGAATACTCATTTGAAACAAAATCCTATTGATGGAAGTAATTATTGTTAGAGAAACGACCAAGGACATGTTCTTCGGACTGTCATTTACATGTTGATTCAATGTTCAGTGGTTTTTCCTATTGAAATCCATTTCTGGAACACTGATATGGATGACCCATCCTTGAGCGTAGGATCAGACATCGCCACATAAGGAGAAGTGCGGGTATACAACTAAGAGGATGTTGTACTTCTGCTCCAGTCAGCTGATATGTGAGGAGGTGACAGGAATCGGACCCCCACCAATCTGATGTAGATAGCCATTCTCCATAGATGTAAGATATTTATCTGAAGACCTTGTGAGGATTCTACTGAAGTAAGTAAACTATGCTGATATCTTTAGTGGTCATATCCTCATTATATGGGCAATAATAATAGTACAGGTGTATAAAATGAAATGCATAGCCATATAGTCTACCATTTAACATCAGCACAAAAGCTCTAAGAAAGGAGCTTCATGGTAAAGATTTCCATGGCCAAAAAGCTACAACCATCGGAGAGATAAATCAATTTTTTCTGTCTGGCAGTCTGATGGATGAGCCTGGGTTTGGCGAATGCCAGGAAAACATTGCCTGCCAGTGCACAAAGCAAGGTCCATGATGGCACAAATGGGTGAGTTTGGTGTTGAAGAACTTGACTGGTCTTAGAGTCCTGACATCAGCCCCACCAAACACTTTTGCGATGAGCTAGAACAGAGATTGTGAGCCAGACCATCTAAGCCAACATCATTGTGGAAATGCTAACCCTTTCATCCAGCATTTGTGAGGTTACATAGACTTCAGAATCGTGTAGAAAGCCTTGTGTTCATGGAGTGTAAAAGATTACAGCATATGGTACTAAAATAAGCTGGATCTGTGGATAGATGACTCATGTCCATGGCCGACCTACGGACAGGCCACCAGTATCAAAGTCCAGAAAAACCTCTAACCCTAAAATTACCATGTAAAATCCCCGCCCAGGGTCTAATTATCCCATTCTAGAGCTGAGATGGTGACTGCTTTATGAAACTTGGGAACATTAATTTTAGAAGATTTATTATACATCTTTTTCATATTTTAGGCATTACAAAGTAGAGGATGTCATGGCGCTGAGAAGTTTTCACAAGTGCTGGAAAAGGTAAACTATGGCTATTCACTGATGAAATGATCTTAAACCATAATGTTTTTAACTACGGTATTTAATAATAACATTTCAAAGACTTAAAAATGTTTGGGTTTTTTGTCCCAGAAAAGGGCTTGTCTCATTTGAAAAAAATCTTTGTTCCCAGCTTGTTAATGTCCCCAGTTCCAATACTATGTCTTTGGTGCTGCTAGTGGTGTCTGGCATGGACTGCGGCAATGACCTCACATCAACAGCAAGACAACCAATCTGTGTAGATGGAGCGCTCCCTTGAGAACTGCTGAGCTCACTGATTGGCTGTCAACATGGCACCGTGGCCTATACCATTTACCGGGGTCAGCGGTAGAGATGCGGCAATGGACCAGAAAACAGTTAGTAAATAGCAGGCTTCTTAATTTATGACAAACTGCAGCCCGAGACAAAGATTTCTTGAACGGTGACAATCCCTTTAAATTAAACCTGTCAGCTGATGCTTGCTGGCTTATCCGTGTCTAGCATGTGTCAGGCATTAACTGTATTATCTCAACAAGGCATGAATGACTCTGAAATGCTGCGGCATTCCAGAGGAAAACATACTTTTAAAAGCTGCCGGGGACCAAGCCGTGCTATAGACTAGTCGAACAGGTGGGTCCCTGGTGGCTTCTCCCCTGGATTGCCAGGTCTTTGCCTACCTGCCCATACAGACAGAGATCTGTATCAGCCGACAAGTTCACTTTAAAGGGAATCTGTCACCAGGTTTGCCCTATATGAGATACAGCCACTGCTTTTCAACCCCCATACACATCATATTAGTATGCTGTATATGTGCCCCCAATTCTGCCTGCAACGTAAGAAAAGCACCTTTTTATTATACTCACCGGGGGGCAGTTCATCCCATCATCACTCTTCTGCGCAGGCGTTCTCTGCCTTGACTAGGGCAGAGCTAAGTACTGCAGTGCGCATGCCACGAGAAATGTGAAAGAGCCCTGGCGCATGCGCTCTGCAGTACTTTTCGTTGCCCTAGTCAGGGCAGAGAACGCCTGCGCAGAAGAGCGATGCAGGGGAGACCGTTTGGGTGATGCGTCCCTGTGTTATCCACTCTAAGCACTGAAGGAGAGCGGCATCTCAAGTAGAAAGGGGGCGCTGGACCAGTGACACCCCTCGGACCCGACCGCCCCCAGGTGAGTATAAGAAAAGGTGTTTTTCTTTTGTTGCGGGCCGGATAGGGGGCATATACACAGCATATTAGTATGCTGTATATGAGGGCTGAAAGGTGGTGGCCGTATCTCATATAGGGCAAACCTGGTGACTGGTTCCCTGTTAAGGCTTTTATGGACATTTGCAATGATCTCAGAACAACTTATATCCGTGCTACCAATGATCCCATCTGAAAACAAAACCATAAATTGTTAAAATCCTTTAATCAACATTTTGTTTGCTAAACTTTGCATGAGGCTGGTCATGCACATGGTGGATGGTGGCCGAACCTTCCAAAATTAGCTGGATCAGTTAACACTTCTGTTGTGGATTGATGAACAGTGGATGGTTGGCAGTGGCTTATCCTTCTCTCGCTGTTTGAAAAATAAGTTTTTGAAGGTACAGCTTGTAGCCCAAGGTTGTGGTGTTTAGTGTAAGAACAAAAATGCGACTATACTTTGTCACTTAGGCTACTTTCACACTAGCGTTTTTTTTCAATACGTCGCAATGCGTCGTTTAGGGGAAAAACGCATCCTGCAAAGTTGTCTGCAGGATGCGTTTTTGCCCCATAGACTAACATTAGCGACGCATTGACACACGTCGCAACCGTCGTGCGACGGTTGCGCCATGTTGTGGCGGACCGCCGTGAGCAAAAAACATTACATGTAACATTTTTTGCTTCCGACGGTCCGCCATTTCCGACCGCGCATGCACGGCCGGAACTCCTCCCCCACCTCCCCGCACCTCACAATGGGGCAGCGGATGCGCTGGAAAAATGCATCCGCTGCCCCCGTTGTGCGGCGCATTCACTGCTAGCGTCGGTAACCTCGGCCCGACGCACTGCGACAGGCCGGGCCCGACGCTAGTGTGAAAGTAGCCTTAAAGCAAGTGAACGGATCAGTTTCTGATATTTGAGTTCCGTTTCCATGTGTTTTTATGCACTTAAGACCATTTGCACTGTTTTCAGTAAAATGGAACCAGTCAGCACGTTTTGTACATGGAAGTAATGGTATGGCGCTTCTTCCCCAATAAAGAGTATCTGTTACCAGATTTTTGTCACCTAATCTAAGAGCAGCATAATATAGAGATCCTGATTCCAGTGATGTTCAGGTGCTGTATATTTGATAAAAATCAATGTTTTATAAAATTACATTTTCATTACAGGACTAGTAAACCTGTTGCCATATAGTCCTCCATATTCATGAACTCTGTGTAATCCCACCCCCATCAATGATTGGCAGCTTTGTGTGCATAGGTAGAAAGCTGCCAATCAGTGGTGTGGGCGGGGTTATACAGAGCTTGGCATTCCGAGAACTGCTAGATCTGCAGCAGATAAAACAGGGATTTTATGAAAACTCTCACCAGGCAGCCCAGTAAATGATACAGCGGTGGAATCGCGGACTCTGCTCCTACTTTATGCTGCTCTCGGGTTACATTGCAAAAACCCGGTGACAGATTTCCTTTATTGCCATTATTAAAAATTTAGTGTAGAAGCCACATGCAGATCAGGCTGGACTTCTTCTTAATGTGACACATCCACAGTGATTCCAGCCTCATTTGTATATGGCTTCTACACTTCTTATGAATACACATCAGATCTCTAAAAAAAAACGGGTCATTTTTATTGGGGACAAGTGCCTATCCAGCCATATCACTACTTCCATGTGTAGAAACATGCTGACGGTTCCCTGTAAGACTCCATTGTGTTAACCTTACAAAGCATTTTATTTTTTTTTAGGTTAAGAAGGAGGTGCAAAGAAGAATGACTTCAGCAGAAGAATCAATGAAAAGAAAAGCGGAAATTTGCCTTTATTATAAACCATTTCGCCCAGAAGTGTATTTTTTGCAGGTAATTCTGCACGATGTAAATCTCTTTTCCAGGCTTGTGGTTTAGTTTGAGAACACACGTGTTCTCTTCATGTCCCGTTTTAGGCCTTCCTGATCTCAGAGACTGACACCACTCCAGCGTTCTTTTTTTTTTTTTTTCCAGCGCTCGAGTAGCGCTTTAATGCAAGTCCCCTGCCCCCGGTCGCATACTCATTCTCTGGGCGTCTTCACTGGTTTTTGGGCCGCTCTGGTCCCATCTTGTGATTGTAGCTTCTTACTAGCCAGAAGTTATATCACAAGCTCTCAATGCAAATCTATGAAAGCCAGAAACAGGCTCTCAAAGTTGTATCGAAAAGTGTCCTCTGGTTCGCTGCGTGAAACACTGGAGCTGCAGGTAGGTCACTTTTAACCAGAGACCAGTGCGACGCTGAAAACGGAGGTTACAGGTGAGTATGAGACAGGGAGTAGTGCTTTAACCCCTTCCTGCCCTCGGACAGAATAGTACATCTGAGGGCAGAAATCCCCCCCGCTTTGATTTGGGCTCCGGCGGTGAGCCCGCATCAAAACCGGGACATTTGTACAGCTGACATGTGCCCGTAATATGCGCGGCTGGAATCACGATCCACCTGCACCTATTAACTAGTTAATTTTAACTAACTAGTTAATTTAACAAGCGCTTCCAACTGGAAATGCACACATCGGTGACCCTTGTCACGTGACCCTTGTCATCGAGGGTCATCGGCGCATCGGCATAACAACCAGAGGTCTCCTTGAGATCTCTATGGTTGTTGATGCCGGATTGCTATGTGCGCCACCCTGTGGTCGGCGCTCATAGCAGTGCAGTAATTCTGCTACATAGGGGCGATCTGAGGATCGCCTCTATGTAGCAGAGCCGATCAAATTGTGGCAGCTTCTAGCCTCCCGTGGAGGCTATCGAAGCATGCCAAAATAAAAAAAAAAAAAAAAGTTTTTAAAGATTATAAATTACGCCCCATTTTCCCCATTCAAAATAAAACAGTAAAAAACAAACCTACACATATTTGGTATCGTCGCTTTCAGAATCGCCCGATCGTCAATAAACAAAAGTATTAACCTGATCGCTAAACAGCGTAGCGATAAAGTCAAAACGCCAGAATTACGTTTTTTGGTCGCCGCAACATTGCATTTAAAATGCAATAACGGGCGATCAAAAGAACGTATCAGCACCAAAATGGTATCATTAAAAACATCAGTTCGGCGAGCAAAAAATAAGCCCTCACGCAACCAGAGATCACGGAAAATAGAGACGCTACGGGTATAAAAAAAAAAACTAAATTGCGCCATTTTCTAACAACGTTTGGATTTTTTTTTTCACCACTTAGATAAAAAAAGAACCTAGACATGTTTGGTGTCTATGAACTCTTAATGACCTGGAGAATCAGTGGCAGGTCAGTTTTAGCATTTAGTGACCCTATCAAAAAGCCAAACAAAAATCAAGTGTGAGATTTTCTTTTTCCTGTTTTCCAGTGCACGATATGCTAAAACCAATGAGGTCATTCAAAAGTACAACTCGTCCCGCCAAAAATAAGCCCTCACATGGCCATATTGACGGAAAAATAAAAAAGGTTACGTCTCTGGGAAGAAGAGGAGCGAAAAATGAAAATGCAAAACCAAAAAAGCTGGGGTCATGAAGGGGTTAAGCATCTCCACGTGCTTTATAGTGTGCAGTTCCTTCCTGCCATTCACATTGGATCTACAGTGGTTGGCTCCAAAGGAATTATCACCCTGTCCAAATTAATACCGTCCGTTAAGTGTGTGCCCTGACCTTATTGATTATTCTCAGTCTAATCCGTGCATTATCTGTATATTTGGGAAAGCGCCTCCAGAGCAATAGACATTCTTCTGAACTCTCCACTCTGGCCGCGGAGTTTCTGTCCTGAACAGGAACCACATATGACTCCCAAATCTCTAATATGGGTGTGAAAATACGTTTCTAAGCCAAATAACTCATTTTAGGCCCTCAAAATAAGTAGCAGCACTTTACAACCATTTTTATCAGCCACACTGATCAACATAGAAGACTGCAACAGAACTTCTAATAATAGTAATTGCTTTTTTTTATTGTTAAAGGAGTGTTTTTTAACTGAAGAATTTTTGGAAGCTGTTCGTTTTTGCAAGTCTCCTAATGCAAGTTTAGAAGGTCTCCTTAACCATCTGCATTCTGTCCCAGGTAATGTTTATTTTTATATGTATGATACCAGATGAAAAATGATCTGAAAGCAGCGTGCCTTCAGTGGAGTATAAGGGTACCGTCACACTATACGATTTACCTACGATCACGACCAGCGATATGACCTGGCCGTGATCGTAGGTAAATCGTAGTGTGGTCGCTGGGGAGCTGTCACACAGACAGCTCTCCAGCGACCAACGATGCCCAGGTCCCCGGGTAACCAGGGTAAACATCGGGTAACTAAGCGCAGGACCGCGCTTAGTAACCCGATGTTTACCCTGGTTACAAGCGTAAAACTAAAAAAAAACAAACAGCACATACTTACATCTGGTGTCCGTCAGGTCCCTTGCCGTCTGCTTCCCGCACTGTGACTGCCGGCCGTAAAGTGAAAGTGAAAGCACGTCACCGCTGTGCTCTGCTTTCACTTTACGGCCGGCAGTCACAGTGCGGGAAGCAGACGGCAAGGGACCTGACGGACACCAGAATGTAAGTATGTGCTGTTTTTCTCCAGTCACCTTCCACGACAGCGGTACTGGAGGATGTCTCCCCGTCCTAATGGGGGACAGGAAACACAAAGAGGTTAAATACCCTCCCCTTCCTGCCACCTCCAGTGTTTTTCCTGTCCCCTTTGGGGCATGAAGAGGTCCTGCGGTAGTGCTGCCGTGGCCGGCGATCGGAGCACTCGAGATCTTACCTAGCCGGGCAGCCTGGGTCGGGATGTTCCTCCTCCCTGCGGCGCTGCTCCCGTCTCCCCACTTGGTGTGGACTCGGGACCCTTCCTCCGCTCCTCCCGCGCTCCTTCGGGAGTAAAGCGGAGCGGTATGGTGCGGCCGGGGTCCCCGCGCGGCTCCCCGGCATTCCTCCTCTCCTGCATGGCCGGAAACGGTGGACGCGCGAACCGGAAGTACCCCAACTTCCGGTTCACGGCATGTGCGTTCCAGCGGTGGAACGCACGCGCGTCGGAAAGCAATTCTGATGGGGCATGGCGGTTCTCTCCCCTATGCCTGGGACCGGGAGGAGGAGCACACGATTGGACGCAGCTTCCACGGTATTTAACCCTGGAAGTCACCTCCAGGTAAGGCCCCCTGTCTGACTGACTGGACTTCAGTACTGACTGACCATGGAAGGTGACAGACCTATCTCTGCTTCTGCCGAGCCCTGCGTCCTCCCTCCTACCGTGAGTAGCGGGTTAAGGTCCCTTTATCCCTGTATTCCTTAGGGTGCTATATACTTAGTCCTCCTTCTCTCTCTTTTAGGGAGACAAGGCCTCTGCCCCTAGGAAGGACAGATCTTCCAAGACAAAATCGGAAGATCGGAAATGTGGTGTTTGTGCATCAAGGCTTCCTTCTTCTTACAAGAAGAAACTGTGCCAGCCCTGCACTGATGAAATTTTACGCTCAGAACAGCCATCCTTGTTTGAGAGCATTAAATCCCTCATTAAACAGGAAGTTCAGTCCTCAGTATCGGCCCTTTCCCAGTCTCTGTTACCTCCGCCACCTCCCCCTAAAAAAAAAAGGAAGATGGCTACGGTTACGTCTGATTCAGATTCTGGTGAAATTCGTTCCTCCGGTTCGGAGGATTTGTGGGAGAATGAGGGCTCCACTTCCACCCCCAAAGAGGAGAGTAAGAAATACTATTTTTCCTCGGAAGACATACATGAGTTAATTAGTATGGTCAGGGGGACAATGGGCGTTGAGGAGGAGGAGGAGAAACCATCAGTGCAGGATGAGATGTTCGGTGGGTTAAAGCCAAAGAAATTAAAGGGGTTCCCTATACACGAGAATGTACAGAGTCTCATTCTTCATGAATGGGAATCGCCCGAAAAGGGACTTACGGTTCCCTCTGAGCTAAAGAATCGTTTCTCTCTCGATGGAGACGTCTCTCTGTGGGATACCCCTAAGGTAGATGTGCAGGTCTCTAGAGTCTCAAAAAAGACAACCCTTCCCTTCGAGGATGCTTCCCAACTCAGAGACCCTATGGATCGCAAGATGGAGAGCTTGCTAAGAAAATCCTGGGAGACTTCCACCAATCTCCTTAAAACAAATATTGCGTCCACCTGCGTGGCTAGATCCCTATTTCGTTGGCTCCGCACACTTGAAGACCACCTTACCCAGGGAACATCTAGGGAAGTAATCTTAGATTCCCTCCCGCTTCTCCAGAGAGCTACAGGCTTCCTAGCCGATGCTTCGGCAGAGTCCGTTAGAGTAGCTGCCAAATCTGCAGTTCTCTCTAATTCAGCCAGAAGAGCTCTATGGCTAAAGTCTTGGAGTGGGGACATAACGTCCAAAACAAAGCTCTGTGCCATTCCCTTTCAGGGCCGCTATCTGTTCGGGCAGGCCCTAGACGATATTCTGGAAAAAGCAACGGACAAGAAGAAAGCGCTTCCGGAACAGAGGAATCCGAAGAAACGTTTTTTTCGTCCCTCAAAGGAACAACCCTTCCAGCGAGAGTTCAAAGGGAAGGGCAAATCAGGACGCTGGAGCTATCCTAAAGGGGGGAAAGGTAGGAACATCCTGGTTTCCCAGCCCCAGCAGACCCCGGATAAGCAGTGACTACGCCCAGGGCGTTGGGGGTCGTCTCTCGAGCTTCATCAACCAGTGGAGTTCCATTTCGTCGAACCAATGGGTACTCGACACTATTCAGAATGGACTAAAATTAGAGTTCGAGAGCCCTCCCCCTCATCACATAAGGATAACCTCATTGCAGAGTCTCAGCCCTCAGGGCGCATTCCTTTGCGGACTTCAACAGTTACTCCAGGAAGGAGTAATTTCCCCAGTACCTCAACAAGAAAGAGGCAGAGGACACTATTCCCACCTGTTTCTGATCAAGAAACCTTCGGGAAAACACCGAATAATAATCAACTTGAAACCCCTGAATCGAGTAATAACCTACAGGAGGTTCAAGATGGAGTCGGTCAAAACAGCGATCCCTCTGATAGGACAGAACTGGGCGATGGCTACAGTGGATCTGAGGGACGCTTATTACCACGTCCCAATCCATCCAGAATTCCGGAAGTACCTACGATTCGCAATATCTCAGGAGCAAGGGATAGTACACTATCAGTTCAACTCCCTTCCCTTCGGAATCGCCTCAGCTCCCAGAGTCTTTACAAAGATCATGACAGAAGCCATTATATTCATCCGTCTTCAGGGGATCTGCATAGTACCCTATCTAGACGATCTACTCATTGTCGCTCCTTCAGTTTCCCGCCTCAGGGCGGACTTATCAAAATCTCTAGAAATACTAAAGTCGTTGGGGTGGATCCCGAATCTAGAGAAATCGGACCTACTTCCCTCCAGGAGGAAGAAGTTCCTAGGGGTCCTTCTGGACTTGGAGTTGAGGAAATCCTTTCTGCCCAGAGAACGTCAACTCGATCTGGTACAGAAGATAACAGCATTCAAACCCTGAAGACTCCAACTCTACGACAATCCATGTCTATTCTGGGATCTCTGACATCTTGTATCCAGATGGTATCTTGGGCCCAAGCCCACACGAGAGTCCTCCAAACCCATGTCCTATCATCTTGGGATGGACAGCAGAGTTCTCTTTCCAAAAGGATTTTCCTCCCCAATCATGTCAGGACATCCCTGACATGGTGGCTGCGGAACCTCCAACGGGGGGTCAGTTGGGACCAGATCCCGCTAAAGACACTCACTTCAGACGCCAGCCAAAGGGGATGGGGTGCTATAGTCGATGGAACCCATTTCCAGGGCACCTGGGCTCCAGACATCAGAGCAAGCTCTTCGAACTTCAGAGAACTGAAGGCAGTGGAAGAGGCGTTAAAAGCCGCATCCTTTATTGTTCGGGGACACCATGTCAGGATATATTCCGACAATATGACCACGGTAGCATACCTTCGTCATCAGGGAGGCACAAGATTCAAGAAATTAAAAACTTTAGCCTCAAACATTTTTTTCTGGGCAGAGAGGCACCTCCTCTCTATTTCTGCAGTTCACCTGAAAGGGTCAGCCAATACCCAGGCGGATTTCCTGAGCAGAAAGGATGTACATCCAGGGGAATGGTGTCTGGACCAGGAGGTCTTCCTCTCCCTGATTTCCAGATGGGGGATTCCGGAAGTGGACCTTTTTGCCAACAGTCAGAATGCCAAGCTGCAAACTTATTTCTCCCTGAATATGGCAGACAGAGCACTGGGCATGGATGCGTTCTCTCACCCGTGGAGGTTCAACCTCGTCTATGCTTTTCCTCCGATTCCATTGCTGTCAAAAACTCTACAGAAGATTCGATCGGAGCGAGTTACGGCGATTCTAATCGCGCCAACATGGCCGGGGAGAAGTTGGTACAGCGCCATGTTAGACATGGCTCAAGAAGGTCCAGTATATCTACCCCAGAAGGAGAATCTTCTTCATCAAGGACCTTTGCTGCATCCAAACCTTCACAGGTTAAATCTTTCAGCATGGCTTCTGAGGCCGAAATACTAAAGGCAAGAGGCCTCTCGGATGAAGTAATTCATACTCTCCAAAGCAGTAGAAAACCCGTGACGAATGCCATTTATGCCAAGATATGGAAGAAGTTTTCCTCATGGTATCTTCCAGATATTCCAGACCCATTTCATCCTAATATTGCCAAGATTCTGGATTTCTTGCAAAAAGGTCTAGAGTTGGGTCTTAGGCCCAATACCTTGAAAGTACAAATTTCAGCACTTAGCTCCTATTTTGACCAAGAACTAGCCAAACATCGGTGGATCAGGCGTTTTATAACTTCAGCAAGTAGAATCCGTCCCAGAGTTATCAACAATACTCCTCCTTGGGACCTTAATTTGGTCCTTAATAGTCTAACTCGGGACCCTTTCGAACCTTTATCTCAATCTTCATTAAAGGTTCTTACCCTGAAAACGGTCTTTTTAGTGGCTATTACCTCTGCCAGACGGATAGGAGAACTACATGCCCTATCCATACAAGAACCTTACTTGAGGGTAACATCGGATAGTATAATCCTGCGTCTAGACCCTACCTTCTTACCTAAAGTAACATCAGACTTTCATAGAGGTCAGGACATAGTGTTGCCCTCATTCTACCCGGATCCTTCTAATGTGAGAGAAGAGTCCTTCCACACTCTGGATGTCCGCAGAGTGGTTCTATATTATCTTTCACAAACAGAGAGTTGGAGGATTGACCAAAATCTCTTTATTCAACTCTCCGGAAGGAACAAAGGAAGAAAGGCGACAAAAAATACTATCGCCAACTGGATTAAACAAGCCATATCTCTGGCATACTCATCCCAGAATCTACCACCTCCTCCATCACTGAAGGCCCATTCTACACGGTCGGTGTCAACATCATGGGCAGAGAGAGGTGACGCTTCTACGGAGCAGATTTGCACAGCTGCCACCTGGTCATCAGTCCATACGTTCACCAGGCACTACAGGCTTGATTTTAACCGGGATTTAACTTTCAGCAGAACAGTTCTGCAGGCGGTTGTCCCCCCCTAGAAATTATTTGTTGGTACTACTCCAGTACCGCTGTCGTGGAAGGTGACTGGAGAAAATAGAATTATTCGTACCGTTAATTCGGTTTCTAGGAACCTTCCACGACAGCACTAATTTCCCTCCCTATCTGATAATTTTATTGGATGATTCCTGCACTTAAGTGGTAACTATACATACTACTGTATCCAGAAAAAACACTGGAGGTGGCAGGAAGGGGAGGGTATTTAACCTCTTTGTGTTTCCTGTCCCCCATTAGGGCGGGGAGACATCCTCCAGTACCGCTGTCGTGGAAGGTTCCTAGAAACCGAATTAACGGTAAGAATAATTCTATTTTTTTTTTTTAGTTTTACGCTTGTAACCAGGGTAAACATCGGGTTACTAAGCGCGGTCCTGCGCTTAGTTACCCGATGTTTACCCTGGTTACAAGCGAACGCATCGCATCGCTAGATCGGTGTCACACACACCGATCTAGCGATGACAGCGGGAGATCCAGCGATGAAAGAAAGTTCCATACGATCTGCTACGACGTACGATTCTCAGCAGGATCCCTGATCGCTGCTGCGTGTCAGACACAGCGATATCGTAACGATATCGCTGGAACGTCACGAATCGTACCGTCGTAGCGATCGAAATGGTATAGTGTGTCGGTACCCTAAAGCTTTACCAGGTCCTTAGAGCGAGTACTCATTACCATTTGTTAATCCATTTGAAGGCCCATCAGAAGATGTTTTTTTCCGTGTTCTTTCAATAGGACATCTAGACCTGCAATTGGGAATTGCGTAGCCCATTGTAGGATAGCTATGGAGCACAACCACACTTCCACTACAGCTGGTGGGATCGGGCCGCCTGATAATAGCACAATATGAGTTGGTGGGTCCCCCTTTTAGCTGTTGCCCTGGTTTACTTTCATTTATAGATATGGCTTGGAATAAGAGACAGTCCCCAGGGCCAACCTTTAAAAAAAATAAAAAAAATAATGGAAATTCAGTGTCCTTAAATAATATATATTAATATGCAAAGTCTTAATATTACTGACATACATAACTATGCAAATAGATACAATACAAAATAGATTTTTTTTCCTTGCTATTATAATGTATTTTTTTAGTTTGTGTTTTTTTGGGGGGTTTTAAACATACATTATAACCCTCACATAATTGGTATTCACATAACCATCACATCTACTATAATTACGTACTGTATTTCTAGTGTCAGGTTAGTAGAGAAACTGTAATACAACATGGAATGGTAGATTTTATACTTGTATGTCCAAAACTTAAATTACTCAGAACTTTACAATAACTTACATGTACCACATATTTGGATATTTAGAAACTGCAACTTGCGCTGAAAGCAATTGGACGCCATACTGCCTCCCTGAAATCCGGCTACCGGGAGGGAATAAACGTTATACCTCCCAGCAGCCTACGGCTTTCAGTCACTGTTAGTACACAGTCAGCGGCGGCTGTAACCGCATTGTGGCACTGGCTGACAGCCGGCTCAGCAGTGCATCATTATTATATTATTATAATATCTGTAAAGTGCTGCGGAATATGTTAGCGCTATATAAAAATAAATATTATTATTATTATTATCATTACAGGGCTGTCTGTCAGTCAGTGTATGATAAAATATAGTACACCGCACACTCTATGTGTATATTTGCAAGGTGATGGAAAGTTTATTAACAAGTATAATTATAGTACAAGGAAAGCGACCAGAAGTAACTATGACGTTTCGGCCCAACCAGGGCCTTAATCATATAATCGCTAAAGAAAAATAAAACAAAAAAACAAAATAAACATAAGATATATACAATAAATCATATTGCAAAACAAAACAAAAAAACCAATAATGTTCCCAGCCTGGAAAAAAGAGACATTGGAATGCATAAATAGGAGAATGGGTAAACTCCAAATGGAGAAAATTACAATAGCAGTGACATAGCATGTTACATGCATATATAGAAACACCACATATGTTCCCCAAACAGAAAGGGGAAGAGAAAGCTTTTTCACAAGGCTAGACTAAGGTATCCGGAAACCAGACCTTATGACAATCAATATCGAGGGTACAGAGTAAAAAAACATTACCTTTACTATGTTTATAGTAGGGGAGGAGAAGGTCCTTGTGGACGAAGCTACACACTGCAGGAAAACGGATATAGACACATGAGATAGGGGAGGTACATAGAGGATAAGGTGTGTGAGAGGATATGAGATGTACCTGGAATGCCAGATAGTGGTGCGTGTAATAACGCAATATCAGCCCTTGGGTGGATGCTATGGAGACACAGGAGATGGGCATGTGTAAGGGACATAAATCTATTATAGTTGAAGTAATATAGCAGTGCCGGTTGGCAATGTATAGGGGTGTAGGTTACCTGGTGTATAGTGGTATTAAGCGGCGCTCCCGCGCCCTGCTGCCGGTATGTAGCGTGGCCGGCGCTGTAATGATTTATAAGCGCAAACCGGAAGTAGGACCTGCGGCACCGGAAGTGACGCGGGCGGTCCGGGAGTGCAACTGCGCATGCGCAGCCGGCGATTCAGTGAGAATCCGGTTGCTAAGAGACCAGAGCGCCTTACATGTCAGCGGCTGCTGCGGGGTATCTGTGTCCATGTGGGCAACCAGGGGTGGGGGTAAATACTGTCTAAAGTGCCAGAAAAAAGCCAGAAAAAAGCCAGGGGGGGCATGTTGGCGAATATAATATGGAAGATAACAGGGTAATATGTTATAGGTGTATAACGTCATATTAAAGATGTTAGGGTGCTAATTTAATGCGTGTCAGTGGCTGTTGACAAAATAAGGCGGCGTATATTAATAAAAAGAATACTGAGGCTGTCTGAGAAGGCATGGGAAGTACGAGTGGGGAAAGGGCTAATGTAGGGAAACCTTGAAAGTAGCCATAGGAGAAAAGAAGGGGCTGGGGAGAGGATACCACTGTAGGTGATGTGTGTGGTGTAGGTATTAAGAAATTAATGGGTAGTGTACCTCTAAGGAACTCGCCTGGAGACTCAACGGATCTGTAAGGAAAAGGAAGAAATTAGAGAACTAGATTAAACCGACCAATCTATTTCCCTATTTAAGCCCCTAGGTGCAAGGGTGTCCAACGTGTATATCCACCAGGTTTCCCTGGATTTTAGACATTTGATGTGGTTACCGCCTCGTCTAGGACGGGGTACATGTTCAAGAACCTGAAATTTAAGTTGAGCCACTGTGTGTCTGGCTTTCATAAAGTGGTCAGGCAGGGGGAGCCAGATTTTATTGCACCTGATGGTAGACTTGTGGCTTGCGATTCTATCCCGTATGTGCTGTGTGGTCTCGCCGACGTAAAGTAGTCCGCAGGGGCACTTAATGACATAGATAACAAAATTAGACCTGCACGTAAAAAAGCCACGAATGGGGTAGGATTTCCCTGTCCTTGGGTGTGTTACATTATCCGATTTTATCACATTGGAGCAGGCGGCACAATTCAAGCATGGGAAAGTTCCATTGCGGCGTGAGCTTAAAAATTGCTGAGTTGGTACACGAAGTGTGCTACCCATATCTGCCCTGACTATTTGGTCACGAATATTGGGAGGTCTCCTCATGCTCATGAGTGCTGGTGCTCTGAAGGATGGGATTTCTGGATGGGCTCTGCCAAGGAGGGGCCAGTGCTTTTTTATTACAGAGTACACCTTGGTCATGAAAGGATGATGAGTGTGTACAAACGGTATCCTTTCCAGGGATTGACGTGGTGTAGGACTCGTGGGCGGACTGGAGGACCTATTAAGCTCTTGTGTTAAGAGGGTCGAGGGGTAGTTCCTGTCGCTGAACTTTTGTGCCATAGTTTTGAGTCGAATTTGTCGCGTCCCTGGGTCCGTGACGATGCGGGAGACTCTTTTGAATTGAGACCTCGGCAAACTGTTTTTGGTAGTGGTTGGGTGGCAGCTAGAATATAGTAACAAACTGTTGCAGTCTGTTGGTTTAGTGTAGAGATCCGTTTTAAGGAATCCACTGGCATCCTTCAGTATTAGTGTATCCAAGAAGGCGATTTGGGCTTCGTGGGTGTGAATGGTAAACTTAAGCTCTTGGAAAGTGGAGTTAAGGGTGGAGTAGAATATATTGAGGGTGCTGGATGGCCCTGTCCATATCAAAAAAATATCGTCTATGTACCTACAATAGTCAAGGACATGTTGGGTAAAAAACTCATGTGTATAGACGTGCTGGGTTTCAAAGTAATCCATGTATGCATTGGCGTAGGCCGGAGCCACGTTCGAGCCCATAGCGGTCCCGCAAACTTGGGCATAGTAAGTATCCTCAAAGAGGAAATAATTTTCAAAGAGAACCATACGTAAGAGTTCAAGACAAAAGGTTATGGCATTCTGAGACATGTTCGTTTGTTGCAAAAGTTCTCTGGTGGCGTGTATGCCCTTCTCATGGGTTATGGAAGTATATAGGCTGTTGACGTCCATGGTGACAAGAATACTATGGGGAGGTACCTGGTGTAGCTGTTTAATTTTTTCAAGGAATTGGTTAGTGTCCAATATGAAGGATTTAGTGGTTTTGGTCAGGGGTGTCAGAATTTTTTCGAGAAATATTGAAAGTGGTGAAAGAACCGAGTCAGTGGATGCCACAATAGGTCTACCTGGGGGATTTTGTAAGGATTTATGTATTTTTGGTAGGACGTAAAAAACCGGAATGATAGGATGAGGGTTCTGAAGAAAAGTGGCTGTCTTGCTATCAATCGTGTTGTTCTCCTGGTACATTTTGACGATTTCCCTAATTTTTGTGCTGATCGCAGTGGTGGGATCCCTGGGTATGATCTTGTAAGTATTGGTGTCTGCTAGCTGTCTGAGGATCTCTCCCCGGTACTGTGTCCGATCCATGACCACTGTGGCCCCTCCCTTGTCCGCAGGTTTTATAGTAATGGTATTGTTGGACCGTAAGGAGGAAAGTGCCTGTTTCTCTTCCAGTGTCATGTTGGTATGCGTGGGAAAGAACCCTAGTCTTTGTTCATGTGATAGGGATTTAATGTCACGATCTACCAGAGAGATGAATGTTTCAATAGCGTGGTACGAATGAGGAGGAGAGAAAGTGCTAGTATTGCGAAGCCCCAGAGAAGAGATAGACAGTGCTGGGGTAGTTTCAGTGGATCCGGGAGGTCTCCCAACCGGAACAGATGTTGGTAAATTGCCAAAGTGAGTCTTAAGTCTAATGGATCTGTAGAAACGATGTAAGTCCTTCTCGAGTTGGAATGAGTCCCAATGAGGTGTTGGACAGAAAGATAATCCTTTCTGTAGGACGGTCAGTTCCGCTGGTGACAGGGAATAGCTGGAGATGTTAACCACTTGATTGGCTGGCTTACCTGGCTTCGGGTCAACATTCTTTCTACGCCGCGATCTTCGGGTTGGTCTGTTTGGTGTCGTCCCCCTCTGCGGCCTGTAGCTAAAAAATGTTGCCTGTTGGAACTGGTGGAGGAGTCGCTGCCGGAGCTGTAGGATCCTGGTCTTCTGGAGTAGTTGCGACGACGCCAGTTTGTGGTGTTGGACGAGTCGCTCCATCGGTACACCTTATCGGTAGCGTAATCCTCGCTATCCCTCTGGAACTTGAGTCTCTTACGTTCCTGCAGGTTTCTCTCGAATTCCAAGATGGCTTTATCCGTTTTAGTTTTAAGTGCGGTCCAGTCGGTGGATGAGAGGGTGGTCGTCAACTGGGTCTCGATGGCCTGGATACTTTTTTGAACGTCAATAATTTCCTTCTGGAGGTATTCTATTGTTAGGATGATGATGTCTAGTGAGCATTTATTCAGGATCTGCTTGTACCTTTCGCAAAATTCAGGATTGTCTGCGAATAGTGTGGGTCGCAGATTACACCTCAATCCTCTAGGAATTTTGCTCTGGCGAAAGTATTCGGCCAGGGTAGTGCAGTGTAAGTCATAAGAGACTAGCTTCCGCTTAGTCTTTTCATAATCCCTGGTTCTCAAATCGGTTGCGGGTGTTTTAAGAAATTCAGTGGAACCAGTCACTGATGACACAATATTAGCGCAAGTGGCTGTATCATAGGCAAAAGTTGTGATGGACATTAGGGCGAACTGGTGCAGCGGCCAAGACTTATGGCAGAGTATAAACAAAAATTGGCGCGCACTCGGTTTAATGGGGGAGCGAGGTGCTGGTATAGTGGGCTGTGCAAGCCCTACGTATATGATAAAATATAGTACACCGCACACTCTATGTGTATATTTGCAAGGTGATGGAAAGTTTATTAACAAGTATAATTATAGTACAAGGAAAGCGACCAGAAGTAACTATGACGTTTCGGCCCAACCAGGGCCTTAATCATATAATCGCTAAAGAAAAATAAAACAAAAAAACAAAATAAACATAAGATATATACAATAAATCATATTGCAAAACAAAACAAAAAAACCAATAATGTTCCCAGCCTGGAAAAAAGAGACATTGGAATGCATAAATAGGAGAATGGGTAAACTCCAAATGGAGAAAATTACAATAGCAGTGACATAGCATGTTACATGCATATATAGAAACACCACATATGTTCCCCAAACAGAAAGGGGAAGAGAAAGCTTTTTCACAAGGCTAGACTAAGGTATCCGGAAACCAGACCTTATGACAATCAATATCGAGGGTACAGAGTAAAAAAACATTACCTTTACTATGTTTATAGTAGGGGAGGAGAAGGTCCTTGTGGACGAAGCTACACACTGCAGGAAAACGGATATAGACACATGAGATAGGGGAGGTACATAGAGGATAAGGTGTGTGAGAGGATATGAGATGTACCTGGAATGCCAGATAGTGGTGCGTGTAATAACGCAATATCAGCCCTTGGGTGGATGCTATGGAGACACAGGAGATGGGCATGTGTAAGGGACATAAATCTATTATAGTTGAAGTAATATAGCAGTGCCGGTTGGCAATGTATAGGGGTGTAGGTTACCTGGTGTATAGTGGTATTAAGCGGCGCTCCCGCGCCCTGCTGCCGGTATGTAGCGTGGCCGGCGCTGTAATGATTTATAAGCGCAAACCGGAAGTAGGACCTGCGGCACCGGAAGTGACGCGGGCGGTCCGGGAGTGCAACTGCGCATGCGCAGCCGGCGATTCAGTGAGAATCCGGTTGCTAAGAGACCAGAGCGCCTTACATGTCAGCGGCTGCTGCGGGGTATCTGTGTCCATGTGGGCAACCAGGGGTGGGGGTAAATACTGTCTAAAGTGCCAGAAAAAAGCCAGAAAAAAGCCAGGGGGGGCATGTTGGCGAATATAATATGGAAGATAACAGGGTAATATGTTATAGGTGTATAACGTCATATTAAAGATGTTAGGGTGCTAATTTAATGCGTGTCAGTGGCTGTTGACAAAATAAGGCGGCGTATATTAATAAAAAGAATACTGAGGCTGTCTGAGAAGGCATGGGAAGTACGAGTGGGGAAAGGGCTAATGTAGGGAAACCTTGAAAGTAGCCATAGGAGAAAAGAAGGGGCTGGGGAGAGGATACCACTGTAGGTGATGTGTGTGGTGTAGGTATTAAGAAATTAATGGGTAGTGTACCTCTAAGGAACTCGCCTGGAGACTCAACGGATCTGTAAGGAAAAGGAAGAAATTAGAGAACTAGATTAAACCGACCAATCTATTTCCCTATTTAAGCCCCTAGGTGCAAGGGTGTCCAACGTGTATATCCACCAGGTTTCCCTGGATTTTAGACATTTGATGTGGTTACCGCCTCGTCTAGGACGGGGTACATGTTCAAGAACCTGAAATTTAAGTTGAGCCACTGTGTGTCTGGCTTTCATAAAGTGGTCAGGCAGGGGGAGCCAGATTTTATTGCACCTGATGGTAGACTTGTGGCTTGCGATTCTATCCCGTATGTGCTGTGTGGTCTCGCCGACGTAAAGTAGTCCGCAGGGGCACTTAATGACATAGATAACAAAATTAGAGCTGCACGTAAAAAAGCCACGAATGGGGTAGGATTTCCCTGTCCTTGGGTGTGTTACATTATCCGATTTTATCACATTGGAGCAGGCGGCACAATTCAAGCATGGGAAAGTTCCATTGCGGCGTGAGCTTAAAAATTGCTGAGTTGGTACACGAAGTGTGCTACCCATATCTGCCCTGACTATTTGGTCACGAATATTGGGAGGTCTCCTCATGCTCATGAGTGCTGGTGCTCTGAAGGATGGGATTTCTGGATGGGCTCTGCCAAGGAGGGGCCAGTGCTTTTTTATTACAGAGTACACCTTGGTCATGAAAGGATGATGAGTGTGTACAAACGGTATCCTTTCCAGGGATTGACGTGGTGTAGGACTCGTGGGCGGACTGGAGGACCTATTAAGCTCTTGTGTTAAGAGGGTCGAGGGGTAGTTCCTGTCGCTGAACTTTTGTGCCATAGTTTTGAGTCGAATTTGTCGCGTCCCTGGGTCCGTGACGATGCGGGAGACTCTTTTGAATTGAGACCTCGGCAAACTGTTTTTGGTAGTGGTTGGGTGGCAGCTAGAATATAGTAACAAACTGTTGCAGTCTGTTGGTTTAGTGTAGAGATCCGTTTTAAGGAATCCACTGGCATCCTTCAGTATTAGTGTATCCAAGAAGGCTATTTGGGCTTCGTGGGTGTGAATGGTAAACTTAAGCTCTTGGAAAGTGGAGTTAAGGGTGGAGTAGAATATATTGAGGGTGCTGGATGGCCCTGTCCATATCAAAAAAATATCGTCTATGTACCTACAATAGTCAAGGACATGTTGGGTAAAAAACTCATGTGTATAGACGTGCTGGGTTTCAAAGTAATCCATGTATGCATTGGCGTAGGCCGGAGCCACGTTCGAGCCCATAGCGGTCCCGCAAACTTGGGCATAGTAAGTATCCTCAAAGAGGAAATAATTTTCAAAGAGAACCATACGTAAGAGTTCAAGACAAAAGGTTATGGCATTCTGAGACATGTTCGTTTGTTGCAAAAGTTCTCTGGTGGCGTGCATGCCCTTCTCATGGGTTATGGAAGTATATAGGCTGTTGACGTCCATGGTGACAAGAATACTATGGGGAGGTACCTGGTGTAGCTGTTTAATTTTTTCAAGGAATTGGTTAGTGTCCAATATGAAGGATTTAGTGGTTTTGGTCAGGGGTGTCAGAATTTTTTCGAGAAATATTGAAAGTGGTGAAAGAACCGAGTCAGTGGATGCCACAATAGGTCTACCTGGGGGATTTTGTAAGGATTTATGTATTTTTGGTAGGACGTAAAAAACCGGAATGATAGGATGAGGGTTCTGAAGAAAAGTGGCTGTCTTGCTATCAATCGTGTTGTTCTCCTGGTACATTTTGACGATTTCCCTAATTTTTGTGCTGATCGCAGTGGTGGGATCCCTGGGTATGATCTTGTAAGTATTGGTGTCTGCTAGCTGTCTGAGGATCTCTCCCCGGTACTGTGTCCGATCCATGACCACTGTGGCCCCTCCCTTGTCCGCAGGTTTTATAGTAATGGTATTGTTGGACCGTAAGGAGGAAAGTGCCTGTTTCTCTTCCAGTGTCATGTTGGTATGCGTGGGAAAGAACCCTAGTCTTTGTTCATGTGATAGGGATTTAATGTCACGATCTACCAGAGAGATGAATGTTTCAATAGCGTGGTACGAATGAGGAGGAGAGAAAGTGCTAGTATTGCGAAGCCCCAGAGAAGAGATAGACAGTGCTGGGGTAGTTTCAGTGGATCCGGGAGGTCTCCCAACCGGAACAGATGTTGGTAAATTGCCAAAGTGAGTCTTAAGTCTAATGGATCTGTAGAAACGATGTAAGTCCTTCTCGAGTTGGAATGAGTCCCAATGAGGTGTTGGACAGAAAGATAATCCTTTCTGTAGGACGGTCAGTTCCGCTGGTGACAGGGAATAGCTGGAGATGTTAACCACTTGATTGGCTGGCTTACCTGGCTTCGGGTCAACATTCTTTCTACGCCGCGATCTTCGGGTTGGTCTGTTTGGTGTCGTCCCCCTCTGCGGCCTGTAGCTAAAAAATGTTGCCTGTTGGAACTGGTGGAGGAGTCGCTGCCGGAGCTGTAGGATCCTGGTCTTCTGGAGTAGTTGCGACGACGCCAGTTTGTGGTGTTGGACGAGTCGCTCCATCGGTACACCTTATCGGTAGCGTAATCCTCGCTATCCCTCTGGAACTTGAGTCTCTTACGTTCCTGCAGGTTTCTCTCGAATTCCAAGATGGCTTTATCCGTTTTAGTTTTAAGTGCGGTCCAGTCGGTGGATGAGAGGGTGGTCGTCAACTGGGTCTCGATGGCCTGGATACTTTTTTGAACGTCAATAATTTCCTTCTGGAGGTATTCTATTGTTAGGATGATGATGTCTAGTGAGCATTTATTCAGGATCTGCTTGTACCTTTCGCAAAATTCAGGATTGTCTGCGAATAGTGTGGGTCGCAGATTACACCTCAATCCTCTAGGAATTTTGCTCTGGCGAAAGTATTCGGCCAGGGTAGTGCAGTGTAAGTCATAAGAGACTAGCTTCCGCTTAGTCTTTTCATAATCCCTGGTTCTCAAATCGGTTGCGGGTGTTTTAAGAAATTCAGTGGAACCAGTCACTGATGACACAATATTAGCGCAAGTGGCTGTATCATAGGCAAAAGTTGTGATGGACATTAGGGCGAACTGGTGCAGCGGCCAAGACTTATGGCAGAGTATAAACAAAAATTGGCGCGCACTCGGTTTAATGGGGGAGCGAGGTGCTGGTATAGTGGGCTGTGCAAGCCCTACGTATATGATAAAATATAGTACACCGCACACTCTATGTGTATATTTGCAAGGTGATGGAAAGTTTATTAACAAGTATAATTATAGTACAAGGAAAGCGACCAGAAGTAACTATGACGTTTCGGCCCAACCAGGGCCTTAATCATATAATCGCTAAAGAAAAATAAAACAAAAAAACAAAATAAACATAAGATATATACAATAAATCATATTGCAAAACAAAACAAAAAAACCAATAATGTTCCCAGCCTGGAAAAAAGAGACATTGGAATGCATAAATAGGAGAATGGGTAAACTCCAAATGGAGAAAATTACAATAGCAGTGACATAGCATGTTACATGCATATATAGAAACACCACATATGTTCCCCAAACAGAAAGGGGAAGAGAAAGCTTTTTCACAAGGCTAGACTAAGGTATCCGGAAACCAGACCTTATGACAATCAATATCGAGGGTACAGAGTAAAAAAACATTACCTTTACTATGTTTATAGTAGGGGAGGAGAAGGTCCTTGTGGACGAAGCTACACACTGCAGGAAAACGGATATAGACACATGAGATAGGGGAGGTACATAGAGGATAAGGTGTGTGAGAGGATATGAGATGTACCTGGAATGCCAGATAGTGGTGCGTGTAATAACGCAATATCAGCCCTTGGGTGGATGCTATGGAGACACAGGAGATGGGCATGTGTAAGGGACATAAATCTATTATAGTTGAAGTAATATAGCAGTGCCGGTTGGCAATGTATAGGGGTGTAGGTTACCTGGTGTATAGTGGTATTAAGCGGCGCTCCCGCGCCCTGCTGCCGGTATGTAGCGTGGCCGGCGCTGTAATGATTTATAAGCGCAAACCGGAAGTAGGACCTGCGGCACCGGAAGTGACGCGGGCGGTCCGGGAGTGCAACTGCGCATGCGCAGCCGGCGATTCAGTGAGAATCCGGTTGCTAAGAGACCAGAGCGCCTTACATGTCAGCGGCTGCTGCGGGGTATCTGTGTCCATGTGGGCAACCAGGGGTGGGGGTAAATACTGTCTAAAGTGCCAGAAAAAAGCCAGAAAAAAGCCAGGGGGGGCATGTTGGCGAATATAATATGGAAGATAACAGGGTAATATGTTATAGGTGTATAACGTCATATTAAAGATGTTAGGGTGCTAATTTAATGCGTGTCAGTGGCTGTTGACAAAATAAGGCGGCGTATATTAATAAAAAGAATACTGAGGCTGTCTGAGAAGGCATGGGAAGTACGAGTGGGGAAAGGGCTAATGTAGGGAAACCTTGAAAGTAGCCATAGGAGAAAAGAAGGGGCTGGGGAGAGGATACCACTGTAGGTGATGTGTGTGGTGTAGGTATTAAGAAATTAATGGGTAGTGTACCTCTAAGGAACTCGCCTGGAGACTCAACGGATCTGTAAGGAAAAGGAAGAAATTAGAGAACTAGATTAAACCGACCAATCTATTTCCCTATTTAAGCCCCTAGGTGCAAGGGTGTCCAACGTGTATATCCACCAGGTTTCCCTGGATTTTAGACATTTGATGTGGTTACCGCCTCGTCTAGGACGGGGTACATGTTCAAGAACCTGAAATTTAAGTTGAGCCACTGTGTGTCTGGCTTTCATAAAGTGGTCAGGCAGGGGGAGCCAGATTTTATTGCACCTGATGGTAGACTTGTGGCTTGCGATTCTATCCCGTATGTGCTGTGTGGTCTCGCCGACGTAAAGTAGTCCGCAGGGGCACTTAATGACATAGATAACAAAATTAGAGCTGCACGTAAAAAAGCCACGAATGGGGTAGGATTTCCCTGTCCTTGGGTGTGTTACATTATCCGATTTTATCACATTGGAGCAGGCGGCACAATTCAAGCATGGGAAAGTTCCATTGCGGCGTGAGCTTAAAAATTGCTGAGTTGGTACACGAAGTGTGCTACCCATATCTGCCCTGACTATTTGGTCACGAATATTGGGAGGTCTCCTCATGCTCATGAGTGCTGGTGCTCTGAAGGATGGGATTTCTGGATGGGCTCTGCCAAGGAGGGGCCAGTGCTTTTTTATTACAGAGTACACCTTGGTCATGAAAGGATGATGAGTGTGTACAAACGGTATCCTTTCCAGGGATTGACGTGGTGTAGGACTCGTGGGCGGACTGGAGGACCTATTAAGCTCTTGTGTTAAGAGGGTCGAGGGGTAGTTCCTGTCGCTGAACTTTTGTGCCATAGTTTTGAGTCGAATTTGTCGCGTCCCTGGGTCCGTGACGATGCGGGAGACTCTTTTGAATTGAGACCTCGGCAAACTGTTTTTGGTAGTGGTTGGGTGGCAGCTAGAATATAGTAACAAACTGTTGCAGTCTGTTGGTTTAGTGTAGAGATCCGTTTTAAGGAATCCACTGGCATCCTTCAGTATTAGTGTATCCAAGAAGGCTATTTGGGCTTCGTGGGTGTGAATGGTAAACTTAAGCTCTTGGAAAGTGGAGTTAAGGGTGGAGTAGAATATATTGAGGGTGCTGGATGGCCCTGTCCATATCAAAAAAATATCGTCTATGTACCTACAATAGTCAAGGACATGTTGGGTAAAAAACTCATGTGTATAGACGTGCTGGGTTTCAAAGTAATCCATGTATGCATTGGCGTAGGCCGGAGCCACGTTCGAGCCCATAGCGGTCCCGCAAACTTGGGCATAGTAAGTATCCTCAAAGAGGAAATAATTTTCAAAGAGAACCATACGTAAGAGTTCAAGACAAAAGGTTATGGCATTCTGAGACATGTTCGTTTGTTGCAAAAGTTCTCTGGTGGCGTGCATGCCCTTCTCATGGGTTATGGAAGTATATAGGCTGTTGACGTCCATGGTGACAAGAATACTATGGGGAGGTACCTGGTGTAGCTGTTTAATTTTTTCAAGGAATTGGTTAGTGTCCAATATGAAGGATTTAGTGGTTTTGGTCAGGGGTGTCAGAATTTTTTCGAGAAATATTGAAAGTGGTGAAAGAACCGAGTCAGTGGATGCCACAATAGGTCTACCTGGGGGATTTTGTAAGGATTTATGTATTTTTGGTAGGACGTAAAAAACCGGAATGATAGGATGAGGGTTCTGAAGAAAAGTGGCTGTCTTGCTATCAATCGTGTTGTTCTCCTGGTACATTTTGACGATTTCCCTAATTTTTGTGCTGATCGCAGTGGTGGGATCCCTGGGTATGATCTTGTAAGTATTGGTGTCTGCTAGCTGTCTGAGGATCTCTCCCCGGTACTGTGTCCGATCCATGACCACTGTGGCCCCTCCCTTGTCCGCAGGTTTTATAGTAATGGTATTGTTGGACCGTAAGGAGGAAAGTGCCTGTTTCTCTTCCAGTGTCATGTTGGTATGCGTGGGAAAGAACCCTAGTCTTTGTTCATGTGATAGGGATTTAATGTCACGATCTACCAGAGAGATGAATGTTTCAATAGCGTGGTACGAATGAGGAGGAGAGAAAGTGCTAGTATTGCGAAGCCCCAGAGAAGAGATAGACAGTGCTGGGGTAGTTTCAGTGGATCCGGGAGGTCTCCCAACCGGAACAGATGTTGGTAAATTGCCAAAGTGAGTCTTAAGTCTAATGGATCTGTAGAAACGATGTAAGTCCTTCTCGAGTTGGAATGAGTCCCAATGAGGTGTTGGACAGAAAGATAATCCTTTCTGTAGGACGGTCAGTTCCGCTGGTGACAGGGAATAGCTGGAGATGTTAACCACTTGATTGGCTGGCTTACCTGGCTTCGGGTCAACATTCTTTCTACGCCGCGATCTTCGGGTTGGTCTGTTTGGTGTCGTCCCCCTCTGCGGCCTGTAGCTAAAAAATGTTGCCTGTTGGAACTGGTGGAGGAGTCGCTGCCGGAGCTGTAGGATCCTGGTCTTCTGGAGTAGTTGCGACGACGCCAGTTTGTGGTGTTGGACGAGTCGCTCCATCGGTACACCTTATCGGTAGCGTAATCCTCGCTATCCCTCTGGAACTTGAGTCTCTTACGTTCCTGCAGGTTTCTCTCGAATTCCAAGATGGCTTTATCCGTTTTAGTTTTAAGTGCGGTCCAGTCGGTGGATGAGAGGGTGGTCGTCAACTGGGTCTCGATGGCCTGGATACTTTTTTGAACGTCAATAATTTCCTTCTGGAGGTATTCTATTGTTAGGATGATGATGTCTAGTGAGCATTTATTCAGGATCTGCTTGTACCTTTCGCAAAATTCAGGATTGTCTGCGAATAGTGTGGGTCGCAGATTACACCTCAATCCTCTAGGAATTTTGCTCTGGCGAAAGTATTCGGCCAGGGTAGTGCAGTGTAAGTCATAAGAGACTAGCTTCCGCTTAGTCTTTTCATAATCCCTGGTTCTCAAATCGGTTGCGGGTGTTTTAAGAAATTCAGTGGAACCAGTCACTGATGACACAATATTAGCGCAAGTGGCTGTATCATAGGCAAAAGTTGTGATGGACATTAGGGCGAACTGGTGCAGCGGCCAAGACTTATGGCAGAGTATAAACAAAAATTGGCGCGCACTCGGTTTAATGGGGGAGCGAGGTGCTGGTATAGTGGGCTGTGCAAGCCCTACGTATATGATAAAATATAGTACACCGCACACTCTATGTGTATATTTGCAAGGTGATGGAAAGTTTATTAACAAGTATAATTATAGTACAAGGAAAGCGACCAGAAGTAACTATGACGTTTCGGCCCAACCAGGGCCTTAATCATATAATCGCTAAAGAAAAATAAAACAAAAAAACAAAATAAACATAAGATATATACAATAAATCATATTGCAAAACAAAACAAAAAAACCAATAATGTTCCCAGCCTGGAAAAAAGAGACATTGGAATGCATAAATAGGAGAATGGGTAAACTCCAAATGGAGAAAATTACAATAGCAGTGACATAGCATGTTACATGCATATATAGAAACACCACATATGTTCCCCAAACAGAAAGGGGAAGAGAAAGCTTTTTCACAAGGCTAGACTAAGGTATCCGGAAACCAGACCTTATGACAATCAATATCGAGGGTACAGAGTAAAAAAACATTACCTTTACTATGTTTATAGTAGGGGAGGAGAAGGTCCTTGTGGACGAAGCTACACACTGCAGGAAAACGGATATAGACACATGAGATAGGGGAGGTACATAGAGGATAAGGTGTGTGAGAGGATATGAGATGTACCTGGAATGCCAGATAGTGGTGCGTGTAATAACGCAATATCAGCCCTTGGGTGGATGCTATGGAGACACAGGAGATGGGCATGTGTAAGGGACATAAATCTATTATAGTTGAAGTAATATAGCAGTGCCGGTTGGCAATGTATAGGGGTGTAGGTTACCTGGTGTATAGTGGTATTAAGCGGCGCTCCCGCGCCCTGCTGCCGGTATGTAGCGTGGCCGGCGCTGTAATGATTTATAAGCGCAAACCGGAAGTAGGACCTGCGGCACCGGAAGTGACGCGGGCGGTCCGGGAGTGCAACTGCGCATGCGCAGCCGGCGATTCAGTGAGAATCCGGTTGCTAAGAGACCAGAGCGCCTTACATGTCAGCGGCTGCTGCGGGGTATCTGTGTCCATGTGGGCAACCAGGGGTGGGGGTAAATACTGTCTAAAGTGCCAGAAAAAAGCCAGAAAAAAGCCAGGGGGGGCATGTTGGCGAATATAATATGGAAGATAACAGGGTAATATGTTATAGGTGTATAACGTCATATTAAAGATGTTAGGGTGCTAATTTAATGCGTGTCAGTGGCTGTTGACAAAATAAGGCGGCGTATATTAATAAAAAGAATACTGAGGCTGTCTGAGAAGGCATGGGAAGTACGAGTGGGGAAAGGGCTAATGTAGGGAAACCTTGAAAGTAGCCATAGGAGAAAAGAAGGGGCTGGGGAGAGGATACCACTGTAGGTGATGTGTGTGGTGTAGGTATTAAGAAATTAATGGGTAGTGTACCTCTAAGGAACTCGCCTGGAGACTCAACGGATCTGTAAGGAAAAGGAAGAAATTAGAGAACTAGATTAAACCGACCAATCTATTTCCCTATTTAAGCCCCTAGGTGCAAGGGTGTCCAACGTGTATATCCACCAGGTTTCCCTGGATTTTAGACATTTGATGTGGTTACCGCCTCGTCTAGGACGGGGTACATGTTCAAGAACCTGAAATTTAAGTTGAGCCACTGTGTGTCTGGCTTTCATAAAGTGGTCAGGCAGGGGGAGCCAGATTTTATTGCACCTGATGGTAGACTTGTGGCTTGCGATTCTATCCCGTATGTGCTGTGTGGTCTCGCCGACGTAAAGTAGTCCGCAGGGGCACTTAATGACATAGATAACAAAATTAGAGCTGCACGTAAAAAAGCCACGAATGGGGTAGGATTTCCCTGTCCTTGGGTGTGTTACATTATCCGATTTTATCACATTGGAGCAGGCGGCACAATTCAAGCATGGGAAAGTTCCATTGCGGCGTGAGCTTAAAAATTGCTGAGTTGGTACACGAAGTGTGCTACCCATATCTGCCCTGACTATTTGGTCACGAATATTGGGAGGTCTCCTCATGCTCATTCGTGGCTTTTTTACGTGCAGCTCTAATTTTGTTATCTATGTCATTAAGTGCCCCTGCGGACTACTTTACGTCGGCGAGACCACACAGCACATACGGGATAGAATCGCAAGCCACAAGTCTACCATCAGGTGCAATAAAATCTGGCTCCCCCTGCCTGACCACTTTATGAAAGCCAGACACACAGTGGCTCAACTTAAATTTCAGGTTCTTGAACATGTACCCCGTCCTAGACGAGGCGGTAACCACATCAAATGTCTAAAATCCAGGGAAACCTGGTGGATATACACGTTGGACACCCTTGCACCTAGGGGCTTAAATAGGGAAATAGATTGGTCGGTTTAATCTAGTTCTCTAATTTCTTCCTTTTCCTTACAGATCCGTTGAGTCTCCAGGCGAGTTCCTTAGAGGTACACTACCCATTAATTTCTTAATACCTACACCACACACATCACCTACAGTGGTATCCTCTCCCCAGCCCCTTCTTTTCTCCTATGGCTACTTTCAAGGTTTCCCTACATTAGCCCTTTCCCCACTCGTACTTCCCATGCCTTCTCAGACAGCCTCAGTATTCTTTTTATTAATATACGCCGCCTTATTTTGTCAACAGCCACTGACACGCATTAAATTAGCACCCTAACATCTTTAATATGACGTTATACACCTATAACATATTACCCTGTTATCTTCCATATTATATTCGCCAACATGCCCCCCCTGGCTTTTTTCTGGCTTTTTTCTGGCACTTTAGACAGTATTTACCCCCACCCCTGGTTGCCCACATGGACACAGATACCCCGCAGCAGCCGCTGACATGTAAGGCGCTCTGGTCTCTTAGCAACCGGATTCTCACTGAATCGCCGGCTGCGCATGCGCAGTTGCACTCCCGGACCGCCCGCGTCACTTCCGGTGCCGCAGGTCCTACTTCCGGTTTGCGCTTATAAATCATTACAGCGCCGGCCACGCTACATACCGGCAGCAGGGCGCGGGAGCGCCGCTTAATACCACTATACACCAGGTAACCTACACCCCTATACATTGCCAACCGGCACTGCTATATTACTTCAACTATAATAGATTTATGTCCCTTACACATGCCCATCTCCTGTGTCTCCATAGCATCCACCCAAGGGCTGATATTGCGTTATTACACGCACCACTATCTGGCATTCCAGGTACATCTCATATCCTCTCACACACCTTATCCTCTATGTACCTCCCCTATCTCATGTGTCTATATCCGTTTTCCTGCAGTGTGTAGCTTCGTCCACAAGGACCTTCTCCTCCCCTACTATAAACATAGTAAAGGTAATGTTTTTTTACTCTGTACCCTCGATATTGATTGTCATAAGGTCTGGTTTCCGGATACCTTAGTCTAGCCTTGTGAAAAAGCTTTCTCTTCCCCTTTCTGTTTGGGGAACATATGTGGTGTTTCTATATATGCATGTAACATGCTATGTCACTGCTATTGTAATTTTCTCCATTTGGAGTTTACCCATTCTCCTATTTATGCATTCCAATGTCTCTTTTTTCCAGGCTGGGAACATTATTGGTTTTTTTGTTTTGTTTTGCAATATGATTTATTGTATATATCTTATGTTTATTTTGTTTTTTTGTTTTATTTTTCTTTAGCGATTATATGATTAAGGCCCTGGTTGGGCCGAAACGTCATAGTTACTTCTGGTCGCTTTCCTTGTACTATAATTATACTTGTTAATAAACTTTCCATCACCTTGCAAATATACACATAGAGTGTGCGGTGTACTATATTTTATCATATACGTAGGGCTTGCACAGCCCACTATACCAGCACCTCGCTCCCCCATTAAACCGAGTGCGCGCCAATTTTTGTTTATACTCTGCCATAAGTCTTGGCCGCTGCACCAGTTCGCCCTAATGTCCATCACAACTTTTGCCTATGATACAGCCACTTGCGCTAATATTGTGTCATCAGTGACTGGTTCCACTGAATTTCTTAAAACACCCGCAACCGATTTGAGAACCAGGGATTATGAAAAGACTAAGCGGAAGCTAGTCTCTTATGACTTACACTGCACTACCCTGGCCGAATACTTTCGCCAGAGCAAAATTCCTAGAGGATTGAGGTGTAATCTGCGACCCACACTATTCGCAGACAATCCTGAATTTTGCGAAAGGTACAAGCAGATCCTGAATAAATGCTCACTAGACATCATCATCCTAACAATAGAATACCTCCAGAAGGAAATTATTGACGTTCAAAAAAGTATCCAGGCCATCGAGACCCAGTTGACGACCACCCTCTCATCCACCGACTGGACCGCACTTAAAACTAAAACGGATAAAGCCATCTTGGAATTCGAGAGAAACCTGCAGGAACGTAAGAGACTCAAGTTCCAGAGGGATAGCGAGGATTACGCTACCGATAAGGTGTACCGATGGAGCGACTCGTCCAACACCACAAACTGGCGTCGTCGCAACTACTCCAGAAGACCAGGATCCTACAGCTCCGGCAGCGACTCCTCCACCAGTTCCAACAGGCAACATTTTTTAGCTACAGGCCGCAGAGGGGGACGACACCAAACAGACCAACCCGAAGATCGCGGCGTAGAAAGAATGTTGACCCGAAGCCAGGTAAGCCAGCCAATCAAGTGGTTAACATCTCCAGCTATTCCCTGTCACCAGCGGAACTGACCGTCCTACAGAAAGGATTATCTTTCTGTCCAACACCTCATTGGGACTCATTCCAACTCGAGAAGGACTTACATCGTTTCTACAGATCCATTAGACTTAAGACTCACTTTGGCAATTTACCAACATCTGTTCCGGTTGGGAGACCTCCCGGATCCACTGAAACTACCCCAGCACTGTCTATCTCTTCTCTGGGGCTTCGCAATACTAGCACTTTCTCTCCTCCTCATTCGTACCACGCTATTGAAACATTCATCTCTCTGGTAGATCGTGACATTAAATCCCTATCACATGAACAAAGACTAGGGTTCTTTCCCACGCATACCAACATGACACTGGAAGAGAAACAGGCACTTTCCTCCTTACGGTCCAACAATACCATTACTATAAAACCTGCGGACAAGGGAGGGGCCACAGTGGTCATGGATCGGACACAGTACCGGGGAGAGATCCTCAGACAGCTAGCAGACACCAATACTTACAAGATCATACCCAGGGATCCCACCACTGCGATCAGCACAAAAATTAGGGAAATCGTCAAAATGTACCAGGAGAACAACACGATTGATAGCAAGACAGCCACTTTTCTTCAGAACCCTCATCCTATCATTCCGGTTTTTTACGTCCTACCAAAAATACATAAATCCTTACAAAATCCCCCAGGTAGACCTATTGTGGCATCCACTGACTCGGTTCTTTCACCACTTTCAATATTTCTCGAAAAAATTCTGACACCCCTGACCAAAACCACTAAATCCTTCATATTGGACACTAACCAATTCCTTGAAAAAATTAAACAGCTACACCAGGTACCTCCCCATAGTATTCTTGTCACCATGGACGTCAACAGCCTATATACTTCCATAACCCATGAGAAGGGCATGCACGCCACCAGAGAACTTTTGCAACAAACGAACATGTCTCAGAATGCCATAACCTTTTGTCTTGAACTCTTACGTATGGTTCTCTTTGAAAATTATTTCCTCTTTGAGGATACTTACTATGCCCAAGTTTGCGGGACCGCTATGGGCTCGAACGTGGCTCCGGCCTACGCCAATGCATACATGGATTACTTTGAAACCCAGCACGTCTATACACATGAGTTTTTTACCCAACATGTCCTTGACTATTGTAGGTACATAGACGATATTTTTTTGATATGGACAGGGCCATCCAGCACCCTCAATATATTCTACTCCACCCTTAACTCCACTTTCCAAGAGCTTAAGTTTACCATTCACACCCACGAAGCCCAAATAGCCTTCTTGGATACACTAATACTGAAGGATTCCAGTGGATTCCTTAAAACGGATCTCTACACTAAACCAACAGACTGCAACAGTTTGTTACTATATTCTAGCTGCCACCCAACCACTACCAAAAACAGTTTGCCGAGGTCTCAATTCAAAAGAGTCTCCCGCATCGTCACGGACCCAGGGACGCGACAAATTCGACTCAAAACTATGGCACAAAAGTTCAGCGACAGGAACTACCCCTCGACCCTCTTAACACAAGAGCTTAATAGGTCCTCCAGTCCGCCCACGAGTCCTACACCACGTCAATCCCTGGAAAGGATACCGTTTGTACACACTCATCATCCTTTCATGACCAAGGTGTACTCTGTAATAAAAAAGCACTGGCCCCTCCTTGGCAGAGCCCATCCAGAAATCCCATCCTTCAGAGCACCAGCACTCATGAGCATGAGGAGACCTCCCAATATTCGTGACCAAATAGTCAGGGCAGATATGGGTAGCACACTTCGTGTACCAACTCAGCAATTTTTAAGCTCACGCCGCAATGGAACTTTCCCATGCTTGAATTGTGCCGCCTGCTCCAATGTGATAAAATCGGATAATGTAACACACCCAAGGACAGGGAAATCCTACCCCATTCGTGGCTTTTTTACGTGCAGCTCTAATTTTGTTATCTATGTCATTAAGTGCCCCTGCGGACTACTTTACGTCGGCGAGACCACACAGCACATACGGGATAGAATCGCAAGCCACAAGTCTACCATCAGGTGCAATAAAATCTGGCTCCCCCTGCCTGACCACTTTATGAAAGCCAGACACACAGTGGCTCAACTTAAATTTCAGGTTCTTGAACATGTACCCCGTCCTAGACGAGGCGGTAACCACATCAAATGTCTAAAATCCAGGGAAACCTGGTGGATATACACGTTGGACACCCTTGCACCTAGGGGCTTAAATAGGGAAATAGATTGGTCGGTTTAATCTAGTTCTCTAATTTCTTCCTTTTCCTTACAGATCCGTTGAGTCTCCAGGCGAGTTCCTTAGAGGTACACTACCCATTAATTTCTTAATACCTACACCACACACATCACCTACAGTGGTATCCTCTCCCCAGCCCCTTCTTTTCTCCTATGGCTACTTTCAAGGTTTCCCTACATTAGCCCTTTCCCCACTCGTACTTCCCATGCCTTCTCAGACAGCCTCAGTATTCTTTTTATTAATATACGCCGCCTTATTTTGTCAACAGCCACTGACACGCATTAAATTAGCACCCTAACATCTTTAATATGACGTTATACACCTATAACATATTACCCTGTTATCTTCCATATTATATTCGCCAACATGCCCCCCCTGGCTTTTTTCTGGCTTTTTTCTGGCACTTTAGACAGTATTTACCCCCACCCCTGGTTGCCCACATGGACACAGATACCCCGCAGCAGCCGCTGACATGTAAGGCGCTCTGGTCTCTTAGCAACCGGATTCTCACTGAATCGCCGGCTGCGCATGCGCAGTTGCACTCCCGGACCGCCCGCGTCACTTCCGGTGCCGCAGGTCCTACTTCCGGTTTGCGCTTATAAATCATTACAGCGCCGGCCATGCTACATACCGGCAGCAGGGCGCGGGAGCGCCGCTTAATACCACTATACACCAGGTAACCTACACCCCTATACATTGCCAACCGGCACTGCTATATTACTTCAACTATAATAGATTTATGTCCCTTACACATGCCCATCTCCTGTGTCTCCATAGCATCCACCCAAGGGCTGATATTGCGTTATTACACGCACCACTATCTGGCATTCCAGGTACATCTCATATCCTCTCACACACCTTATCCTCTATGTACCTCCCCTATCTCATGTGTCTATATCCGTTTTCCTGCAGTGTGTAGCTTCGTCCACAAGGACCTTCTCCTCCCCTACTATAAACATAGTAAAGGTAATGTTTTTTTACTCTGTACCCTCGATATTGATTGTCATAAGGTCTGGTTTCCGGATACCTTAGTCTAGCCTTGTGAAAAAGCTTTCTCTTCCCCTTTCTGTTTGGGGAACATATGTGGTGTTTCTATATATGCATGTAACATGCTATGTCACTGCTATTGTAATTTTCTCCATTTGGAGTTTACCCATTCTCCTATTTATGCATTCCAATGTCTCTTTTTTCCAGGCTGGGAACATTATTGGTTTTTTTGTTTTGTTTTGCAATATGATTTATTGTATATATCTTATGTTTATTTTGTTTTTTTGTTTTATTTTTCTTTAGCGATTATATGATTAAGGCCCTGGTTGGGCCGAAACGTCATAGTTACTTCTGGTCGCTTTCCTTGTACTATAATTATACTTGTTAATAAACTTTCCATCACCTTGCAAATATACACATAGAGTGTGCGGTGTACTATATTTTATCATATACGTAGGGCTTGCACAGCCCACTATACCAGCACCTCGCTCCCCCATTAAACCGAGTGCGCGCCAATTTTTGTTTATACTCTGTCAGTCAGTGTACTCTGCAGTGACTGAAGCCACACCAGTACGACTGAAAGCCCAAAGCTTCCGGGAGGAAGAAAGTTAATTATCTCCCGGCATCTGGGTTTCCAGTACAGCAGCCGCACGACTTCAAAATGCTTTTCACCTGCATATTAACCCCATAGCTGCAGGTTAAGTGTTTTTTTTTCAAATAGCAGTCTCCATTTAAGATTAAACTTTGGTCCCCATCATGCAGTCAAAAATGAGACGGCATTGTGTTGCTGGATGAATAACTGCTTTAATACTTTGTACCTGGTGACATTTGCCGTATTTGCCCCACGGTAATTGTACTATAATAGAAAGTACCAGTTCTGATGTTGCTAGATGTACGTAGTTTTTGTGAATGCCTGAGGAATACATTAATGACCCATTACATGCAACAGTCTGTCCATGTGAACTTGTTATGTACTGCTACTCTACTTATGTTTTGGTAGAATTGTGGATTAATTTATTTCTACTCATATATTTATTTATTTTTTGCAGGTAAAAGGATATATTGTTTCCCAGTATTTGTTCCCCAGTTTTGCAAAGACTTTGTGGAGGAGCTTGAAAGCTTTGAGAAATCACACTTGGAAAAGGGACGACCAAACACGATGAACAACTACGGGGTATTTTTTTTTTATCGCTATTACATAAAAGTGTAGTTGACAATTTTTTTGTTTTATGGTATATTAAATGACCACTGGAATAACAACAATAAACTACAGTCTGAAAAATGTTTACATATGGCTAGGGTCCCAGGAGCGTATATTCCCTCATCCGAGAGAATCCTGGTCGATTATGCAAATCACACATGGTGTGTTCCAATTCTCTCGCATTAGGAGAAAGTGGAGAAAAAATATTCTCCATTTTTCTCCATTCTGATGGTCCATGGAAATCAGTTTGCACTCAGAGGTCATCCGAGTGCAGTCCGATGGTTTCCACAAACTCATTGTGTTGCATGTCCAAGTGCAATTCGAATCTCAGATCAAACTCTGACATTCTGCGATTTATTTTATTGTTTTCCCTCTCTGACTGGCTCAGCCTGAGAAGGAATTTGGACATGTGCCACGGCCACATAGAATAATGGGATCGGCATAGTTTTAACTCCATATTTCAATAGACAAACATGAATGAGGCATCATAGGCAAAGGAGTTTGTATATTCTCCCCAGGTCCTCTGGTTTCCTCCCACACTCCAAAGACATATTGATAGGGAATGTAAATTGTGCGCAACAATGAGGACAGTGATGATGTTTATAAAGCGTGATGGAATTAATGGCGTTATATAAGTGAATAAAATAAATAGAGAGGCAGAAAGTTCATAACGTCATCCATAGGCCATAACCATAACTTTTCTGTTGATGCAGATCTCATATGCTTGATGCAAAAGTGGAGTAAGACTGGGATATAATACTCATGAAGATTAATTTCTCCTTTGCCTCATTGGGGGACACAGACCATGGTGTATGCTGCTGCCACCAGGAGGCTGACACTAAGTAATACAAAGAAAGTGATCTCCTCCCGTGCAGTATACACCCTCCTGCTGGCTCTCAACTCCTCCCCTGCAGTATACACCCCCCTGCTGGCCCCCAGCTAACCAGTTCTTGCTTAGTGTCCGTAGGAGGCACACGGACGGGTCTGCTATTCAGACCCAAAGAACTCTTCTTACTTTAACCTTTTACAACGGACGAAGGGAGCGAAGGATTCTTTCATGTTCCGATCTCTCCCGAACCAACAACAGGCGAGCACGGCAGTTTCACCTCTCCGTATCCTCTCCTGCGACGTGGGAAGCCACTGCCTGAGCTGATTTTAGGGGCGACGGGCCCCTTCAAGGGCACCGATCTCCCCCCTCCCTTATCAGACGAGCACTGGAGTTTCACCTTCAGTATCCTCTTCTGCAGCCAGGCCTATTGCCGGACATGCAGCCCTGCCCACCAGGTTTTACCCTCGGCTGTACAGAGGCACTTTTCAGCGTGGCGTCCGAGCAGCCCCCACTGCACCACCACTATTAAGAGCGGATGGTACACGGAGGCGGACGGTTCCTCTCCACCTCCCTGCTAAAGGAACGATGGATTGAGGACTTTTCTTATCCCTGCACCGTCCAAACAGCAGCAACAGCACAGGATCTTTTCTCAACCTCTGACCTGCTGAACAAAGCTGCATACTGGGGTAAGCGCTGGGACTCGAGCGGTTGGAGGGCTCTGCGCATCTGGCGGTTTATTCCCTCGTTCGGCGCCGGCTGGCTTCAAAAATTTAGCCCCCGGCTTCGGGTTTGTGTAGGCCGCAACCCGGAACTCTTCAGGCTCCGCCCCCCTATTCAGGCGCCTCTCATTCAGGACGAGCGCTCTATTCTCGGCGGCCATCTTCATCCTCCTGCCATTTCCGGACACGAGCTCATCCGGAAGTGGCTGCTGCATCGCACCGGCGGTACTCAGCGCTATTCCAGACGGGGGGCTCAGAATCTCGGTGAGGAGACTCCTCCCTCCGCACCCCTCCCCCGCACGCACCCCGGCAGCATAAAGGGACTAGCGTTCCCTCTTTTTTAATACTTAACACCTGCAATCTCTGGTTGTCCAGCAGCCTCTGGTCTTAAAGGCACAGGTCTTAAGGGTACATGACTGCATTCCCTGGCCTTAAAGACACATGCCCCTTATAGGTACATGTCCAGCTTTCCCTGGCTTTAACACATGACCAGCATCCCCTGGTCTTAAAGGTTCCCTAGTTTTTTAAAAGGGGCACATTACCAGCATTCTCTGCTCTTTAAGTCATGACCAGCCAGGAGCCAGTCACCTTCCACAGAGTACTTAGTTCAAATGAGCTCAGGAGCCCTCCGCCGCCGCCGATCCCGGCTCTTCCCAGAGTACCTGGTTCCCCTCAAGGGGCTTCACTTCTGGCATAATCTTTGAAAGGCACATGACCAGTATTCCTGGTCTTAAAGGCGCATGACCAGTATTCCTGGTCTTAAAGGCGCATGACCAGTATTCCTGGTCTTAAAGGCACGTGACCAGTATTCCTGGTCTTAAAGGCGCATGACCAGTATTCCTGGTCTTAAAGGCGCATGACCAGTATTCCTGGTCTTAAAGGCACGTGACCAGTATTCCTGGTCTTAAAGGCGCATGACCAGTATTCCTGGTCTTAAAGGCACGTGACCAGTATTCCTGGTCTTAAAGGCACGTGACCTGTATTCCCTGGTCTTAAAGGCGCATGACCAGTATTCCTTGGTCTTAAGGGCACATGTCCAGTATTACCTGGTCTTAAAGGCACATGACCAGTATTACCTGGTCTTAAAGGCACGTGACCAGTAGGCCCTGGTCTTAAAGGAACATGACCAGTAGGCCCTGGTCTTAAAGGTACATGGCCAGTATGCCCTGGTCTTAAAGGCACATGACCAGTATGCCCTGGTCTTAAAGGCACATGACCAGTATGCCCTGGTTTTAAAGGCACATGACCAGTATGCCCTGGTCTTAAAGGCACATGACCAGTATGCCCTGGTCTTAAAGGAACATGACCAGTATGCCCTGGTCGTAAAAGCACATGACCAGTATGCCCTGGTTTTATAGGATCATGACCAGTATGCCCTGGTCTTAAAGGCACGTGACCAATATCCCCTGGTCTTAAGGGCACATGACCAGTATGCCCTGGTCGTAAAAGCACATGACCAGTATGGCCTGGTCTTAAAGGCACATGACCAGTATGCCCCGGTCTTAAAGGCACATGACCAGTATGCCCTGGTTTTAAAGGCACGTGACCAGTATGTCCTCGATTTAAAGGTACATGACAAGTATGTCCTGGTTCTTAAAGGCACATGACCAGTATTCCCTGGTCTTAAAGGCACACGACCAGTATTCCCTAGTCTTAAAGGCACATGACCAGTATTTGCTGGTCTCAAGAGAACATCATCAATCTGAGGCTGGTCACCCTAACTGAGCTCTGGAGCCTTCCGCCGCTCATCCCCTAACCACAACCCATGGTTTCTCTGACAAGAGATGGAATCCCTCTGTGAACCCTCTGTGGCTCGGAGTGCTCGCAGGACCGATATACATGGTCCCTCTCCTACATGGGAGCCGTCGGCTAGCAGGGGCCGCAAGTGTTCTAGGAAATCGTACAGGCGTCTAGAAAACGGAAGTTTTCACTTCCTGATCTCTCCCCTATGATTTGTTGAGTACAACGCTGAATATGGATCGCATATTGCCTTGGATTGCCAGAGCTTCAGCAAAAGAGGGACTCTCCTATTTATACCATCAACAAATTGACGAGTGATTCACTGGACAGAAGCCTCTAAGTAGGTTGCCATACCTGGTCTGTTTTTTATGGGCGACGGGTCCTTTTAAAATGCACCGTTTCCCCCCCCCCCCCCACATCTTCAACACACGAACACATGCAGTGTCGCCTCCATGTATCCTCTTCTGTATCCAGCCCTAACGCCAGACAACCTGCCCTGTCCACCCGGGGACCTCAACTCTGGGGATGCACAGAGGCACTTATTTTTGGCGTCCGTGCACCCCCCTTTGTATCACCACTATTCAGCGGATGATGCAAGAAAGCGGACGATCCCTCTCCACGTCCCTGTTAAGAGGATGATGAATCGAGGGTTCCTAATTTTCTAGTCTGCACGATGATGGCAAGAGACCTTCTGGTTGCAGCCCCGCCTTTTGCCACTTGGCAGACTAATCGGGTAGAATTTCTTGTGGTATACCTACCAGTATCTCCGCCCGATGTATCATCAATTAAAATACCACAGACGGTCGGATAGCAAATCTGGTGCGTTCCGTCTTGTGGTTTCGGGTTCAGCGCTCTCCACCACATGGGTTGGTTGACCAATAGTCCACTGGTCAGAGACCTTAACTACTTCGATTCAAATCAAATCTTCTGAGCGGGAGACTAACAAGGGATCGTGTCTTTTCTACAGACCCATCCAGCAGTGGAAGCGTTGTCCAGGACAGTCTAGATCTAAGGAATCTTGGTTTCAAAAAGGAGGCAACGAAAAGTAAGATCATTCCTGGACCTCAAACTTCTAACAACCTTTCACAGGCTCCTCCTTTTTCAGATGGAGTTCCTCCGCTCAGCCATCGACATTCGGGATTCTTACCCTCACATGCCTATTTTTTCCCCCTCTACAATAATCTCTTCGCCTTTCCATTCGCGAACAGCAAGGGTCATAGCGGTGGTCATGTGCTTCTTGCATCCTAGAAGCATAGTCGTTCTGCTCTACTTGGTCGACTTTCTAGCCGCTCTTCAAGGACCACGCTGAGTCGTCTATATCACTTGCAATACCCTCTCACTTGGGCTAGCAGCTAAACTTAGACAAGTTTTTTCCTCATTCCCAGCCCAGCAGATCCTCTTTGAGGATGATCCTGCACAAGAAGGATGTTGATTCTTTCTCGAGTCAAGGTCGTGGCCCTTCAACACGGAGCTTGTGCACTTGATCTCTCATTCTCTCGGTTCATTCAATTCGCTAGGAGGGTTCTGAGGAAAAAGTCGACAATGGAAGAAGTATCTTTCGCTCCTCTCGTTTGCAGCAAGTGAATCAGGCTTTCAAAGTTAGTCTCTAAGCTCCATCCTCATCCAGAGCCTTCTCCTGGTCCAATGGTTATTAGGGAATACCGATGCCAGTCTTCTTCTCCCGATCATTTCTCTGGACATCCGAACGGTACGGCTAATCCTACAGCAGGTCCACTGCCTTTAGATGGATCAACCATCCGTCTTCAATTGGATAATGCCACGGCTGTACCATACGTCAATCATCTAGCAGGTACCCACAGTCAAGCGCCATGGCCGAGGTACCTCGCACTCTCTGATGGGCCGAGATCTATCATTTGGTGATCTCAACAGTACATATCCCTGGAGTAGAACACTGGACGGCTGACATATTCAGCCGTCAGGGTTTCTCCTCAAGTGAGTGGGAACTTCACACGGAAGTCTTCCTTCGGATATGCCTTCACTGGAGTACTCCAGTTGTAGGTCAGATGGCGTCCAAGCTGAACGCCAATGTACTCCAGTTCATGGGTTGGCCTCGAGATCAGAGACCATCGCAGTGCATGCTCGGTTTTCCATGGTACCAATTTCCATATCCCCTCTTCCACTACGTCTAAGGTCCTTTTGGAAGCAGAAAGGGCCCCAGTGATCCCGGGAGACCCGCACTGACCATGTCAGGTTTTCTCACTTGCGGTGCTAGTATTTTTCCATCTTAGTTCGACAAAACTGGAAATATGGTCTTTCTCACAGGGAGCCTTCACCTGTAGTTCTTCCCTACCGCGTACCGTTAGATCTGTGGGACCTTAATGGTCCTGGGGATCTTACAGTAGACTCCTTTTTCGATCCAGAAAGACTTTACTATCAGGGAAGGTCACACCCTTTTTTTCTCTGCGTTCTTGTCATCTGGATGAGTCTTCAGAGCTCGCCGCTCTGTTTTCTTTCAGTCTCTTTTTCTTATTACCATCAAAGCAAGGTTGCCCTCAAGCCATCCCCTTCCCTCGTTGCCAAGGTGGTTTTGTATTCCCACTGTTGCAGGAGCATCGTCCTCTCATCTCCTTCGGCTTCAGTCCACAAGACGGAAGGGGTTCTCCATAATCTGGAAGAAGTAAGTGCTCCGAGCGGGTACGTATCGAGGACGGCGTCCTTCCGAAGGTTGGACACTTTACTTGGGCTTCTCGATGGTAAGAAGGCTTCCTGACGGTCACAGGAAGTGTTTAACCGTTTCATCGGCCATGTTAGCCTGGTGGATTCTTTTCACCATCCAGGAGTCCTTCCGTGCTAGATGTCAGCCTATCTCCCTGTCTGAGGGCTCTAGGCTCCAGACGTCGGAAGCACGACCGCAAGCTTACGAATTCCTCCAGTCCGCAGGCATTCTTGCAGCACTATAATTCACACACTTCCACAGATGCGAGTCTGGGCAGGTGGACTTTGCAGGCCGCGGTGGCGCACTTGTCAGTAGCGGTTACACGGCCTGATCTGATGTTGTCCCCACTCAGGGACTGCTTTGGGACGTCCCATGGTCTGTGTCCCCCAATGAGGTGAAGGAGAAATAGGGATTTTTGTGTACTCACCGTAAAATGCTTTTCTCCGAGCCATACATTGGGGGACACAGCTCCCTCCCTATTATTAGTTTGTACTTGTTTTTATCATTTGATATGTTATACTCTCCTATATATTGTGACATGCTATACGCTTATATGTTCTAATTGATCTCCTACTGCTTTTGCACCGAACTGGTTAGCTGGGGGCCAGCAGGAGGGTGTATACTGCAGGGGAGGAGCTAACTTTCTTTGTATTACTTAGTGTCAGCCTCCTGGTGGCAGCAGCATACACCATGGTCTGTGTCCCCCAATGGATGGCTCGGAGAAAAGGATTTTACGGTGAGTACACAAAAATCCCTATATTGTGATTGGTAAAAAATATAGTTAAATTCCCTCCTTAGGTTTAATTGTTCATCATTTCCTTTACCCTGTTTCCTGGCATAAAAGTTACGATGACTTTTAATTATCAGAAAAAAATAGCAATATCCTATTTCACTTCTTTTGCCTTTCTACCTAGATCCTTCTGAATGAGCTTGGACTAGATGAGTCCTTCATTACCCCTCTCCGAGAAAAATATCTCTGTCCTCTTGCATCTGTTTTATATCAAGATTGGGGAGGTGGTTGCTTGGATAGTCACAAAGCTTTCGTCGTGCAATATTCTGTAGATAAAGACTTGGATCTGAGCTCCCACTATGACAATTCTGAGATTACCCTGAATATTTCACTGGGAAAAGAGTTTACTGATGGAAGCCTGTATTTCTCTGACATGAGAGAGGTAAGCATACTGCACACTTGTTTAGAATTTTTCATTTTTACTAATGCACCTTACTACACCCTGGCTCCTCTAGATCACCAGAAATACTAGCACTTGTGTTTTCACCACCCTTAGCTACCAGGAATTTCCCCACTTAGGCTTGCATCACATCATTTTTTTTTTCTCCCATTTACTATTGAGAATCCTGTAGGATAACATGCAATACCTAGAACATGCTAAATAATGTCAAGGTTGCAAAGATGCACTTGTAATGTGAAGAGAGAAAAAACATCAAGAATCTGACTGTAGGGTTTTGTTTTTTTTTGTTTTTTTGTTTTTTTTTTACACAAATTTTACTGAAAAACTGAGATTTTATAGAGGGGGGTGGGAAGAAGGATTGAAACGTTTTGTGCAATTGCGATGATTTCCTGGCATAGCTATATTTCAAAACTACGCTCTACACTAACGCCAATCTTGACATATTCTGCAACGCAACATTTCGACATTTTTGTGGCTTTCAAATCTCATTCCATGCAATCATATCCTCAATCAATGTTCCAACGTTTTTGTTCTGTATTAGCTACTGAACAGTGGTATTCCATATTCTTCTACAGGATGCGTGCCCTGTAGGTAATGTGATGCACAGTACACTAGAATTACACATCAATATACTTTGTAGCAGTGCACCAATATACAGTCTAAGGGTATGTGCACACGTTGCGGATTCTGTGCGGATCCGCAGCGTTTTTTTTAGGTGCAGAAACGCTGCAGATTTACAATTGATTTACAGTACAATGTAAATCAATGAGAAAAAAAAATGCTGTGAACACTTTGCGGAAAATCCGCTGCGGTTTAAAAGAAGTAGCATGTCACTTCTTTTTTGTGAATCTGCAGCGTTTTTGTACCCATTCCATTATAGAAAACCGCAGGGGTAAAAAACACAGCAAATCCGCAAGAAAACCACAGCAAAAACGCACAAAAAGCGCTGCGGAACCGCACAAAAACGCAACAAATCCGCAGGTGCGTTTTCTGCCAGGAGAGGCAGAATCCGCACCAGAAATTCCTAAGGCTAATCCGCAACGTGTGCACATAGCCTTAAAGGAGTTCTATATCTTTACCATCATGGTCAATAGGTCTAAAAATGGTCTATCGTTTTTTAGAAAACTTTTAATGTCTCGCTACTATTTCACTCAGGTGCCATCCAATGAGAGAAGCTATACAGAGGTCGAACATACTATCGGCCATGGAATACTCCACAGAGGTCAGCAAGTTCACGGAGCTCTTCCCGTTACGTCTGGGGAAAGATGGAACCTTATAATATGGATGAGGGCATCATCCATACGTAATAAACTGTGTCCCATGTGCAACAAGGAACCCCAACTAGTAGAGACCATGGGACTAGGAGATGGATTTACAATGATAAAGGAAGATGGAAGAGAAACTGTGGATGTTTGCACTTTAGTCTAAAAACATTTAATTCAGTAAAAATGGCAATGTAAAACTCAAATATTGCTGTGAAAATTGATATTTAAAATGTTCCATCTTCTCTAGCTACAATAGTAATATAAATTTGACTTTTTAATAAAGTGATTTGTCCAACTTTACAATAGTTTCTTTTGTTCATGTAAAGATACTTTGCGATCTTCATGAAAAATCCATGTGGCTCTCCCCATAATAACCGATTACTTGGCTTGTAAAAGTTTGGGCACCCCTGGTGAAAAATTACTGTTGTTGTGAACAGTTAAGCAAATTGAAGATGAAATAAATAAAATAAAAGGCCTAAAGATGACATATTTCCATTGTATTTTAGGAAAAGAAAATGTATACCGTATTTTACAGATTATAAGGCGCAACGGATTATAAGACACGCCCCAAATTTTGAGGAGAAAACTAGGAAAAAACCTTTTTTTAATAAAATGGTGGTAATCCATGAGTATTATTGCTTCCTGGGGTGGTTGCCGCGTTGGAGCAGGGTACCAGGGTTGCTGCAAGAGTGGAGCGTTGCTGCAGGCTGGGATGAGGGAGTTTTCCGATATGCGGTGCACCGCTGCGGGTGCTCGGTGCTCTGCCAACATTTTGTGAAAGCCCAGCGCTCCGGCAGTGGCGCGCTGCACATCTGAACACCCCCTTATCCCAGCCTGTGCAACGCTCCACTTTTGCTTCCTCCAGCAGGGACCCTGCTCCACCGCGGCCGGTAAGGTATATCCGCATTATAAGTCGCATTCCCATTTTCACCCCCAATTTTAGGGGGAAATAATCTGGGGAAAAAAATGGTATATGTCATTTCTTTCATTTTAAAAATTACGAGATGAAAAATGTAACAATACAATAGTTGGGCACCCTTGGAGATTTCTGTGCTCAGATAAGTTTGACCAAGATTTCAGACCATAATTAGCCTGTTATATTATATATACAGCTCTGGCAAAAATTTAGAAAACCCTGTCATGGGCAGCCCAATCTCCAGACCCAAACCCCATTGAAAACCTCTGGAATGTAATCAAGAGGATGATGGACAGTCCCAAGCTCCTCTTATTTTCCCCCTCACTCCTCTCATTCCCCCCTAACACTTGTCATTTCGACCTCACATCTGTCATTTTCCGATCACTCCACCATTTTCCCTCACTCCTTTCATTTTGCACTCACACCTTTTCATTTTCACCTCACACCTCTCATTTTCACCTCACACCTCTCATTTTCACCTCACACCTCTCATTTTCTCCTCAGTATATACATGTTTGTCATCTCCTATATATATATATATATATATATATATATATATATATATATATATATATATATAGTATACACCTGTATGTCATCTCCTGTATATAGTATATACCTGTATGTCATCTCCTCCTACATATAGTATACACCTGTGTCATCTCCTGTATATAGTATATACCTGTATGTCATCTCTTCTGTATATAGTATATACCTGTATGTCATCTCTTCTGTATATAGTATATACCTGTATGTCATCTCTTCTGTATATAGTATATACCTGTATGTCATCTCTTCTGTATATAGTATATACCTGTATGTCATCTCCTCCTACATATAGTATATACCTGTATGTCATCTCCTGTATATAGTATATACCTGTATGTCATCTCCCCTGTATATAGTATATACCTGCTGTATGTCATCTCCTCCTCTATATACCTATGTGTCATCTCCTCTTTTATATAGTGTATACCTGTATGTCATCTCCTCCTGTATATAGTATATACGTGTGTCATCTCCTTCTGTATATAGTATATACCTGTAAGTAATCTCCTCCTGTATATAGTGTATATACCTGTGTGTCATCTGCCCCTGTATATAGTATAATATACCTGTGTCATCTCCCCTGTATATAGTATGTACCTGTATGTCATCTCCTCCTGTATTAGACCTCATTCACACGTTATTTGGTCAGTATTTTTACCTCAGTATTTGTAAGCTAAATTGTCAGCCTGATAAATCCCCAGCTAACAGGAACCCCTCCCCCCTGGCAGTATATATTAGCTCACACATGCACATAATAGACAGGTCATGTGACTGACAGCTGCCGTATTTCCTATATGGTACATTTGCTGCTCTTGTAGTTTGTCTGCTTATTAATCAGATTTTTATTTTTGAAGGATAATACCAGACTTCTGTGTGTTTTAGGGCAAGTTTCATGTGTCAAGTTGTGTGTGTTGAGTTGCGTGTGGCGACATGCATGTAGCGACTTTTTGTGTGTCGAGTTGCATGTGACAGGTTAGTGTAGCAAGTTGTGTGCAGCGTGTTTTGCGAGTGGCGAGTTTTATGTGTGGTGCGTTTTGAGTATGTGCAAGTTTTGTGTGAGGCAACTTTTGCATGTGTTGCAACTTTTGTACATGTGGCAATTTTTCCGCGTGTGCAAGTTTTGCGTGTGGCGAGTTTTCCATGAGGTGAGTTTTGCACGTGTGGCTAGTTTTGCGTGAGCCTAGTTTTGCATGTGGCGAGTTTTGCATATGGCGAATTTTGCACGTGGCGAGTTTTGAGCGGTGACTTTTGTGTTTCGACTTTTATGTGACGAGGTTGGTGTATGTGTGGTGAAATGTGTGCTGAGGGGGGTATATGTGTTCAAGCACATGGTAGTGTGTGGCGCATTTTGTGCGTGTGTTTATATCCCCGTGTGTGGTGAGTATCCCATGTCGGGGCCCCACCTTAGCAACTGTACGGTACATACTCTTTGGCGCCATCGCTCTCATTCTTTATGTCTCCCTTGTTCACATCTGGCAGCTGTCAATTTGCCTCTAACACTTTTCCTTTCCTTCCACATTATGTAGATAGGGGCAAAATTGTTTGGTGTATTGGAAAGCGCAGGGTTAAAATTTTGCTTCACAACATAGCCTATGACGCTCTCGGGGTCCAGACGTGTGACTGTGCAAAATTTTGTGGCTGTAGCTGCGACGGTGCAGATGCCAATCCCCTGATATTTATTTGGAGGTCCCATTTGTTCCATCTCTCTGTCTTTTTAATTTTTCAATATTTTTAACATTATGTCAATAAAGATTAAATTTTATTCATATCCTTTGTGTCACTTCATATCTTATTAGGTAACCTATGTAACCACCTTTCGTCTTTGTCATTGTTCTGCCATGGAAGCCACTTCACGTCACATGTAGGGACGGACCAGAAACTAGGAAGGTGCCTGTGGATACAAGAGCTTCTCTCTATCCACACGTGATAAGAAACGTGACACATACAGCTAACTGCTATGCCCAACCTGTACCCTACTTTTATCTGTACTTCTAGCTGTAGTCTCTGTATATTACTCTGTTTATATTTTTAGTATCTAGTGCACCTTCCAGCAATTAAAATCTCATTTAATTTTGGGCTGCTCTTTTATCTCAAAACCAGATTTCTCACGTCCGTGAGTCCGGCTAGTACTTATATGCTACCTGGAGTTACTTTCTGACCCGATATAAGCTTGTTAACGAACCGGGCTTATATCTAACTAGGAACTGGTGGCAGCATACCATTCTGGTGTTATTGGAGGATCATGGCAGTTTATACAGTCATGGCCAAAAGTATTGACACAACTGCAATTCTGTCAGATAACTCATTTTCTTCCTGAAAATGATTGCAAACACAAATTATTTGGTAATATTATCTTCATTTAATTTGTCTTAAATGAAAAAAAACACAAAAAGAATTGTCCTAAAGCCAAATTGGATATAATTCCACACCAAACATAAAAAAGGGGGTGGACAAAAGTATTGGCACTGTTCAAAAAATGATGTGATGCTTCTCTAATTTGTGTAATTAACAGCACCTGTAACTTACCTGTGGCACCTAACAGGTGTTGGCAATAACTAAATCACACTTGCAGCCAGTTGACATGGAATAAAGTTGACTCAACCTGTGTCCTTGTGTGTACCACATTGAGCATGAAGAAAAGAAAGAAGACCAAAGAACTGTCTGAGGACTTGAGAAACCAAATTGTGAGGAAGCATGAGCAATGTCAAGGCTACAAGTCCATCTCCAAAGACCTGAATGTTCCTGTGTCTACCGTGCGCAGTGTCATCAAGAAGTTTAAAGCCCATGGCACTGTGGCTAACCTCCCTAGATGTGGACGGAAAAGAAAAATTGACAAGAGATTTCAACGCAAGATTGTGCGGATGTTGGATAAAGAACCTCGACTAACATCCAAACAAGTTCAAGCTGCCCTGCAGTCCGAGGGTACAACAGTGTCAACCCGTACTATCCATCGGCACCTGAATTAAAAGGGACTGTATGGTAGGAGACCCAAGAAGACCCCACTTCTTACCCTGAGACATAAAAAAGCCAGGCTGGAGTTTGCCAAAACTTACCTGAAAAAGCCTAAAACATTTTGGTAGAATGTTCTCTGGTCAGATGAGACAAAAGTAGAGCTTTTTGGGCAAAGGCATCAACATAGAGTTTACAGGAGAAAAAAAGAGGCATTCAAAGAAAAGAACATGGTCCCTACAGTCAAACATGGTGGAGGTTCTCTGATGTTTTGGGGTTCCTTTGCTGCCTCTGGCACTGGACTGCTTGACCTTGTGCATGGCATTATGAAGTCTGAAGACTACCAACATATTTTGCAGCATAATGTAGGGCCCAGTGTGAGAAAGCTGGGTCTCCCTCAGAGGTCATGGGTCTTCCAGCAGGACAATGACCCAAAACACACTTCATAAAGCACTAGAAAATGGTTTGAGAGAAAGCACTGGAGACTTCTAAGGTGGCCAGCAATGAGTCCAGACCTGAATCCCATAGAACACCTGTGGAGAGATCTAAAAATGGCAGTTTGGAGAAGGCACCCTTCAAATATCAGGGACCTGGAGCAGTTTGCCAAAGAAGAATGGTCTAAAATTCCAGCAGAGCATTGTAAGAAACTCATTGATGGTTACCAGAAGTGGTTGGTCGCAGTTATTTTGGCTAAAGGTTGTGCAACCAAGTATTAGGCTTTTGTCTGGCCCATTTTTGGAGTTTTGTGTGAAATTATCAATTTTTTGCTTCATTCTCTTTTGTGTTTTTTCATTTAAGACAAATTAAATTAAGATAATACCAAACAATTTCTCTTTGCAATAATTTTCAGGAAAAAATGAGTATTATCTGACAGAATTGCAGGGGTGTCAATACTTTTGGCCATGACTGTATATATACAGTGTGTATATATCTATCTATATATATATATATATATATATATATATATATTCCCAGCCTTGGACTGGTGATATATATATACCGCCCTCACTGCAGAGTGACCCGATAACCAGTAGGTGACAGGGCAGCCTCTCCGGTAATTACTTATCCAAGGGTAAGGGAGCGCTAGAGAGCTGCGACTGTAAGCTCCATCACAGATTGGTGACGGTAGGAGGGGGGATAACCGTATCCCCCGGCTCTCCTCTTGTGTGTGTTTTCCTCACAACACCCTTAAGTATTTTCTCCTTCTGTAGCAAAAAATATCTGAATTGGGCAGGGGAAAGCAATGGGGTTTTTTCTGGTTGCTTATCTGGGCACCATGCCAATATGAGGCCTAGCTAGGGCACACACTATACAATCAATCTTGTTCATGGTGAGTGCAGAGTATTTTACCCATTCTTACCAATAATTGGTCTCACAGTATCCTGTTTCCACAGGTAGTTTATCCTCATAAGTTAGGGCCACTAGGAATGAGTCTTGAGTAATGAATTGCAGGATCTCACTTTTATTTAGAATAGGCCAGTCCCTGATATCTTTAAAATAAGTCTCCTAAATGGTCAATGGCCACCGGGAATATTAATGCCCATCATCTATAGTCCAGCAGGGACGGACTGGGACCGAAATTCAGCTGTGGCATTTGAAATCACGAGGCCCTTGATGTCCCCACGCACGAGCACTAGGTGGAGTATATTATAATATTACCCTGCCTGTAGGAAATCAATATTTATTACAAGACCAATATTTCTAATAATACCAATAATATTGCTATATAAGATTAAATAATTATAATATCAAAATATTATTGCAATATTACAGACAAATACCAACAAACCTTATCCAAATATAACCAGCATATACAGAATTGATAATACCACCATACTGATCGTTAAAGGGGTTGGGGATAAAGTCTCTGTGACTTTATACTTCTGAATCCTCATAGGGCACACAGTGAAGAATCTCCGGTGCTGGCATTGAGAGCAGGTTGCCATGGCTTTTACTAATTTCACTTGTATTGAGCGAGGCCATGCAATCACACTCGGGCCCTCGAGCCTGAGGGGCCCCAAAAGTCCCTTTGGCCAATATAAAAAGGCTAATGCTATTAAGGAGTTGCAGTAATTGAGTGCCCCATTAGAGCTTTTGCTTTTTTTGCGCTTTTTTTTACATATCAGGACAGGGACCCAACTTTAAAGGATGCCTTGATGTGGCAGTTGGGTTCACATATATTGGCCAATCTATGCACTAAGTGTACCTTCTTTTTTACTGTATTTTTCAAAGCAATTTTGCAGATGAATATTTCATATACCGCAGGGGTGTCAAATTGCATTCCTCGAGGGCCGCAAACCATGCGGGTTTTCAAGATTTCCTTAGCATTGCACAAGGTGCTGTAATCATGATGTGTGTAGGTGATTAAATTATCACCTGTGCAGTACAAGGAAATCCTGAAAACATGACCTGTTTGCAGCCCTTGAGGAATGCAGTTTGACACCCCTGATATACTGTATATACTTGAGCATAAGCCGACCCGAGTATAAGCCGACTCCCCTAATTTTGTCACAAAAAACTTGGAAAACTTAATGACTCGAGTATAAGCCTTGGGTAGGAAATGCAGCAGCTACCGGTAAATTTCAAAAATAAAAATAGGTACCAATGAAAGTAAAATTAATTGAGATATCAGTAGGTTAAGTGTTTTTGAATATCCATATTGAATCAGGAGCCCATATAATGCTCCATACAGTTCATGATGGCCCCATAAGATGCTCCATATTAAAATATGCCCCATATAATCCTGCATAAAGGTTAATAATAGCCCCATAAGATGCTCCATAGACACATTTGCCCTATACAGTGCTGCATAAAGGTTAATAAGGGCCCCATAAGATGCTCCATAGAGATATTTGCCCCATACAATGCTGCAGAAATGCTGATTATGGCCCCATAAGATGCTCCATACAGACATTTGCCCCATATAATGCTGCACAAATGTTCATTATGGCCCCATAAGATGCTCCATATAGATATTTGCCCCATATAGTGCTGCACAAATGTTGAATATGGCCCCATAAGATGCTCCCTAGAGATATTTGCCCCATGTGCTGTTGCTGCGATAAAAAAAAAAAAAAATGACATACTCACCTCTCGTCGCTCAGGCCCACGACACTTGCTATATTCACCTGTCCTCGTTCCGGCGTCGCTGTGTCTTCCATGTCCTCTGCACTAATGTTCAGGCAGAGGGTGCGGACTAACCACGTCATTGAGTGAGCATCACTGCAGAGGACATGGAAGACGGAGCGGTACCCGAAGCGAGGAGAGGTGAATATCGCGCAGTGCTCCCCCTCCCCATTATACTCACCTGCTCCCGGCGCGGTCCCTGCATCTCCGGTCTTCGGGCGCTGACAGCTCTTCCAGCATTGAGCGGTCACCGTTACCGCTCATTACAGTAATGAATATGCGGCTCCACCCCTATGGGAGTAGAGTCGGGTCCATATTCATTAATGAGCGGTACCATGTGACCGCTCAACACTGGAAGAAGCTGTCAGCGCCCGGAGACTGGAGATGCAGGGACCTCGCCAGGAGCAAGTGGGTATGTGACAGCCGCCGCTCCCCCTCCCCCGCCGACCCCCCAGGGAAAATGACTCGAGTATAAGCAAGAAGGGGCACTTTCAGCCTAAAACAAATGGGCTGAAAATCTCGGCTTATACTCGAGTATGTACGGTATATATATATACACTATAGAGCGCATGTTTTCCTTTTTTCCAATTTTATATGGCAATAATGCAGTTTCAATATTTTAGAGTAATCACTCTGGGTAATTCATGGTGCAACCTTTACAGTTTTTCATGTTACCGTGTTGGTGCTGGCCTCAGCAGGTCGCAGATAAAAGGGATGCCTGTGGCCTGCTGGGGTAAGTGATGAAGCCAGTGACTTTGTGCTTTGTCACAACTGCTAACAGAGTGGGCGTCTTGAGGATGCAGATCCTGATAACAATGTAGGAGCCAAGGTGGACCAAGACCAGACAGGCCTTTCTGGCATTCGCTTCGCCAGATAGTCAGTCCGACCTTTTCTGTCACTATCTACCTGCCCTCCGCGTATAGTGCAGGGGTCTGTCACTAGCTACCTGCCCTCCAACTGTAGTGCGGGGGTCTGTCACTTTCTACCTGCTCTCCATGTGTAGCCGATAGCCAAGCGCTGCCTTCCCTGCTAATTCTATCCCTCACCACATCCTGGAGCGGGTCCATGTTGCCGGCTGCCCAACAGGTCCGGGTACTGAAAGGGACCGGATGTCACGTCAGGCACCTGACTATCAACGTCCTGGGCATGACACGCCCCTTAAGGAGGCACGGCCCACCCAATCTCTGGCAGCATCACCATATGGGAGACCGATGGCAGCCATGGAGGGGGCCCAGCAGTCAGGGGACAGCAGAATTGCCGCCGTGTCCCTCAGCCCCCGATGTATCCGAAAAGATGAGAAAAAGAGGTTAGATTATACTCACCCATGGGCGGTCCCGGTCCGGTCTGTTGGGCGTCGCGGTCCGGTCCGGTGCCTCCTATCTTCATCAGATGACGTCCTCTTCTGGTCTTCACACTGTGGCTCCGGCACAGGCGTACTTTGTCTGCCCTGTTGAGGATAGAGCAAAGTACTGCAGTGCACAGGCGCTGGGCCTCTCTGACCTTTCCCGGCGCCTGTGCACTGTAGTACTTTGCTCTGCCCTCAACAGGGCAGACAAAGTACGCCTGCGCCGGAGCCGCAGCGTGAAGACCAGAAGAGGACGTCATCCTATGAAGATGGGAGGCCCCGGATCAGACCACGACGCCCATCTGATCAGACTGCCCATGTTAGTATAATCTAACGTCTTTTTCTCATCTTTTAGGATACATCGGGGGCTTATCTACAGCATTCCAGAATGCTGTAGATAAGCCCCTGATGCCAGTGGGCTTAGCTCACCGTTGATTTTGGGGGTTACAGGTCCCCTTTAAGTCTGCCACCCAGTGGACAGCCAGACACTGACCAAAACCTACGCATTTGCTGCAAAAATGTATTTCCTTCTCCTTCACCAATTCAACAGCATTTCTACATTGCTCAGATTACCCATCTTCTGTCTCTTTCAAATGGAATACCAGACTCGAGAGGTAAACCAGCGGAGATTCGTCCCCATGAACAGATGACCAGTAAAATGCCAAATCCACACTTCCCATACAACATTTGGCACAGGAATTCAATACAGAACACAAGGTCTCCTCAGGGATCTTTGTCTATCAATAATGGACCCACTTACTATGGACAGATTGAGTGATCTGCGGACACACTTACCAACCCACACTGGAACCAAGACAGAGATAGGGTCACGATCCATTTTTAGATTTGTGGCAGCTCTGGTTCCACTCAGTTTAAAAGTTTTTTCTCTTTGGACTATCGGGTGTTAATGTCAGTTTTTCCCCGCTGGCAGCCTTAGGCCACATTCACACGTTCCTTTTTATCCTGCGGGTTCTCCCGCAGCGGATTTGATAAATCCGCGGTTTGTCCTGCAGGTTCCGCTGCGGGTTCCGCTGCGGGATTTTACCCCTACTATTGATGCTGCATATGCAGCAATATGCAGCATCAATAGTAGTGTTAAAAATAATAAAATCATGGTATACTCACCCTCTGACGTCCCGATCTCCTCGGCGCTGCAGGCGGCGGTCCGGTTCCAAAGATGCTGTGCGACCAGGACCTTCGGTGACGTCACGGTCATGTGACCGCGACGTCACCGAAGGTCCTGGTCGCATAGCAAACCTGAGACCGGACGGCCGCGTGCAGCGCTGAGACTTCAGAGGTGAGTATATCATGATTTTTTATTTTAATTCTTTTTTTTTAATACAAATATGGTTCCCGGGGCCTGGAGGAGAGTCTCCTCTCCTCCACCCCGGGTATAACCCGCACATTACCCGCATTACTTCCCGCATGGTGGGCACAGCTCCATGCGGGAAGTAAGCGGATCAATGCATTTCTATGTGTGCAGAATCGCTGCGATTCTGCACAAAGAAGTGACATGGTCCTTCTTTTTTTCCGCAGCAATTCAGCGCGTTTTTTTTCGGGTTTTTCCGCATCATATGCACTGTGGTTTCTGTTTTCCATAGGGTAACATTGTACTGTACCCTGCATGGAAAACAGCTGCGGACCCGCAGCGGCAAAATCGCCGCGGTTCCGCAGTAAAAACTGCATAGTGTGAACATGGCCTTATGTTACTGCAGTGCTGCTGGGTCAGCTAATGCTGGTGGTGAGCCGCGGCAGGAAGCAAAGAAGAGGGCGTCATCATATAAAGATGGGAGGCGCCGGACCCGGACCACGACGCCCATCGGACCGGACCGAACCGGGACCGCCACTGGGACAGTATAATCTAACTGTTTTTCCTATCTTTCAGGTTACATCCGGACTTATCTACAGCATTACAGAATGCTGTAGATAAGCCCCTGATGGCGGTGGCCTTAGCTTATAGGCCTAAAATGGGGTGACAGATTCCCTTTAACTTTAGGCCTTTTATGGATCATTTAGGGTATGTGCACACGTTCAGGATTTTCCGCATTTTTTTCTCGTTTTTTGGCCGTTTTCCGCGGGAACAAATGCTAAAAAAGCATACATAAGCATCCCATCATTTTTAATGCATTGTGCTATTTTTGTGCACATGCTGCATTTTTTTCCCCAAAAAAACGCATTGCGGTAAAAAAAAACGCAGCATGTTCATTAATTTTGCAGATTTTTCGCGTTTTTGCCACTATATTATTGCACTAGGAAGCTCCGGAAAAAAATGTGAAAAATCCGCAAACAAAACACGAAAAAAAAAAAAGCATTTGGATTTCCTGCGGAAAAAGTCCAGATTTGCTCAGGAAAATTCTGCACACTTTCTTGATCGTGTGCACATATCCTAAATCTTTAAGTTGCTTAGGCTGCTTTCACACATCAGGTTTTTGCCATCAGGCACAATCTGGCGAATTTTGAAAAAACGGATCCAGCCGGATCTGTGTTTTTTCTCATAGACTTGTATTAGCGATGGATGGCCTCATGTTTCATCCGTTTTTTGCCGGATCCATCGAAAATTTGTTTTCCGTCGGCCGGAGAAAACGGGCATAGGAACGTTTTTTCCGTCCATCGAAAAAACGGACAGCGACGGATCCGGCGAAAAACGGATGAAACCTGAGGTCAAATTATGGAATCCGGTGTCAGATTCCGTTTTTTTAAACAAGTCATGCATTTTCCATTCTGTAGTCTCTTTCTCTCCCTCTCTTTCCTGAATCCAAAATAGCCGGCAGATCCACAAACTCGGATCTGGCGAAAAAAAACGGATCCGTCGCATCAGTTTTTCACAATTTCCAACGGATCCATTTTTTAAAAAAATTTGCCGTATTGTGCCTGACCACAAAAGACTGATGTGTGAAAACAGCCTTAACTGTTCAGAATAAAAAAAAAAAACTGAGCCGGAGTATGACTTGAAAACATGCATGATGTAAAAGCATGTTCATACTGGCCATGGAAACAAACAAAATCAAAGAAAAGACAATATCTGCATATACTCTAATGTAAATAAATAAGTAAAAAAGCAAGTGCATTAAATAATTAACATAGGGGACTTAGTAAACACTGTTTTTGATCAAAAAAAGCTTAAAGCTGCCCACTGCGACAAGGTGTACCCAATGGGGACAGTTACTACACTCTCTAATGTTAAAACCTACCTAGCGTGAATAGTGGCAGAGAGTCACCGGTTCCCAACCGGACACACAGCTTTGGAGGGACAATATATGAACTGCCCAGCTCAGAGAAAAGGGGGCCACATCCTATTTGTACTGAATACAAAAATACTGCAGAAAAACAGGAAACTGAGTATGACTTGAAAACACTCATGATGTAAAGACATGTTCACACTTTTGCCATGGAAACAATCAAAACCAAAGAAAAGACAATATGTGCATATCTAATATATAAAGCTGAATGTGTGTGTGTATGTCCGGGATTGGCTTCTGCACCGTCGCAGCTACAGCCACAAAATTTTGCACAGTCACACGTCTGGACCCCGAGAGCGTCATAGGCCATGTTGTGAGGAGAAATTTTAACCCCGCGCGTTCCAATTCACCAAACAATTTTGCCCCTATCTACTGTACATAATGGGGAAAAAGTGAAAGGAAAAGTGTTGGAGGCAAATTGACAGCTGCCAGATGTGAACAAGGGGGACTTAAAGAGTGAGAGTGATGGCGCCAAAGAGTATATACCGTACAGTTGCTAAGGTGGGGCCCCGACATGTGATACTCAGCACACACGGGGATATGAACACACACACAAAATGCGCCACACACTACCACGTGCTTCAACACATATATCACTCTCAGCACACATTTCATTTTATACAGGTCGAGATGAGACAGGTATATACTATATACAGGAGGAGATGACATACAGGTATATACTATATACAGGGAAGATGACACACAGATATATACTATATACAGGAGGAGACGACACAGATATATACTATATACAGGAGATGACACACGTATATACTATATACAGAAGGAGATGACACACAGGTATATACTATATACAGGAGGAGATGACACACAGATATACAGGAGGAGATGACACACAAGTATATATTATATACAAGAGGAGATGACACACAGGTATATACTATTTACAGGGGAGATGACACACAGATATATACTATATACAGGAGCAGATGGCACACAGGTATATACTATATACAGGAAGAGATGACACACAGGTACATACTATATACAGGAGGAGATGACACACAGGTATATACTATATACAGGAGCAGATGACACACAGGTACATACTATACACAGGAGGAGATGACACACAGGTATATACTATATACAGGAGCAGATGACACACAGGTACATACTATATACAGGAGGAGAAGACACACAGGTATATACTATATACAGGAGCAGATGACACACAGGTGTATACTATATACAGGAGGAGATGACATACAGGTACATACTATATACAGGAGGAGATGACATACAGGTATATACTATATACAGAAGATGACATACAGGTGTATACTATATATAAGGGAGATGACAAACATGTATATACTGAGGGAAAAATGAGAGGTGTGAGGTGAAAATGAGGGGTGTGAGGTGAAAATGAAAATGTATGAGTGCAAAGTGAGAGGAGTGAGGGAAAATAGTGGAGTGATCGGAAAATGACAGATGTGAGGTTGAAATGACAAGTGTTAGGGAAGAATGAGAGGAGTGAGTGGGAAAATAAGAGGAGTGAGGGGGAAAATGAGAGGTGTAAGGGAGAAAATGAAAGGCGTGATGGGAAAATAAGAAAAGTGAGGTAGTATAACTAACCACAGATATTTACTATCCCCAGGCAATGCCGGGCTCTTCAGCTAGTACCCTAATAAAAATGAATAAGTAAAAAAGCAAGTGTGCCACACCCCGCAAGGGCAGTGGGGTACTCAGATCCGGGCCCTTCTGTTCTCAATGGGGATGTCACGGTGGCTGACCCGGTCCGTGGCCCTAGGGGAACGTCTGCTGATAAATTATGGGGGAAAGGTCTTTAAAGGGATTATGTTCGTGACGCCACCTGTGGTATTCGGTCAGGGTGACCGACGCTGCTTAGGGGTCCGCTGGGGTGATGTTATAGCAGCTAGATAGTGTACCTTCCCACAGGTGAAGTATGTCCACAGGGCTTCCCAGAGTGTAGATGGTGGATGATGTGTTATGAACAGGTAATTCAGAACCATAATGGACCTTGAAGTTCAGAGCATACAAAGTGACCTGACATTTACCAAAAACATATGACGAGCTCTGAGACGTGGAAACTCTGCTGACCGCAATCCCTAATCCTATCACACCACACTAGAGGTAGCCGTGGATTGCGCCTAACGCTCCCTATGCAACTCGGCACAGCCTGAGAAACTAACTAGCCCTGAAGATAGAAAAATAAGCCTACCTTGCCTCAGAGAAATTCCCCAAAGGAAAAGGCAGCCCCTCACATATAATGACTGTGAGTAAAGATGAAATACAAACACAGAGATGAAATAGATTTAGCAAAGTGAGGCCCGACTTACTGAATAGACCGAGGATAGGAAAGATAGCTTTGCGGTCAACACAAAAACCTTCAAACAACCACGCAGAGGGGCAAAAAGACCCTCCGCACCGACTAACGGTACGGAGGTGCTCCCTCTGCGTCTCAGAGCTTCCAGCAAGCAAGAAAAACCAATATAGCAAGCTGGACAGAAAATATAGCAAACAAAAATAACATAAGCAGAACTTAGCTTATGCAGGATAGACAGGCCACAGGAACGATCCAGGAGGAAGCAAGACCAATACTAGAACATTGACTGGAGGCCAGGATCAAAGCACCAGGTGGAGTTAAATAGAGCAGCACCTAACTACTTAACCTCAGAGATAACTTTATTCGTGTTGGCTCATCCTGGTCGGCCTGGGGGCTCTGGCGAGGGTTCGGTGACCTCTCCTCAAGGGGGGGTACTGTTGTGAATTCTGTGGCCAAGCTCCCTCCTGTGGTCGTGAGTGGTACTGCGGCTGGTTCTGTCTATAAGCTTCCTTTGGTGGATGAGAGTGGTACTGCGGCTTCTGAGTTTCCTTCCTCAGGTGATGAGGTTAAGTCGTTAGGTGCTGCTCTATTTAACTCCACCTGGTGCTTTGATCCTGGCCTCCAGTCAATGTTCTAGTATTGGTCTTGCTTCCTCCTGGATCGTTCCTGTGGTCTGTCTATCCTGCATAAGCTAAGTTCTGCTTATGTTATATTTGTTTGCTATATTTTCTGTCCAGCTTGCTATATTTTCTTGCTTGCTGGAAGCTCTGAGACGCAGAGGGAGCACCTCCGTACCATTAGTCGGTGCGGAGGGTCTTTTTGCCCCTCTGCGTGGTTGTTTGTAGGTTTTTGTGTTGACCGCAAAGCTATCTTTCCTATCCTCGGTCTATTCAGTAAGTCGGGCCTCACTTTGCTAAATCTATTTCATCTCTGTGTTTGTATTTCATCTTTACTCACAGTCATTATATGTGGGGGGCTGCCTTTTCCTTTGGGGAATTTCTCTGAGGCAAGGTAGGCTTATTTTTCTATCTTCAGGGCTAGTTAGTTTCTCAGGCTGTGCCGAGTTGCATAGGGAGCGTTAGGCGCAATCCACGGCTACCTCTAGTGTGGTGTGATAGGATTAGGGATTGCGGTCAGCAGAGTTTCCACGTCTCAGAGCTCGTCATATGTTTTTGGTAAATGTCAGGTCACTTTGTATGCTCTGAACTTCAAGGTCCATTGTGGTTCTGAATTACCTGTTCATAACAGTACTGGAGGCCCCCCCCACAAACAAAGAATTAGCACGCAGGACCAGAAGCCGCAGTACCACTCTCATCCACCAAAGGAAGCTTATAGACAGAACCAGCCGCAGTACCACTCACGACCACAGGAGGGAGCTTGGCCTCAGAATTCACAACAATGATGTAAGGCGCAGTGAATAACGGGGACACAAGGTTGCAGTCTCTTTACCTTTACTGAAGGCTTCAGCATCCACAGTCCAAGGTAGGTACCACAGGGCAGGCAGAGTCCGGCCGGTCTGAAGGCAAATCCAGAGTCCCCTTATCCAGGTGGAATTCAATAGCCTTCCTCTAGCGCCTGGGCGTTGTAGTACCTCCCTGCTGAACAACTCGGTAAGGTCCTCACAACTATTGTAGATGTTAAGTCTCTTCTCTCTGTCCCCCTGACGGATAGGACAAACCCGTATGACTGGTGGCCTGACGCTTTTTATAGGGACCCTAGAGACGCCCCGGCCCCCACAAGTTGCCACCCTGCCTCCTGGGTATATGGTCAGGCTGTCAACGTGGAATCAACTGTCCTGCCAGTCTCTGAAGTAACGGCATAGAGGTCCTTACTCCCTCGGTGTTCTGGCTACCGGTAGTGCGCTTCGGAAGGAGGCAGCCTGCTTCTAGCTGGTCTCCCACTGATGTTCCTCTCCTTTTGCTATGACTTTGTTGCTCACTCACTGCAACATAATCCCTTTCGTGTCCTTTCTTAGGATGCTGCCGCATGGGATGCAGGCGCAGCTCCGTGTACCTTTGTCTTCCACAGGCCGCAGTCTGGAGCTGGCTGGAACCCACTCCAACCAGCCTCTGCCAAACTCGGTCGGGACTCACTAACCATCTCCTACTCCCTCCAGTCAGCTTCTAACTTCCTAACCAACCCACCAGTTTTACCTATATGTGAGGAGTGCCCTAGTAGATAGAAGCATGGCTCCCCCTGGCGGACTGGAGTGTGAAGTGTGTTTTGTAGTTGTGACACCTGGACAGAGGATCCCCTTCATTGCCTTCAGACATAACATCACTCCCCCTGGTGGAAGAATAACATTACTGCAACGACCAGGACTCTGGGGCGCTGCAAGTGCATTAACCCCTTAAGCCCCGAGGGTCGTTTGCACGTTAATGACCGGGCCAATTTTTACAATTCTGACCACTGTCCCTTTATGAGGTAATAACTCTGGAACGCTTCAACGGAGCTTGGCGATTCTGATATTGTTTTCTCGTGATATATTGTACTTCATGATAGTGGTAAAATTTATTCGATATAACGTGCGTTTATTTGTGGGGAAAAAAATGGAAATTTGGTGAAAATTTTGAACATTTTGCAATTTTCCAACTTTGAATTTTTATGCCCTTAAATCACAGAGATATGTCACACAAAATAATTAATAAGTAACATTTCCCACATGCAGGGGCGTAACTACCGAGGTCGCAGGGGTCGCAGCTGCGACGAGGCCAGCAGTGGTTAAGGGCCCGGCAGTTAGAGTAGCGTAGCTGTGGGTGGCCCCCCAACTCTCCCCCCCCCCCCCCCCCGTAGCTCCGGTGGGCAGTTACCTTGTGCTGGTTGTATTCACACTTGTTCCCGCTGCTCTGGAGTCACCAGCACTGCGGCCAGTGCCCGCCTTCCTTCCCCACGTCTCTGTGCTGTGCTCAGGGCTAAGCTCTACTGTCTGCCCGGCATGGAGCTGAGGCAGGCAGTGCCCAGCAGGAAGGCTCAGCTGCTGCCCGGGTGGAGCCTGGGTGCTGCCCACATGTATCCTGTGCACTAACGGCTTCTTCTCCAACCTCAGACCCTCAGAAACTTTTCTTAACTCCGTACCTGCTGGAGCCAGACAAGAACCTCACAGAGAGGCAGGTGGGTGCTGGCTCATCATCCCCCCTCCCTGGTGTCGTGATATAGATCTTGGAGACGTGTGCATAGAGGGGCCCCATGTGTGAGGTGACGGGGCAGAGACGGGGGCCACTTGTGTGAGGTGGTGGGGCAGAGAGGGGCGCCCCCTGTCTGAGGTGGCAGGGCAGAGAGGGGCCCCCTGTGTGAGGTGGCGGAGCAGAGAGGGGTGCCCCCTGTGTGGTATTGAGACGCGTGTGTACGAGGTGTAAGGGGCAGAGCCGCGTGTGTACAAGGTGTAAGTAGCAGAGCTGCGTGTGTACAAGGTGTAAGGAGCAGAGCCGCGTGTGTACAAGGTGTACGGAGCAGAGCCGCGTGTGTACGGGGTTCTCGAAGCGAAGCCGTGTGTGTACGGGCTGTACATTTCCGAGTCGGGAAGAATGGTACACGGCTGTGGGCAGAGCCCAGCATGTGCACTCTGGGGGAGTATTGCGTATACTTGCCAGCGTCAGAATGTGCAGTGCGCATGCTCTGGAGCCAACCAGTACACCCAATACACCCCCACACTGCACAGGTCCGGAAATGACGCACTGCAGCGTCATACCAGGAAGAAGCAGCACACAGATTTCAAACGCCGGGAGTGCGTTTGGAATTAGAGCGAGGGAGGACACGAACGCCCAGAGTCTGCACTTCCGAAGACATCGCCCTAATTAGTATAGGGACATGTTAGTTATAAAATCATTTTTCTCAGCGATTACAGGGCAGTAATAGGTCAGACTAACGTTGTGAATTTTGGTGGGAAATATTTTGGCGCGGGGGTCCCCATTTGAAAGTTCGCATCTGGGCCCCTCACTTTGTAGTTACACCACTTCCCACATGTCTACTTTACATCAGCACAATTTCGGAACCAACATTTTTTTTTGTTAGGGAGTTATAAGGGTTAAAACTTGACCAGCAATTTCTAATTTTTACAACACCAATATTTTTTAGGGACCACATCACATTTGAAGTCATTTTGAGGGGTCTATATGATAGAAAATAACCAAGTGTGACACCATTCTAAAAACTGCACCCCTCAATGTGCTCAAAACCACATTCAAGAAGTTTATTAACCCTTCAGGTGTTTTACAGGAATTTTTGGAATGTTTAAATAAAAATGAACATTTAACTTTTTTTCACAAAAAATTTACTTCAGCTCCAATTTGTTTTATTTTACCAAGGGTAACAGGAGAAAATGGACCCCAAAAGTTGTTGTCCAATTTGTCCTGAGTACGCTGATACCCCATATGTGGGGGTAAACCACTGTTTGGGCGGATGGCAGAGCTCGGAAGGGAAGGAGCGCCGTTAGACTTTTCAATGCAAAATTGACTGGAATTGAGATGGGACGCCATGTTGCGTTTGGAGAGCCCCTGATGTGCCTAAACATTGAAACCCCCCACAAGTGACACCATTTTGGAAAGTAGACCCCTTAAGGAACTTATCTAGATGTGTGGTGAGCACTTTCACCCAACCAGTGCTTCACAGAAGTTTATAATGCAGAGCCGTAAAAATAAAAAATCATATTTTTTCACAAAAATGATCTTTTTGCCCCCAATTTTTTATTTTCCCAAGAGTAAGAGAAGAAATTGGACCCCAAATGTTGTTGTCCAATTTGTCCTGAGTACGCTGATACCCGATATGTGGGGGTAAACGACTGTTTGGGCGCATGGCAGAGCTCGGAAGGGAAGGAGCGCCGTTTGACTTTTCAATGCAAAATTGACTGGAATTGAGATGGTACACCATGTCGCGTTTGGAGAGCCCCTGATGTGCCTAAACATTAAAACCCCCCACAAGTGACACCATTTTGGAAAGTAGACCCCCTAAGGAACATATCTAGAAGTGTTTTGAGAGCTTTGAACCCCCAAGTGTTTCACTACAGTTTATAACGCAGAGCCGTGAAAATAAAAATTCTTTTTTTCACAAAAATGATTTTTTAGCCCCCAGTTTTGTATTTTCACAAGGGTAACAGGATAAATTGGACCCCAAAAGTTGTCCTATTTGTCCTGAGTACGCTGATACCCCATATGTGGGGGGAACCACTGTTTTGGGCGCATGGCAGAGCTCGGAAGGGAAGGAGCTCCATTTTGAATGCAGACTTAGATGGATTGGTCTGCAGGCGTCACGTTGCATTTGCAGAGCCCCTGATGTACCCAAACAGTAGAAACACCCCACAAGTGACCCCATATTGGAAACTAGACCTCCCAAGGAACTTATCTTGATGTGTTGTGAGAACTTTGAACCCCCAAGTGTTTCAGTACAGTTTATAACGCAGAGCCGTGAAAATAAAAATTCTTTTTTTTTTCACAAAAATGATTTTTTAGCCCCCAGTTTTGTATTTTCACAAGGGTAACAGAATAAATTGGACCCCAAGAGTTGTTGTCCAATTTGTACTGAGTACGCTGATACCCCATATGTGGGGGGAACCACTGTTTGGGCGCCTGGCAGAGCTCGTAGGGGGAGGAACGCCATTTGGAATGCAGACTTAGATGGATTGGTCTGCAGGCGTCACGTTGCATTTGCAGAGCCCCTGATGTACCCAAATAGTAGAAACCCCCAAGTGACCCCATATTAGAAACTAGACCTCCCAAGGAACTTATCTAGATGTGTTGTGAGAACTTTGAACCCCCAAGTGTTTCACTACAGTTTACAACGCAGAGCCGTGAAAATAAAAAATCTTTTTTTTCCCACAAAAATGATTTATAGCCCCCCAAATTTTTATTTTCCCAAGGGTAACAAGAGAACTTGGACCCCAAAAGTTGTCCAATTTGTCCAGAGTACACTGATACCCCATATGTTGGGGTAAACCCCTGTTTGGGCGCACGGGAGAGCTCGGAAGGGAAGTAGCACTGTTTTACTTTTTCAACGCAGAATTGGCTGGAATTGAGATCGGATGCCATGTCGCGTTTGGAGTGCCCCTGATGTGCCTAAACAATGGAAACCCCCAATTCTAACTGAAACCCTAATCCAAACACACACCCTAACCTTAATCCCAACAGTAACCCTAACCACACCCCTAACCCTGACACACCCCTAACTCTAATCCAAACCCTAATCCCAACCGTAAATGTAATCCAAACCCTAACTTTAGCCCCAACCCTAACTTTAGCCCCAACCCTAACCCTAACTTTAGCTCCAACCCTAACCCTAACTTTAGCCCCAACCCTAACCCTAACTTTAGCCCCAACCCTAACCCTAACTTTAGGCCCAACTGTTATGATCCGGTGACCTTGGAGCAGCATGAGAAATTCACTGGAGAAGGTGGTCACTATACTGACCGCAATCCTGAACTTAACACCGCAACTAGAAGTAGCCGTGGAGTGTACCTAACAATCCTAGACACCTCGTCACAGCCTGAGGACTAAGTACCCCTAAAGATGGAAATAGGAATACTATCTTGCCTCAGAGCAGATCCCCAAAGGATAGACAGCCCCCCACAAATATTGGCGGTGAGTCGGAGAGGAAAAAACATACACAAGCAGAAAAACAGGATTTAGCACAGGAGGCCACTGTAGCTAAATAGGACAGGATAGGACAGAGTTCTGTGCGGTCAGTATTAAAACCCTTCAAAAATATCCACAGCAGAATATACAAAAACTTCCTACATCTAACTAAAGATGTAGGAGCGTATATCTGCATCTCCAGCGAATCCTACAATCAGAGCAGGAATACAAACAAAAACAAGCACACAGCAGTGTGCCACAGACACAAAAAAACAAACACTTATCTTTGCTGAATTTGGCAGCTAGCAGGAGAAGCCAGAAAGTGATCCAACACTTAACAAGGAACATTGACAACTTGCAAGGGCTAATGAATCCTGCACACCTAAATATCCCAGTCAGAATTGTAATCAGCAGATACACCTGGCCAGGACTGCGACTCAGAGACAACTGCATTCCCACCTACAACCACTGGAGGGAACCCAAGAGCAGAATTCACAACAGTACCTCCCCTTGAGGAGGGGTCACCGAACCCTCACCAGGGCCCCCAGGACGATCAGGATGAGCCAGATGAAAGGCACGGACCAAATCAGCAGCATGGACATCAGAGGCAAAAACCCAAGAATTATCCTCCTGGCCATAACCCTTCCATTTGACCAGGTACTGAAGCTTCCGCCTCGAAAAACGGGAATCCCAAATCTTCTCAACAACATATTCCAACTCCCCATCAACCAACACAGGGGCCGGAGGATCAATAGAGGGAACAACGGGCTCCACATATTTCCGCAACAAAGATCTATGGAAGACATTATGGATAGCAAAAGAGGCCGGAAGCGCCAGTCGAAAAGACACCGGATTAATAATCTCAGAAATCCTATAAGGACCAATAAACCGAGGCTTAAACTTAGGAGAAGAAACCTTCATAGGAACATGACGGGAAGACAACCAGACCAGATCCCCAACCCGAAGCCGGGAACCAACACACCGACGACGATTAGCAAAATGTTGAGCCTCCTCTTGAGACAACACAAAATTGTCCACCACATGAGCCCAAATCTGCTGCAACCTGTCCACCACAGAATCCACACCAGGACAGTCAGAAGGCTCAACCTGCCCAGAAGAAAAACGAGGATGAAAACCAAAATTACAAAAGAAAGGCGAAACCAAGGTAGCCGAACTAGCCCGATTATTAAGGGCAAACTCGGCCAATGGCAAGAAAGCCACCCAATCATCCTGATCAGCAGACACAAAGCATCTCAAATAAGTCTCCAAGGTCTGATTAGTTCGCTCGGTCTGGCCATTTGTCTGAGGATGAAATGCAGAAGAAAAAGACAAATCAATGCCCAGCCTAGCACAAAAGGCCCGCCAAAACCTAGAAACAAACTGGGAACCTCTGTTGGACACAATATTCTCCGGAATACCATGCAAACGAACCACATGCTGAAAAAAACAACAGAACCAAATCTGAAGAGGAAGGCAATTTAGGCAAAGGCACCAAATGAACCATCTTAGAGAACCGGTCACAAACAACCCAGATAACAGACATCTTCTGGGAGACCGGAAGATCAGAAATAAAATCCATCGAAATATGCGTCCAGGGCCTCTCAGGGACTGGCAATGGCAAAAGCAACCCACTAGCACGGGAACAACAAGGCTTGGCCCGCGCACAAGTCCCACAGGACTGCACAAAAGAACGCACATCACGCTACAATGAAGGCCACCAAAAGGACCTACCAACCAAATCTCTGGTACCAAAAATGCCAGGATGACCAGCCAACACGGAACAGTGAACCTCAGAAATCACTCTACTAGTCCATCTGTCAGGAACAAACAGTTTCCCCACAGGACAGCGGTCAGGTTTGTCAGCCTGAAATTCCTGAAGAACCCGTCGTAAATCAGGGGAAATGGCAGAAAGGACCACCCCCTTTTTCAGAATACCGACCGGCTCTAAGACCTCAGGAGAATCAGGCAAAAAACTCCTAGAGAGGGCATCAGCCTTAATTGTTATGACCTGGTGGTCAAGACAATAATGGACCTGGTGGTAAAGAGCACACGGAATTACCTGATAGTTACTGATAATAAAGGACGAGCTCTGGGACGTGGGAACTCTGCTGACCGCAATCCCTAAACCTATAAACCACACTAGAAATAGCCGTGGATTGCGCCTAACGCTCCCTATGCAACTCGGCACAGCCTAAGAAACTAGCTAGCCCTGAAGAAAGGAAAATAAAGCCTACCTTGAATCAGAGAAATTCCCCAAAGGAAAAGGCAGCCCCCCACATATAATGACTGTGAATAAAGATGAAAATACAAACACAGAGATGAAATAGATTAAGCAAAGTGAGGCCCGACTTACTGAACAGACCGAGGATAGGAAAGGTTACTTTGCGGTCAGCACAAAAACCTACAAAAAGACCACGCAGAGGGCGCAAAAAGATCCTCCGCACCGACTCACGGTGCGGAGGCGCTCCCTCTGCGTCCCAGAGCTTCCAGCAAGCAAGACAACAAATTAAATAGCAAGCTAGACAGAAAAATAGCAAACCAAAGAAATACAAGCTGGAACTTAGCTTCTGATGGGAAGACAGGTCACAAAAACGATCCAGGAGTGAACTAGACCAATACTGAAACATTAACAGGTGGCGTGGAGCAAAGATCTAAGTGGAGTTAAATAGAGCAGCAGCTAACGAATTAACCTCGTCACCTGTGAAAGGAAACTCAGAAACACCCACCAGAGGAAGTCCATGGACAGAACCAGCCGAAGTACCATTCATGACCACAGGAGGGAGCCCGACAACAGAATTCACAACACTTAATATTCTTAGAACCCGGAAGGTACGAGACCACGAAATCAAAACGGGAAAAAAACAAGGACCATCGAGCCTGTTTAGGATTCAGCCGTTTAGCAGACTCGAGGTAAATCAAATTCTTATGATTGGTCAAGACCACAATACGGTGCTTAGCTCCCTCAAGCCAATGTCGCCACTCCTCAAACGCCCACTTCATAGCCAACAACTCCCGATTGCCGACATCATAATTGCGTTCAGCAGGCGAAAACTTACGGGAAAAGAAGGCACACGGTTTCATTAAGGAACCAACAGGATCCCTCTGAGACAAAACGGCCCCTGCCCCAATCTCAGAAGCGTCAACCTCAACCTGAAACGGAAGAGAACACAAAACAGACTGGAGAAAAAAAAATGGCTCAAGACCTTTCTTTCCTTCTTCTGAGATGCATTTAACTCATTGTTGGCCAGTTGTACTGTTATGATCCGGTGACCTTGGAGCAGCATGAGAACTTTCAGAGAAGAAGGTGGTCACTATACTGACCGCAATCCTGAACTTAACACCGCAACTAGAAGTAGCCGTGGAGTGTACCTAACAATCCTAGACACCTTGTCACAGCCGGAGGACTAAGTACCCCTAAAGATGGAAATAGGAATACTATCTTGCCTCAGAGCAGATCCCCAAAGGATAGACAGCCCCCCACAAATATTGGCGGTGAGTCGGAGAGGAAAAAACATACACAGGCAGAAAAACAGGATTTAGCACAGGAGGCCACTGTAGCTAAATAGGACAGGATAGGACAGAGTTCTGTGCAGTCAGTATTAAAACCCTTCAAAAATATCCACAGCAGAATATACAAAAACTTCCTGCATCTAACTAAAGATGTAGGAGCGTATATCTGCAACTCCAGCGAATCCTACAATCAGAGCAGGGATACAAACAAAAACAAGCACACAGCAGTGTGCCACAGACACAAAAAAACAAACATTTATCTTTGCTGAATTTGGCAGCTAGCAGGAGAAGCCAGAAAGTGATCCAACACTTCACAAGGAACATTGACAACTGGCAAGTGCTAATGAATCCTGCACACCTAAATATCCCAGTCAGAATTGTAATCAGCAGATACACCTGGCCAGGACTGCGACTCAGAGACAACTGCATTCCCACCTACAACCACTGGAGGGAACCCAAGAGCAGAATTCACAACACCCAACCCTAACCCTAACTTTAGCCCCAACCCTAACCCTGACTTTAGCTCCAATCCTAGCCCCAACCCTAACCCTAGCCCTATCCCTAGCCCTAACCCTAGCCCTAACCCTAGCCCTAGCCCTAACCCTAACCCTGGCCCTAACCCTAGCCCTAACGGGAAAATGGAAATAAATACATTTTTTTTTATTTTATTATTTTTTCCTAACTAAGGGGGTGATGAAGGGGGGTTTGATTTACTTTTATAGCGTTTTTTATAGCGGATTTTTATGATTGGCAGCTGTCACACACTAAAAGACGCTTTTTATAGCAAAAAAGTTTTTGCGTCTCCACATTTTGAGACCTATAATTTTTCCATATTTTGGTCCACAGAGTCATGTGAGGTCTTGTTTTTTGCGGGATGAGTTGACGTTTTTATTGGTAACATTTTCTGACATGTGACAGTTTTTGATCGCTTTTTATTCTGATTTTTGTGAGGCAGAATGACCAAAAACCAGCTATTCATGAATTTCTTTTGGGGGAGGCGTTTATACCGTTCTGCGTTTGGTAAAATTGATAAAGCAGTTTTATTCTTCAGGTCAGTACGTTGACAGCGATACCTCATTTATATAATTTTTTTATGTTTTGGTGCTTTTATACGATAAAAACTATTTCATAGAAAAAATTATTATTTTGGCATCGCTTTATTCTCAGGACTATAACTTTTTTTATTTTTTTGCTGATGATGCTGTATGGCAGCTCGTTTTTTGCAGGACAAGATGACGTTTTCAGCGGTACCATGGTTATTTATATCCGTCTTTTTTATTGAGTGTTATTCAATTTTTTCATCGGCGGTATGATAATAAAGCATTGTTTTTTGCCTCTTTTTTTTTTTTTTCTTACGGTGTGTACTGAAGGGCTTAATTAGTGGGACAGTTTTATAGGTGGGGTCGTTACGGACGCGGCGATACTAAATATGTGTACTTTTATTGTTTTTTTTTTTAATTTAGATAAATAAAATTTTTTTTAACTTTTTTACTTTGTCCCAGGGGCGGACATCACAGATCGCTGATCTGACAGTTTATACAGCACTCTGTCAGATCAGCAATCTGACTTACAGCAGTGCAGGCTTACCAAGCGCCTGCTCTGAGCAGGCACTTGGTAAGCCACCTCCCTCCCTGCAGGACTCGGATGCCGCGGCCATTTTCGATCCGGGCATTGCTGCAGGGAGGAAGGTAGGAGACCCTCGCAAAAACGCGATCACATCGCGTTGCTGCGGGGGTCTCAGGGAAGCCCACAGGGAGCCCCCTCCCTGCGCAATGCTTCCCTGCACCGCCGGCACACTGCGATCATGTTTGATCGCGGTGTGCCGGGGGTTAATGTGCCGGGAGCGGTCACGGACCGCTCCTGGCACATAGTGCCGGATGTCAGCTGCAATAGGCAGCTGACACCCGGCCGCGATCAGCCGTGCTCCCCCCGTGAGCACGGCCGATCGCATATGACATACTATCCCGTCACTGGGAATTAAGTCCCAGGGCACCTTGACGGGATGGTACGTCATTTGGGATTAAGGGGTTAAATAATTAACATAGGGTACTTAGTAAACACTGTTTTTGATTAATAAAAAGCATAAAGCTGTCCCACAGCGACAAGGTGTACCTAATTAAGACAGTACCTGTCTACAGGAAAGGTAGTGACAGTCCACCTCCATGTTCATTGCTACAAATACTACTCCAAGCTGGGATGTAAGGTACGCCATAGCTCTTCATGAGTTGGACATGATGGTCATCTCTCATTGAATCCCTACTTCACCCATGTTTGTGGAACTGGCTGAAACGGGTGAAAACACCAAGGGTCAAAAATTTGTTGCGCAGACTTCACATTGCGCAATACATTTGTGACCTTTAAAAACGTTTTAAGCCAGATTTCTGTGTGCACATTCACTACACAGAACTGTTTCACAATTCAGCTGCTTTGTCCTTGAAAATAGATTTAGTTCCTCTTTGCTGTCAGTCATGTGACCTAATAGTGTTAAAGTCTCATATGAAAGATAATAAATCCAGCAATCACAAAATTGTAACTGATCCCACTAGTAGAAAATTGACTTAACAGGGCTAAAAAAAATGTGACCAATTTGTGCCAAAGATGCTGAGTTTGGTGCAGTAGTTGGGTACACCCCATATGGCATTGTTCACATCTGCATTATTTGTGGGTTCTTCCTTTCAATAATCAAAAATAACGGAAGGGCCGGTTCTCCCTAAGGCCGGAATCACACATACGCGAGATACGGCCGAGTCTCGCAGGTGAAAACCCAGCTCTGGTGCTAGCACTCCGGATCGGAGCGTGCAGCTCCATGTATTGCTGTGCGGCTGCACTCTCCGCTCTGGAGTGCCGGCACTAGAGCTGGGTTTTCACCTGCGAGACTCGGCTGTATCTCGCGTATGTGTGATCCCGGCCTAATCGTATACACCAGTATCGGCAGATAGACCCTATTGGCTATGATAGGGTTAGTCATACTGAGCTATGTTGTCCAGTATTTTGGCTGGAGCCTTACAAAATCATTATGTAGCCCGATCCTAAGGCTATGTGCCCACGTTGCGGATTTATTTGCGGATCCGCAGCGGATTGGATGCTGCGGATTCGCAGCAGTTTTTCATCCGGTTTACAGTACCATGTAAACCTATGGAAAACAAAATCTGCAGTGCACATGCTGCGGAAAATCCCGCCAGAAATGCTGCGTTGTATTTTCCGCAGCACGTCAAGTCTTTGTGTGGATTCCGCAGCGTTTTACACCTGCTCAATAGGAATCTGCAGGTGTAAAAACTCAGGTGAAATCTGCACAAAAAATGCTGGAAATCCACGGGTAATCTGCAGGTAAAACGCACTGCGTTTTACCTGCGAATTTTTTAAAAACTGAGCGGAAAAATCTGCACAAAAATCCGCAACATGGGCACATAGCCTAAGGGTGCAGTCAGAAGGCTGTATAATTCGGACTCCAGTGCATGGACTGGCCCGTGGCTCTCCCGACCCGAGCGCGACGTTTGGGTCGGGAGAGCAGCCGGCCGGTCCGTGCACTGCGCTCCAATCTCAGTCTGGTTTATATGGCCGCCTGTGCTATGCAAAGTGTGCTGCTTTAGTAATGAATACTCAAGCCAATATAAAGCAAAATAGTTTTCATTGTGTCATGAGCGTTCATTTATGGTAAACTTCCTACGCTTGAAAGAGACCTTTGGGGATTTTTTATTTTTTTTTACAAAAACAAAACCACTTTTCTTTTGGGTTTCATTTAAAATTATACACTGTTTGCCATCTGTGGCCTCTGTGTTGCACTGACTATCGCTGGTTGCTGAATGATTGTACTGAGCATCCATCAGTGAGCTTGTTCTGATGGTCTGCAAGGAGTTTGTAACTCTGAGGATATGTGCACACGTTGCACACGGAGTCGCAGCAGTTTTCCATGCAGTTTACAGTACCATGTAAACCTATGGAAAACCAAATCCGCAGTGCCCATGGTGCGGAAAATACAGCGCGGAAACGCTGTGGATTATTTTCTGCAGCATGTCAATTCTTTGTGCAGATTCCACAGTGTTACACCTGCTCCTCAATAAGAATCCGCAGGTGTAAACCGCAGGTGAAATCCACACAAAAAAACACTGGAAATCCTCGGGTAATCCTAAAAACGCCGTGTGTTTTACCTGTGGATTTTTCAAAAGCGGTGCGGAAAAATCCACACACAAATCCGCAACGTGGGCACATAGCCTTAGGCCATGCTCAGTATTTGGTCAGTACTTTAACACGTCACCACTTCTGTATTTATCACCCACTCCTGGTTTTGGCTTATAAACACTGATGTAAAATACCTAAAAAAAATATACCGTATCATGGATATATGATGTAATTTATTGCCTGACATTAATTCTCTGAAAGTCGTGCTTCAAACTTCTTTGTCCGGTGACTATTTTAGAACAATCTTGTGCTACTTATATTGTTCGGCAAGTGAGATGCATGCGACGTACAACCGGTGGCAGAAAATGAAATCATGCTGGGATAAGGCATTATCCGAGCGTGCTCTGGTGCTGAATGTCTTCAGCACACTTGAAAAATATGTTCCAGTCCCCACAGCCGCATGTCTCGTGACTGACAGTCACAAGACATGCAAGGATTGCCTGTTAGGTAATCCTAGCATGTGTTGCGGCTGTCAGTCGCGAGACATGCAGCCGCAGGGACTCGAACATATTTTTTGAGCACGCTGAAACACTCGTTTAGCACCGGAGCATGCTCAGATAACACCTTATCAGGGCACTGATAGATTTTTGCAATATATTGAGTTAATTTTTTTTAATTAAACTCAATATATTAATGCGATGTGTCACATTGCAACATTGTATCTAATGATTTCTGCATGTCTCTATCTATTGTGAAGAGCAGAACAAAAATGATTACCTCAATGAACAAAAAAAAAAAAAAAAAAGAATTTGTGATAAATATTGACCTGTCCATTCAAGGACATTTTAGCTATAGTATGAAATCCTGTTTTTCTTGTCTGTGGAATTGCCTTTGTACTGTTTGTTGTGAAACTGCCGCCCACGAAACTGTTTTCTTTTCTTTTCTTTCTTTCCTGTTTTGTCTCTTTGTTTAAACATGCAAAACTTGTATAACCACTAAACCTACTGAAACCACTATATAAAGAAGGGATAGCACTTTGAAGGCAGGCGTGCTTCAGAGACTTCCCAGTGATACACTATACAAGACGTGTCTTGTGTATTATTTCTGGTGATTCACCACTTCCAAAGGCTGCTCCGACTGAGTGTGATCCCGACATTTCCTGGCGCCTGAACAGGGACCCGAGGTCTGTGTATTCCTTCAAGAACACCGGCAGAATACGAACGAAAAGAGAATCTGGGATAATGGACGGCAGATGAACAAAAACCTGGTCAGGTAAGAGACACTGTTAGATCTCTTATATCTGCCCTGCACTGTCCGTAAGATTTTCTGTGTCGTGTTCTTTAGCGGGTAGTTCTAGTAGAGGAGGATACCTATAGCTCGGGTTCTTGAACTATTTAGGAATTGATCACCTCACGGAGTACGGCATTGAATGAGAGTGAATGTGAATAGAAGGTGTGTGGAAGTTGGGAATAGCCCTATAAGCCGCCCAGGGGGTTGAAACAGAAGAAGTGACTGTCCCACTGGGCAACGTGGTTGCGACAGATAAATTAGCCTGGGACAAGAATACGTTGTATGTGATAGTATAAGCCCAGGACAGATAAATTAGCCTGGGACAAGATACGTTGTATGTTCTTTTTTCTTTTTCTGTCTGGTTGCATTTGTGTTGTTTGCTATAGGTGTAGGAATCAGGATTTTCTTACATCAACACAGTTTAAACATCCTAGCTCCTTAGGAAGAAGGTAACGAGGTATTCTCATACCCAAACGCCACCTAGGGCAAGAAAAAAGACATCCTAGCTCCTTAGGAAGAAGGTAACGAGGTATTCTCATACCCAAACGCCACCTAGGGCAAGAAAGCTCAGGATAAGAAAATGGGGAATAAGCAAACAAAGTCGGAACCAGAAGAATTAGATATCTATACTATCATAAAGGAGAGAAGTGGTGAAGATGCCACTAAGGGGCTGAAAAAGATTTTTAGTAAGTTTGGAGTTACTAGGGCAGAAGCTTTTAGTAGAAAACTATGGGAAGGAATTCAGGAAAGGAAAAAAGGCATAATCAGAGACAAGAAATGGATAGATCAGATCCAAGCATTGATTGATGTCTCTAGGGTAGCAGAAAATGAGGGATGGACATATAATCAACAGAGTAAAAAGTGGTGTATTAGACCCACAGGCTGTGGAGAAAAACAAAATGTGGAATCTAAAAATACCCCACCCCCATACCTTAACCCACATGCCCCATCTTTTCTCCAAACACCACCTCAAAGTTTAGCCGGACCAGGAGGATGGGTATGTCCGCACTGTGGACAACAAAATCCAGACTGGAGAAATGATTGCCTAGCCTGTGGTACACCTAGACATGGCGCTGTACTTGCCCCTGTTAGGGTAGTACCAAGACCCTTTAGGGAACCTGGTGCTGACCGAGTAATGGGAACTAGATATCACCAAACTCGACAATATTTCCCTTGGTCCCCCGCTGAAGGCATGTCTCTCTTGCATAACGCACCAGATCCCACCCAGTGTCCAGTTAGATTTGCACAATATATACAGCAAATTATGCAGACTCACGCTGGAGTTTGGGCAGATGGAGAAGAATTATGTAGAATGAAAATGACTCCTGGACTCTTCCAGGAGCTATTAGCAAATCTACAGGTACATAGGCCCCAAGCAGGAGATGGTGCCTTACAAACGATAGAATCAGGTACACAATTTGTAGATCACTTAATGGTTTTCATGAGGGAGAGACAGAGGCAGAGAGGAACAACGGGAGTGGTGGCTCAGAAATCTGGACAATCAGTAGACGAATATTATCTAAGTGTAGAAAATAATTTCAGAGATGAAGGCATGGATCTAACCGCTCCAGGAATGATGAGGTTAGTTACAAAAACCTTTATAGATGGATTGTCTCCAAAAGTGAAGGAAAAGCTTAAGGCCGCAACCCCTGATTGGAGAACCTTGGAAGACCCACACCTGGCTAGACAGAAAGCTGTAGGGATAGAAATGGACTTAAGAGAAAATTCTAAGCCAGTAAGAATTGCACAGGCTAATACTGGCTCTGCTAATCAAAAGTTTACTTGTCATTACTGTAAGAAGCCAGGACATTTCCAAAGGGAATGTAGGAAGAGAAAAACAGATATAGATTCAGGAACCTTTGTACCCAAAAATAGGATAAATAACCCAGTGCCTGATCAAACAGACAGCTCAGAATGACTGAAAGTTATGCAGGTCTCTCTTCCTTCTAGAAGACCAATAATACAAGTTGAAGTTGAGGGTAAAAATGTACCTTTTCTGATAGATACGGGAGCAACATCCTCCATTTTAAATCAGGACTTTTTACCATATCCTGACAATATATCCTCAAAGGTTACATATACAGAAGGGTATGATGGTAAAATTCAGGCGTTGCCCTTTACAAAACCTTTAAATGTGAGCTTTGGCCCTAAAACTTTTGTATCCAAATTTTTATTTGCTAAAGGTGCACCTACCTGCTTGTTGGGTACTGATGTCTTAAGTAAAATGCATGCAAACATCCATTTTAGAGAAGATGGCACAGTTATGCTGACCATCCCTGAAGATGCAGAAACTCTGGAACCATATGTTAGAATACAGGCAATGGAGGATTTTCCCGAAATTTACACTCAACAAGCAAAAATTGACTTGTCTCGGGTTCCTGACAGCCTATGGGCAAAAGGAGACACTGATGTAGGATTTTTATCAGTAGCTCCTATACTGTTAGAAACTGCCCCGGGAACCATATTACTTCAGCTTAGGCAATACCCCATCAGCGCCCAGCAAGAACAGGCGATTTCTCAACAAATTCAGGATTATGTGTTACAAGGTGTTTTGGTAGAAATCAGGTCACCCGCCAATACACCCTTATATCCTGTTAAAAAGAAAGTGTCCTCCAAAGAAACTATGGTGAAATATCGCATGGTGCACGACTTACGGGAAATCAATAAGGTTTTGGCACCGGTCACCCCTGTGGTACCGAATCCTCATACCTTACTGTCTCAAATTCCCAGCACTGCTGCATATTTTACGGTAATTGACTTATCAAACGCATTTTTTTCTGTGCCACTACATAAGAACTGTTGGCATTTGTTTGCCTTTACATTCAAGGGTAAACAATTAGCATGGACAAGATTGCCACAAGGTATGGTACACTCACCAACTTTGTACTCTGAAGCAATGCAGATCGTGCTAAAAAATTTCATCCCAGAACCAGGAGTAGTCATTCTACAGTATGTAGATGACTTACTTATTTGTTGCCCTGATGAGCAGACGGCAGTTACCTCAACTGTTAATTTCTTAATTTTCCTAGCGCAAGAAGGCTGTAAAGTAAATAGACAGAAACTCCAGGCTTGTCAACAAACAGTCGTGTTTTTAGGTCACTGCATATCACAGGGCATCAGACACCTCACACCTCAACGTACGGAAGCCATACGTAACATGCTTGAACCCAGGAATCACAAACAGCTGCGTGCTTTCCTAGGTATTGTTTCACACTGTAGACAGTGGATCATACATGCAAGTCAACTCATGCAGCCTTTATATGACTGTATTGCCAACACACCATATTCACTCAGTGAAGAGGCTAAACAGTCATTTTCCTCTTTGAAAACAGCACTGGTATCAGCTCCGGCTTTGGGACTCCCAGACTACACTAAACCTTTTCAATTGATGGCAGCTGAGATATCATCACATGCTACAGGGGTGCTCACACAAAAACATGGAAACAAACAGAGACCTGTGGCATACATATCAGCTCATCTGGACCCTGTAGCTAGAGCCGCACCTTCTTGTGTAAGAGTAGTAGCCGCAATTTCACTGTTATTAGATAAAGCTTCTGAGATTGTTCTTGATCACCCACTTCTAGTTCAGACCACTCATGATGTACATGGCATTCTTAACCAGGTCCAACCTAAACATATTTCAATGGCCAGACACCTCCGTCTCCAATGTTCCCTACTACTGCCGCCCAACATTTCCTTTGCCAGGATTCAGACTCTTAATCTCGCGTCTTTGCTCCCTTTAGAGTCTGAGGGGGGTACCATACCTGAGGAAACTGCACTCTCCAACTCCTTTGAAACTGCACTCTCCAACTCCTTTGACCCATCAAAGTCAATGCATGATTGTGTACAATTAATGGAACAAGAGACTCAGGGCTTATGTAATGTACGTGACAAGCCACTCTGTAATGCTACATTTGAACTTTTCATAGATGGCAGTAGATATGCAGATATGAATGGACAATTTCATACAGGTTATGCGGTAGTAACTCAGCATGAAGTGCTGAAAGCAGAACCTCTCCCTGCTAATCAGTCTGCACAAGAAGCAGAACTTACGGCATTAGTTGAAGCTCTAAAAATAGCCAAAGATCAGACAGCAAACATATACACTGATTCTAGATATGCACATGGCATTATTTTCGATTTTGGCGTAATATGGAGAGCCAGAGGTTATATGACTGCTTCAGGCCAACCTGTTAAACATGCCTCCCTCATTAGACAGATTCTGGAGGCAGCACAAGAAACTAAAGAAATAGCGGTGAGAAAGGTAGCTGCACATGTGAGACTCGACACCGAGGAAGCCAGGGGTAACGATAAAGCCGATAAGGCAGCAAAACAGGCAGCACGTAAACCCTTACATCATGCCCACACACTAGATAGCTCTGAAGATGATGAGGAAAGATTGAAGGAAGCTCAGAAACAGGTAGACGACGAAGAACGAGGGCAGTGGCAGAAAAAAGGGGCAGAAGATCAGCAAGGATTATGGAAAAAAGGAACTTTGTTGTGTTTACCCAGAGCCTGGTACCCCGCAGTGGCAAGTGACCTCCACCTACCCACGCATGTGTCGGCAAATGGTATGACGCTCAAGGTAAAAGAAAGGTGGTTGGCTCCAGGTTTTGGTAATTTTGCTCGGAACATGTGTGCTGCATGCGCTATATGCCTGGCACACAATCCAGGTCAGGCCATTAAAACCCCAACCAAGCATCATGTAAGACCACTGTATCCCTTTCAAAGACTCCAGATCGACTACATCCAACTTCCTAGGTACAATGGATACGAATATGTGCTTGTGTGTGTGGACATGTTCTCAGGGTGGCCAGAGGCTTATCCAGTTCGTAAAGCCTCAGCAAAAACTACTGCCATTAAAATAGCACATGAACTGATACCCCGTTACGGCATGCCTGAGGTGATCGAGTCAGATAGGGGTACCCATTTTACTGGGGAAATATTCCAGAATGTTATGAAAATGTTGGGAGTAGAAAACCAGTTTCACACTCCATATCATCCACAGAGTTCAGGTAAAGTGGAAAGATTAAATGGGACAATAAAATTAAAAATCCAGAAGGCCATGGCAGAAACAGGAAAGCCTTGGACCGAGTGTCTACCACTTGCCCTGTATTCCATCCGAAACACCCCAAGGGGGAAGGCTAAGCTGTCACCACATGAGATTCTTTTTGGTAGAGCAGCAAATTTGGGTTGTTATTTTCCACAACAACTGATGTTGAATACTGAGACTTTAACTGCTTATGTACAAGAATTACAAAAACGTTTAACTAAAGTGCATTCGCAAGTTTTTGCTTCCCTTCCAGATCCAGAAAATCTCGAAGGAGGCCACAAGTTGGAACCTGGTGATCAAGTCTACGTGAAAAGACACACCAGAAAGACTCTGGAACCGAGATTTGACGGACCTTTCCAAGTCCTGTTAACAACTCCAACAGCAGTCAAGCTTGAAGGAAAGGCATCATGGATACATGCAAGCCATTGCAAAAAAGCAGTATAAGACTCATGATATTGATGTTAATAATGTTAACCTCAACGGAGGCATGGGAAAGACTGAGTTCTCTAGCCCCTTTGAACAATAGATTCGTACAACATCATAGAAAATTAGTGCATGACTTGTTAAATAATACGCAACCCCTGGCAGATTGTTGGATCTGTACCCATTCACCAGTATCAGCCACAAGTATACCTTTTCTAGCAGTTCCCGTGTCAGCTGAAGAAATATTCGCTTGGCCTAATTGTTCAGACAACCTGGCCAACAACTTACAATATTTAGCATTCAAGGGAGGAAAATGGGTACCTAGGAATAAGACTGGATTAACTGATTTAGGACAGGTCCCCACTGAAAATCTACAGCTCAGTTTCAGTACAACCACCCCTTCCTCTGATGCTTTCAAACCTACAGTATTGGAAAGATACATACATAATAGAAAATGGGAACATTCTGAGTTGTTCCCCCAAGGTGATGCAAACAGTTGTACAAGTAAGCCGGGGAACCTGGTTTGTAATGAATCCAATGAGTATGTCAACGGAATGCATGTATGTGGGAATCCCGCAGCCGGGTACTGTAGCCCCTTGGGACAAAAACCCTCTTGGTGTATGCTTCAGAATGTATCTAGTTTTGTGGATTTGGCTCACAGATTGGTATTGCAGCACTCAGCTTTGTGGGATCTGCCTGAGGGTACATTTTGGATATGCGGAGAAGGAGCATATAAATGGCTTCCCGTAGGTATAAAGGGTACTTGTACATTAGGACGCCTAACCCCGGCTACTTTCATAATTTCAAATAAACAAGTGAATATGCAAGCCGTGCCCAAGCACACACTGTATAAAAGAGCTGCAGATAACTCACCACGTCCCTCGAGGAGGCCGCATATAGTACAAATGGGAATTCCCAACAAAATTGCTAGTACCATTTTTATTTATCCTATGTTAACACAAATGTGGGATAAATTAGTTAGAGCCACGGATTATCTAGATGATCAGATTTGGGATATATTGGACATATTAAATACTAGTATAGCTGTACAGAATCAGCTTATAATAGTCACTAACCAACATACCCTGGTATTGGATTACCTAACTGCCTCACAAGGGGGTATGTGTCAAATCATCGGACCCACCTGCTGTCATTATATAGACCCGAATAGTACTATGAGTATGAGATTTAAATTAAAAGACGTACAACGACTCAGGGATCAGTATGACAAAGACAATGACCAAAATAAGGATAGCTGGTGGTCAGATACCTTTTCTTTTCTTAACCCGGCCAATTGGTTCAGAGGGATCGGTGGGTGGGTTACCGGGATTATGCAAAGCCTAATACATACAGTTATGGTTATTGTAATTATATATGTATTATTCAAGGTTGTACTCAAGGGTATCTCGGTATGCACAAATAAATTTTGTGTAATGGATGCGAGAATATAAAGTTTTTTTTTGTAATATCACAAAAAGAATGACTAAAATGATCGACAAGGTTTTGAATGGAATATGTCAAAGGGGGGATTGTGAAGAGCAGAACAAAAATGATTACCTCAATGAACAAAAAAAAAAAAAAAAGAATTTGTGATAAATATTGACCTGTCCATTCAAGGACATTTTAGCTATAGTATGAAATCCTGTTTTTCTTGTCTGTGGAATTGCCTTTGTACTGTTTGTTGTGAAACTGCCGCCCACGAAACTGTTTTCTTTTCTTTTCTTTCTTTCCTGTTTTGTCTCTTTGTTTGAACATGCAAAACTTGTATAACCACTAAACCTACTGAAACCACTATATAAAGAAGGGATAGCACTTTGAAGGCAGGCGTGCTTCAGAGACTTCCCAGTGATACACTATACAAGACGTGTCTTGTGTATTATTTCTGGTGATTCACCACTTCCAAAGGCTGCTCCGACTGAGTGTGATCCCGACACTATCTATCTATCTATCTATCTATCTATCTATCTATCTATCTATCTATCTATCTATCTATCTATCGATCTCTGTGGCCTCGGAAGCCGAACAACCTGTAATATGTAACAAACGCCACATTTCTCAGGTACACTCCCACATTCACACACTCTGGAGACTTCCGGAACTATAAGCGAGGATCTACGTATCCGGGGACATTTTGAAATGTTGCACAAAGCGTCCGTCAGGTAAATAAATGCACGAAGTAACTCGTGCACACCCGCAGTAGCGTCACTGTTGTTATTGGCCCTTCCATCCAGCTGAGGGGCCCATTATTACTATGTATTGCTGCAATGTAACAAATCGCTGCCGCTGAAGAGATGAAATACTAGTGCGCATGCGCGCTGCCTGCTGTAACTGGGACACTGCAGCCGTAATGCATTGTACCGGGGATCCGTGTACGGAGCGCCCCACTCTCCGTGTCTGACTCGTACTGTGTTAGCAGCATGAAAGCCGAGGTTCTCACCTCTAGGTCCTGAGGAGGAAGGTGAGGCTGGACAGGTCCTGTGCACTGACTTCTGCAGCCATTACTGCTGTGGCTGTGAAGTGCCAGCTCCAAGTTATTACTGACGTGAATAAAACAGCCTGCCATGGTGATAATGGATTCTGCTAATCTTGTAAGGCAAGGGCCTCAGTGCATTGCCCTGGACAGCGGCTATTATAGGTCGCCTCTGAGACTTGGCTGCATTCACACTATCGAATTGTCAAACGTGGTAAGCCTGCGATGCCCGGGCAGACCGTGGGTCTACAGCATGTGGTAAGCCTGCGATGCTGGGGCAGACTGTGGGTCTACAGCATGTGGTAAGCCTGCGATGCCCGGGCAGACCGTGGGGCTACAGCATGTGGTAAGCCTGCGATGCCCGGGCAGACCGTGGGGCTACAGCATGTGGTAAGCCTGCGATGCTGGGGCAGACCGTGGGGGCTACAGCATGTGGTAAGCCTGCGATGCCAGGGCAGACCGTGGGTCTACAGCATGTGGTAAGCCTGCGATGCCGGGGCAGACCGTGGGGCTACAGCATGTGGTAAGCCTGCGATGCCCGGGCAGACCGTGGGGGCTACAGCATGTGGTAAGCCTGCGATGCCAGGCAGACCGTGGGGGCTACAGCATGTGGTACGCCTGCGATGCCCGGGCAGACCGTGGGGCTACAGCATGTGGTAAGCCTGCGATGCCAGGGCAGACCGTGGGGCTACAGCATGTGGTAAGCCTGCGATGCCGGGGCAGACCGTGGGTCTACAGCATGTGGTAAGCCTGCGATGCTGGGGCAGACTGTGGGTCTACAGCATGTGGTAAGCCTGCGATGCCCGGGCAGACCGTGGGGCTACAGCATGTGGTAAGCCTGCGATGCCGGGGCAGACCGTGGGGCTACAGCATGTGGTAAGCCTGCGATGCCGGGCAGACCGTGGGGCTACAGCATGTGGTAAGCCTGCGATGCCCGGGCAGACCGTGGGGGCTACAGCATGTGGTAAGCCTGCGATGCCCGGGCAGACCGTGGGGGCTACAGCATGTGGTAAGCCTGCGATGCCCGGGCAGACCGTGGGGGCTACAGCATGTGGTAAGCCTGCGATGCCCGGGCAGACCGTGGGGCTACAGCATGTGGTAAGCCTGCGATGCCGGGCAGACCGTGGGGCTACAGCATGTGGTAAGCCTGCGATGCCGGGGCAGACCGTGGGGCTACAGCATGTGGTAAGCCTGCGATGCCGGGGCAGACCGTGGGGCTACAGCATGTGGTAAGCCTGCGATGCCCGGGCAGACCGTGGGGGCTACAGCATGTGGTAAGCCTGCGATGCCCGGGCAGACCGTGGGGCTACAGCATGTGGTAAGCCTGCGATGCCGGGCAGACCGTGGGGGCTACAGCATGTGGTAAGCCTGCGATGCCCGGGCAGACCGTGGGGCTACAGCATGTGGTAAGCCTGCGATGCCCGGGCAGACCGTGGGGCTACAGCATGTGGTAAGCCTGCGATGCCCGGGCAGACCGTGGGGCTACAGCATGTGGTAAGCCTGCGATGCCGGGGCAGACCGTGGGGCTACAGCATGTGGTAAGCCTGCGATGCCCGGGCAGACCGTGGAGCTACAGCATGTGGTAAGCCTGCGATGCCCGGGCAGACCGTGGGGCTACAGCATGTGGTAAGCCTGCGATGCCCGGGCAGACCGTGGGGCTACAGCATGTGGTAAGCCTGCGATGCCGGGGCAGACCGTGGGGCTACAGCATGTGGTAAGCCTGCGATGCCCGGGCAGACCGTGGAGCTACAGCATGTGGTAAGCCTGCGATGCCCGGGCAGACCGTGGGGCTACAGCATGTGGTAAGCCTGCGATGCCCGGCAGACCGTGGGGCTACAGCATGTGGTAAGCCTGCGATGCCCGGGCAGACCGTGGAGCTACAGCATGTGGTAAGCCTGCGATGCCCGGGCAGACCGTGGGGCTACAGCATGTGGTAAGCCTGCGATGCCCGGCAGACCGTGGGGCTACAGCATGTGGTAAGCCTGCGATGCCCGGGCAGACCGTGGAGCTACAGCATGTGGTAAGCCTGCGATGCCCGGGCAGACCGTGGGTCTACAGCATGTGGTAAGCCTGCGATGCCCGGGCAGACCGTGGGGCTACAGCATGTGGTAAGCCTGCGATGCCCGGGCAGACCGTGGAGCTATTGCGCTGGGATTACAGGCTCATAGGTATTTGTGAGACGTGTTAGGCCGAGCATGGTTGCCATTGTATGGGCTATGATATACGGTCGTGGAAATGAACCTTTCTAGAACAGCTCATGCTTGTGTTACCTAACCATTAATGGGGGCAGCAACTTTTCTTTTTTCATTACCAATAAAGAGACTAGATACCAATTTTATATTATTTTTTTCCATATTTTTGGGGGAGGGTTGTTTAGTGGGTTCTCAGCATCTGTATCCCTAGGAGTAGCCATTATGGCATATTAAATTATCATGCCATAAATCTCTAATGGGAACTTATCACATGATTCATGGGGTGCCTGGACCACAGCAAGCAGGGAATGGAGATATCTGCATTACAAACATCTGTTTTACTCAGACGCTGAGACGTTTCCAAGAAAAACATAGCTCAAAACAGGGATAAAGTAACTAGTCCAAGAGGTATGTCCGCACCACTTGCTACCCGCCCGCTCAGACTTATTTATTATGCTTATATAGCGCCATCATATTCCAAGGCGCTATACAGACATTATCCTCACTGTCCCCATTGGGGCTCACAATCTGAATTCTCTGTCGTTATGTCTTGGAGTGTGGAAGGAAATTGGAGAACCCAGAGGAAACCCACTCAAACAAGGGGAGAACATATAAATTCCTTGCAAATGTACTTGATGGGATTTGAAACCAGGACCTCAGCGCTGCAAAGCAACAGTACTAACCACTGAGTCAGCATGTTTCCCTTATTGTCACGTCTTCCCGTATGTGTAGACTTGGGAGTAGGCAAGGATAAGCTGACCAGGGCATACATTTTGGACTAGTCGCTTGCCCCCATCCATTCTTTCACCTGTTTTTTTTTTTTCTTCTCTGAAACATCAAAACATAGATGTTTGCCATGTAGAAGCCATCCTCATGGTGCCTATAGTTTGGGCAGCATAAAACGTGACGTTCTTTTTTTAAATAAAAACTATTAACGTTTCTGCTAAATAACTACACCGCTCAAAAAAATAAAGGGAACACTAAAATTCCACATCCTAGATATCGCTGAATGAAATATTCCAGTTGTAAGTTTTTATTCATTACATAGTGGAATGTGTTGAGAACAATAAAATCTAAAAATGATCAACGTAAATCACAACTAATATCCCACGGAAGTCTGGAGTTGGAATGATGCTCAAAATGAAAGTGGAAAATGAAGTTACAGGCTGATCCAACTTCAGTGGAAATGCCTCAAGACAAGGAAATGATGCTCAGTAGTGTGTGTGGTTTCCACGTGCCTGTATGACCTCCCTACAATGCCTGGACACTCTTGATGAGGTGGCGGATGGTATCCTGAGGGATCTCCTCCCAGACCTGGGCTAAAGCATCCGCCAACTCCTGGACAGTTTGTGGTGCAACGTGACGTTGGTGGATGGTGTGTGACATGATGTCCCAGATGCGTTCAGTCGGATTCAGGTCTGGGGAATGAGCGGTCCAGTCCATAGTTTCAATGGCTTCATCTTACAGGAACTGCTGACATACTCCAGCCACATGAGGTCTGGCATTCTCCTGCATTAGGTGGAACCCAGGGCCAACCGCACCAGCATATGGTCTCACAAGGGGTCTGAGCATCTCATCTCGGTACCTAATGGCAGTCAGGCTACCTCTGGCGAGCACATGGAGGGCTGTGCGGCCCTCCAAAGAAATGCCAACCCATTACTGACCCACTGCCAAACCGGTCATGCTAAAGAATGTTGCGGGCAGCAGATCGCTCTCCACCGCATCTCCAGACTGTCACTTCTGTCACATGTGCTCAGTGTGAACCTGCTTTCATTTGTGAAGAGCACAGGGCGCCAGTGGCGAATTTGCCAATCCTGGTGTTCTGCACAGTGTTGGGCTGTGAGCACAACCCCCATCTGTGGACGTCGGGCACTCAGACCATCCTCATGGAGTCAGTTTCTAACCGTTTTTGCAGACACTTGCACATTTGTGGCCTGGAGGATGTCATTTTGCGGGGCTCTGGCAGTGCTCCTCATGTTCCTCCTTGCACAAAGGCTGAAGTAACGGTCCTGATGCTGAGTTGTTGCCCTCCTACGGCCCCCTCCATATCTCCTGGTGTACTGGCCTGTCTCCTGGTAGCGCCTCCAGCCTCTGGACACTGCACTGACAGACACAGCAAACCACCTTGCCACAGTTCGCACTGATGTGCCATCCTGGATGAGCTGCACTACCTGAGCCAGTGGGTTGTAGAGTCCGTATCATGTTACCACGAGTGTGAAAGCACAACCAACATTCAAAAGTGACCAAAACATCAGCCAGAAAGCATTGGTATTGAGATGCGGTCTGTGGTCCCCACCTGCAGTACCACTCCTTTATTGAGTGTGTTTTGATAATTGCTGATAATTTCCATCTGTTGTCTATTCCATTTGCACAACAGCATGTGAAATTGATTGTCAAACAGTGTTCCTAAGCGGCAGTTTGATTTCACAGAAGTTTGACTTACTTGGAGTTATATTCTGTTGTTTAAGCGTTCCCTTAATTTAAGCATTGTAGACTATTCTTGAACCAGATGACTAAGCAAAAGTATAAGCGTACTTGCCCCCTTTACAGCTGCAACGCTAGTGAATTGGCAGTGTCCAAATGGATAGAAATACTTGGCTTTTAGTAGCTTTCTAAGGGTGCGTGTCCACGGTCCGTAATAACGGTGCTTCGGACGGAGCGGAAAACCTGCTCCACCCAAAGTGCCGCCCCCTTCTTTAAGCGCGGTGATTCCGGATGTGTTCATTGCACACATCCGGAATCTCCGCACCCCATACATAGGGCCCTGTAATTTATCTTTCGGCGACGGAGCGTCGCTGCAAGGTAAACAGACATGCTGCGTTCTAAAAAGACGCGCCGCATGTCCATAAACACAGGGCTGCTGGATGCGTGTTCGCATAGTGGAGACGGGATTTCATAAAATACCCTCCACTATGCTGTAACATCTGGACGCTGCGGGTTGAGCGCTGCGGCTGTAGCGTTCAATCCGCAGCTAATCCGGATGTAATCCTGAACGTGGACACATACTCTCCGGATGAAATTTAAATAATTATTTTGAACAGACAAGCCTCTTTAATTATTTTATGGTATTTTGCAAAGTAATATAAAAAATAAACTTTTATTACCCATAATCATTTTAAGGCTTTGCAGGATATTCCTAGTATATAATGCATTTCAAGGAACAACTGTTAAGCAAATTAAAATGAATATAATAGAGCACACTAGATCTGCAGTTTATCACATTTTCTGGTCACTGACATTTTAATGGCTATAAATGGATTAGTTTGATGTGCAACTGCTGCCATTTTATGGTTGCATGGCAGTTTGATAACAGATTACATTTACTTTACAGTAATCCTTTCCAAAGGAGCCACCATGGACAAAGTTGATAAAAAAAGGAAACATCGCAGTAGAAGTCGTTCAGAGTCTCATCATAAATCTCTGAAAAAGAAATCTACTTCTCGCCATAGAGAGAGCAGCAGCAGTACTTCACCTCCACGGAAGAGCTCTTCTCATGCCAAGTATCATGCTGATACCTCTAGGAAAGGTTAGTAATGAAGTCAGTTAGGGCACAACTTGGGCACAGTCCTTATCACAGTCCTGTGCTGGACAGAAATATATTGCCCCTTACCCTCCTCAATACCAGTCAATTCTTTATTAGTGAGTGTAGAGCGTGTGGCCCTTAGAAGCACAGGTGGTCTCCGGTATATGGGCACAGTGAACCAGATAGCCAAGACTCTTACTTTCCTTAACATTTGACTCCTAAAATGTTATTTTTTATTTCAGAGAAAGGAAAGCGAAGAAAGAGGAAAGTGAGCACTTCTTCGTCTTCATCATCATCATCATCTCCGTCAAAGAAGAGGAAAAGAAGAAAACGGAAGGCTAGTACATCCTCTTCCTGTAGCTCATCATCATCCTCATCATCAAGCTGTTTAGATGAATCAACAGACTGCTGTGGAAACGGGAGTCAGAAGAAAAAGAAAAGAGATAAAAAGGTAAAAAAGAAGAAAAAGGCGAAAAAGAAAAGTAAAAAACATAGCAAGAAAGATATGGTCAAAGTGAAATGCCAGGGAACCCCAGACAGGAATGAAGAATTCCATCCTGGACCATCTCTGGATCTTTGGCAGAAGGAGTCTATGGAAAGCACTGGTCCAGGTAAAGAGGCTATAATTCTGGACTCTGGAAACCAAACGAGCATTTAAGATTGTTTCAATGTTGTTAATAGATTCATTCACCAAATTTTTTGTTTGTTCATAAGTTTTGACAGATGAACAAAAATCTCGTATTCAAGCAATGAAACCAATGACCAAGGAAGAGTGGGATGCTCGGCAAAGTGTTATCCGCAGAGTTGTGGATCCAGAAACTGGTAGAACGAGGTGACCATTATGCTTAATAGAAATTTCACATGCCCGTTGATTTGTTTGCAAAAATGTCACTATTTTGTGAGCAGAGCCAAACCTGTTTGAAGCTAGTAAAATAATAGTAGTATACTACAGGCAGAAAGCTACATTTAGCACCTTATTGCTGACTGCTGTATGTAGTTCTCTGCATCGGTGTCTGCTAACAAACATGGATACAAGAGGAGCACATGGCACTATTATTAAATGTCAGCAGCTGTGTGCTTCCTGCCCTGCAAGAGCAGTCTCTGTTTGCTTATGCAGTAAAGGTACCGTCACACATAACGATATCGTTGCTTTTTGTGACATAGTAACATAGTAACATAGTTAGTAAGGCCGAAAAAAGACATTTGTCCATCCAGTTCAGCCTATATTCCATCATAATAAATACCCAGATCTACGTCCTTCTACAGAACCTAATAATTGTATGATACAATATTGTTCTGCTCCAGGAAGACATCCAGGCCTCTCTTGAACCCCTCGACTGAGTTCGCCATCACCACCTCCTCAGGCAAGCAATTCCAGATTCTCACTGCCCTAACAGTAAAGAATCCTCTTCTATGTTGGTGGAAAAACCTTCTCTCCTCCAGACGCAAAGAATGCCCCCTTGTGCCCGTCACCTTCCTTGGTATAAACAGATCCTCAGCGAGATATTTGTATTGTCCCCTTATATACTTATACATGGTTATTAGATCGCCCCTCAGTCGTCTTTTTTCTAGACTAAATAATCCTAATTTCGCTAATCTATCTGGGTATTGTAGTTCTCCCATCCCCTTTATTAATTTTGTTGCCCTCCTTTGTACTCTCTCTAGTTCCATTATATCCTTCCTGAGCACCGGTGCCCAAAACTGGACACAGTACTCCATGTGCGGTCTAACTAGGGATTTGTACAGAGGCAGTATAATGCTCTCATCATGTGTATCCAGACCTCTTTTAATGCACCCCATGATCCTGTTTGCCTTGGCAGCTGCTGCCTGGCACTGGCTGCTCCAGGTAAGTTTATCATTAACTAGGATCCCCAAGTCCTTCTCCCTGTCAGATTTACCCAGTGGTTTCCCGTTCAGTGTGTAATGGTGATATTGATTCCCTCTTCCCATGTGTATAACCTTACATTTATCATTGTTAAACCTCATCTGCCACCTTTCAGCCCAAGTTTCCAACTTATCCAGATCCATCTGTAGCAGAATACTATCTTCTCTTGTATTAACTGCTTTACATAGTTTTGTATCATCTGCAAATATCGATATTTTACTGTGTAAACCTTCTACCAGATCATTAATGAATATGTTGAAGAGAACAGGTCCCAATACTGACCCCTGCGGTACCCCACTGGTCACAGCGACCCAGTTAGAGACTATACCATTTATAACCACCCTCTGCTTTCTATCACTAAGCCAGTTACTAACCCATTTACACACATTTTCCCCCAGACCAAGCATTCTCATTTTGTGTACCAACCTCTGGTGCGGCACGGTATCAAACGCTTTGGAAAAATCGAGATATACCACGTCCAATGACTCACCGTGGTCCAGTCTATAGCTTACCTCTTCATAAAAACTGATTAGATTGGTTTGACAGGAGCGATTTCTCATAAACCCATGCTGATATGGAGTTAAACAGTTATTCTCATTGAGATAATCCAGAATAACATCCCTCAGAAACCCTTCAAATATTTTACCAACAATAGAGGTTAGACTTACTGGCCTATAATTTCCAGGTTCACTTTTAGAGCCCTTTTTGAATATTGGCACCACATTTGCTATGCGCCAATCCTGCGGAACAGACCCTGTCTCTATAGAGTCCCTAAAAATAAGAAATAATGGTTTATCTATTACATTACTTAGTTCTCTTAGTACTCGTGGGTGTATGCCATCCGGACCCGGAGATTTATCTATTTTAATCTTATTTAGCCGGTTTCGCACCTCTTCTTGGGTTAGATTGGTGACCCTTAATATAGGGTTTTCATTGTTTCTTGGGATTTCACCTAGCATTTCATTTTCCACCGTGAATACCGTGGAGAAGAAGGTGTTTAATATGTTAGCTTTTTCCTCGTCATCTACAACCATTCTTTCCTCACTATTTTTTAAGGGGCCTACATTTTCAGTTTTTATTCTTTTACTATTGATATAGTTGAAGAACAGTTTGGGATTAGTTTTACTCTCCTTAGCAATGTGCTTCTCTGTTTCCTTTTTGGCAGCTTTAATTAGTTTTTTAGATAAAGTATTTTTCTCCCTATAGTTTTTTAGAGCTTCAATGGTGCCATCCTGCTTTAGTAGTGCAAATGCTTTCTTTTTACTGTTAATTGCCTGTCTTACTTCTTTGTTTAGCCACATTGGGTTTTTCCTATTTCTAGTCCTTTTATTCCCACAAGGTATAAACCGCTTACACTGCCTATTTAGGATGTTTTTAAACATTTCCCATTTATTATCTGTATTCTCATTTCTGAGGATATTGTCCCAGTCTACCAGATTAAGGGCATCTCTAAGCTGTTCAAACTTTGCCTTCCTAAAGTTCAATGTTTTTGTGACTCCCTGACAAGTCCCCCTAGTGAAAGACAGGTGAAACTGCACAATATTGTGGTCGCTATTTCCTAAATGCCCAACCACCTGCAGATTTGTTATTCTGTCAGGTCTATTAGATAGTATTAGGTCTAAAAGTGCTGCTCCTCTGGTTGGATTCTGCACCAATTGTGAAAGATAATTTTTCTTGGTTATTAGCAGAAACCTGTTGCCTTTATGGGTTTCACAGGTTTCTGTTTCCCAGTTAATATCCGGGTAGTTAAAGTCCCCCATAACCAGGACCTCATTATGGGTTGCAGCTTCATCTATCTGCTTTAGAAGTAGACTTTCCATGCTACATAGCAATGTTATCGTTAACGAAATCATTATGTGTGACGGCGACCAACGATCAGGCCCCTGCTGGGAGATCGGGAAAGTCCAGGACTTTATTTCGTCGCTGGATCTCCCGCTGACATCGCTGAATCGGCGTGTGTGACGCCGATTCAGCGATGTCTTCACTGGTAACCAGGGTAAACATCGGGTTACTAAGCGCAGGGCCGCGCTTAGTAACCCGATGTTTACCCTGGTTACCAATGTAAAAGTAAAAAAAAAAACACTACATACTTACATTCCTGTCACGTTCCTCAGCGTCAGCTTCCCTGCATCCCCCAGTGTCAGCGCCGGCCGGCCGTAAAGCAAAGCACAGCGGTGACGTCACCGCTCTGCTTTCCGGCAAGCGCGCTTACACAGTGCAGGGAAGCTGACGCTGGGGGACGCGACAGGAATGTAAGTATGTAGTGTTTTTTTTTTTTTTACTTTTACAATGGTAACCAGGGTAAACATCGGGTTACTAAGCGCGGCCCTGCGCTTAGTAACCCGATGTTTACCCTGGTTACCCGGGGACTTCGGGATCGTTGGTTGCTGGAGAGCTGTCTGTGTGACAGCTCTCCAGCGACCAAACAGCGACGCTGCAGCGATCGGCATCGTTGTCTAGATCGCTGCAGCGTCGCTTAATGTGACGGTACCTTAAGACCTGGATGCTGTCAATGACCAAATCCTGCTTTGTGCATTCAGGTGAAAAAAGAAAAACATAGTTGCCTGGGCATTTTCTAATCTCCATGGATGCTGCATTTTGTCCAGCTCTGTGGTAAACCATATAGTTAGGTCCAGAAATATTTGGACAGTGACACAAGTTTTGTCATTTTATCTGTTTACCAAAACATATTAAAGATGGTTATGTAATCAATATAAACAGACTCTCCGCTTCAATTTGAGGGTAGTCACATCCTAATATATCTTTAATATGTAGCTGCCTCTTTTTAAGGGGGACCACAAGTAATTGGACAATGATCTCATAAGCTCTTTCATGGGCTATTCCTTTGATAATCTATTATGAATTAAGCAGAGAAAAGGTCTGGAGCTGATTCCAGGAGTGGCATTTACATTTGGAAGCTGTTACTGTGAACCCACAACAGGCAGAAAAAGGAGCTCTCAATGCAAGGGAAAAGACCATTTTTAGGCTGAAATTAATTTAAAAAAACATCAGACAACAGAAATCTTAGGAATGGCACATTTTGCAAGAAAAAGAGCGCACTGGCAACTCAAAAAGCCTGGACATTCACAGAAGACAACAGTGGTAGATGATCGCAGAATCCTTTTCATGCTGAAGAAAACCCCCTTCACAACATCCACCCAAGTGAAGAACACATCTTCATAAAGTAGGTGTTTCAGTATCTGAGGCTACATTCCCACGATGAGCTTTTGGTGCATTTTTAATAGTGCAGAATTTCTGCACCTATTTAGTTTACTTGCGTTTTTTCACATGCGTGTTTATCGTGGTTTTTGTCTCTGGTGTGTCATGCTTTAAATAAAGCTGCTTTGTTTTTGATACTTCTTGGTTTTTTTGCTTTAACATTTATTTCTGTACTTAGCTGTGGATTACATTCATTTTGAAAGCATTTCTAGAAGTGAAATGCACTAAAATGCATGTACACTCAAATTCGGACTTGCATCATTTTTGGCCAAAACTAGTGACCACACATAAATACTATAATGTTTATCTGACAAATAATATAATAATCACGTTATTAATAATATTATAACACTGCTAATTATTTTGTAAAAAGGGAAAAATCCAATCCCATAACAGTATACACTGACATCAGTCTATAGAGGTAGATAATAAATTGAGGACTATGTAGTCCAATGTAACCAAATGGGTATAAAGATTGAAAAGCAGAAATAGCCTATTATCAATTACCATCATCTATGTTCATAAACACGGTATATCTCTATTATAATAAAATTCTCAATACATAAACAAATGGCACGCTAACAGAAATGAGGAATAGTGATGAGCGAGTGTACTCGTTGCTCGGGTTTTCCTGAGCACGCTCGGGTGATCTCCGAGTATTTGTCAGTGTTCGGAGATTTAGTTTTCATCGCCTCAGCTGAATGATTTACAGCTACTAGCCAGCCTGAGTACATGTGGGGTTTGCCTGGTTGCTAGTGCTATTTAACCCCTTCCCGACCTTTGACGCCACGTAGGCGTCATGAAAGTCGGTGCCAATCCGACCCATGACGCCTATGCGGCGTCATGGAAAGATCGCGTCCCTGCAGACCGGGTGAAAGGGTTAACTCCCATTTCACCCGATCTGCAGGGACAGGGGGAGTGGTAGTTTAGCCCAGGGGGGGTGGCTTCACCCCCTCGTGGCTACGATCGCTCTGATTGGCTGTTGAAAGTGAAACTGCCAATCAGAGCGATTTGTAATATTTCACCCATTATAACGGGTGAAATATTACAATCCAGCCATGGCCGATGCTGCAATATCATCGGCCATGGCTGGAAATACTAGTGTGCCCCCACCCCACCCCTCCGATCGCCCCCCCACCCCCCCGATCTGGCCGGTACACTGCTCCGGCTCCCCTCCGTCCAGTGCTCCGCTCCCCCCCGTGCTCGTGTCCGCTCCCCCCGTGCTCCAATCACCCCCCCGTGCTCCAATCACCCCCCCTGCACTCCGATCCACCCCCCCGTGCTCCATTCCAGCCCCCCCGTGCTCCGTTCCACGCCCCCCGCGCTCCGTTCCACCCCTCCCGCGCTCCGATTCCCCCCCCCCGTGCTCCGATCCCCCCCCCGTGGTCCCCCCCCCACCCTATCATACTTACCGATCCAGCCGTGGTCCCGTCCGTCTTCTCCCGGGCGCCGCCATCTTCCAAAATGGCGGGCGCATGCGCAGTGCGCCCGCCGAATCTGCCGGCCGGCAGATTCGTTCCAAAGTGCATTTTGATCACTGAGATAGATTATATCTCAGTGATCAAAATAAAAAAAATAATAAATGACCCCCCCCCTTTGTCACCCCCATAGGTAGGGACAATAAAAAAATAAAGAAATTTTTTTTTTCCACTAATGTTAGAATAGGGTTAGGGTTAGGGGTAGGGTTAGGGGTAGGGTTAGGGGTAGGGCTAGGGTTAGGGTTAGGGGTAGGGTTAGGGGTAGGGTTAGGGCTAGGGTTAGGGTTAGGGGTAGGGGTAGGGTTAGGGGTAGGGTTAGGGGTAGGGTTAGGGTTAGGAATGTGCACACGTATTCTGGTCCTCTGCGGATTTTTCCGCTGCGGATTTGATAAATCCGCAGTGCTAAACCGCTGCGGATTTATGGCGGATTTACCGCGTTTTTTTCTGCGCATTTCACTGCGGTTTTACAATTGCGATTTTCTATTGGAGCAGTTGTAAAACCGCTGCGGAATCCGCACAAAGAAGTGACATGCTGCGGAATGTAAACCGCTGCGTTTCCGTGCAGTTTTTCCGCAGCATGTGTACAGCGATTTTTGTTTCCCATAGGTTTACATTGAACTATAAACTCATGGGAAACTGCTGCGGATCCGCAGCGTTTTCCGCAGCGTGTGCACATACCTTTAGAATTAGGCTATGTGCACACGGTGCGGATTTGGCTGCGGATTCGCAGCAGAGTTCCATCAGGTTTACAGTACCATGTAAACATATGAAAAACCAAATCCGCTGTGCCCATGGTGCGGAAAATACCGCGCGGGAACGCTGCGTTGTATTTTCCGCAGCATGTCAATTCTTTGTGCGGATTCCGCAGCGTTTTACACCTGTTCCTCAATAGGAATCCGCAGGTGAAATCCGCACAAAAAACACTGGAAATCCGCGGAAAATCCGCAGGTAAAACACAGTGCCTTTTACCCGCAGATTTTTCAAAAATGGTGCGGAAATATCTCACACGAATCCGCAACGTGGGCACATAGCCTTAGGGTTAGGGTTGGAATTAGGGTTGTGGTTAGGGTTAGGGGTGTGTTGGGGTTAGGGTTGTGGTTAGGGGTGTGTTGGGGCTAGGGTTGTGATTAGGTTTATGGCTACAGTTGGGATTAGGGTTAGGGGTGTGTTGGGGTTAGTGTTGGAGGTAGAATTGAGGGGTTACCACTGTTTAGGCACATCAGGGGTCTCCAAACGCAACATGGCGCCACCATTGATTCCAGCCAATCTCGTATTCAAAAAGTCAAATGGTGCTCCCTCACTTCCGAGCCCTGACGTGTGCCCAAACAGTGGTTTACCCCCACATATGGGGTACCAGCATACTCAGGACAAACTGCGCAACAATTACTGGGGTCCAATTTCTCCTGTTACCCTTGTGAATCTAAAAAAATGCTTGCTAAAACATAATTTTTGAGGAAAGAAAAATGATTTTTTATTTTCACGGCTCTGCGTTGTAAACGTCTGTGAAGCACTTGGGGGTTCAAAGTGCTCACCACATATCTAGATAAGTTCCTTGGGGGGTCTAGTTTCTAAAATGGGGTCACTTGTGGGGGGTTTCTACTGTTTAGGCACACCAGGGGCTCTGCAAACGCAACGTGACACCCGCAGACCATTCCATCAAAGTCTGCATTTCAAAAGTCACTACTTCCCTTCTGAACCCCGACGTGTGCCCAAACAGTGGTTTACCCCCACATATGGGGTATCAGCGTACTCAGGAGAAACTGGACAACAACTTTTGGGGTCCAATTTCTCCTGTAACCCTTGGGAAAATAAAAAATTCTGGGCTAAATAATTATTTTTGAGGAAAGAAAACGTATTTATTATTTTCACGGCTCTGCATTATAAACTTCTATGAAGCACTTGGGGGTTCAAAGTGCTCACCACACATCTAGATAAGTTCCTTTCAGGGTCTAGTTTCCAAAATGGGGTCACTTGTGGGGGGTTTCTACTGTTTAGGCACATCAGGGGCTCTGCAAACGCAACGTGACGCCCGCAGAGCATTCCATCAAAGTCTGCATTTCAAAACGTCACTACTTCAATTCCAAGCCCCGGCATGTGCCCAAACAGTAGTTTACCCCCACATATGGGGTATCGCCGTACTCAGGAGAAACTGGACAACAAATATTGGGGTCAAATTTCTCCTGTTACCCTTGGGAAAATTAAAAAATTCTGGGCTAAATAATTATTTTTGAGGAAAGAAAACGTATTTATTATTTTCACGGCTCTGCATTATAAACTTCTATGAAGCACTTGGGGGTTCAAAGTGCTCACCACACATCTAGATAAGTTCCTTTGGGGGTCTAGTTTCCAAAATGGGGTCACTTGTGGGGGGTTTCTACTGTTAAGCCACATCAGGGGCTCTGCAAACGCAACGTGACGCCCACAGAGCATTCCATCAAAGTCTGCATTTCAAAACGTCACTACTTCACTTCCGAGCCCCGGCATGTGCCCAAACAGTGATTTACCCCCACATATGGGGTATCAGCGTACTCAGGAGAAACTGGACAACAACTTTTGGGGTCAAATTTCTCCTGTTACCCTTGGGAAAATAAAAAATTGCAGGCTAAAAGATCATTTTTGAGAAAATAATTTTTTTTTTTATTTTCATGGCTCTGCGTTATAAACTTCTGTGAAGCACTTGGGGGTTCAAAGTCCTCACCACACATCTAGATTAGTTCCTTTGGGGGTCTAGTTTCTAAAATGGTGTCATTTCTGGGGGATCTCCAATGTTTAGGCACACAGGGGCTCTCCAAACGTGACATGGTGTCCGCTAATGATTGGAGCTAATTTTCCATTTAAAAAGCCAAATGGCGTGCCATCCCTTCCGAGCCCTGCCGTGCGCCCAAACAGTGGTTTACCCCCACATATGGGGTATCAGCGTACTCAGGACAAACTGGACAACAATATTTGGGGTCCAATTTCTCCTATTATCCTTGGCAAAATAGGAAATTCCAGGCTAAAAAATCATTTTTGAGGAAAGAAAAATTATTTTTTATTTTCATGGCTCTGCGTTATAAACTTCTGTGAAGCACCTGGGGGTTTAAAGTGCTCAATATGCATCTAGATAAGTTCCCTGGGGGGTCTAGTTTCCAAAATGGGGTCACTTGTGCGGGAGCTCCAATGTTTAGGCACACAGGGGCTCTCCAAACACGACATGGTGTCCGCTAACAATTGGAGCTAATTTTCCATTCAAAAAGTCAAATGGCGCGCCTTCTCTTCCGAGCCCTGCCGAGTGCCCAAACAGTGGTTTACCCCCACATATGAGGTATCGGCGTACTCGGGAGAAATTGCCCAACAAATTTTATGATCCATTTTATCCTACTGCCCATGTGAAAATGAAAAAATTGAGGCGAAAATAATTTTTTTGTGAAAAAAAATTACTTTTTCATTTTTACAGATCAATTTGTGAAGCACCTGAGGGTTTAAAGTGCTCACTAGGCATCTAAATTAGTTCCTTGGGGGGTCTAGTTTCCAAAATGGGGTCACTTGTGGGGGAGCGCCAATGTTTAGGCACACAGGAGCTATCCAAACGCCACATGGTGTCCGCTAACGATGGAAATAATTTTTCATTCAAAAAGTCAAATGGCGCTCCTTCCCTTCCGAGCCTTACCATGTGCCCAAACAGTGGTTTACCTCCACATGTGAGGTATTGGTGTACTCAGGAGAAATTGCCCAACACATTTTAGGATCCATTTTATCCTGTTGCCCATGTGAAAATGAAAAAATTGAGGCTAAAAGAATTTTTTTGTGAAAAAAAAGTACTTTTTCATTTTTACGGATCAATTTGTGAAGCACCTGGGGGTTCAAAGTGCTCACTATGCATCTAGATAAGTTCCTTGGGGCGTCTAGTTTCCAAAATGGGGTCACTTGTGGGGGAGCTCCAATTTTTAGGCACACGGGGGCTCTCCAAACGTGACATGGTGTCCGCTAAAGAGTGGAGCCAATTTTTGATTCAAAAAGTCAAATGGCGCTCCTTCCCTTCCAAGCCCTGCCGTGCGCCAAAACAGTGGTTTACCCCCACATATGAGGTATCAGCGTACTCAGGACAAATTGGACAACAACTTTCGTGGTTCAGTTTCTCCTTTTACCATTGGGAAAATAAAAAAATTGTTGCTAAAAGATAATTTTTGTGACTAAAAAGTTAAATGTTCATTTTTTCCTTCCATGTTGCTTCTGCTGCTGTGAAGCACCTGAAGGGTTAATAAACTTCTTGAATGTGGTTTTGAGTACCTTGAGGGGTGCAGTTTTTAGAATGGTGTCACTTTTGGGTATTTTCAGCCAAATAGACCCCTCAAACTGACTTCAAATGTGACGTGGTCCCTAAAAAAAAATGGTTTTGTAAATTTCGTTGTAAAAATGACAAATCGCTGGTCGAATTTTAACCCTTATAACTTCCTAACAAAAAAAAATTTTGTTTCCAAAATTGTGCTGATGTAAAGTAAACATGTGGGAAATGTTATTTATTAACTATTTTGTGTCACATATCTCTCTGGTTTAACAGAATAAAAATTCAAAATGTGAAAATTGCGAAATTTTCAAAATTTTCACCAAATTTCCGTGTTTATCACAAATAAATGCAGAATTTATTGACCTAAATTTACCACTAACATGAAGCCCAATATGTCACGAAAAAACAATCTCAGAACCGCTAGGATCCGTTGAAGCGTTCCTGAGTTATTACCTCATAAAGGGACACTGGTCAGAATTGCAAAAAACGGCAAGGTCTTTAAGGTCAAAATAGGCTGGGTCTTGAAGGGGTTAATCTTTGATACGGACACCACTGGATGAACTAAACAGCATGTGTATTTTTTGGTGCAGATTTTCCATATCTAATGTATGTTTATGGGGCAAATATGCATGAAAAACTCAGGTACACGCAATCGAAATTTACATTCTGCGGATTAGAAAAATGCACTGCAGGTGAGTTTACGCAGTGTTCAAAAGAACTACAACGTGCATGGGATTTCTATAAATCCTATCCACTTTGCTTGAACCGTAAGACGCTGCGTTTTTGACACATCAAAAACACATTAAAAGTTCAGTGTGGGAATGTAGCCTAAGTCTACCATAAAGAGAAGACTTAATGTGATCAAATACAGAGGGTTCACCACAAGGTGCAAACCATTAATCAGCCTGAGGCTATGTGCACACATTCAGGATTTCTTGCAGAAATTTCCTGTGCAAAACCGGACATTTTCTGCAAGAAATCCGCATGCGTTTTTGGTGCGTTTTTTTTTTTTGTGGATTTTTCCAGAGGTTCCCAATGCAATAATATAGTGGGAAATCTGCAAAAAATCCGCAAAATTAATGAACATGCAGAAAAAAACTCATCATGTGCAGAAAAATTGCGGAATGCATTCTAAATGATGGGATGCATAATGTATGCGTTTTTTTCGTGTTTTTATTGCGAAAAAAACCGCAAAAAATCTGCAATGTGTGCACACAGCCTTAAAAATAGACCAGATTAGACATTGCAAAACACATCTTGAAAATAATTCTTTGGACAGCTGAAACTAAGATCAACCTGTACCAGAATGATGGGGAAGAAGAAAGTATGGAGAAGACTTGTAACTATGGATGAGCAGACCCTTGAAAGTTCAGAACTGTACCCGAACTTGAATCTGAACACAAACTCCATTGAAAAAAATGGGGACCACAACTTTGGAGCTTGAAAATGCGCTCTCTCTTTCTCTCACTCGTTCTCTCGCTCATTCTTTCGTGTTCTCTCACTCTCTTTCGTGTTCTTTCGCTCATTCTCTCATGTTCTCTCGCTCGTTCTGTCTCACTCGCTCGTTCTCTCGTACGAACCCAGAACATTTAAGTTTGAGTTTGGTCATCTCTTCTCATGATCCAAAGCGCACCACTTCCTCTGTAAAGCATGGTAGAGGCAGTGTGATGGCATGGGCATGCATGGCTTCCCATTGCTCTAGGTCATTAGTGTTTATTGATTATGTCATTAAAGACAGAAGCAGCCGTATGAATTCTGAAGTTTACAAGGTGATACATTCTGCTCAGATTCACCCAAATGCAGCATTGTTGGTTGGAAAAAACTCACAATACAGATGGACAATAACCCAAAACATACTGCGAAAGAAACCTAGGCGATTTTTAAGGCAAAGTGGTGGAATCTTCTGCAATGGCCGAGTCAATTGACAGATCTCAACTCCATTGAGCAGCATTTCACATTCTTAAGACAAAACTTAAGGCAGAAAGACCAACAAACAAGGAACAACTGAAGTTATATGCAGGAAAGACCTTTTAAAGCATCACAAGAGAGGAAAACCAGAGTTTGATTATGTCAATGGCTTTAAGGCTTCAGGTAAGTCGTTGCCTGCAAAGATTTCTCTAGTATTAAAAATGAAACATTTTCTTTTATGGTAAAGGTAAATTACTTTTGAGCCCCTGGAATGAGGAGGCTTTGTAGAAAAATGGTTTCAATTCCTAAACATTTCACCGGATTTTTTGTTCAACCCCTTTAGTTAAACCGGACACATTACACTTCAATTCTATCATTTTAAATAACAAATAGTGGCATGCAGAGCCCAAATCACGTGGATTTGGTCACTGTCCAAATATTTCTGGATCTAACTTGTACATATTGTCTAGCACTCTAGAAAGCTATAGTGGTGAGATCACTAAAGGTACCGTTACACTAAACGACTTACCAACGATCACGACCAGCGATACGACCTGGCCGTGATCGTTGGTAAATCCTTGTGTGGTCGCTGGGGAGCTGTCACACAGACAGCTCTCTCCATCGATCAGGGGAAAGACTTCGACATCGTTGAAACTGTCTTCAACGATGCCGAAGTCCCCGGGTAACCCTGGGTAAACATCGGGTTACTAAGCGCAGGGCCGCGCTTAGTAACCCGATATTTACCCTGGTTACCATTGTAAAAGTAAAAAAAAAAAAAACAGTATATACTTACATTCCGATGTCTGTCACGTCCCCCGCCGTCAGCTTCCCGCACTGACTGTGTCAGCGCCGGCCGTAAAGCAGAGCACAGCGGTGACGTCACCGCTGTGCTCTGCTTTACGGCCGGCGCGCTGACAGTCAGTGCAGGGAAGCTGACGGCGGGGGACGTGATAGACATCGGAATGTAAGTATATACTTTTTTTTTTGTTTTTTTTTTTAACTTTTACAATGGTAACCAGGGTAAATATCGGGTTACTAAGCGTGGCCCTGCACTTAGTAACCTAATATTTACCCTAGTTACAAGTGAACACATCGCTGGATCGGCGTCACACACGCCGATTCAGCGATGACAGCGGGTGATCAGCGACCAAAAAAAGGTCCTGATCATTCCCCAGCGACCAACGATCTCCCAGCAGGGGCCTGATCGTTGGTCGCTGTCACACATAACGAGGTCGTTAGCGGGATCGTTGCTACGTCACAAAAAGCGTGACGTTGCAACGATATCGTTAACGAAATCGTTATGTGTGAAGGTACCTTAAGGTTGGCCCTTGAACAATAGATAAAGGTTGAGCAATTTTGCCTGTCGGCAAACGTATTTTTTATTAACCCCCTCCCTCTTCCCTTGACAAAGCCATGGGAGGGCCTGTTTACACAGAATAGAATATTTAATCTAGTTATCAATTTATTTGTACAGGGAGATTTACATGGAATCATGGTCCCAATAGCAAAAGTCCTACTTGGACTCTCCCCCCAAATAATATTTGACAGAGTCATAGCACATAGGTGCAATCACAGAAGGGAGCACGTACCTGCCAACTTTTTTTTCTGAACCCAAACCATTTTTACTTAACACAGAAACCAATCTTACAGACTGTTTGATACAGAAAATATGACATGTAATAAAATATCACATCTCCAGGATTTCAAAACTTGCCCTCCTTTCCCTTCTGATTTTGCATAAGACTATCAACCCGCCTTGAAATACAAATACCAAAAGCATCATGGACTGCCCAACCCATAAACTACCTTCTGTCTGGCCTATTTTGCTATTATTAAAGAAGAAACAAATTAAATATTATGTCTCTGGCCAACTCATCCTTGAGCTTTTAATCCAATCCTCTCACTGTTTCCCAAATTAAGCTGTGGCCCCCCTTATTATATCGACGTGTTTTTCCATTAGAATAACACTGTTTAAACCTCCCACTACCTCTTCTATTAAGGGAACATTATTTGCCAACCAGTGCCTAACTATAATCTTTCTAGTTTGATATAGAATTTTAGCTATTGCCAATTGTATAGGAGGCGATCCTCTAACCTCCTCCACATAACCTAGCATGCATACCTTGGGAGCTAAAACTTCTGAGATCAGCTTACCAACATGTTCTCACAGCCCAGCTAGATCGGTACAGGACCAGAACGTATGGACTAAATCTACCCCTTCCTAAGCACACCATAGACCCCAATCCTCTGCCCTAATGCCCATTCTAAATAGCATTCTAGGAGTTCTATAGGTTGTATGTATAAGAAGTAATTGAGATCTTCTTGGGGTCGTAATAATAATAATAATAATAATCTTTATTTTTATATAGCGCTAACATATTCCGCAGCGCTTTACAGTTTTGCACACATTATCATCACTGTCCCCGATGGGGCTCACAATCTAGAATCCCTATCAGTATGTCTTTGGAATGTGGGAGGAAACCGGAGTGCCCGGAGGAAACCCACGCAAACACGGAGAGAACATACAAACTCTTTGCAGATGTTGTCCTGGGTGGGATTAGAACCCAGGACCCCAGCGCTGCAAGGCTGCTGTGCTAACCACTGCGCCACCGTGCTGCCCAATTATTAATTAGTATTAATAGATACCTTTCCTGGTGACTCCAGGATATCCTCCCACTCCTGAGTGACTAATCCTACATCCCTCTTCCATTTAGCATAAGATATAGGGCTACAAATCAAATTTATATTCAAAAAGCAAGGTAGAGGTAATCGTTAAAATATAACTTGTATTACTGTTATTTAAAATATGGGGCCCTCAATTGTAAGATGAATTGTCAAGCTCTGCCACATAAAGAGTTAGTAGTGTGCAAAAATAGCAGAACCTATATAAATCTGGTATTGCTCCAATCAATTAGAATAAGGCTCGGTTCGCAATTAACTTGTGCTCTACGCTGATCACCTACATTGAGATTTCTATATAAATATGCAAGAAATGTGATTCAGACAGAAGCATTCACTGTATTGAGGAAGAATGAACCAATTTGCTCTCTTTAAAGCCTCTATCCCGGCAGTGTTTGTCTTTTTAAGCATGCGTAATAGCGAGGTCAATCACAGCTTTGTCTTGAAGATAAGGCACTGCTAGAACAGAAGCCTTACGAAGTCCAAAGTTAATGAAGTTCTAGTGAATGATTCCAGTGGAAGTTCCATCTGAATCCAGTCTTTGGGAATTTAGACAAAAGCCTCAAAATTAAATGCTCAAAGTAGAACATAGGATAAATATTACCTAACCTTAAAAGTAAAAAAAAAAAGTTAGGTGCCCCAAAATGGCACCAATAACAACTTCAAATCACCCTTCAAAAAGTAAAAAACAAGCCCTCACTGAGTGATGATCCATCATCTATTAACGGGAGTGCATGGAGTTTCCACAGGACTGAAAGCACAAAGGCTCTGGAAAAGCAATATAGTTTGCAGAAACATTCCCCAAAATCCACAGTTAAATGCCCTTCAATGTGGCTAAACCTCAATTATCATCCACATGTATGGTGTTGCTGTAACAGGGAGAACCCACTGAAACAATTTAAGAGGTCCATGTCTCAAGAAGCACAAGCTATTCACAATGTATTTGACACTAAATTGGCTTATTTTGAATTTTCACTCTAACATTCACTGCGTGGTTATTTCTGGACCGATACCTCAGCCTTTGTGCAAGGAGGAACAGGAGGAGCACTGCCAGGTCCCTGCAAAATGACCTCCAGCAGGCCACAAATGTGCATGTCTGCACAAACCGTTAGAAACCGACTCCATGGGGATGGTCTGAGTGCCCGACGTCCACAGATGGGGGTTGTGCTCACAACCCAACACCGTGCAGGGCGCTTGGCATTTGCCACAGAAAACCAGGATTGTCAAATTCGCCACTTGTTCCCTTGTGCTCTTCACAGATGAAAGCAGGTTCACACTGAGCACGTGACAGAGTCTGGAGACGCCGTGGAGAGCGATCTGCTGCCCGCAACATCCTTCAGCATAACCGATTTGGCAGTGGGTCAGTAATGGTGTGGGGTGGCATTTCTTTGGAGGGCCGCACAGCCCTCCATGTGCTTGCCAGAGGTAGCCTGACTGCCATTAGGTACCGAGATGAGATCCTCAGACCCCTTGTGAGACCATATGCTGGTGCGGTTGGCCCTGGGTTCCTCCTAATGCAGGACAATGCCAGACCTCATGTGGCTGGAGTGTGTCAGCAGTTCCTGCAAGATGAAGGCATTGAAGCTATGGACTGGCCCGCCCGTTCCCCAGACCTGAATCTGATTGAACACATCTGGGACATCATGTCTCGCACCATCCACCAACCATTGCACCACAGACTGTCCAGGAGTTGGCGGATGCTTTAGTCCAGGTCTGGGAGGAGATCCCTCAGAAGACCATCCACCACCTTATCAGGAGCATGCCCAGGCATTTTAGAGAGATCATACAGGCACTTGGAGGCCACACACACTACTGAGCATCATTTCCTTGTCTTGAGGCATTTCCACTGAATTTGGATCACCCTGTAACTTCATTTTCCACTTTGATTTTGAGCATTATTCCAACTCCAGACCTCCATGGGATATTAGGTGTGATTTGCGTTGATTATTTTTAGGTTTTATTCTCAACACATTCCACTACATAATGAATAAAGATTTACAACTAGAATATTTCATTCAGTGACATCTAGGATGTGGGACTTTAGTGTTCATAGTGATAGTGATCATATATATATGATTCAAAGAAGCTTTATTAGCAGGACCAAATACACATCAGTTTTGCCAGAGCAAGTGTATAAAGGAAATAGGGATAGGGACTGTGGGGATGTTGGGTAGGAGCTGTAGGGAAGGTGGATGGGGGCAGATCCAGGGTAGGGGCTATAGTCCATGGCATAAGGAAGGTGGATGGGGGCAGATCCATTGTGGGGGCTATAGTCCATGGCATCATAGTTCTCTTTCTCGCAGTCTGACATTCGCTCACATACCGCCCTGCTATCTCCACTGCTCTCTCTCCTTCTCCCAGCAGGATATATGTTTTCTCTTCCTCCTTCATGGTGATGAAGTCCGGGAAGAGATGTGAGTCTCCTGAAGTGAGTGTCCCTCACTGCTGAGTATTTGGAGCAGTGTAGCAGGAAGTGGGTTTCATCCTCTATGGCCTCCTGATCACAGTGTTGGCACAGTCTTTCCTCCCTGGGCTTGTAGTTCTGCCTGTGTCGGCCACATTCGATGGCCAGACTGTGGGCACTGAGTCTATATCGGCTCAGGATCTTGCGATCTCTGGGGTCCGGGAGTTTCTCCAGATATGGGGCCAGTCTGTAGTCTCTCTGTAGACTCTGCTACATGATCAGTTTCTGTGAGCTGATTATATCCTTCTTCCAGTCACTGACATACCTCTCCTGGCCTTCGTTTGCCATCTTCCTGATTCCGGCTTTTGTCAGGATCCGAGGGTTCTGGTTTTTCTGTTTCACCTACATGTATCAGGGTTTTATGGTGATGGGAGCTTGGATTGCTCCTATGCAGGTGAGCCCGGAATGACAGCGCCCTCTTTAGAACTGTTAGGAGTAGAGGGAATCTGCCCAGCTCGGCCTGACAAGCACTGTTGGAGGTGCTCTGATGGACCTGGAGAAGATGCTTGCAAAATTCCAGGTGGACTATTTCTGTTGGACTGGAATCCCACCTTGAGCGGTCTGGGTAGGTGTGAGGACCCCAGACTTCGCTGCCATACAGGAGGATTGGGGCGACCAATCAGCAACGGGCACAGTCCGGTGGCAAAATGGCCGCTCCTTCCTCCCAGCAGTCAGTGCCCGCTCCATACTCCCCTCCAGTCAGCCCTCACACAGGGTTAATATCAGCGTTAATGGACCGCGTTATGCCGTGGTGTAACGCACTCCATTAACGCAGCTATTAACCCTGTGTGACCAATTTTCACTATTGATGCTGCGTATGCAGCATCAATAGTAAAAAAATCTAATGTTACAAATAATAATAAAAAAAAGGTTATTCTCACCCTCCGCCGTAGCGCTGTCCTCGGCAGTGCAAGCGGCAGGTTCCGGTGTCAAGGATGCTATGCGAGAAAGACCTTCCATGACGTCACGGTCATGTGACCGCGACGTCATCACAGGTCCTGCTCTCATACCAACCCTGGGACCGGAAGCTGCCGCGTGCACCACACACAGGTGCCAGGACTTCAAGAGGCCTTCGGAGGGTGAGTATATGTTTATTTTTTATTTTAAGTCTTTTTTTAACCACGCATATAGTGCCCACATTGCTATATACTACATGGGCTGTTACATACTGCATGGGCTGCATTATATACTACATGGCTGCTATGTACTACGTGGGCAATGTTATATACTGCGTGGGCTGCTGCGTTATATACTACATGGGCACTATATACTGTGTGGGCAGTGTTATATACTGTGTGGGCTGCGTTATATACTACGTGGCCAGTGTTACATACTATGTGGGCAATGTTATATACTGTTTGGGCTGTGTTATATACTGTTTGGGCTGTGTTATATACTGCGTGGCCACTGTTATATACTGCGTGGCCTGAATCTAACGCATCGGGTATTCAAGAATATGTCGTGGCCTGTGCTATATACTATGTGGCTGCTATATACATACGTATTCTAGAATATATATATATATATATATATATATATATATATATATATATATATGTATATATATGTATATATATGTATATATATGTGTATATATATGTATATGTATATATATGTATATATATGTATATATATGTGTATATATATGTATATATATATATATATATATATATATATATATATATATGTGTATATATATATATGTGTATATATATATATATGTGTGTATATATATATATATATATATGTATATATATATATATATATATATATATATGTATATATATATGTATATATATACATATATATATATACATATATATATATATATATATATATACATATATATATACATATATATATATATATATATATATATATATATATATATATATATATACATATATATATATATACATATATATACATATATATATATATACATATATATATATATATATATATATATATATATATATATATATATATATATATATATATATATATATATATATATATATATATATATATATATATATATACATATATATATATATATATATATAATAAAATTTTTACTTAAATGTTAAGGTCACAAATTTTTAATTCTCACAAGGGGTAATAAGAGAAAATGGACCTCCACAATCTATTGCATAATTTCTCCCAAGTGCAGCAGTACTACATAACAAATTGTAGGGTCTACTTTCTCCTATTACCTCTTGTAAAAAAAATAGGGGCTAAATGAACATTTTATTATAAAAAAAATTAAGTTTTCACCCCAATTCATGTGAAGCGTTTGAAGGATTAGCAAACTTTCTGACAGCGGTTTTTAATACTATTGACTGTGAGCTGCTTATCACAGGAGGGGGTGTGGTCAGACCAGGGCTCACCTGCTACTGTAGTCCAGAAGCAATTATCACTTTGTAATAAAACCTTTATTGTAAGTAAACAGCACACAGCCAAAAAAAGTGACACATTGTTGAATTTGGTGTCTCAGCTGCTACCTCATGCTGTCCTCAGATTACATAGCAAAAGCCTGCTGTCACATTCCCTTTAATGGTGAAAGCTGCAGTTTTCTTCCAGATACCACATATTTTTTGTTTTTACCCATGTAACGTACAATATATTTAGAGCAAAGCGTGCCTCTTGTTTACTTTCATATACACTCATAGCCAAATACAATCATTGGTTGTATTAGACTGTATATATTTTATGTGTTCTTATAGGACCATACAAAATTACTGACCTGCACTGTGTTGTTTCTTGTGCAGACTTATTAAGGGAGACGGTGAAGTACTTGAAGAAATTGTAAGCAAAGATCGGCACAGAGATATCAATAAGGTGTGTATGTAATAATACTGGGGTATTAGTAATCCTGCTTTAAGTGGTTGATGAAATCCTCTCCTAGAAGCTGCAGATAGGACCTCCAGTCACTTGTAATCTGTAGGGGAACCAGGCATGAATTCCTCTTCTTCAACTGTAGTTATACAGCTCCTGTAGATATCAGTGTGGTAAATGCATGGCCGGGGACGCTGCTTGACATTTATCTATTTACTCACTGTGTTTGCAGTATTTGTTAATGTTGCGTTTTTTCTTTTAACCAGATATTCCTTTTCATTATTTAGCACATACAGCGTTTGCTAAAGACTTGAAAAGTTTGTTGTTGAGAATTGTTACAATGTAAAGTTAACCGTTTTATAGGAAAGGAGGTAATTTTATTTATCCCGAGAATGGGCAGCAGTGTGCATGCTCATTTTCTGCTACATTTATTTTCTATGAAACTGCTGGAGAAAGCGACTTATCATTGTCTATGGGACTGATGGGGAAAAAAAGCCAATGAATCAAGTATAGATCACGCATGTGCTTACAGGCAGGGCTCTGCAGAGCCCTATATTGGCGGAGCCAGAAATTAAGACTTCAGTGATCTGTAAAGCTATGTTCACACATTGCATTTTTTTGCTGCGTTTTTTCCCACATGTAAAACTTTTTCGGCAGTAAAGAAGCTGCTTACAAAAAGTAGGTTTTGCTTAGTTTTTTTGCTGCCTCTTTGCTGTGTTTTTGTTCTCTTGTGCATGCCGATAGTTTAGTGCCCTCTCCCCCCCCCCCCCAGAAAATCAGGATGCAACTCCCTTAAGGTTTTTGCACCAAAAAAGCAGCAAAATCCGATGCCTGCGTTTTTTGCTGCGTTTTTGCACTTGCCCATTACATGCAGTGGGTGAATAAATGCTGAAATGACATCCAAAAACGCAGTTTTCCAAATCTGCCAGGAAAAAAAAAACAATGTATGTGCATAAGATTTCTGAACTCTCATAGCTTTAGCTGGTGCTGTAAAATGCAGCTTAAAATTTACACACAAAAAACGCAACTTGTGAACATAGCCTTAGTTATTCCCTTAACTATGGCAAGGGGATATTTTGTTTCCACAGCAGACAGCACTAGAAAGGTTATCCTGCAAGAGTGCTGCCTCAGAAGAAGAGAGAAAACAGAGTAAAGTGCATTTACACGGAAAGATAACCATGAATGAGCCTTCTTGTGGGCGCTTGTTTCATGATGATCTTTCTGCTGCTGATCACCCAAATGAACGAGTAAAGGTACCGTTACACTAAACGACTTACCAACGATCATGACCAGCGATACGACCTGGCCGTGATCGTTGGTAAGTCGTTGTGTGGTCGCTGGGGAGCTGTCACACAGACAGCTCTCTCCAGCGGCCAACGATCAGGGGAAAGACTTCGACATCGTTGAAACTGTCTTCAACGATGACGAAGTCCCCGGGTAACCAGGGTAAACATCGGGTTACTAAGTGCAGGGCCGCGCTTAGTAACCCGATATTTACCCTGATTACCATTGTAAAAGTAAAAAAAAAACAAAAAAAACACTATATACTTACACTCCGATGTCTGTCACGTCCCCCGCCGTCAGCTTCCCTGCACTGACTGTCAGCGCCGCCGGCAGTAAAGCAGAGCACAGCAGTGACATCACCGCTGTGCTCTACTTTACGGCCGGCGCTGACACAGTCAGTGCAGGGAAGCTGACGGCGGGGGACGTGACAGACATCGGAATGTAAGTATGTAGTGTTTTTTTTTAACTTTTACAATGGTAACCAGAGTAAATATCGGGTTACTAACCACGGCCCTGCACTTAGTAACCCGATGTTTTCCCTGGTTACAAGTGAACACATCGCTGGATCGGCGTCACACACGCCGATCCAGCGATGACAGTGGGTGATCAGCGACCTAAAAAAGGTCCTGATCATTCCCCACGACCAACGATCTCCCAGCAGGGGCCTGATCGTTGGTCGCTGTCACACAAAAGGAGATCGTTAGCGAGATCGTTGCTAAGCGTGACATTGCAACGATATTGTTAACGATATCGTTATGTGTGAAGGTACCTTAAATCGCTTGTTCAACAGGTGAAATGATGATTTGCGCAGCACAAAAGATCATTGTTCTTGGCGGTGCATTATCCTGTGGAAAAAGGACTCTTTCTGCCGAGAACTTTGGCAGCCTATGTGTACTGAACGATCTATTACAGATTGTTCACTATTGTTTACCACGGTCTGCCTGTATAAACAGGCAGTTAACCCCTTAACCGCCGATAAGCATTAAAACGGCAGTCGATAAGGGTACTTATTCTCCATTGCCATTTCAAAACACAGCTGACACCTTTTGCCTCTTTCAGCATCGGACCCGTCCGATTTTGCGACTGATGATTAACCCCTTAAATACCGCTGTCAATCACGACAATGGTATTTAAGTTTTTACAAGGGGGTTACAAGGCCCCCTTAGTAACCATCGGACCCCCGAAATGAGAATTGTGGGTCCCGATTACCATGGTAGCCTGATGTCATGTGATGACCTCTGTGTACGGTGGCCTGTGAGATCCAGCTCTAAGCTGGCTCTCCCAGGCATAGACAGTGAGACACTGATAGTGTCCTACACTGCTGTACATGAGTACTGCAGTGTATGAGAAAAGTGATCAAAAAAATATATACATGTCCCACAGTGACAGAGTGTAAAATAAAACGTAAAAAAAAACTCACACAAACCAGTTTTGCCACTCAAGATGCAGTATTTCTGATGAAGCAAAATAAAAAAGCATGCATAATTGGTAAAAAGCGATCAAAAAGTCATATGTTAAATAAAATGGTATAAATGAAAATGCCAAACCGTCTCGCAAAACACAATCCCTAAAAAAAAAAGCAAAAAAATTAAAAAGTTACAGCTCTCAGAATATGATGATGCAAAAGCAAATTTATTTTGCTAAAATGTTGTTTTTAGTGTGTAAAAATAGCAAAGCATAAGAAACAATATAAATCTGGTATCGCTGTAATAGTACTGATCTGACAAACAAATCGGTCTTATTGCTCTTATCGCACGGTGAATGGCGCAAAAATAAAAATTAAAACCAATAACTGAATTGCTAGGTTTTGTTCATTCTGTGTTTGAAAAATCTGAATAAAAAAAGTGATCAAAAAATATTATGTACCCCCAAATGGTACCAAAAAAATCTACAACTCGTCCCACAAACAAGAAGCCGTTATAGCTCTCGGAATATGGCGACAAAACCCCCCCACCTTTTATAAAAAAGCAGTTTTACTGTGTGATATTAGCAAAACTTAAGAAAAAAAAAATATATATAAATCTGGTATTGTGTAACCACACTAACCCAAACAATAAATACACCTTATCATGTATAGCGCACGGTGAACAGCTCAAAAATAAAAATAAGAACTATTCTTGTATAGCAATACAATACAATGTTCATTCTACCACTCAAAAATCAGAATAAGGTTTGGCTCACATTTATCCTGTGCTCTCCACTGAGCGTTTACGTCTGGGTTTCCATGTAATTTCTCAAAAAGGCAGATCGAGTGACTGGTCTTCGATCTGGCGTTATCCCATCATTTTATATCTGTGCATGTCTAAAATAATGGATATTACAGATATTTCAGACTCCAAATGGAGTACGAAATGTCAACATCTGCCTCATTATGGTGGGTTTCATCTGAATCACATTTTTGTGGGATTTATACAGAAACCCTGAGGAAAGTGCTCAGCGTAGAACACAAGAATGTAATCCAGCCTTGTCCTGGAAGCGGTAAAAAAAAATATCATGTACCCTACAATGTTTAGAATAAACCCCTAATTTATCCTGCACAAAACTAACCTGTGGCCAGGGCTTTATGTGGTGCTCTGCTTAGATATTTATCTGTATTGGCTTATGACAGGTCACTGATCCCAGTGACCTGCCCCCTATTTTACATACTCAATATACTACTGTGAGGTTAAAAAAAAATGTTACTTCATCAAAATGGTAGCAAGTATCTGTTTATGCCTATAATATTGCTGGGTTAAAAAAATTCACTTAATCAAAATGGTGCATGCGCAGTAGCATTTATTGCAATAGATACTACGGCGCAAGCGTCGCCGCCATTTTGCTGTAGCCCAAAATTTTTTTACTACAAGAAAATGGCAGCAGCATCTATTAGCGATAAATTCTACCTCACAATAGTTTATTCAGTATATGAAAAAGGAGAACTATGAGTCTGAAAAAGCCAAAAGAGGTAATCTATATATATAATTGTCTAAGGGTTTTTCTGTCTGTCTGTCTGTCTGTCTGTCTGTCCTGGAAATCCCGGCTCTCTGATTGGTCGAGGCCGCCAGGCCTCGACCAATCAGCAACGGGCACAGCGACGATGATGTCATAAAGGTTGCCTCGACCAATCAGCGACGGGCATAGTGTGCCGCGAATTCTGGAATCATCATTGTCCATATATTACAGGGACATGCATATTCTAGAATACCCGATGCGTTAGCACAGCGACGACGATGATGTCATAAAGAACGTAGACATCCAGCGTCTGATTGGTCGAGGCCGCCAGGCCTCGACCAATCAGCAACGGGCACAGCGACGATGATGTCATAAAGGACGTAGAAATCCCACGTTTCTGATTCAGCGACGGGCACAGTATCGACGCAGATGTCATAATGGTTGCCATGGCGACGATGATGTCATAAAGGTTGCCTCGACCAATCAGCGACAGGCACAGTCTGCCGCGAATTCTGGAATCATCATTGTCCATATACTACGGGGACATGCATATTCTAGAATACCCGATGCGTTAGAATCGTGCCACAATCTAGTCTATATATATATATATAATTGCCTAAGGGTTTTTCCGTCTGTCTGTCTGTCTGTCTGTCTGTCCTGGAAATCCCGGCTCTCTGATTGGTCGAGGCCGCCAGGCCTCGACCAATCAGCAACGGGCACAGCGACGATGATGTCATAATGGTTGCCATGGCGATGATGATGTCATAAAGGTTGCCTCGACCAATCAGCGACGGGCACAGTCTGCCGCGAATTCTGGAATCATCATTGTCCATATACTACGGGGACATGCATATTCTAGAATACCCGATGCGTTAGAATCGGGCCACAATCTAGTCTTAAATAATTTTATTGAAAAATATAATCAAGACAAATAAGATCATGTACCATATATGTGAAATCATGTGACAATACCGTGAGTACATCAAAAAGGACCAAAGATCACGGAACAGGGTACTGATAAATATACCAAATGCACAAAAGTGCAACTAATATGTCATCATCAATTGTATCTAACCAGAGACAGACTGTGGCGGTTCAGTTTATTTAAATATTCATTACCGGTACTATTACCACATGTCTGTCTCTAGATAAAGTGCGAATACAAGTGCTATATAAGGTTTAATTACCCATAATAGTCGTATCAGGTCCTATCCCGGTCCGAGGTGCTACCCCAACGCGCGTTTCGCGTCAAATGAATTCCGCTTCCTCAGGGGGCGTGGCCTAACAAGGATCTCCATCCGGTTTATATACAAGCCGCCGCCAATAAGGCGACGGCTGTGCAAAGTAACAGTGCGCTTGCGTGAACCGCATACCTGCGTCCTAGCCCTCAAACCCATTCGGCAGGACGCCGTCATGTGAGCGGGTCGGCGCCACGCCCGCACCACGCAACTACGTCCGCCACTGAGCGAGGGACTAAGAGTCAGGATTTAAAGAGACAAGTGCCAGTGAAAAGTGCAAAAGTGCTGTAAGTGAGGGGTAAGGCAAAATTGCAGTAAACCGCAACATGCTGCATAACCAGCAAGTGCTCCATGTCCCGTACTCAGCAATGGGATCCAATCGATCCAATAACCCAAAACTGAGAGCCAGACAGAACATGGAACCGCACGGTCCACACATAAAAGAACATTATTGTGTGCCGAATAATCATTAATAAACGAAAAATATATAGAAAAATATATTTTATAAAAAATAATAATAAAAACTAAGTGATGAACATGAGAAGTGACGAATATGATGTGCAGACAACAAATATGGTAACAAGATCACTATACGAACACCATAAAATACATCAAATGTCCTGAACACCTGAATATCCGATAATACAGAGACAGCATATACAGTGGGGCAAAAAAGTATTTAGTCAGTCAGCAATAGTGCAAGTTCCACCACTTAAAAAGATGAGAGGCGTCTGTAATTTACATCATAGGTAGACCTCAACTATGGGAGACAAACTGAGAAAAAAAAAATCCAGAAAATCACATTGTCTGTTTTTTTAACATTTTATTTGCATATTATGGTGGAAAATAAGTATTTGGTCAGAAACAAAATTTCATCTCAATACTTTGTAATATATCCTTTGTTGGCAATGACAGAGGTCAAACGTTTTCTGTAAGTCTTCACAAGGTTGCCACACACTGTTGTTGGTATGTTGGCCCATTCCTCCATGCAGATCTCCTCTAGAGCAATGATGTTTTTGGCTTTTCGCTTGGCAACACGGACTTTCAACTCCCTCCAAAGGTTTTCTATAGGGTTGAGATCTGGAGACTGGCTAGGCCACTCCAGGACCTTGAAATGCTTCTTACGAAGCCACTCCTTCGTTGCCCTGGCTGTGTGCTTTGGATCATTGTCATGTTGAAAGACCCAGCCACGTTTCATCTTCAATGCCCTTGCTGATGGAAGGAGGTTTGCACTCAAAATCTCACGATACATGGCCCCATTCATTCTTTCATGTACCCAGATCAGTCGTCCTGGCCCCTTTGCAGAGAAACAGCCCCAAAGCATGATGTTTCCACCACCATGCTTTACAGTAGGTATGGTGTTTGATGGATGCAACTCAGTATTCTTTTTCCTCCAAACACGACAAGTTGTGTTTCTACCAAACAGTTCCAGTTTGGTTTCATCAGACCATAGGACATTCTCCCAAAACTCCTCTGGATCATCCAAATGCTCTCTAGCAAACTTCAGACGGGCCCGGACATGTACTGGCTTAAGCAGTGGGACACGTCTGGCACTGCAGGATCTGAGTCCATGGTGGCGTAGTGTGTTACTTATGGTAGGCCTTGTTACATTGGTCCCAGCTCTCTGCAGTTCATTCACTAGGTCCCCCCGCGTAGTTCTGGGATTTTTGCTCACCGTTCTTGTGATCATTCTGACCCCACGGGGTGGGATTTTGCGTGGAGCCCCAGATCGAGGGAGATTATCAGTGGTCTTGTATGTCTTCCATTTTCTAATTATTGCTCCCACTGTTGATTTCTTCACTCCAAGCTGGTTGGCTATTGCAGATTCAGTCTTCCCAGCCTGGTGCAGGGCTACAATTTTGTTTCTGGTGTCCTTTGACAGCTCTTTGGTCTTCACCATAGTGGAGTTTGGAGTCAGACTGTTTGATGGTGTGCACAGGTGTCTTTTTATACTGATAACAAGTTTAAACAGGTGCCATTACCACAGGTAATGAGTGGAGGAAAGAGGAGAGTCTTAAAGAAGAAGTTACAGGTCTGTGAGAGCCATTAATCTTGATTGTTTGTTTCTGACCAAATACTTATTTTCCACCATAATATGCAAAAAAATGATAAACAAACAGACAATGTGATTTTCTGGGTTTTTTTTTTTCTCAGTTTGTCTCCCATAGTTGAGGTCTACCTATGATGTAAATTACAGACGCCTCTCATCTTTTTAAGTGGTGGAACTTGCACTATTGCTGACTGACTAAATACTTTTTTGCCCCACTGTAAAGATCATGGTAACTTATGTCTACATAATGCGGTGAATATATGGAAGAAATACATAACAATAATATCAAATAACCAGAAATCGAATGACCCGCACACATCAGGATAATATGCGTACACTTATTGTAATATTATATTAATTTTCAGTCCATAATATGTGACGATCTCCGTATTGTGACTTCTTGTGATTCCTCCATAGAAAATGCACAGCTGAGTTCTTTATCACATATTCAGATGAATGTCCCCAACATCGGAAAACCAGGCGGACAGGACGAGATATCGACACTCTAAAACAAATCATTGCGAATAGAGAGACAAATTAAAACCGATGGCAATTGGCAGAGACAGAACACAGGAAATCCCCGACAGTATCTACAAAAAGGATGAGAAACCCTGGGTTTCATTGAGACCCATGGGAGTCATGGTGCCCAATAGAGTGATCCAGCGGCACTCTCGCTGTGCCAGAATGCGCTTTATATCACCTCCTCTTATACCACAATAAACATGGTCAATACCTCGTGCTTGAAATGATTTCGGGCTGCACCCATGATGCTGTCTGAAATGACGAGGTATCGTCTTCAGCAGCGTCCCGTCTGTCACATTTTTTGCGGCCAAAATGTCGCGTACATGTTCCCGTATGCGGGTGCCCAAACGACGAGATGTTAACCCTACATAAACCTTAGGACAACCACATACTGCGTAGTAAACTACTTGGGTCGTGTTACAAGTTATGTGATGGTTAATGTTGTAGGTTTTATTTCCATCAGCTGAATCGAAAGTCGTGGTTCGACAGATGTTCGGGCATGTAATGCAATTTCCAGATGGAAAACAACCATTGGGTGGTCCACCAGAACCAAAATTGTATTTAGTAATTTTTGGGGCATAATGACTAGAGACTAGCAAATCTCTCAGATTTTTGCACCTCCTAGAAGTCATTGTGGGGTAGTTGGTGAGACATTTAGAAAGCGTAGAGTCACTCATGAGGATACCCCAATGTTTTTGGAGACAACTCCTCATTGTAGACCACTCACCATTGAAAGTTGAAATAAAACGTATAACATCCTGTTGTTCACCCTTTTTTTTATTACTGCCACTAGAGCATAATAATTCGTTACGTGGTGCGTGTTTAGCTCTCATATATCCCTTTCTGATACATCTGTTGCTATATCCCCTTGTTTGAAATCTAACTCTAAGGTCAGCTGCCTGTGCTTCAAATTTAGTATCAGAGGAGCATATCCGCTTCATTCTAAGGTGCTGCCCAACAGGGATGGCCTTGATGGTACTATATGGATGACCCGAGTCTGCATGCAACAGCGAGTTGACAGAGGTGGATTTCCTGAAGACATCAGTCTGCAAATACAGATTGTCATCAACCTCAATCTTGATGTCCAGGAAATCCACCCCAGTCCTACTCGTCTGATGCGTAAGCTTGATATTATATACATTGTTGTTAAGTTGCTGCATGAACCCATGCAGAGCATCATCGCACTGTTACTTTGCACAGCCGTCGCCTTATTGGCGGCGGCTTGTATATAAACCGGATGGAGATCCTTGTTAGGCCACGCCCCCTGAGGAAGCGGGATTCATTTGACGCGAAACGCGCGTTGGGGTAGCACCTCGGACCGGGATAGGACCTGATACGACTATTATGGGTAATTAAACCTTATATAGTACTTGTATTCGCACTTTATCTAGAGACAGACATGTGGTAATAGTACCGGTAATGAATATTTAAATAAACTGAACCGCCACAGTCTGTCTCTGGTTAGATACAATTGATGATGACATATTAGTTGCACTTTTGTGCATTTGGTATATTTATCAGTACCCTGTTCCGTGATCTTTGGTCCTTTTTGATGTACTCACGGTATTGTCACATGATTTCACATATATGGTACATGATCTTATTTGTCTTGATTATATTTTTCAATAAAATTATTTAAGATTACCTCTTTTGGCTTTTTCAGACTCATAGTTCTCCTTTTTCATATGTTCATGATTTGAGTCGCCTTTGCATTTTTAGTTGTTATCTCTAACTGATGTTCGGTTGGTAAGTATATTCAGTATGTAGTTTAGGGGGATCTACACTGTATGAGGACAAAATGTACCAGACTGGCAGATTTGCAATTCTCCAGGAAAAAAAGCCTGGCGTGGATGTTACAAAATAGTTATTGTAGCCGTAGATTAATTGAGAGGTGTAGTTTCTACAATGGGGTAACTTTTGGGGTTTTCTGCTGTTCTGGGACCGTAGGGACTCTGCAAATGTCGCATATAAACTATTCTAGCAAAATCTGTGCTCCAAAAGCCCTGACGTATGGCCTAACAGTAATTTCTGACAACATATGGGACAGCACCACGTTCAGGAGAAATTGCATAATGAATTGTGGGTCTTATTTCACTTATTAACCCTTGTGTACCTGACAAGTTTACCACAAAAAATGCATTTTTACCACTAAAATGTCATATTTCCATGCCTCAGTGTTATAAAATTCTGTGAGGCAGCTATGGATTCAAAATACTCACTATACCCCTAGATGAATTCTTTTAGGAGTCTATTTTCCAAAATGGGGTCACTTGTGGGAGTTTCTGCTGTTTTCACATGTCAAGGGCATGGCATTCACAATTTATCCCAGGCAAATAGCTGTTTTTCCTTTCCTAGCCCTACCTTGTGCCCAACCAGAAGTTTTTGACCACATATGGGGTATAGTTGTGTCCAGGACAAATTGTGCAACAAATTATGGGGTCCGTTTTCTCCTATTATCCATTGTGAAAATTACACATTTGGGGCTAAAACAACATTTTTGTGGAAAAAATGAAAATTTTCAATATGACGACATAATGTGATCAAATTCTGTGTAGTACCTGTGGGTTCAAAATGCTCACTATACCCCTGGATAAAATCCTTGAGGGATGTAGTTTCCAAAATGGGGTCACTTGTCAGGGGTTTTCACTGTTTAAGCACATCAGGGCCTCTCTAAACGCAACATGACTCCCGTAGACCATTCCATCAAAGTTCCGAAACGTCACTCCTTCCTTTCTGAGCCCTGCCGTGTACCCAAACAGTAGTTTTCCTCCACATATGGGATATCGGTGTACTCAGGAGAAAATGGACCCAAAAATTTGTTGTGCAATTTCTCCTGTTTACCCTTGTGAAAATTCAAAAAAAAAATTGGGGCTAAAATACATTTGTGGGTAAAAAGTGATTTTGTATCTTCACAGCTCTGCTCTAGATAAGTTTGTTAAGGAGTCTAGTTTCCAAAGTGGGGTCACTTGTGGGAGGTTTCTACTATTTAGGCACATCAGGTGCTTTCCAAACGCAACATGACCTCCGCTCTCGATTCCAGCCATTTTTGTGTTCAAAAAGTCAAACAGTGCTACTTCCTGTCCGAGACCTGCCATGCACCCAAACAGTGGGTTTCCCCCACATATGGGGTATCAGCGTACTCAGGAGAAATTGCACAACAAATATTAGGGTCCATGTTTTCCTGTTCCACTTGTGAAAATGAAAAATTTGGGGCTAAAGTAAAATTCTTGTGAAAAAAAGTTAAAGGTTCATTTTTTTTTTCACATTGCTTTAGTTCCTGTGAAGCACAAGAAGGGTTAATAAACGTCTTGAATCTGGTTTTGAGGACTTTGAGGGGTGCAGTTTTTAGAATGGTGTCCCTTTTTGGTATTTTCTGTCATATAGGCATCCCAAAGTCACTTCAAATCGGAGGTGGTCACTAAAAAAATGGTTTTGTTGATTTTGTTGGAAAAATGAGAAATTGCTGATCAACTTTTAACCCTTGTAATTTTCTAAGAAAAAAAATGTTTAAAAAATGATGCAGATGTAAAGTAGACATGTGGGAAATGTTATTTATTAACTATGTTGTGTAGCATAACTTTCTGATTTAAGGGCATACAATGAAACGTTTGAAAACTGCTAAATTTTTGCTGAATTTCCGATATCTTCACAAATAAATGCAAGGCAAATCGAACAATTGTTACCACTATTATGAAGTACAATATTTCTCCAAAAACAATCTCAGAATCGGTGGGATCCATTGAAGTGTTTCAGAGTTATAACCACATAAAGCGACACTGGCCAGATTTTAAAAAATTTGGCCTGGTCATTAAGGTCAAAATTGGCTCGGTCACTAAGGGGTTAAACAACCGCCGACCGGTAAAGGTTTAGTGACGCTGGTCAGTCCATGTAAACAAGGCCCTATGTCTTCCACAGTGATTTACTGTTTGCATTTGTCAAGATCTTGGAGGTAGAGGGAAGGACACCATTAATATCTCCAGGAAAGCTGACTTAAGCTGTCTATTACAAGCATTGTTTCTTATGTTATGTTTTTCAGCATGCGACAGCAAGTGATGGTCTAACTTTCCAGATGAGGTCAGGGATGTTATAATGGCTATTTTCATCAAACGATTGGGCTTTCCTGTCTACTCATTTTGCATGTTGGTAAATCTTACTATATATATTTACAGATGTTGGATCGAATTCTTTTTAGTATTAAAATCTATTTTTTACAATGTGCACAGTTTGTATGCAATTGAATTTTTTCTATGCAGAAGGCAGCAACCTATAAGTCCTATGATCACATCAGTAAATAAAAGCAACCGTGTATTCTTACTTTGTGTAACGTCCATTAATTTTTACAATAGTTTTTTTTCTCCAAAGCTCGTGGACTTTCTAACCTTGTTTTATGCTTTTATATTTCAGCCCAGTATTATCAGATTGGTATATATTTCAGTCCTGTATGACTCAATCTGCAGATAAAAGGATACGTAAAATATACAAAATGAGCAGAGGAAGGTTTTTATGTCAGATGTAGTGATTAGGCCATGTAGAGCTAAAATGTGCTAAACCCCTTCCCGCCGCGGCCCTTTTTCGTTTTTGTGTTTTAGTTTTTCGCTCCCCTCCTTCCCAGAGCCATAACGTTTTTATTTTTCCTTCAATATGGTCATGTGAGGGCTTATTTTTTGCGTGATGAGTTGTACTTTTGAACGACACCATTGGTTTTACCATGTCTTGTACTAGAAAACGGGAAAACAATTCCAAGTGCGGTGAAATTGCAAAAAAAGTGCAATCCCACACTTGTTTTTTGATTGGCTTTTTTGCTAGCTTCACTAAATGCCAAACTGACCTGCCATTATGATTCTCCTGGTCATTACGAGTTCATAGACACCTAAGATGTCTAGGTTATTTTTTATCTAAGTGGTGAAAAAAAATTCAAAACTTTGCTAAAGAAAAAAAAAAGCGTCTCCGTTTTTCGTGATCTGTGGTCGGGTGAGGGCTTATTTTTTGCGTGCTGAGCTGACGTTTTTAATGATACCACTTTTGTGCAGATACGCTCTTTTGATCGCCCATTATTGCATTTTAATGCAGTGTTGCGGAGACCAAAAAAAAACGTAATTCTGACGTTTCTAATTTTTTTCTTGCTACGCCGTTTAGCGATTAGGTTAATGCTTTTATTTTTATTGATGGATCGGGCGGTGATAACAAATATGTGTAGGTTTTGGATGGAGCGAAAGGGGGGTGATTTAAATTTTTATATATATTTTTTATTTTTTTCATATTTTTAAAAAAAAAATTTTTTAACTTTTGCCATGCTTCAATAGCCTCCATGGGAGGCTAGAAGCTGGCATAGCCTGATCGGCTCTGCTGCATAGCAGCGATCATCAGATCGCTGCTATGTAGCTGAAATGCAGGCTTGCTATGAGCGCCAACCAAAGGGGGGCGCTCACAGCAGGCTCGCATCAGTAACCATAGAGGTCTTAAGGACCTCTATGGTTACCATCCTGATGCATCGCCGATCCCCGATCATGTGACAGGGGTCGGCGATGCGCTCACTTCCGGCCCCGTGGCCGGAAGCGCCGGTTAAATGCCGCTGTCAGCATTTGACAGCGGCATTTAACAGGTTAATAGCGGCGGGTGAATCGCGATTTCACCCACCGCTATTGCGCGCACATGTCAGCTGTACAAAACAGCTGACATGTCGCGACTTTGATGTGGGCTCACCGCCAGAGCCCACATCAAAGCAGGGGACCCGACATGCCCCTTACTAGTACTGCGCGTGTCGGGAAGGGGTTACAACAGTCAGACGTCTACATGCTGATTATTGCTCAAGAAATGTACAACCTATTTCAAATTGCTATGCAAATAACATTACATTTTCTCAGGAAGGATTGGTACCCTGAAGTATTTTACTGTGTTCCGGGACATAGTGCATGCACACTAATGCTTTTCTGCTTTGCCCGCAGTTGGGCAAAGCATACTGCGCATGCGCAAGGTAAGATTGCGTTGCGCACGTGTGTTCTACGGAGGAAAGCGAATCAACTTCAAGATAATATTGCGGCCAGCGGGAAAGGAAGGGGTGAATAAAAGACCCGCAAACACCGCCCATCCGACCGAAAAAAGGGCCCGCCAAATTCAGGTGCCAGGTTCCCTTTAATCTTTGCTGATCCATTGCTGTAGCTATAGAAGTAGAAGCTCCTGTGTTACCAGCAAACTTCTATGCATTAACTTCCTGCCACTTGACTCTGCACCCAGTGACTTCCTGATGCTTTTTTCCTCACCCAGTGACTTAAATGAGCAGATTCTTTTAATACTATTATTATTATTTTTTAACTTTACAGATTTGTTCTGTAAAAAAAAAAAATCGTTCATCTGCACTGCCTCATTGAATAACATTACTCTGAATGCTTTCAGTGTGCTGCCTGTCTTATCTTTTCTTTGATTTATGTCTCTGATCATGGGTTTATGACAACTACTGCCCACTACTCAACTAAGTCTGATAATGAGTAATTGATTTAAAATGTACCATAGTCTTCTTTAAAGGGAACCTGTCACCCCGGTTTTTCAGTACGAGATAAAAATACTGTTAAATAGGGCCTGAGCTGTGTGTTACTATAGTGTATTTTGTGTACCCTGATTCCCCACCTATGCTGCCGAAATAACTTACCAAAGTCGCCGTTTTCGCCTGTCAATCAGGCTGGTCAGGTCAGATGGGCGTTGCGACATCGCTGTTTCTTCCCCCAGATCTTGCATATATTTCCGTTGGTGGCGTAGTGGTTTGCACATGCCCATCTTCTGAATCCACTGGGCAGGAGAAGAAAAAACGCGCGACCGGCGCTATTTCCCTGCTGATCTGTGGGGGCGGCCATCTTCCTGAGGCCGCGCGTGTGCATATGGACTCCTCTGCTGCCCGGGGCTTCAGGAAAATGGCCGCGGTATGCCGCGCGTGCGCAGATGGAGATCGCGGCGGCCATTTTCCTGAAGCCGAGTTCGCATCTCAACTTCAGGAAAATGGCCGCCGCGATCTCCATCTGCGCACGCGCGGCATACCGCGGCCATTTTCCTGAAGCCCTGGGCAGCAGAGGACTCCATATGCACACGCGCGGCCTCAGGAAGATGGCCGCCCCCACAGATCACCAGGGAAATAGCGCCGATCACGCATTTTTTCTTCTCCTGCCCAGTGGATTCAGAAGATGGGCATGCGCAAACCACTATGCCACCAACGGAAATATATGCAAGATCTGGGGGAAGAACCAGCGATGTCGCCACGCCCATCTGACCTGACCAGCCTGATTGACAGGCGAAAATGGCGACTTTGGTAAGTTATTTCGGCAGCTTAGGGGTGGAATCAGGGTACACAAAATACACTATAGTAACGCACAGCTCAGGCCCTATTTAACAGTATTTTTTATCTCATACTGAAAAACCGGGGTGACAGGTTCCCTTTAAACAATTCAATATACAGTTGTGGCCAAAAGTATTGACACCCCTGCAATTCTGTCAGGTAATACTCAGTTTCTTCCTGAAAATGATTGCAAACACAAATTCTTTGTTATTATTATCTTCATTTAATTTGTCTTAAATGAAAAAAAAACAAAAATAATTGTCCTAAAGCCAAATTGGATATAATTCCACACCAAACATAAAAAAGGGGGTGGACAAAAGTATTGGCACTGTTCGAAAAATCATGTGATGCTTCTCTAATTTGTGTAATTAATAGCACCTGTAACTTACCTGTGGCACCTAACAGGTGTTGGCAATAACTAAATCACACTTGCAGCCAGTTGACATGGATTAAAGTTGACTCAACCTCTATCCTGTGTCCTTGTGTGTACCACATTGAGCATGGAGAAAAGAAAGAAGACCAAAGAACTGTCTGAGGACTTGAGAAACCAAATTGTGAGGAAGCAAGATCAATCTCAAGGCTTCAAGTCCATCTCCAAAGACTTGAATGTTCCTGTGTCTACCGTGCGCAGTGTCATCAAGAAGTTTAAAGCCCATGGCACTGTGGACTAACCTCCCTAGATGTGGACGGAAATGAAAAATTGACAAGAGATTTAAACGTAAGATTGTGTGGATGTTGGATAAAGAACCTCGACTAACATCCAAACAAGTTCAAGCTGCCCTGCAGTCCGAGGGTACAACAGTGTCAACCCGTACTATCCATCGGTGTCTGAATGAAAAAGGACTGTATGGTAGGAGACTAGGAAGACCCCACTTCTTACCCCGAGACATAAAAAAGCCAGGCTGGAGATTGCCAAAACTTACCTGAAAAAGCCTAAAACGTTTTGGAAGAATGTTCTCTGGTCAGATGAGACAAAAGTAGAGCTTTTTGGCAAAGGCATCAACATAGAGTTTACAGGAGAAAAAAAGAGGCATTCAAAGAAAAGAACACGGTCCCTACAGTCAAACATGGCGGAGGTTCCCTGATGTTTTGGGGGTTGCTTTGCTGCCTCTGTCACTGGACTGCTTGACCGTGTGCATGGCATTATGAAGTCTGAAGACTACCAACAAATTTTGCAGCATAATGTAGGGCCCAGTGTGAGAAAGCTGGGTCTCCCTCAGAGGTCATGGGTCTTCCAGCAGGACAATGACCCAAAACACACTTCAAAAAGCACTAGAAAATGGTTTGAGAGAAAGCACTGGAGACTTCTAAGGTGGCCAGCAATGAGTCCAGACCTGAATCCCATAGGACACCTGCGGAGAGATCTAAAAATGGCAGTTTGGAGAAGGCCTTCAAATATCAGGGACCTGGAGCAATTTGCCAAAGAAGAATGGTCTAAAATTCCAGCAGAGCATTGTAAGAAACTCATTGATGGTTACCGGAAGTGGTTGGTCGCAGTTATTTTGGCTAAAGGTTGTGCAAGTATTAGGCTGAGGGTGCCAAGACTTTTGTCTGGCCCATTTTTGGAGTTTTGTGTGAAATGATCAATGTTTTGCTTTTTGCTTCATTCTCTTTTGTGTTTTATTCATTTAAGACAAATTAAATGAAGATAATACCAAAGAATTTGTGATTGCAATCATTTTCAGGAAGAAAATGAGTATTATCTAACAGAATTGCAGGGGTGTCAATACTTTTGGCCACAACTGTATATGGGCCTCTTGTACTTCTCTATCCATCAGTTTCATATGAATGTTTGTTTTGTTTTTATTCTGTTTTGTATAGTGAAAATACATTGTGATTTATTCCATTCCATGCCCTGTATAGTTTCACTCTGCTGAAAGCATATACAGTATCTGTATTGCAGTGATCTGGACTCTGGTCGTGCACATGGCCCAAATACATGCATGATGCCTACCTCTTGGCAGCAGGGTAACCAGGTGATAACTACAGTAAGTCTGAAGAACATTTGATTTAGTTACGAATATAACTCTGCAAACAAATGCGATTCATTTTCAAATAAATAGATGGCGATACATCACTTCAAGAAACTGTAGAATGAGCATTGGCTGTGTACAGGCAAGGAACATTGTAATTGAAGCAAGATGTCCTATCACTTCCAGTGACACTGATGTTTGGATGATGTATACTGTTATAAACAATCAGTCTGACACCTCAGCCCACTGCTTTCCAGCTGGAAGATCCTTTACACTCTATCTTGGCAGGATGAAGTGGAGTCTGTCAGCAACTCATTATATGCGAGACAGCACAAGGAACTTATGACTGCTTATAAATAAGTCAGTAAGATATACATCTCTGGCAAAAATTAAGAGACCACTGCACAGTTTTATAAATATCAGCTTCTCTACATGTCTGACTACCATTCCATTCCAGTGTCAGTTGAATTCCAGAGTACACCTCATTCTACTTAATGTGCTTCTGAACCAAATTATTTAATGAAGGAGAGTATAAATAACCCTGCTGTGGTGTTCACAATCCTCTTGCAATAGGACAAGCTGGATGACAAAACAAGTGCTAGTAATATCCCAAAAGTAATAGGAATGAACAAATAATGTTTAATCATGCCAAAGGAGTTGAAAAGAAAAGTATTGAGTGAGGAAATGAAGGGCTCAATTCTGGCTTTACTAGCAGAGAGATACAGTGTGCATCATGTTGCGTCCATCCTTAAAATTTCTAAGAAGACAGTCCACAACAAGGTCAAGCAGCAGACATTGGGGACAACAAAGCTACAGACCGGCAGAGGGCGAAAACGGCTCTCCCACTGACCGGGATGACCGTCCTCTTACTCAAATGTCACTCAGCAACCGCAGGATGACATCAGGTTACTTACAAAAGGAATGGCAAATGGCAGCTGGGCTGAAGTGTACGGCAAGAAAAGTTCGTAACAGGCTCCTAGAAGCAGGCCTCAAGTTATGTAAAGCTAGAAAAAAAACATTCATCAATGAGAAGCAAAGGAGAGCCAGGCTGAAGTTTGCCAAATACCATAAGAATTGGACCATAGAGGACTGGAGTAAGGTAATCTTCTCTGATGAGTCTAATTTTCAGCTTTGCCCAACACCTGGTCATCTAATGGTTAGACGGAGACCTGGAGAGGCATACAAGTCACAGTGTCTTGCACCCACTGTGATATTTGGTGGAGGATCGGTGATGATCTGGGGATGCTTCAACAAGGCTGGAATTGGGCAGGTTAATCTTTGTGAAGGACGTATGAATCTAGCGGCATACAAGATTATCCTGGAAAAAACAATTGATTCCTTCTGCTCAGGCAATGTTCCCCAACTCTGAGGACTGTTTTTTTCCAGCAGGACAATGCGCCATGCCACACAGCTAGGTCAATCAAGGTGTGGTGAAGGACCAACATATAAAATCCCTGTCATGGCCAGACCAATCTCCGGACCTGAACCCCATGGAAAACCTCTGGAATGTAATGAAGAGGAAGATGGAAAGTCACAAGCCATCAAGCGAAGAAGTGCTTAAACTTGTTTTCTTTGCATTATTTGAGGTTTGCAAGCACTGCATTATTTTTGTATTTTGACCATTTCTCATTTTCTGAAAATAAATACAAAATTTAGTGCTTGGAAATTCAAAGACATGTTGTCAGTAGTTTCTAGAATAAAAGAACAATTTAAATTTTACTCAAAAAATATACCTATAAAGAGAAAAATCAGGCAAACTGAAAATTTTGCAGTGGTCTCTTAATTTTTGCCAGATCTGTATATCTGCATTGCATTGCCCCTTACAGCAATTTAACTGTAAAGACCCATTCAGAAATACCGATGATTGTGAAGAACTATTGGTACATTGGGTGATTGGATTATCTGTAGCACACCTTCCTGTATAAACAGGAGGTGTGCTGCCAACATGACAGCCTGTCTAAATTGCCCAGTAAACAACCACCAATATTTTAACTGCCATAGTCTGCTTGTCTTAACGGTCAACAAAGCTATATCGTTTACATTCTTTGTCATCCATGGCCCTGGGCAGAAGTTCTAACAATTTGTATTCATTGTAATTAAACAGTTCCAGATTGTCAATAGATTTTAAACATCAGGGTGGTTCGCACTTTACTCTGCACTGACATACCAAAATCTGAATGCGCAGAGTAAGTTGTTTGCACAAGATCGTGATGGAGCAAGGAGCCCGTTGTTGGACACTGACTCCCCAAAAAGGAAACCTAGTCAGCTCTTCTATACGGGCAGGAAACCTGTAAATGGTGTTTGCATGTTAGCACTGGTTCCAGGGGAATTCTGTTAGAAAAATAATGCATTATTATTTGAATAGATGTAATAACTAAAGAGAGAGTGAAGTTTATGAAGATGTGACATCATCAGGTATTGAACCTACCATTCAAGATATCTTTAGTTTATTCTAATGTGCCCAAATGAGCTCCTGAATGAGCTCAATATAGTACATAGAACTTTTGGGACCTAAATTCACCGATTTTGCTAAACTGAGAGATATAGTAAGCCGCATCCATAAATTATTTAAGTCTGGGATCACACAACCGTAAGTTCTCCATCCGAGAAAATCAGAGTGTGATCAGCATTATCAGACTGATCAGTCTTTGATCAGAGTTTGATCTGATGTGGAGAATCGAGAGATAAAGAAAAGTTTCTCCAACTTCTCTATTCAGTCTGCCAGTGAAAATTGAACTGCACTCTGATGTCATCCAAGTGTGAATCGATGTTTTCTACAGTCCGAGATATTGATGGGTGAGTTTTCAAGGCAAATCGTGCATGCACTACCTAAGAAGGATGACATCCTACAAGTGGCTAGGAACCATGAAAAAACGGTAATTAGACCTACCGGTAATTGTATTTCTAGGAATCCATCCTGACGGCACCATTGGAGGACGTCCTTTTTACCCTCAGTGGGACAGGAACAACAAGCGGTTAAAAGGAAACCAGTGATTTTCTAAGTACCACATCTGGAAGGATGCAAAAAAGAGAGTTTATTAACAGTCATACACCAATGTTACATCACATTAGTTAATAATACAAACTTGCAGTGGGAGGGAACTAGTAGTGCTGTCGGGATGGATTCCTGGAAATACAATTACGGGTAGGTCTGATTACCGTTTTCCAGTTCACCACCTGACAGCACCATTGGAGGAATACCAAAGGATGGTAAACTAGGGTGGAACTACTGCATGTAATACTTTTCTACCAAAAGCTAACTGATCTGATGAGACATCTAATTTATAGTGTCTGGCAAAGGTAGAAAGACTGGTCCAAGTTGCCGCCCTACAGATTTGTTCTGCTGAGGCTCCCCCCTTCTCTGCCCATGATGTAGAGATAGCTCGAGTTGAGTGGGCTCTAAGAATATCCGGGGGATCTTTCCCTTGGTCTGTATACGCTAGGTTTATCATGGTTTTGATCCACCTAGCAATGGTTGATTTTGCTGCCTTACAACCTCTATTTAGACCCCCGTATTGTATGAACAAGTTAGTGTCCCGTCTCCAACCTTCTGTCGCCCCCAGGTATTTTAGAACAGTCTACCTAACGTCAAGGTTATGGTAGACCCCTTCCTTTGTGTTTCTAGGGTGTTGGCAGAATGAGGGAAGGATTATCTCCTGATTTATATTTGTTGAGGACACTACCCTGGGGAGGAAGGCTGGGTTAAGTCTTAAGACTATTCTGTCATCAAAGATCTGAAGATATGGATCCTGAGTGGATAGAGCCTGCATCTCCCCCAATCTTTTAGCTGACGTGATGGCAATCAGGAAGGCTGTTTTAAAGGAGAGATTGGCTATACCCATATCTTCTGATAACAAGTATGGGGTTTTACACAGGGCAATAAGCACCAAGTTTAGGTCCCAAGGAGGAGTTGATTTTCTTACAAGTGGTCTCATTCTCTGTGTGGGCCTGGAAAATCTTGCTATCCAAGGATGGGAGGCTAGTGACATATCAAAAAGACACTAAGAGCTGCAATCTGAACTTTTAAAGTACTAGGTCGGAGGCCCTTCTCAAACCCGAGTTGTAGGAAGTCGAGGATTCTGGGAATATCGGGTTTTGAAGTATCCACAGGAACCTCTCCTAGGAAGGAACAATAACGCTTCCAGATTTTGTTATAGATCGCTGACGTCACCGGCTTTCTGCTTGCCTGGAGTGTGGTAATGACATCCTCTGACAGGCCTCTGGATCTTAGGGTTTGCTGTTCAGGATCCAAGCAGATAGCTGCAGAGAGTCTGGGTCTTTGTGGAACACTGGCCCCTGTAGTAGAAGGTCTCGCCTGTTCGGTAGTAAGATTGGTTTCTCTGTTGACATTCTGGATAGTAGAGAGAACCAGCTCCTTTTTGCCCAAAAAGGAACCACCAGGATTACGGTTGCTCTCTTGTCCCGTATCTTCCTGAGTGTCTTGGGTATCAGAGGAAGAGGCGGAAATGCGTACAGGAGACCTTCTCCCCAATACTGAGACAAGGCGTCTACTCCTGTGGCTCCATTTAGAGGATTGAGAGAAAAAAATGCTCTGGTCTTTGCATTTGACCTGGTGGCAAAAAGATCCACCTGAGGTGTTCCCCACTGCTGGCACAGACTGCTGAATATTTCTGGGTTTAGTTCCCATTCTCCGGGATGTACAGGCGTTCTGCTCAAGGAGTCTGCTACCTGATTTTTGGCGCCTTCCAGGTGAACTGCCGAGATGGATTTGACTGATTTCTCCGCCCATCTGAAGATCTGGTCTGCTAGGTGTTGCAGGGGTGGATGTTTCGGACCGCCTTGGTGTCTTAGAAATGCCAGTGCTGTCACATTGTCGGACAGTATTCTTACATGTCTGTCTCTGACCTGTGACTGGGCCTGATATAGCACCTTCCAAATCGCATACAGCTCCCTGAAATTTGACGACCTTGTGGCAATCTGAGGACTCCATTCTCCCTGGTAGTATGTCCTTTCTATATGTCCGCCCCATCCGAATTGACTGGCGTCTGTGGTAACCGTGACACAGGGATCGAGGACCCATGGAACCCCCACTTTTAGGTTCTTCGGTGTGGTCCACCAGGTTCGGGATTTCTTTCCTGACGGAGAAACAATCATCTTCTTGTCCAGAGAGTCCTGTCTCCTGTTCCAAGATTTCAAAATCTTTCTGTAACCCTCGCGAGTGGAATTGGCTCCATTTCACACAGGGTATACCTGCCGTCATTAAGCCCAGAATCGTCATTGCCTCTCTTATGGAGGGGGGTACTCCTTCTGAATTGGTGTATGTGCCTGATCAAGGGCTTCTGTCTGTCTTCTGGTAAGAAAGATGTTCTGGCGTTGGAATCTAATATGACCCCCAAAATTTTCATTCTGGAATTTGGGACCAGGCATGATTTTTTCCAATTCACAATCCACCCCAGGTCCTGTAGAATGGAGAGTGTGAAGCTGCAGTCTATTTTGAGAAGTTTCTCTGACCTCGCCATTATCAGAAAGTCGTCCAGATATGGCACTATGGCAATATTCTGGTTCCTTAGATAGGCTACTACCTCTGACATTAGTTTGGTAAATATTCTGGGTGCTGAAGCAAGGCCGAAGGGGAGACATCTGAACTGGAAGTGATACATTACTCCTTTGTTCATCAGGGCGAATCTCAGAAACTTTTGGTAGGAAGCGTGTATTGGGACATGGTAGTATGCATTGCTTAGATCTAAGATGCACATCACCATGTCTTTGTCTATTACAGGCATTGTGGAACTTATAGATTCCATTCTGAATCTTTTGTACCTGACCACCTGTTCAAGGGTTTTAAATTTATGATCGTTCGGGAGTCTCCCAAAGGTTTTTTTTATTGAGAACAAGTGAGAATAATGGCCCTTGCCTCTTTCCAAAACGGGTACCGGGATGATTGCCTCTAACTCTAACAACTCCTGGATGTTTGTCCACATTGCGGAGTCTAAGAGCGTACAGGGTCTGGTTACTACAAATCTTTCTGGGGGATGGTTGGAGAACTCTCTAGTTTGTACCCCTGAGCAATTATCTGCAGAATCCAAGGATTTTGGGATATTTTCTGCCAACCCCCTAGAAATTTCAGTAACCGACCTCCCACCTTGATGTAATTTAATTGGCTTTCCTGCACCTGCACTTGGGAAGATGGAGTCTCTACCCTTTCCACCCTTGTGATACCTCCCTGATTTCCCTTTCCCTTTGTAGTCTGTCTTCTGACCAGGTCGGGATCTACGAAAGGGCTGGTCTTTAGCCAGATGGCCCTTCTGGCCGCGTTGGACAAAGACTCCCCTCTGGCGGCGAAGCGTACAGATTCTGCGAGTTTAAGTAACGGAAGAGATTTGAGAATAACATCTCTGGAGGTCTTAGCTTTGAGATGTTCCTCCAAATCTTCTATCCATAAATGCATGGAGCGGGCTACTGATGTTGCAGCTATATTGGCCAGTATTATTGCTGCCGTGGATTCCCAAGTTCTCCTGAGCAGTCCATCTGCTTTGCGATCCATTGGATCCTTTAAAGCGGAGGAATCTTCAAATGGAATTGAGGTCTTCTTTGCCACTTTCGCCAATGGAACATCAATCTTGGGAACTTCATCCCACACTTTAATATCTTCTTGATTATAAGGTAAACGGAGTCTGAAGTCTCTAGGTACTACTAGTCTCTTCTCCGCTTCCTGCCATTCTTCCAGAATCATGGAACGAATATGATTGTTGACTGGAAAAAACCTTTGTGATCGGAGCATGTAAACCGCCAAACATTTCATCCTAGATCGAGGTCTCCTCTAGCGTGTCCTGTAACTTCATGGTGTTACGAACTGCATGAAGAAGCTCATCTGTATTTGCCGCCGAGAAGAGATATCTTTTCCCTCTGCCCAATGATTCGTCTCTTCCTTCCTGGTCTAATTCTTCCGAATTCTCTTCTTCGGAAGAAGGACTAGACTCTCTTGGTCTTTTCCGTGATTTTTGCGGTTCTGACTGACTTGCCTGGGGGAGATTCAGGCTTGAGATGGATGCCTGAACCTCCTGACGAATCATTGTTCTCATACTGGTTAATAACGCAGTCTGTTCATCACCCACAATCTTAGATGTGTACGACTTGCATAGTGGCTTCCGCCTATTTTCCGTGAACTTAGCAGCACATATCGGGCATTTATTTTTCCCGGATTTTTTCCTTTCAGGTGCGGGGATGGGAGGCTTTTCCTAGAATACATAAAGATACCAGCAGTAGATAGTGAAGTAGGGGGAGGGGTGAGCATTGTAGTATGGCTTAGATTAGCCCACTCACGTGCCCCTGTAACTGGTCAGTCCCCTCAGGTCTGGCTCTCTCTTCCATAGTGAAGATAGTTTAGCCGAGTGCTCCTTGTCAGGATGGCCGGCGGCATAAAGACCCTCCTTTGTGACATTTATATAGGTTTTACCTGGTTGATCCTGCCCTCCTTACCGCGTCCCTGCGGCTGACCGTGCTCCAAGGCCTCTCCTGAGGCCGGTGCTGCTGGCATCCCGCACTCCGGCGCTCGCCGCAACCGGAAGTGACGTGGCTGTTGCGGCCGGAAGGGACGCGGCCGCTGGACCCGGAAGTGGCCGCTTGACGGAAGCAGTCTCTGGAGAAGGATGTGGCCGCATGCAGGGAATCGGTCGCTGCTGGAAGCGACCGCCGCATTCACCCCCCAGCGGCGAGACGCCTGGACCGAGAGCCCCCTGTATGGAGGAAGCGGACCCGACCCCAGGAGCAGTGCTACACTGGGGAGGCTGAGGGACCCCCCATGGCAGGTATCAACCGCAGATATCTTGCGGCAAGGAAGGGAAAGGCTGGGCCCCCGATCCCCACCATCTGCACAGTACCGTCGGAGGAAAAGCTTGCCGTTCCTATCCACAGTGGGACAGGAAAAACACGGGTGGAGTGGGGAGGGTCCTTTTAACTGCTTGTTGTTCCTGTCCCACTGAGGGTATGAAGGACGTCCTCCAATGGTGCTGTCAGGTGGTGAACTGGAAAATAATTTGAAAAGATTCCAAAGTCTCCATCTTGCCTGATTTGCATGGACGCACTCTCTATTTACACAGAGCCTTAAAGCCCCTTTTCCAACTCCTGAAGGATAATGACTTGTATTTTCGATGGGGTATTTTCTTTTCGCCAATCTGTGAGCAAGAATGGCAAAACAGCTACTGTATATTCTGCAACTTAGATGAATTTTCATCTTTACTTACGTTTCTGGAGCAAAAGATGCGCCCTTAATCCTATGACTAAGGGCGTGACTTTTGTGCCAGAAATGTGTCAGGTTTCTTTTAATATGTTTTAGTTTGAATATATAAAGTAGGTACATATTTTACCAGAATGGGTGTGCCAGATTAAATCCTTTGTTTCCCCTAATGATCTATAAAAGGCCTAAAGTTAAAGATAACACATTTCCATTGTATTTTAGGCCAAAAAAAATATATTTTCATCTTTTACATTTTAAAAATTACAAAAAGGAAAATGGGGTGATGCAAAAGTTTGGGCACTCTGCATTGGTTATTACCTAGTAGCACCCCCTTTTCAAAGTATCACAGCTTGTAAATGCTTTTTGTAGCCAATCAAGAGTCTTTCAACTCTTGTTTGAGGGATTTTCATCCATTCTTTCTTGGAAAATTCCGAGATTCCTAGGTAGTCTTGCATGCACTACTATTTTGAGGTCTAGGCCTTTTAGAGATCATTTCATATTCAACTTAACTGTTCACAATAACATTAATTTTGACCAGGGGTGCCCAAACTTTTACAGGCCACTGTACAATTTCCCAGGAAGGCGGTCTGATCCTGGAGCCTTTTCATTGTGAAGGTTGCTCAAGGATGGCCTCAAACTTTTCACTGTTGGAGGCTGCTCTAAGAAACTGCAGATAGTATTAACCCCTTTCTGATATCAGACTTACTATTCCATCCATGTGGGCTGGGCCCTTATGACCATGGACGTGATAGTATGTCGAGGTCGATCGGCCGCGCACACAAGTGGGGTGGGGCCGGGTGTCAGCTGATTCTCACAGCTGACACCAAGTGCCAGGAGCGGTCACGGACCGCTCCTGGCACTTTAACCCCCAAGACACACTGCGGTCAAACAAGATTGCAGCATTCCGGTGGCATAGAGAAGCATGCCCCCCCCCCCAAAAGAAATTCATGAATTGCTGGTTTTTGGTCATTCTGCCTCCCAAAAATCGTAATAAAAAGTGATTAAAAGAAGTTATGTGACCGAAATGGTACCAAAAAAACGTCAACTCGTCCCGCAAAAAAAAAAAAAACCTCACATGACTGTGGGCCAAAATATGGAAAAATTATAGCTCTCAAAATGTGGTGATGCAAAAACTATTTTTTGCAATAAGTGTCTTTTAGTGTGTGACAGCTGCCAAACATAAAAACCCGCTATAAATAGTAAATCAAACCCCCCTTTGTCACCCCCTTTAGTTAGGGAAAAATAATAAAATAAAAAATGTATTTATTTCCATTTTTCCATTAGTTAGGGTTGGGGCTAGAGATAGGGTTTGGGTTAGGGGTGTGGTTAGGGTTGGGATTAGGGTTAGGGGTGTGGTTAAGGTTAGGGTTGGGATTAGGGTTAGGGGTGTGTTGGGATAAGGGTTGTGGTTAGGATTGGATTAGGATTATGGGTGTGGTTAGGGTTATGGTTAGGGTTGAGATGAGGGTTAGGGGTGTGTTGGGGTTATGATTGGAGTTAGAATGGGGGGGTTTCCACTGTTTAGGCACATCAGGGTTTCCCCAAACCCGATATGGCATCCAATCTCAATGCCGGCCAATTCTGCGTTGAAAAAGTATAACGATGCTCCTTCCCTTCCAAGCTGTCCCGTGCGCCCAAATAGTGGTTTACCGTCACCTATGGGGTATCGGCGTACTCAGGACAAATTGGACAACAACTTTTGCAGTTCAATTTCCTTTGTTACCCTTGGGAAAATAAAAATTGGGGGGCTAAAAAATCATTTATGTGGGAAAAAATTATTTTTTATTTTCACGGCTCTGCGTTATAAACTTTAGTGAAACACTTGGGTTTTCACAGTTCTCACAACACATCTAGATAAGTTCCTTGGGGCGACTAATTTCCAAAATGGGGTCAGTTGTGGGGGGTCTACTTTCGGAAATGGTGTCACTTGTGGGGGGTTTCCACTGTTTAGGCACATTAGGGGCTCTGCAAACGCGACATGGTGTCCGATCTCCATTCCAGCCAATTTTGCATTGAAAAGTCAAACGGCGCTCCTTCCCTTCAGAGCTCTGACATGCGCCCAAACAGTGGTTTACCCCCACCAATGGAAGTCTTCAAACAGAGGCTGGACAGACATCTGTCTGGGATGATTTAGTGAAACCAACTCTACCATTCTATGATTGAACACATAAACGCATGTGAACATGCGTTTGTGTTTCATGTATACCAACTCAAACCAAGCTCAATTTTTGTGTTTTACCATTAAGCAAGAGGCAAGACTAACCAAACAACACTATGAATACCAATGAGACCTCCAAACAAGTCAGGGACAAAGTTGTTGAAGTACAAAGTCAGGGTTGTGTTATAAAAAAAAATCCCAATCTCTGATGATCCCCTGGAGCACCAACAAATCCATTATCATGCCCTGCTGAGGGCAGAGCTAAGTACTGCAGTGCACAGGCTCTGGGAAAGGTAAGAGAGGCCCAGTGCCTGCGCACTGCAGTATTTTACTCTGCCCTCAATAGGGCAGATAAGTATGGCTGCGCAGGAGCGTGATGCCGGGCAGCGATGAGGGGCGGCATCGCAAGAAGATGGAAGGCACTAGACTCGGACCTGCGACACCCATCGGATCTGACCGCCCCCTTCCCCCCCCGGATGAGTATAATAAAACTTATTTATCTCATCTTTCATGACGGACCGGGAGCTTATCTACAGCATTATAGAATGCTGTAGATAAGCCCTGAAAGGTGGCCATATCTTATATCGGCCAAAACTGCTGACAGGTTCCCTTTAATCTCACCTATTTGGTTACCTATACCGATCCCTTCCGTGTTCCACTCTGTTGTATTGTGAGTATATTTATATGATTGTAGTTTTCTTTCATCCCTGTCTGCCTGGTTCATGTAATCTTATACACTTCGGCCTCACACCTCACTGGGAGGGAGGGAATAGATGAGGGCTAAAATAGGAGTATAGCATGGTATGTGACCCCGGTGACTCTTACCTTCCGGGGTAATCCGGGGACGGATAGACTAGGGCATCCCTTAGTTCGAGGGATCCAGTAAGCGCCCACTGTCTCTAGTCACTGTGTGACACTACCTTTTCCATTTCAAAGTAGATAGTGCTAAACAAAACATTAAAGCTCTTCCCACTAAACCTCCCCTTTTAAAGGAGAAGTGAAATCATCAGTCCCGCACATGTAATGTAGGTCCCTTGTCATAAACAGAAACGAATACTATCACTGGTGTCCTTTTGCTCATAAACTGTACCCGCCTCCATTTAAGAAGTATATAGACGTTTCGTTAGTGTCCAGCCAGGCCATGGCGTCCTTTGGGGTGTCAAACGTCTGTATGTTTCCCAGTGCTACTACTTGTGGCGTGCCTGGTACATCATGGAGTATGGTATTGTTTTTTTGTCTTGTCTCTTTATGTCCATAAATTAAGCTCTCCCTCTCTGCACTTCTGCTGAACTGTGTATATGAATACATTCGAACTGTTTATGAACAAATGGTGAATTGTGGTCCTGAAGTGTAGCTGCTTTATGGGCATGGCTGAGCAACCAGTGGTCAAGGATGAGTGGGCACTAGTGATGAGCGAATATACTCGTTACTCGAGATGTCCCGAGCATGCTCGGGTGTCCTCCGGGTATTTTTTAGTGCTCGGAGTTTTAGTTTTAAGTGCCGCAGCTGAATGATTTACATCTGTTAAGGTACCGTCACATTAAGCGACGCTGCAGCGATATAGACAACGATGCCGATCGCTGCAGCGTCGCTGTTTAGTCGTTGTGTGGTCGCTGGAGAGCTGTCACACAGACAGCTCTCCAGCGACCAACGATGCCGAAGTCCCTGGGTAACCAGGGTAAACATCGGGTTACTAAGCGCAGGGCCGCGCATAGTAACCCGATGTTTACCCTGGTTACCATTGTAAATGTAAAAAAAAAAAACACATACTTACATTCCGGTGTCTGTCGCGTCCCCCGGTGTCAGCTTCCCTGCACTGTGTAAGCGCCGGCCGTAAAGCAGAGCGGTGATGTCACCGCTGTGCTCTGCTTTACGGCCGGCCGGCGCTGACACAGTGCAGGGAAGCTGACGCCGGGGAACGCGACAGACACCGGAATGTAAATATGTAGTGTTTTTTTTTTTTACATTTACAATGGTAACCAGGGTAAATATCGGGTTACTAAGCGTGGCCCTGCACTTAGTAACCCGATGTTTACCCTGGTTACCAGTGAACACATCGCTGGATCGGCGTCACACACGCCGATTCAGCGATGTCAGCGGGTGATCCAGCGACGAAATAAAGTTTTGGCCTTCTAGCTCCGACCAGCGATGTCACAGCAGGATCTTGATTGCTGCTGCATGTCAAACACAACGATATCGCTATCCAGGACGCTGCAACGTCACGGATCGTTATCGTTCTAAAGTTGCTCAGTGTGAAGGTACCTTTAGCCAGCATAAGTACATGTGGGGGTTGCCTGGGTGCTAGGGAATCCCCACATGTACATATGCTGGCTAACAGATGTAAATCATTCAGCTTCGGTGCAGAAAACTAAATCTCCGAGCACTAAAAAATACTCGGAGGACACTCGGGAAATCTCTAATAACGAGTATATTCGCTCATCACTAGTGGGCACCCTATGGGCACATTCTATAGCAAAGATGGGGATAGAGCATCTTAGCTGAATTTTTCCAGCAGCCAGGCTAAAAAATACACAACCGGGCCCGAACCCTCCACGTTCTCCGGTACCCCTACCATGCGCAGGTTATTTTGTCTTAGCCTGTTTTCCAGATCTTTGGCTGCTTTATTAAGAAGCATATTGATATTTTGATTATTTACTTTAATATCTTTCTGCATGCATGTTACTTGGTTCTCCACAGCATCCACTTTCCTCTCCACCCCCCATTCTTTATTAGATTTTTGCATATCATGCCTAATGCAGCAAATATCCTCCTTAAATCCTCCACTTTGCATGCTAAGGATATCCAGGACAGAGCTACAGAAATTAATGGTTGAGTATACATCTCAAGTTGGTTCTTTCTCCTCTGCAAATACATTGTATAGGCCCATTGCGTTTTTTTCCCTAAGAGGAGTCCTGTCACAGCCTCTCTCAACTGCCCTTAGGGGAGGGGCACAATTAAGCTGTGTGATGTCCCCTCGTTACTTTCCCCAGCACCCTTTCCTCTGAGCGGGCAAAGGAATCCTTTGTCAGCCTCGCAAGTTGCTCCAGTTTAGCTGCAGCCATGTCGGTCACCTGTTCTCTGGCCAAGGTGCTGTGAGGAGGTGCCATCTTGGATGCCTCACTGTTGCAATATCTTTTCTTGAAATTCTTGCTACAGTATATCTCCGGCTCCAAATTTCACCAACGACTGTTACCTTGATTCCAGCCGCTTCCCACAGAACAAACCTATGACGGAGTAAGATATGGGAAGGATGAATATAATATACCAGGATGCTGAATGGGAGAGTAGCTCTGTGTCTGTTCTACATGGCTGCCAGGACATGCCCCTAGCTTACTTATACAGGTCCTTCTCAAAAAATTAGCATATAGTGTTACATTTCATTATTTACCATAATGTAATGATTACAATTAAACTTTCATATATTATAGATTCATTATCCACCAACTGAAATTTGTCAGGTCTTTTATTGTTTTAATACTGATGATTTTGGCATACAACTCCTGATAACCCAAAAAACCTGTCTCAATAAATTAGCATATCAAGAAAAGGTTCTCTAAACGACCTATTACCCTAATCTTCTGAATCAACTAATTAAGTCTAAACACATGCAAAAGATACCCGAGGCTTTTATAAACTCCCTGCCTGGTTCATTACTCAAAACCCCCATCATGGGTAAGACTAGCGACCTGACAGATGTCAAGAAGGCCATCATTGACACCCTCAAGCAAGAGGGTAAGACCCAGAAAGAAATTTCTCAACAAATAGGCTGTTCCCAGAGTGCTGTATCAAGGCACCTCAATGGTAAGTCTGTTGGAAGGAAACAATGTGGCAGAAAACGCTGTACAACGAGAAGAGGAGACCGGACCCTGAGGAAGATTGTGGAGAAGGACCGATTCCAGACCTTGGGGAACCTGAGGAAGCAGTGGACTGAGTCTGGTGTGGAAACATCCAGAGCCACCGTGCACAGGCGTGTGCAGGAAATGGGCTACAGGTGCCGCATTCCCTAGGTAAAGCCACTTTTGAACCATAAACAGCGGCAGAGGCGCCTGACCTGGGCTACAGAGAAGCAGCACTGGACTGTTGCTAAGTGGTCCCAAGTACTTTTTTCTGATGAAAGCAAATTTTGCATGTCATTCGGAAATCAAGGTGCCAGAGTCTGGAGGAAGACTGGGGAGAAGGAAATACCAAAATGCCTGAAGTCCAGTGTCAAGTACCCACAGTCAGTGATGGTGTGGGGTGCCATGTCAGCTGCTGGTGTTGGTCCACTGTGTTTCATCAAGGGCAGGGTCAATGCAGCTAGCTATCAGGAGATTTTGGAGCACTTCATGCTTCCATCGGCTGAAATGCTTTATGGAGATGAAGATTTCATTTTTCAGCACGACCTGGCACCTGCTCACAGTGCCAAAACCACTGGTAAATGGTTTACTGACCATGGTATTACTGTGCTCAATTGGCCTGCCAAACCTCCTGACCTGAACCACATAGAGAATCTGTGGGATATTGTGAAGAGAAAGTTGAGAGACGCAAGACCCAACACTCTGGATGAGCTTAAGGCCGCTATTGAAGCATCCTGGGCCTCCATAACATCTCAGCAGTGTCACAGGCTGATTGCCTCCATGCCACGCCGCATTGAAGCAGTCATTTCTGCCAAAGGATTCCCGACCAAGTATTGAGTGCATAACTGAACATTATTATTTGATGGTTTTTTTGTTTGTTATTAAAAAACACTTTTATTTGATTGGATGGGTGAAATATGCTAATTTATTGAGACAGGTTTTTTGGGTTATCAGGAGTTGTATGCCAAAATCATCAGTATTAAAACAATAAAAGACCTGACAAATTTCAGTTGGTGGATAATGAATCTATAATATATGAAAGTTTAATTGTAATCATTACATTATGGTAAATAATGAAATTTAACACTATATGCTAATTTTTTGAGAAGGACCTGTATTTATTGCCTCTATGACTCTTGCTCAATGGGTAACACTTTGTAATCACCGCCCCATTTGTTATAGAGTATTTTGAGAAGAAAGAGTAATTGGTTATTGTTTATTTGAGGAACTCTACTGCCTGGAAAAAGACAGTATGCATGTACAGTGCTGTTCAAAAGTTTTAGGTTAAGTGTGGAAAATATTATGGAAGCTAAGACTACTTTACAAAATATTATTTTTTTTTATTATTAATTAACAAATGGCAAAGTGGGTAAACAAAAGAGAAATCTAAATCTTAAAAAAACTTGGTGCAAACACTCTTTCCCTTCAAAACAGCATCAATGCATCAATTCTTCTAGGTACACTCTCACACACTCTTGGAAAACTAATCACTGATGTTCTGTGGATGTAGGCTTGTCCAAACCCTTCTGCCTCTCTATGTAATACCAGTCAGACACAATAATGTTGAGATCTGGGCTCTGTGGGTGTCATATCATCACTTCTTAGACTCCTTACTTCTCTTTATGCTGAAGATAGTTCTTAATGACATTGGCTGTATGTTTTGGGTGATTTGCCGATGGTGGGAACTCTGCCTGCCTGGTTTCCTACAAAACACCAAAGAACGTGACGCATTTCTTATGCCGTTGCAGTATGTTTGTATTCTATATATCAGTTAAAAGGGTATGCACCTTATTTACTGGAATTTAATCTTCATTATATTCTAGATACCCTTCTCAAATTTTTATCCTTTCACATCCTTCCTAATTTTTCTATCCTTTTTTCCTGCACCCCTTTTTCACATTGGTGTTGACTCAAAAATCAGAAGTGGGCTTCCTTTCAACCATTCATTTGATTTTGCTATAGGAGTCCCACATAAGATTTTCTAGTGTCCTTAATTACGCAATTAGATATTGTGATACTTTGTTTCATGCTCTCAATCCTTTAGGTAAGGGAGTCTCTGTGGCACGCTACAGAATGTTTATTCCACAGGTATTAAGCACTTTGGTGGATCCAAATGTTGTACATATATTTACACCTTAGCTGGCAGCTCAAACTAGTGGATATGTGGTGGACCTTACATTCCCAGGATATTTATTATAGCCACTACTTTTTATATTCCATACTCTCTTGAACTATAATCCCAAATGATCTATCAGCTCGAGAGTTTGGTCAGATCATTCCTCAATGCAGTTATATTTCACTCCTCTCACAAGCCATCAAAACTGTGGCAGATAAATGATCATCTATCAAAGGACCTAATCTGTTTTAAAGACATTTTGACAGCAATCAAGGGATTGTCTACTGTCAGACAACCCCAGTTAAACGAATGGATACTCGCTTCCTGCATTGACGCCATTTCAGCTATGTAGATGCCGCTGTTATTAGCAGTGACATGACATTTTTCTGTCAAGTGCAGGATGCAGGCAATGGGAGCTCTTTGGCTGCAGCACATCAATATTCCTTCAGGACTCTCAAAAAAGAATAGTAAAGGTTGCAGTTGACTAGATTGAGACTAGGCACAGGCAGAGTGGACTCTGGTATGGGAATAGCAGGGTGGACTGGGGCAGAAACGGACAGGGTGGATGGGATCAGGAGCACGGTGATCTTACAACAGGAAACACTAGAACTAAGTTGCTAAGGCACCTCCCAATAGTGGAAGATGCCTTATATACAAGACGTCTCCCAGCAATTGGCTGGGGATGTAGTTAGTAGCGCATGCTGACCCTTTAAGAGTCAGGTAGCGTGAGCGCCCTAAACCTACTCACAGGAGACCTGCGTGCCCCACGCAGGACCTGGGAGCAGACAGACGTTGAGGGAGCGTGGCCTGGTAAGTACACACGCCGGTGTCCCTGCAGGGGGAAGGGGCAGGGATACGGGCAGGGGCTACCATCAAGCTGTTGAAAATAGGCAAAAGCATAAAGCCTGATGCTTACACCCCAACATTTTAAAAATCTTTAAGGACAACTGTTATGATTCAGTACCACAATGGACATAGAAGTCAGAGCACATACAGTGACCTGACTATAACCCAAAAACATAGAACGAGCTCTGAGACGTGGGAACTCTGCTGACCGCAATCCCTAATCCTCTCCAACCACACTAGAGGCAGCCGTGGATTGCGCCTAACGCTCCCTATGCAACTCGGCACAGCCTGAGAAACTAGCTAACCTGAAGATAGAAAATAAGCCTACCTTGCCTCAGAGAAATACCCCAAAGGAAAAGGCAGCCCCCACATATAATGACTGTGAGTAAAGATGAAAAGACAAACGTAGAGATGAAATAGATTTAGCAAAGTGAGGCCCGACTTTCTGAACAGAGCGAGGATAGGAAAGGTAACTTTGCGGTCAACACAAAACCCTACAAACAACCACGCAAAGGGGCAAAAAGACCCTCCGTACCGAACTAACGGCACGGAGGTACACCCTCTGCGTCCCAGAGCTTCCAGCAAGCAAGAAAAAACAAATAAGCAAGCTGGACAGAAAAAAACAGCAAACAAAATAACAAAAGCGGACTTAGCTATGCAGAGCAGCAGGCCACAGGAACGATCCAGGAGGAAACAGGTCCAATACTAGAACATTGACTGGAGGCCAGGATCAAAGCACTAGGTGGAGTTAAATAGAGCAGCACCTAACGACTTCACCACATCACCTGAGGAAGGAAACTCAGAAGCCGCAGTACCACTCTCCTCCACCAACGGAAGCTCATAGAGAGAATCAGCCGAAGTACCACTTGTGACCACAGGAGGGAGCTCTGCCACAGAATTCACAACAGTACCCCCCCTTGAGGAGGGGTCACCGAACCCTCACCAGAGCCCCCAGGACGACCAGGATGAGCCATATGAAAGGCACGAACAAGATCGGGAGCATGGACATCAGAGGCAAAGACCCAGGAATTATCTTCCTGAGCATAACCCTTCCACTTAACCAGATACTGGAGTTTCCGTCTTGAAACACGAGAATCCAAAATCTTCTCCACAATATACTCCAACTCCCCCTCCACCAAAACCGGGGCAGGAGGATCAACAGATGGAACCATAGGTGCCACGTATCTCCGCAAAAATTACCTATGGAATACGTTATGAATGGAAAAAGAATCTGGAAGGGTCAGACGAAAAGACACAGGATTAAGAACCTCAGAAATCCTATACGGACCAATGAAACGAGGTTTAAACTTAGGAGAGGAAACCTTCATAGGAATATGACGAGAAGACAACCAAACCAAATCCCCAACACGAAGTCGGGGACCCACACAGCGTCTGCGATTAGCGAAACGTTGAGCCTTCTCCTGGGACAAGGTCAAATTGTCCACTACATGAATCCAAATCTGCTGCAACCTGTCCACCACAGTATCCACACCAGGACAGTCCGAAGACTCAACTGTTATGAAAGGCAATTCAGTATCACAATGGACATGGAGGTCAGAGCACATACAGTGATCTGACAATAACCCAATATAATAGAACGATCTCTGAGACGTGGGAACTCTGCAGACCGCAATCCCTAATCCTCTCCAAACACAACTAGAGGCAGCCGTGGATTGCGCCTAACGCTCCCTATGCAACTCGGCACAGCCTGAGAAACTAACTAGCCTGAAGATAGAAAAAATAAGCCTACCTTGCCTCAGAGAAATATCCCAAAGGAAAAGGCAGCCCCCCACATATAATGACTGTGAGTAAGATGAAAAGACAAACGTAGGGATGAAATAGATTCAGCAAAGTGAGGCCCGATATTCTAGACAGAACGAGGATAGGAAAGATAACTTTGCGGTCTACACAAAACCCTAAAGAAAACCACACAAAGGGGCAAAAAGACCCTCCGTACCGAACTAACGGCACGGAGGTACACCCTTTGCGTCCCAGAGCTTCCAGCAAAACAAATAGACAAGCTGTACAGAAAAAATAGCAACAAATAGCAAAGAAGCACTTAGCTATGCAGAGCAGCAGGCCACAGGGATGATCCAGAGAAACACAAGTCCAACACTGGAACATTGACAGGAAGCATGAATCAAAGCATTAGGTGGGGTTAAGTAGAGAAGCACCTAACGACCTCACCAGATCACCTGAGGGAGGAAACTCAGAAGCAGCAGTACCAGTTTCCTCCACAAACGGAAGCTCCCAGAGAGAATCAGCCGAAGTACCACTTGTGACCACAGGAGGGAGCTCTGCCACAGAATTCACAACAGTACCCCCCCCCCTTGAGGAGGGGTCACCGAACCCTCACCAGAGCCCCCAGGCCGACCAGGATGAGCCACATGAAAGGCACGAACAAGATCGGGAGCATGGACATCAGAGGCAAAAACCCAGGAATTATCCTCCTGAGCATAACCCCTCCATTTAACCAGATACTGGAGTTTCCGTCTTGAAACACGAGAATCCAAAATCTTCTCCACAATATACTCCAATTCCCCCTCCACCAAAACCGGGGCAGGAGGGTCAACAGATGGAACCATAGGTGCCACGTATCTCCGCAACAATGACCTATGGAAGACGTTATGTATGAAAAAAGAATCTGGGAGGGTCAGACGAAAAGACACAGGATTAATAACCTCAGAAATCCTATAAGGACCAATGAAACGAGGTTTAAACTTCGGAGAGGAAACCTTCATAGGAATATGACGAGAAGATAACCAAACCAGATCCCCAACACGAAGTCGGGGACCCACACGGCGTCTGCGATTAGCGAAACGTTGAGCCTTCTCCTGGGACAAGGTCAAATTGTCCACTACATGAATCCAAATCTGCTGCAACCTGTCCACCACAGTATCCACACCAGGACAGTCTGAAGACTCAACCTGTCCTGAAGAGAAACGAGGATGGAACCCAGAATTGCAGAAAAATGGCGAAACCAAGGTAGCCGAGCTGGCCCGATTATTAAAGGCGAACTCAGCCAAAGGCAAAAAAGGACACCCAGTCATCCTGATCGGCAGAAACAAAGCATCTCAGATATGTTTCCAAGGTCTGATTGGTTCGTTCGGTCTGGCCATTAGTCTGAGGATGAAAAGCCGAGGAAAAAGACAAGTCAATGCCCATCCTACCACAAAAGGCTCGCCAAAACCTCGAAACAAACTGGGAACCTCTGTCAGAAACGATATTCTCTGGAATGCCATGCAAACGAACCACATGCTGGAAGAACAATGGCACCAAATCAGAGGAGGAAGGCAACTTGGACAAGGGTACCAGATGGACCATCTTAGAAAAGCGATCACAGACCACCCAAATGACTGACATCTTTTGAGAGACGGGAAGATCTGAAATAAAATCCATAGAGATATGTGTCCAAGGTCTCTTCGGGACCGGCAAGGGCAAAAGCAACCCACTGGCACGAGAACAGCAGGGCTTAGCCCGAGCACAAATCCCACAGGACTGCACAAAAGAACGCACATTCCGCGACAGAGACGGCCACCAAAAGGATCTAGCCACCAACTCTCTGGTACCAAAGATTCCAGGATGACCAGCCAACACCGAACAATGAACCTCAGAGATCACTTTATTTGTCCACCTATCCGGGACAAACAGTTTCTCCGCTGGACAACGATCAGGTTTATTAGCCTGAAATTTTTGCAGCACCCGCCGCAAATCAGGGGAGATGGCAGACACAACTACTCCTTCCTTGAGGATACCCGCTGGCTCAGATAAACCCGGAGAGTCGGGCACAAAACTCCTAGACAGAGCATCCGCCTTCACATTTTTAGAGCCCGGAAGGTACGAAATCACAAAGTCAAAACGGGCAAAAAACAGCGACCAACGAGCCTGTCTAGGATTCAAACGCTTAGCAGACTCGAAATAAGTCAGGTTCTTATGATCAGTCAATACCACCACGCGATGCTTAGCTCCTTCAAGCCAATGACGCCACTCCTCGAATGCCCACTTCATGGCCAGCAACTCTCGGTTGCCCACATCATAATTCCGCTCAGCAGGCGAAAACTTCCTGGAAAAAAAAGTGCATGGTTTCATCACTGAACAATCAGAACCTCTCTGCGACAAAACAGCCCCTGCTCCAATCTCAGAAGCATCAACCTCGACCTGGAACGGAAGAGAAACATCAGGTTGACACAACACAGGGGCAGAAGAAAAACGACGCTTCAACTCTTGAAAAGCTTCCACAGCAGCAGAAGACCAATTGACCAAATCAGCACCCTTCTTGGTCAAATCGGTCAATGGTTTGGCAATACTAGAAAAATTGCAGATGAAGCGACGATAAAAATTAGCAAAGCCCAGGAACTTTTGCAGACTTTTCAGAGATGTCGGCTGAGTCCAATCATGGATGGCTTGAACCTTAACAGGATCCATCTCGATAGTAGAAGGGGAAAAGATGAACCCCCAAAATGAAACCTTCTGCACACCAAAGAGACACTTTGATCCCTTCACAAACAAAGAGTTAGCACGCAGGACCTGAAAAACCGTTCTGACCTGTTTCACATGAGACTCCCAATCATCCGAGAAGATCAAAATGTCATCCAAGTACACAATCAGGAATTTATCCAGGTACTCTCGGAAGATGTCATGCATAAAGGACTGAAACACTGATGGAGCATTGGCAAGTCCGAATGGCATCATTAGATACTCAAAATGACCCTCGGGCGTATTAAATGCAGTTTTCCATTCATCGCCTCGCATGATTCGCACCAGATTTTACGCACCACGAAGATCAATCTTGGTGAACCAACTAGCCCCCTTAATCCGAGCAAACAAATCAGATAACAAAGGCAAGGGGTACTGAAATTTAACAGTGATCTTATTAAGAAGGCGATAATCTATACAAGGTCTCAGCGAACCATCCTTTTTGGCTACAAAAAAGAACCCTGCTCCTAATGGCGACGATGACGGGCGAATATGCCCCTTCTCCAGGGATTCCTTCACATAACTGCGCATAGCGGTGTGCTCAGGCACGGATAAATTAAACAGTCGACCTTTTGGGAATTTACCACCAGGAATCAAATTGATAGCACAATCGCAATCCCTATGCGGAGGTAGGGCATCGGACTTGGGCTCATCAAATACATCCCGGTAATCAGACAAGAACTCTGGAACCTCAGAAGGGGTGGATGACGAAATTGACAAAAATGGAACATCACCATGTACCCCCTGACAACCCCAGCTGGACACCGACATGGATTTCCAATCCAATACTGGATTATGGGCTTCTAGCCATGGCAACCCCAACACGACCACATCATGCAGATTATGCAACACCAGAAAGCGAATATCCTCCTGATGTGCAGGAGCCATGCACATGGTCAGCTGGGTCCAGTATTGAGGCTTATTCTTGGCCAAAGGCGTAGCATCAATACCTCTCAATGGAATAGGACACTGCAAGGGCTCCAAGGAAAACCCACAACGCTTAGCATATTCCAAGTCCATCAAATTCAGAGCAGCGCCTGAATCCACAAACGCCATGACAGAATATGATGACAAAGAGCAGATCAAGGTAACGGACAGAAGAAATTTTGACTGTACCGTACCAATAATGGCAGACCTAGCGAACCGCTTAGTGCGCTTAGGACAATCAGAGATAGCATGAGTGGAATCACCACAGTAGAAACACAGCCCATTCAGACGTCTGTGTTCTTGCCGTTCAACTCTGGTCAAAGTCCTATCGCACTGCATAGGCTCAGGTTTAAGCTCAGGTAATACCGCCAAATGGTGCACAGATTTATGCTCACGCAAGCGTCGACCGATCTGAATAGCCAAAGACATAGACTCATTCAAACCAGCAGGCATAGGAAATCCCACCATGACATCCTTAAGGGCTTCAGAGAGACCCTTTCTGAACATAGCTGCCAGCGCAGATTCATTCCATTGAGTGAGCACTGACCATTTTCTAAATTTCTGGCAATATACCTCTATCTCATCCTGACCATGACAAAGAGCCAGCAAATTCTTTTCTGCCTGATCCACTGAATTAGGCTCATCATACAGCAATCCGAGCGCCAGGAAAAACGCATTGATATTACTCAATGTAGGATCTCCTGGCGCAAGAGAAAATGCCCAGTCCTGAGGGTCGCCGCGCAAAAAAGAAATAATAATCAAAACCTGTTGAACTGGATCACCAGAGGAACGAGGTTTCAAGGCCAGAAATAATTTACAATTATTTTTGAAACTCAGAAACTTAGTTCTATCTCCAAAAAACAAATCAGGAATAGGAATTCTTGGTTCTAACATAGATTTCTGATCAATAGTGTCTTGAATCTTTTGTACTCTTGCCGAGAGCTGATCCACAAATGAAGACAGACTTCTAATGTCCATCGCTACACCTGTGTACTGAACCACCCAAATGTCTAGGGGAAAAAAAAGACAAAACACAAAGCTAAGAAAAAAAAATGGTCTCAGAACTTCTTTTTTCCCTCTATTGAGAATCATTAGTACTTTGGGCTTCCTGTACTGTTATGAAAGGCAATTCAGTATCACAATGGACATGGAGGTCAGAGCACATACAGTGATCTGACAATAACCCAAAATAATAGAACGAGCTCTGAGACGTGGGAACTCTGCAGACCGCAATCCCTAATCCTCTCCAAACACAACTAGAGGCAGCCGTGGATTGCGCCAAACGCTCCCTATGCAACTCGGCACAGCCTGAGAAACTAACTAGCCTGAAGATAGAAAAAATAAGCCTACCTTGCCTCAGAGAAATACCCCAAAGGAAAAGGCAGCCCCCCACATATAATGACTGTGAGTAAGATGAAAAGACAAACGTAGGGATGAAATAGATTCAGCAAAGTGAGGCCCGATATTCTAGACAGAACGAGGATAGGAAAGATAACTTTGCGGTCTACACAAAACCCTAAAGAAAACCACGCAAAGGGGCAAAAAGACCCTCCGTACCGAACTAACGGCACGGAGGTACACCCTTTGCGTCCCAGAGCTTCCAGCAAAACAAATAGACAAGCTGTACAGAAAAAATAGCAACAAATAGCAAAGAAGCACTTAGCTATGCAGAGCAGCAGGCCACAGGAATGATCCAGAGAAACACAAGTCCAACACTGGAACATTGACAGGAAGCATGAATCAAAGCATTAGGTGGGGTTAAGTAGAGAAGCACCTAACGACCTCACCAGATCACCTGAGGGAGGAAACTCAGAAGCAGCAGTACCAGTTTCCTCCACAAACGGAAGCTCCCAGAGAGAATCAGCCGAAGTACCACTTGTGACCACAGGAGGGAGCTCTGCCACAGAATTCACAACACTCAACCTGTCCTGAAGAGAAACGAGGATGGAACCCAGAGTTGCAGAAAAACGGCGAAACCAAGGTAGCCGAGCTGGCCCGATTATTAAGGGCGAACTCAGCCAAAGGCAAAAAGGACACCCAGTCATCCTGATCAGCAGAAACAAAGCATCTCAGATATGTTTCCAAGGTCTGATTGGTTCGTTCGGTCTGGCCATTAGTCTGAGGATGGAAAGCCGAGGAAAAAGACAAGTCAATGCCCATCCTAGCACAAAAGGCTCGCCAAAACCTCGAAACAAACTGGGAACCTCTGTCAGAAATGATATTCTCTGGAATGCCATGTAAACGAACCACATGCTGGAAGAACAATGGCACCAAATCAGAGGAGGAAGGTAATTTAGACAAGGGTACCAAATGGACCATCTTAGAGAAGCGATCACAAACCACCCAAATGACTGACGTTTTTTGAGAGACGGGAAGATCTGAAATAAAATCCATAGAGATATGTGTCCAAGGCCTCTTCGGGACCGGCAAGGGCAAAAGCAACCCACTGGCTCGAGAACAGCAGGGCTTAGCCCGAGCACAAATCCCACAGGACTGCACAAAAGAACGCACATCCCGTGACAGAGACGGCCACCAAAAGGATCTAGCCACTAACTCTCTGTTACCAAAGATTCCAGGATGACCAGCCAACAACGAACAATGAACCTCAGAGATAACCTTATTCGTCCACCTATCAGGGACAAACAGTTTCCGCTGGACAACGATCAGGTTATTAGCCTGAAATTTTTGCAGCACCCGCCGCAAATCAGGGGAGATGGCAGACACAACCACTCCCTCTTTGAGAATACCCGCCGGCTCAGATAAACCCGGAGAGTCGGGCACAAAACTCCTAGACAGGGCATCCGCCTTCACATTTTTAGAGCCCGGAAGGTACGAAATCACAAAGTCAAAACGGGCAAAAAACAGCGACCAACGAGCCTGTCTAGGATTCAACTGCTTGGCAGACTCGAGATAAGTCATGTTCTTATGATCAGTCAAGACCACCACACGATGCTTAGCTCCTTCAAGCCAATGACGCCACTCCTCGAATGCCCACTTCATGGCCAGCAACTCTCGATTGCCAACATCATAATTTCGCTCAGCAGGCGAAAACTTCCTGGAAAAGAAGGCGCATGGTTTCATCACTGAGCAATCAGAACTTTTCTGCGACAAAACAGCCCCTGCTGCAATCTCAGAAGCATCAACCTCGACCTGGAATGGAAGCGAAACATCTGGTTGACACAACACAGGGGCAGAAGAAAAACGACGCTTCAACTCTTGAAAAGCTTCCACAGCAGCAGAAGACCAATTGACCACATCAGCACCCTTCTTGGTCAAATCGGTCAATGGTTTAGCAATACTAGAAAAATTGCAGATGAAGCGACGATAAAAATTAGCAAAGCCCAGGAACTTTTGCAGACTTTTCAGAGATGTCGGCTGAGTCCAATCATGGATGGCTTGGACCTTAACAGGGTCCATCTCGATAGTAGAAGGGGAAAAAATGAACCCCAAAAATGAAACCTTCTGAACACCAAAGAGACACTTTGATCCCTTCACAAACAAAGAATTAGCACGCAGGACCTGAAACACCGTTCTGACCTGCTTCACATGAGACTCCCAATCATCCGAGAAGATCAAAATATCATCCAAGTATACAATCAGGAATTTCACCAGGTACTCTCGGAAGATAGCATGCAGAAAGGACTGTAACACTGATGGAGCATTGGCAAGTCCGAATGGCATTACAAGATACTCAAAATGGCCCTCGGGCGTATTAAATGCAGTTTTCCATTCATCGCCTCGCTTAATAAGCACAAGATTATACGCACCACGAAGATCTATCTTGGTGAACCAACTAGCCCCCTTAATCCGAGCAAACAAATCAGATAACAACGGCAAGGGGTACTGAAATTTAACCGTGATCTTATTTAGAAGGCGGTAATCTATACAAGGTCTTAGCGAACCATCCTTCTTGGCCACAAAAAAAAACCCTGCTCCTAATGGCGACGATGACGGGCGAATATGCCCCTTCTCCAAGGACTCCTTCACGTAACTCCGCATAGCGGCGTGCTCAGGCACAGATAAATTAAAGAGTCGACCTTTTGGGAATTTACTACCAGGAATCAAATCGATAGCACAATCACAATCCCTATGCGGAGGTAGGGTATCGGACTTGGGCTCATCAAATACATCCCGGTAATCAGACAAGAACTCTGGAACCTCAGAAGGGGTGGATGACGAAATAGACAGAAATGGGACATCACCATGTACCCCCTGACAACCCCAGCTGGACACATACATGGATTTCCAATCTAATACTGGATTATGGACTTGTAGCCATGGCAACCCCAACACGACCACATCATGCAGATTATGCAACACCAGAAAGCGAATAACCTCCTGATGTGCAGGAGCCATGCACATGGTCAGCTGGGTCCAGTACTGAGGCTTATTCTTGGCCAAAGGCGTAGCATCAATTCCTCTCAATGGAATAGGACACTGCAAGGGCTCCAAGAAAAACCCACAACGCCTAGCATACTCCAAGTCCATCAAATTCAGGGCAGCGCCTGAATCCACAAATGCCATGACAGAATAAATGACAAAGAGCAGATCAAGGTAACGGACAAAAGAAATTTTGACTGTACCGTACCAATGGTGGCAGACCTAGCGAACCGCTTAGTGCGCTTAGGACAATCAGAGATAGCATGAGTGGAATCACCACAGTAGAAACACAGCCCATTCTGATGTCTGTGTTCTTGCCGTTCAACTCTGGTCAAAGTCCTATCGCACTGCATAGACTCTGGTTTATGCTCAGATAATACCGCCAAATGGTGCACAGATTTACGCTCACGCAAGCGTCGACCGATCTGAATGGCCAAAGACATAGACTCATTCAGACCAGCAGGCATAGGAAATCCCACCATGACATCCTTAAGGGCTTCAGAGAGACCCTTTCTGAAAATAGCTGCGAGCGCACCTTCATTCCACTGAGTGAGTACGGACCACTTTCTAAATTTCTGACAATATACCTCTATCTCATCTTGAGCCTGACACAGATCCAGCAAATTTCTCTCTGCCTGATCCACTGAATTAGGTTCATCATACAGCAATCCGAGCGCCTGGAAAAACGCATCGATATTACTTAATGCAGGATCTCCTGGCGCAAGAGAAAATGCCCAGTCCTGAGGGTCGCCACGTAAAAAAGAAATAACGATCCTAACTTGATGAACTGGGTCACCAGAGGAGCGAGGTTTCAAAGCCAGAAATAGTTTACAATTATTTTTGAAACTCAGAAATTTAGTTCTATCTCCAAAAAACAAATCAGGAATAGGAATTCTTGGTTCTAACATAGAATTCTGAACCACAAAGTCTTGAATATTTTGTACTCTTTCCGTGAGCTGATCCACACATGAAGACAGACCTTTAATGTCCATCGCTACACCTGTGTCCTGAACCACCCAAATGTCTAGGGGAAAAAAAAGGCAAAACACAGTGCAGAGAAAAAAAAATGGTCTCAGAACTTCTTTTTTCCCTCTATTGAGAATCATTAGTACTTTGGGCCTCCAGTACTGTTATGATTTGGTAATTCAGTACCACAATGGACATAGAAGTCAGAGCACATACAGTGACCTGACTAAACCCAAAAACATAGAACGAGCTCTGAGACGTGGGAACTCTGCTGACCGCAATCCCTAATCCTCTCCAACCACACTAGAGGTAGCCGTGGATTGCGCCTAACGCTCCCTATGCAACTCGGCACAGCCTGAGAAACTAGCCTGAAGATAGAAAATAAGCCTACCTTGCCTCAGAGAAATACCCCAAAGGAAAAGGCAGCCCCCACATATAATGACTGTGAGTTAAGATGAAAAGACAAACGTAGAAATGAAATAGATTTAGCAAAGTGAGGCCCGACTTTCTGAACAGAGCGAGGATAGGAAAGGTAACTTTGCGGTCAACACAAAACCCTACAAACAACCACGCAAAGGGGGCAAAAAGACCCTCCGTACCGAACTAACGGCACGGAGGTACACCCTGTGCGTCCCAGAGCTTCCAGCAAGCAAGAAAAAACAAATAAGCAAGCTGGACAGAAAAAAGCAGCAAACAAAATAACAAAAGCGGAACTTAGCTATGCAGAGCAGCAGGCCACAGGAATGATCCAGGAGGAAACAGGTCCAATACTAGAACATTGACTGGAGGCCAGGATCAAAGCACTAGGTGGAGTTAAATAGAGCAGCACCTAATGACCTCACCACATCACCTGAGGAAGGAAACTCAGAAGCCGCAGTACCACTCTCCTCCACCAACAGAATCTCATAGAGAGAATCAGCCGAAGTACCACTTGTGACCACAGGAGGGAGCTCTGCCACAGAATTCACAACAAGACCCTCGTTCTGTAACAAAAAAAACATAATAAACCAATAATATCCTTACCTTCCGCAGATCTGTAAAGTCCAACTATGTAAATCCATATGAAGGGGTTAAAATATTTTGCAGCCACGAGCTTTGCTAATGCAATGTTGCTCATGTCTGCAAAACCCCGGAGAATGTAGGTAAAGTAGGTCAATGACCTATATTTACCTGCATTTGCGGTGAGGCGCCCTCTGCTGGCTGTTCCTAGATCGTGGGAACTTTCCTAGAAAGCTCCCTGGCTCGAGTTCATATGAGGACAACCAGCAGAGGGCGCCCTCTTATGATCTCGAGTCAGGGAGCTTTCTAGGAAAGTTCCCACGATTGCGCTGGATGAAATATTAATATATATACATATATGTGTCTACTGACATATATATATATATATATATATATATATATATATATATATACAGTATATATGTTTGGTTTTTTGTTTAACACATGGATCCCTTGTATATCCGTATGTCGGTTTTGCAAGCCTGCGATAAAAACACGCAGTACGGATGACATATGGATTACATACGGAGGATGCCATGCGCAAAAAACGCTCAAACACCCTGCCTACGGAGGAGCTACGGACCACTATTTTCGGGACTTTTCAGCGTATTACGGCCGTAATATACGGACCGTATTTTCATACGCTGAGTGTGAAGCCGGCCTTAGGGTTAGGATCCCTTAGGGTTAGGGTTTGTGTTAGGGTTTGGGTTAGGGTGTTTTCTTGTGTTTTTCTATAAAAACGCATGCAAACGCATGTGTTTAAAAATGCATGCATTTACATAGACATCAATACTTTTTTTGCTGCGAAAAAACGCTGCAAAAATTACTACATGTTGCATTTCTGCAACACAACGCATGCAGAGGAAAAACGCATGCGTTGCAACAACGCGTCAAAACGCATGAAAAAAACGCATGCGTTTTTAATGTTAAATATAGGAAAAAAACGCATGCGTTTTTTACCGCAAAAACGCAAAAAAAAAAAACGCAAATGTGAAACCAGCCTAACTTGTATAGGAATAATGAAAGTACCGTAAATTTAGGGTTGATCTACGAGTATAATGGTCATCTTCTAATGTATATTTCCAATTTCTATTACATGCCGCAAAGCTAAATACAGCCCTTCTCAGCATTTACAGACCTAAACCCCTTGTTATTGTCGAAATGGGATCTGCAAGGAGTTTGAATGTTCTCCCCGTATTTGTGTGGGTTTCCTCCGGGTATTCTGGTTTCCTCCCACATTCCAAGGACATATTGATAGGGAATTTAGATTGTGAGCCCCATTGGGGGCAGTGTTGATAAGGTGTTGTGAATTCCGCTCTTGGGCTCTCTCCGGTGGTTGTAAGTGGCACTTTTGTGAGTTCTGCTCTTGGGCTCCCTCTTGTGGTTTCTAGTGGTATGGCTGCTCCTTGGAGTTAGCTGTCATCAGCTGCCTCCACTTATTGTCCGCTATTTAAGTCTGGCTCTTTATTTAGCCTGTGCCACTTGTCAATGTTCCTAGCTGGATTCACATCTCTGCTTGGATTCTCCTGGTTTCCTGACCAGTTCTGCAAAGATAAGTTCTGGCTTTGCTCATTTCAGTCCACATGTTGTGGACTTATTGTTCTGTGCATTCTATATTTGTCCAGTTGTCAGTATGGATTTTTTCTGTTAGCTGGAAGCTCTGGGAAGCAGATTTACCCTCCACATCTTTAGTCAGGTGTGGAGATTTTGTAAACTCTGTGTGGATTGTTTTGTAGTTTTTATACTGACCGCACAGTATCCTTTCCTGTCCTGTCTATCAAGCTAGACTGGCCTCCTGTGCTAAAATCTGATTTCATTTCTGCGTATGTTATTTTCCCCTCCTCTCACCGTCGATATTTGTGGGGGGCTATCTTTCCTTTGGGGATTTTCTCTGAGGCAAGATAGGTTTCCTGTTTCCATCTTTAGGGGAAGTTAGATCTTAGGCTGTGCCGAGGGGTCTAGGGAGCGTCAGGTACCCCCCACGGCTATTTTTAGTTGCGCTGCTAGGTTCAGGGTTTGCGGTCAGTACAGATACTACCTCCTTCAGAGCTTGTCTCATGTTGTTCCTAAACCACCAGATCATAACATAAGGTCTGTAAAGTGCTGCTGAATATGATAGCGCTATATAAGCAAAGCATAATAATAATAATAATCTTTAACCCCTTAATGACCGCCAATACGTCTTTTAACTGACCTGAGATATAAGAGAATAGTATCCCCATACAGGTGACAATCCAGCATCTGTCAGTTGTACACTATAGCTGACAACTTGCTGTATCAGCCACGATCAGTGTTTGCACCATCTAAATCTGTTTAACCCCTTAGATGCTGCTGTCAATAGTGACTACATCATTATAAATGGTTAACAGAGCGTGGGGGCTTCTTCTTTGTCCCAATTGGTACGCTCATATCATGATTTTGTTGTCCTGATGTTTGCCATGGCAATTCATGGCCAAATAGCGGGCTTAGAGTCGGCCGGCTGTTGTAATCTGTTTAGAAGTTAGAGACATTTAGGTGGTAAAAATACACATTTTCATTTCTGTCATACCACTTTGCATTAATTCCTGTAAAGCACCTGAAGGGTTAATAAACTACCTGACAGCAGTTTTCAATATGTTTAGGGGAGCTGTTTTTAAAATGTTATCACGTTTGTGGGTTTCCCAATATATGGGACACCTAAAGTCACTTCAAACATGGATAAGTCCCTAAAAAAATAAATTTTGTAATTTTCTTTGAAAAAATGAAAAATTGCTGCTACATTTTTAAACCTCCTAAACTGCTAACAAAATAAAATAATATTTTACAAATGGCGCTGATGTAAAGCAGACATGTGGGAAATGTTATTTATTAATGGTTTGCTGTGGTATGACCATCTGGATTAAAGGGATAATCATTCAAATTTAGAAAATTGCTAATTTGTTTACATTTTTCTCAAATTTTTGATATTTTTTATAAATAAACACAAAAAATGTTGAACAAAATTTACCATTATCATAAAGTATAATGTGTCACGAAAAAACAATCTCAAAATCACTGGGATTTGTTGAAGCGTTGCAGAGTTATTACCACATAAAGTGACACTGGTCAGATTTCAAAAATTTGGCTCGGTCACTAAGGGGTTAAATTAACATCTTTTCATTAATTCAATGAAAAATGATACAAGTTCCTCGATTAATATACACAAAGTCCAACTTCCATAACAAACAGTAAACCAAAATTAGGTATATAATATAACATAATTTTCCAGGACATCCCCCTGACAGCACTCTGGAGTCCTCCTCCTCCTTGCAGGGACAGGAAAGACAACACGAGAGGTTAAAAGGTCCCACTCCGCCCCCTTTCCTTCAGTGTTTTTCTTGTCCCTGCATGGAGGGACACACGAGACGCAAGCGCTAAGCTTACCGGATCCGGAGGGCTCAGGGCGATGATGCGGCTGGTCCAACATCTTTCCCCCTCATCGGTAGCCCAGGGCAGATACTTCCCAGGGGGGGGGGGGGGGGGGTTGTCCCTCTGCCTCAGAGACCAGTCGAGCGGACGAGCTCCTGGGTAGAGCCGCTTCCTTCCGATGGGGGTTCTCGGCTCGGGCGCCATAGGACAAGAGGCGCCGGCGCCAGGACCCACGTGTTCCATAATGAACTTCCGGGGTCACCGGACATCATTTCCGGTGTCGGCAGCAGAGCGGAGCAGTGTGCGTTCCACGCCATGGAACGCAGAAGTAAGTGCGGGGTAGCCACGGTGACGTCAGCGGCGCATCTCAGAGCACAGTGTGGAATGCTGATCAGGCATAATAGCCGAGCGGTGATCCAGCGTTCCACAATGTAAGGCAGCAGGCACTAAAATTTGATTAAACTGGCGCAGGTTGCGGGTATTCAGTCCAGAGTCACGAGGTGGACACAAAGGACTGGAGCAGAGGTTCTGCAATGCCGGACACAAAGGGTGAGTGCAGTGATGGCTGCTGAGGGCCCTTTTTCTGTCAGAGGATTATATAGTTACCGACTCCTGATTATCTTTTTAACAGAGGATATGGAAGTCAGGAGTGAGGATGCTGGGGTAAGTGCGCATAGCACAGATATATCTACACACACATATGTAGACGCTAAGCGTACCCATTCTTATGTTTAGGATAAGGATGTCCCACAGGCACCCCTCCCAACGACTAAAAAGCCAGGCAAGACCTCAGCGAAGTCTAAGCGGTGCTCCATATGCAATGTAAAGCTGCTGGAAGCATACAAAAAAGATCTTTGCAACTCCTGCATTTCCAAGGTTATAAGAGAAGAACAACCAACATTCTTATCAGAAATAAGGAGTCTAGTTCGGGAAGAGTTACAAAGTTCATTTGCTACTATGACACCGCCGTACCCTTCAAGTCCAGGTCCGAGTCGCAAGAGACCGAGAATGGACCCAGAGCAAAGGAGTTCGGATATTTCTTCAAAAGAAGAATCAGACTTTAGGAGTTCGCATCAGGAAGAAGGAGAGTTGCCTTTAGAAGAACAGGATCAGGGAAGGAAGTTTCTCTTTCCTGTGGAAGACACGGAAGAATTAGTGCAAGCGGTGAGAAATACGATGCAGATGAAGGAGGAGCCGCGTCCAAAATTCAGACAGGACTTGATGTTTGGGGGTCTTATATCTCAAAGACAGACAGTGTTCCCGGTGAGCGAACACATCCGTCTTATGATATTGCAAGAATGGAAGGATGCAGAATGTAGACTGGTGATGTCCCGAGAATTTAAAGGCCGTCTACCGTTTGACCCAGAGGATATCAAAACATGGGAAGAAATCCCGAAAATCGACGTTCCAGTGGCCAAGGTTATAAAGAAGACAGCCTTCCCCTTTGAGGATTCATCAAGCCTCAAAGATGCCATGGACCACAAGGCAGATATTCTCTGGCGTCGAGCTTGGGAAACATCGGCAGCCTTGATAAAGGCTAACATAGCTGCTACATCAGTAGCCAGGTCCATGTACTTGTGGATGGGACAGTTAGAGGAACATTTAGTTAATAAGACCCCGCGGGCGGATATAATATCTTCCCTACCCATTATAAAGTCAGCCACGGCTTTTATGGCAGATACTTCAGCTGAATCAGTGAGATTTGCAGCTAGAAATAGTTACTTATCTAATGCAACTCTTAAGGCCATATGGCTTAAATCTTGGTCGGGAGATAATGTATCTAAAAATAAATTATGTGCCATTCCCTTTGCAGGATCCAGGGTGTTTGGACAGGCATTAGATGACATTTTAGAGTTCGCATCAAGGTTTTCCTGAGGATAAACCCAAGAAATTTCAGCCCTTTTCGAAAAAGACCTCCACCTCGCAAACAACCTGACTATAGAGAGCAGTGGAGATCCAATAGAGGAGCCTATAAAAGATCCTATGCTCAGAACAGAAGGGGAAGAAATTCTCTTTTTGGGTCAAGCTCTATACATAGAAGGCAATGACGCCATAGGTATAGGGGGCAGACTCAGTCGGTTTCTGATCAATTGGAGGCGGATCACAAAAAACGCATATGTCCTCAATATAATATCCGAAGGCTACAAAATAGAGCTTACATCTCCCGCGCCACAAAGGTGTATCTCACCAACATCGGTGGCAAACAATTCTCCAATGTTCTCAGACCTTCAGAATCTGTTCAGATTTCAGGTCATAGTTCGGGTTCCCTCATCAGAAATAGGCAGAGGTCACTACTCTTCCCTATTCTCAATCCCAAAACCATCAGGAGAAACTCGCACAATAATAAACCTGAAACCTTTAAATGTATGTGTAACGGGGTCTACTGTGCTGTAGTACCTCTTTCAGTACCACCCCGTGTTTCAGGAGGTCCACTCTGGTTTTGCTGGATTCTGAATGAAGGACGCTGGCTAGAATTTCTTGATTACATGGGAGCATATAAAAGCTGACTGCTACTCCAGGTATTTCCAGTCTAAAAGAACACACTTTATTTACAACACACACAGAATATATAACACCGATACACAGGGAAGGCCAATAGAAAAAACAGGCCAGACATATATTACAATAGCCGCAGGGGGCCGGAGCCTGCTGGTATTTACTGTGGGAATTACAAAGGTGGGGGAGGTCAGGAGAATATCTTGTCCCCTCTGCCTAGGGATGCAGCCTGTGGACTGATGCATTTCACATGGAACCTATTATACATAATATATATATAGCATAACATTCTTGGTGCTGGGGGTTCTGTAACAGTATGCGTCAAATACAAAAGGTTCAGAATGGAGTCAATAATGTCAACCATCCACCTTATAGACAGAAATTTGGTAATGTGCACTCTCGACCTGAAGAGTGCATATTATCAGGTGCCAATCCACTTAACTTCTCAGGAGCTTCTGAGGTTTTTGGTAAGATTGCCGGACCAGATCTGCCACCTCCAGTTTCAGTGCCTCCCGTTTGGTCTTGCCTCAGCTCCAAGGATTTTCACAAAGCTGGTGGCAGAGGTAGTGGCATACTTAAGAAATCAGGGAATTACAATAATTCCTTATTTGGACGATTTTCTCCTGGTAGCTCGAGCAGAAGAGACGTTACTCCTACACAGAGATCGAGTCATATCGGTGTTGGAACACCTGGGCTGGGTAGTAAATCGAAAAAAGTCAAACCTAAAACCCGAATCTCAAAAGGTATTCCTGGGAGTTCTTCTGGATTCTACCTCCAGACAGTCCTTTCTTCCAAGAGAAAAACGGGAGACAATAAAGATGATCAGAGAGTTCCTGAGGCACCAAGTTACCATAAGATCAGCCATGAAGATCTTAGGAAAGATGACAGCCTGTATCACTTGTGTCAGGTGGGGCCATGCCCATTCAAGACTACTACAAAATCAGGTTCTCTTGGTATGGGATTGTCGCCAAACATCGCTGGACAAGACAATTCGACTATCAACGGCAGTAAGGAGATCATTACGATGGTGGACACAAGACAGCAACCTAAGAATAGGTGTACCATGGATCTTGACCCCTTGTGTGATAATTACCACAGACGCCAGTCAGTGGGGATGGGGAGCACAGCTAGAAGGAAGTTTCTTCCAGGGCAGGTGGCCCGAAGACATCAGCCACAAGTCATCAAATTACAGAGAGCTTTACGCGGTTTGGGAGACCCTAAGAAGAAATCGTTCTCGCCTAAAAAAACAAGCATGTGAAGATTCTAACGGACAATATGACGGCAGTATCCTTCCTAAAACACCAAGGAGGTCCCAGACACAAGCCACTTCAGCAGTTAACACAGAAGATATTTGTTTGGGGGGAGAACACAGTTCTGTCAATTACAGCAGTACACCTAGAGGGATCTCAGAATATCCTGGCCGACTACCAGAGCAGGAGGAAAGTCTGTCCAACAGAATGGGAACTAAATCAAGAGGTTTTCCAACTATTATGCCATCGTTGGGGAACTCCCAATATAGATTTATTTGCCACAAGAAAAAATTCGAAGGTGCCCAGATTCTATTCTCTCAACCCTTCGGACATGCCAGAAGCAGTCGACGCCTTAAGCCAGACATGGGACGAACCACTCTCTTACGCGTTTCCTCCATTGGCACTCATTCCAATGGTACTCAGAAAGATTCAGGAAGACCAGGCAACAGTGTTGATGATTGTACCATTCTGGCCAAAAAGGAGCTGGTTTCCGTTGCTGGTATCCATGACAACAGAAACCCCAGTCAAGCTCCCTTTATGGAAGGACATCATCTATCAGGGTCCTGTCCTATGTCAAAATCCGGAACGATTGCACCTTTCAGCATGGATCCTGAGAGGGACGTTTTGAAAGCCCGAGGCTTACCCGATGAAGTCATCTCAACCATTCAGGCTAGTCGAAAACCGGTAACTTCAGCCATCTATTACAAAATATGGAAAAGATTGTGTATGGAGAGTGGCAGGTCGGCCGTCATACTGGAGACCCCGGATGTTCCCAGAGTTCTGGATTTTCTCCAATCTGGGTTCAATATGGGGCTTAAACCTAGTACCCTTAAGGTGCAGATCTCGGCCCTCAGCACTTTCTTAGATTATCCTTTGGCCTCTCACCCTTGGATAATTAGATTTGTTAAAGCCATTCAGAGATTACGCCCCACTTTTAGACAATTGACTCTCACTTGGGACTTAAATCTAGTTCTCAGGGCTCTATGTAAAAACCCTTATACCCTTGGGGAAGACATGCCTATCTCAGTTCGGACATGGAAAACAGCCTTTTTGGTAGCGATTACAACGGCTAAAAGAGCGGGAGAAATTCAAGCCCTATCTATTAGAGATCCATACCTTCAGATTCGTGACGATCACATAATTTTAAAATTAGATCCATCATTTATCCCTAAAATAGCTTCAGTACAAAACCGAAACCAGGAGATAATTTTACCATCCTTTTGCGAAAACCCCTCTAATGCAAAAGAGCAATCTTTACATTCTCTTGATGTCAGACAAGCAGTGTTAGACTATCTATCTATCTAGAGGCCACTAGTACCTGGAGAAAAGATCCTAACCTATTTATCCTTTTTTGGGGAAAGAATAGGGGTAAAAAAGCTTCCAAAACCTTTATAGCTAGATGGATCACAACGGTAATTGCTAAAGCCTACTCATCAGAAGGGGTAGATTGTCCAACAGGAATTAAAGCTCATTCTACTAGGGCCATTTCAGCATCATGGGCTGAACGAGCAGGGGCGTCCTTAGAATATGTAAGGCCGCAATGTGGGCCAGGGTAAATACATTTTGCAAACATTATAAACTTGACGTATTAGCAGCCCAGCAAACGTCATTTGGGAGAAAGGTTCTCCAAGCAGTTGTCCCACCCTAAAGGAGTTTCTTTGGTATTCTCCAGAGTGCTGTCAGGGGGACGTCCTGGAAAATGGGTATTATACCTCCCGATAATTCGGTTTCCAAGAGTCCATCCTGACTGCACTGTTACTTCCCCCCCTTATGTATACTATGTCATATGATGTAATATGATTTGGTTAATAAAAAAATTAAAATATTATCTATCCATGGTGTGGTACTTGACAAAACACTGAAGGAAAGGGAGCCGAGTGGGACCTTTTAACCTCTCGTGTTGTCTTTCCTGTCCCTGCAAGGAGGAGGAGGAGGACGTCCTCCAGAGTGCTGTCAGGATGGACTCCTGGAAACTGAATTATCGGTAGGTATAATACCCATTTTTTCAGTAAAACCTCTAAAGCACTGAGGTTGGAAGACTGTGAATTCAGATAGAGACTTTTTTGCTTTGTACTTTTATGTTATAGTTCTGACTTTTTCACAAAAGTAACTTTTGTACGCTACAAATGAGCAAATCCACAATATATGATCAGTTTGGTTCTGTTCAAATCTGTGTTAATAATTTCTTTAATCCGGTCTGTCACCTACAGGAAACGACAAATGCCTTATCGTGGCTTCCTGGCACACATGAATTGGCCAATTTATGCGCTAAACTTTCTCAATTTTTCATATTTCATTTTTCATATTTTTAAAATTTTTCATATTTCTAATGCAGTAATGCAATTCAATTTTCATATTTGCATGCCATGGCGCTACAGTGTGCTGCCTTTTTGTTTCAGAATATATGAGTTGATGACTCTAGGTTCAGCACCTGTTCACACTTAGTCTATGTTTGGATGTGACGGTCAGTTTTTTGAAGTTTGTATTCATTAGCCTTCTGACTGAACACACCGCCTTCTAGCCACAGGTGTTTTTAATTCCAGCAGGGCCACTACCCCTCCACAGAGAGATATTTTAGACTAAGAGAGGACACACATGTCACTCGTATACGGCGATAAAGGGGCAGGATGGCGTACTGGAACCCGCACCTGTCCCTGCCACTATAAGGGGCCCTGGCTTTCCATTATCTCAGAGATACCTATGAAGGTTCGGAGGCCTGAGCCGCCAGCGTATCCCTGTCTCCTGTGCAGGCCCCATCAGTGACCCCCTCTCCCCCCAAGAGAGGTGGACTGCACCAGTGTATAAATATCACCATAACAGAGTATACAGACAAGGAAAAGAAATACCACACTTAGCTTAATGCTGCAAGGCACAGCAGGAAGAAACACCAGATACAACGGACACAGCTGTAGAACAACAGTTGCTAGCTAGCTGCTACTCCCGGCTTGGTTGCTGAAGAATGAACTAACACCGACAGTCAGCTGATGAACCAGGTGACCTCTTAAAGGATGGAGGGAGTGGTCACCACAACCATCAGCCGACCCAGCAGCAATGCAATAACATCAGCGGCCACCAGGGGGAAAAAACTGCATTAACCCCCGATAACCAGAAAGGAAAAAAGGTCTTAAACTGAGGCAAACAGATCTGCCTCAAATCCAAAATTGGATTGTGACAACACATTAGGTTCCCATTCAGATGAAGACTTTATTCTCAAGAAAGGAAAGGCATTGTTTAGGCCCTGGAAACGAGAAATGCCTTATTGTGGCTTCCAGGTACACATGAATTGGCCAATTTATGCTCTAAACTTTCTCAATTTTTCATATCTCACTTTTCATATTTTTAAAATTTTTCATATTTTTTATGCAGTAATGCAATTCAATTTTCATATTTGCATGCTATGGCGCTACAGTATGCTGCCTTTTTGTTTGAGAGTATATGAGTTGGTGACTCTAGGTTCAGCACCTGTTCACACTTAGTCTATGATTGGATGTGACAGTCAGTTTTTTGAAGTTTGTCACCTATGGGGACATTTCTGGTGCTCAATGAACCTAGCTGCCTTATGACTATGCCTTAGCTCTTTAATTAAAGAGTACTGTATACTATTAAGTCATATTTTACAAATCTTATTACATGCAAACTCATAGTTTGAGGGGATGTAAGAGTATAAGAAATAAAATAATTGTGCTGTAAGTAATATATAGGCAATATGCAACAATGGAGTGACATCTTACTTACACATTGAACTTATTTGCAATGAGTACCGGGCCTGCAGCATTTGTAGTGCTATAAGCAGAAACTTTGGTAAGTAATCATAATTCAACAGTCTATGATTCCCCACACAAAAAAAAAAAACAGGGATTTTTATGTACTCACCGTAAAATCCTTTTCTCCGAGCCACTTATTGAGGGATACAGACCATGGGTGTTATGCTGCTGCCACCAGGAGGCTGACACTAAGTTAACACAAAAAAGTATACACCCTCATGATGGCTCCAGGAGAACCAGTTCGGTGCAAAAGCAGTAGGAAAAAACATTAACAACATAGAAGAGTACAACATGACAACTTAAAGAACAGACAAAAGCCATATAAGCCATTAGGCTAACAGGTTGGGTGCTGTGTCCCCCAATGAGTGGCTCAGAGAAAAGGATTTTACAGTGAGTACACAAAAATTTCTGTTTCTCCTTCGCCACATTGGGGGACAAAGACCATGGGACTTCCAAAAGCAGTCCCTGGGTGGGAAAACACCCCAAAGCATTAGGCTTTATGTAACAACTGCCTAGATGTGCGCCACCGCTGCCTGCAGAATTCTTCTGCCCAGACTCGCATCCGATGAAGCCTGAGAGTGAATATTATAGTGCTTTGCAAAGGTTTGTAAACTGGGCCAAGTCGCAGCATTACTGTGAATGGCCCCAGAAGCCTCCACCGCCCGAGTGGAGTGTGCTCTGATCCCTGCTGGGATGGGCTGACTTCTGACTCGGTATGACTCCTGGATGGTGGAACAAATCCACCAGGCTATCATGGCCTTTGAAGCAAGGCCCTTCCTCTGACCTTCCAGGAGAACGAACAGAGTATCCATCCTTCTGAAGGATGCCTTCCTCAAGACATACCTTCTCAGAGCCTTGACTTAAGTCCAGAGAGTGGAGAGCTCTTTCTACCCTGTGAATAGGAGCCAGACAAAAAGAAGGGAGAACAATGTCCTCGTTAAGATGAAAGGACGAGATGACCTTTAGCAAAAAGGATTAGGATGGCCTGAGGACAACCTTGTCCTGATGGAAATTAAAGAAAGGCGCCCAACAGGACAGGGCGGCTAGTTCTGAAACTCATCTGATTGATGTGATCGCAACAAGGAAGGCAACCTTACAGGACAGAAAAACGAACAAAATGTCCTGAAGCGGTTCAAAGGGGGGTTCCTGTAGGGTATTCAGTACCAAGTTGAGGTCCCAAGGCTCTAAGGGCATGCGATAGGGCAGTACCACATGTGACACCCCTTGTAGAAAGGTCTTAACCTGAAGTTTTTACGTGATCCGTCTTGGAAATAAAACAAATAGAGCGGAGATTTGGCCTTTGAGAGAGCCAGTAGTCAGTGGGAGGAAAATCTAAGACCTAGGTCCTTTAGGTCTTGACTGTTTGGGTCAAGATTTCCAATGCTGGTTATGTCTGTACGAGACCTAAGCTCCTCCATTTCTGCATGGAGAATGCCCTGAGCCGGAAGTAGTGGTAGTGGACCAGCCTGGATTGGAGGGAAAGGAACGGAAACTGATTTGTTGTTGTCTCTGAAAGGGACATATAAGTCTCTGTTGGGGAAGAAATTTGCTCTTTCCTCCCATAGCATCGGAAATAAGCTGATCCAGCTTCTCTCCAAATAAGCGGCCACTCTGATAAGGAAGGGAAGTGAGAGACTTCTTTGATGCAGAGTCCGCTTTCCACTCTCTGAGCCATAATGCTCTTCTGATAGTGATGGCATTGGCTGCTGACAGAGCAGCACAGCCGGCCACATCCAAAGGTGCATGTACCAGGTAATCGCCTGCCTGAGAAATTTGGCTGGCAAGGTGTGCTGCCTCTGGAGGAAGATTACTGCTCCAGAGTGAATTAGCTAAAGTCTCTGAGCAGAGGACCATAGCCTTAGCTACCTGTTATGCTCTGGTGATTAAGGAGCGACATGTGACTAACTCTGAGCAGGTGGTAGCTATACTGACCGCAGTCCCTAAGCTAAACACAACACTAAAAGTAGCCGTGGAATGCTCCTAACTCTGCCTAGGCATCTCGTCACAGCCTAAGAGCTAACTACCCCTAAAGACAGAAGCAGGAAAACTATCTTGCCTCAGAGAAAATCCCCAAAGGATAGATAGCCCCCCACATGTAATGACTGTGAGAGAAGGAAATGACATACATAGGAAAGAGCACTGTGCGGTCAGTAAAAAAAAACTAGAAAAAGTCCACCGCAGAGAAATGCAAAAATCTCCACACCTGACTAAAGGTGTGAAGGGCAAACTCTGCTGCCCAGAGCTTCCAGCTTAGCTGAATAGATCCATATTGATAAGCTGGACAAAAGAGCAAAAACAACAAAATGCTGATCAACAAAGTCCACAACAAGTGAACTGCAAAAAGACAAGCAAGGACTTAGCTTTGCAGAGCTGGTCAGAGTGTCAGGAAATCCTAAGAGCAATGACTCCAGGCAGGAACAATTGACAACTGGCATTGAATGAGAGACAAGGCCAGACTAATATAGCTGAGCCAAGAAGACGATCAGTGAAAACAGCTGCAGAAGCTAAATCCAAGAAGCAGCCATACCACTCAAAACCACAGGAGGGAGCCCAAGAGCAGAACTCACAAAAATGCTACTTACAACCACCGGAGGGAGCCCAAGAGCGGAATTCACAACAGCTACCCATGCTGCGGCGAAGGATGGAAAGAGAGCCGAACCTGAGACCTCAAATACAGAGCAAGCCAAATTTTCTATCTGACAGTCTGTGGGATTTTTGATAGATGAGCCATCCGGCACGGACAGAAGAGTTTTGGATGCTAGGCGGGATACCGGAGGATCTACTACCGGAGATTCAGTCCAATGTTTCTTCAGATCAGCTGAGAAAGAATACTTTGCTTCAAAAGGCTTTTGTCCTGTGAAGCGTTTATCTGGTCGTTCCCTGTGCCGACTAACTATGGCCCAATCTCGGGGTGAATAGCAGATGTCTTATGAGAGTGTTTAGTCCTCTTAAAGGACACGGTTTGATCCGCAGCAGAGCCGGAATCTTCCTCAATGTTTAACGTCTAGTTGACAGCCTCAATCAACGAATCCATAGTTTTCTGAAAATCTGGCAAATCCGGATTTAAGGAACCATCAGATTCACACTCAGATTTGCGTTCGCTACTGACCGCTGGAGAGGGACAGTGAGAAATGGAGCTCTCAGGCGACAATGCACGTGCCTGCTCAGGAGACGTGCTATGGATCCTTTTCTAGGTGCCTGTAGGCTTCTAGAGTGCTTTCGGCCCCTGCTAACCGACTGCTCAGCCTTGGGGAGGATTCGTCTACATCAGTTCTGTGAACACTCCGATCCCCCAAAGGATCATGGAGGGATTCAATCTCTGGCCAGAGAAGCCATGCATTGAGACATTGACGAAGCCCACTAAGGGGGCTAGGTACACTGGGCTCGGTGGTGGCGGAGGGCTGTTGAGCGCATTTGGGGTCACAGGCATTGCAGAGCTGCAAACTCTGAGCCTTAAGACTGGCAGGAGGAGCATGAAGTAAAAAAGATTGCCATAGTCTTGTTAGATGCTTTAGGCTGGGACATGATGTACCCTTCTATGTGGCCCTATGATAATAGGGACTGCTGAAAAGGGTTACTCCTGAAAAGGGTTATAGCAGGGAGGAGGATGTATATAGCAGCACTCCCTTACCCAGATCTGTGTCCCCAACTCCACCTGCGTGGCTCTCCAGCTGCGCAGTCCCTGCGCTGTGAACACCTGCTGCCAGGATCCTGATGGCAGTCTGTGTGTCCTGAGGCGGTCGTGGGGGGAGGAAGATGGCCACTGAAAATATCAGAAGCGCTTCTCATTCTGTGCGAGAAGCGCCAAGAAAGGTAGTCGGAGCCTCTGCAGCGCATCATCGCGTGGGCGGGATTGAGGTTGTGGCCTAGTAAAGAGCCAAAGCCGGGGACTAAATTTGCAGCGCTGATGCAGGAAAGGGCCGTATGCGCACCCCCGCAGTCAGGATGGGTCCTCTTATCCAGCACCGCCCCAGACCGCCTGTATAGAGCACTCCAGCCCCGGCACTTACCCGGAGAAGCTGCTGGCTGACAGGTAAGCCAGTGATATTAGCATATTATCATCAAGTAAGGCTGGTTTCACATTTGCGTTTTTTTTTTTTTTTGCTTTTTTTGCAGTAAAAAAGCAAAAAAAGCATGCGTTTTTCCCCTATATTTAACATTAAAAACGCATGAGTTTTTTTGCATGCATTTTGATGCGTTTTTGCAACGCATGCGTTTTTCTCTGCATGCGTTGTGTTGCAGAAATGCAACATGTAGTAATTTTTGCGGCCTTTTTTTGCCGCAAAAAAAACGCATGCGTTTTTTCGCGGCAAAAAAACCTATTGATGTCTATGTAAACGCACGCGTTTTTAAGCACATGCATTTGTTTGCGTTAAAAACGCATGCGTTTTTATAAAAAAAAAACCGAGAAAACACACTGATATGCCACCCCCCACCATAAAGGTGATAAAGGGATCCTAATCCTAACCTTAAAGGGATCCTAACCCTATCCCTAAAGGGATCCTAACCCTACCCCTAACCCCTTTGGGGTTAGGGTTAGGATCCCTCTAGGGGTAGGGTTAGGGTTATGATCCCTAACCCTAACTATTTCTGTTTATAGTGGGTTTTTTACTTTATTTTGATGATTGGCAGCTGTCACATATTTCTCAGCATGCGTTTAAAAAACGCAAACGCATGAAAAAAACGCATGTAAACGTGTCAAAACGCCGCGTTTTTTCACCACATGCAAAAACGCATGCATCAAAAAAACGCAGCGTTTGCACGCACATGCGTTTTTTCACCATGCGGTTTTTTTTAAAAAACGCATGCATTTTGAAACGCAAGTGTGAAACCAGCCTTAATCCAAGTGTAGAATTAGCCTTGTGTTTCTTTGCACTATCTGCTCTGGCACAGTACCGTGCCTGACCGATTTTATGTTGTTGTGCCATCGACATCATTATAGCTAATTTACATGTGTTATTTGACATCATTAGCTGGTCCTAGCTCATCTGCACTTCTCCAAAACGGCAGTGCAGAGTTATTTGTTGCCTGCTGCTGACAGATCAGTTTGGTGAAACATCAAATTCAGCTCTAATAATGCATATTCTTAAAATATCTTATCTAGCTCACATTCCCAATTCCCAATGAAGGTGGGAGTTTCTTCAGACAACTGAATGGCAAAAAAAAAAGTATGGTACGAGTTAGCAAATTGCCTGGTTTCTCGAAGCCTGTGAAACCTGAGGATGTAAAAGCGCTCCAATGGAGGAAAAAAGTTTCAACTGATTAAAGGGAACCTGTCACCCCGTTTTTTCAGATTGAGATAAAAGTACTGTTAAATAGGGCCTGCGCTGTGCGTGACTATAGTGTATGTAGTGTACCCTGATTCCCCACCTATGCTGCGAAATACATTACCAAAGTTGCCGTTTTCGCCTGTCAATCAGGCTGGTCAGGTCGGGTGGGCGTGGTGACATCGCTGTTTCTGCCCCAGCTTTCCGTTGGTGGCGTAGTGGTGTGCGCATGTCCAAGTGCCGAATCCACTGCGTGCACGTGAAGAAACAGCGTGCGATCTTCGCTATTACCCTTGTCATCGGTGGGGGCGGCCATCTTCCTGGGGCTGTGCGTGTGCAGATGGAGTGCTCTGCTGCACTGGGCTTCAGGAAAATGGCCGTGGGATGCCGCACGTGCGCAGATGGAGATCGCGGCGGCCATTTTCCTGAAGCCGAGATGCAAACTCGGCTTTGGGAAAATGGCCGCCACGATCTCCATCTGCGCACGTGCGGCATCCCGCGGCCATTTTCCTGAAGCCCCGTGCAGCAGAGCACTCCATCTGCGCACGCGCAGCCCCAGGAAGATGGCCGCCCCCACCGATGACAAGGGTAATAGCGCAGATCGCGCGCTGTTTCTTCACGTGTGCGCAGTGGATTCGGCACTTGGACATGCGCACACCACTACGCCACCAACGGAAAGCTGGGGAAGAAACAGCGATATCACCACGCCCACCCGACCAGCCTGATTGACAGGCGAAAACGGCGACTTTGGTAATGTATTTCGCAGCATAGGTGGGGAATCAGGGTACACTACATACACTATAGTAACGCACAGCGCAGGCCCTATTTAACAGTATTTTTTATCTCAATCTGAAAAAACGGGGTGACAGGTTCTCTTTAAGCTCTCATTGCGACTTTGAGGATTCATATTCACTTTAAGTCTCAAGAAGACACAGTTCCCTTGTCAAGTCAGAAATATAATTTTTCTTTTGTCGTCGATTCAGAAAAGCAATAAATACAAACCAAGAGCCTTCCCAAATCTTTAATCTGTGTAACGTACAATGGGTACTGCACAGAAAGCACAGAGGCCTAAAAACAACACACTTACACACATACAAGCAAAATAGTATTTGTACACACACCAAAGTAATACAAAAAATGAAAACCAGGGAGCAGCAGACAGACATTTGAAAGAGTTCATAGTCATGTTAAAGTCTCTTGTACATCTGCACATCAACTGTTACTGTTATACCCAACAAGTAACTCCTTATAAATAAATTATTACATAGAAAACCGACAGTCTAGATTATAATCCTGGAGATAACAAGAGAAATGTAAGGCTACAGGAACTTTTAGGAAATGCAGCAAAGGTAAAATACCTTTCTGTCCGGGCTTCAGAAAGTGCAGGATCCTATACATGGGAGAAAAATTGCATTTAACTCCATCAATGCTAGTGGTGTGTACAACAGCCAGCTATCAGTGAAAGAGTTGGAATCTGGAAGGTAAAATAACCTCTGGTTTTCATTTATTGTATTTTTTTTCTAACATTGTAAACTTATTTTTTATTTCTTTTTGGTTATTTGAGACTAAGATGTTGAATCAATGGATACAACTTCTCATAGGAGTAACAGACAAGGTTGTGGTTAGGCCTTCCGAAGCAACAGAGACAAAAACTATAGCAGTTTCAAACTGATAAAGAATAGGCATTGTCACTTACACACACAGCTATTTCAGGGCAAGCTGGCCCCAACCCTATTTAGAAGCCGATTTTGACTATTGCTTTTGGAAAATGAGTACAAGCTAACATGGTAATCACATATTATCTAACAGGTAATGATGAGCTGGACTTTACTTTTCCTATAACCTTCACGATGGAATCTCATAAAACAGACCTACTTTTTGTACACCTTCTTATATTATTGCAGTCAAAACATATATTTCCGTTATGTCATTTCCACGTGGCAAAGATTCAACGACCCATAGTCAGGAAAAGCAGAATGCTTTGAGAAAGCTTAACAAAGAGCGAACATATGAGGATATACAGAGTATGATTGTCAATTCTACATGGGATATATGGAGCAATGAGGATAAATCTAGAATATTGCACTTATGCAAATGACAATTACATTATACTTGGTCCTTTAATTTAATTGCTTTGTACATAATGCCTGAAAAAAAAGCTTTTTATTTTTTTTTTATATTAATTAAAAAGGATCTCCCGCTCCTAGACATTTTCTACATAAATAAATAACTTTCACTTTTATATAACCACTTTTCTGAACATTTACATTTGTATGTTGTACAATATCTACACACAATAGTCTATCATCCCTTGCACGACAATAAATTTACATACTTTCTCTCTTTGTGCAATTTTCTTGTTGCTTGCATTCACTATCTGAAAGGCCATATCTAATTCTCTATAAACATTTGTTATATACGTGTCACTTTCCCAGTTAAAGATGAGTCTCATTCCATTTAGCAGTGACCTTGCCTAAAGTTGTATGCGATGGCCTTCAGGGTCATTATACAACCATATACAGCCACAGCCCCTTAGCTAACAGCTTACAATACACAAAGTTAACTGTGCCTTATATTGTAAGTGGTAAATTATCAACACATCTCTATAAAAGGAACCGATCATCTTCAGAAATGCAATTTACCTAGGAATAACTCAGTGGCTATCTCCAGGTAATTAGCATTTAAATCATGCCTGGTAGGTGTACTGGAGAAGTAGCTTTATGGAGAAGATTAAACTATATTCTTACTGCAGCCAATCACTTCGTCATTGGGGCAGTGCAGCAGAGAGGTTACGTTCATCACTGTCTGACACATTGAGTGATAGCTTGCTCTGAAGCGTATGCATAGCACACTGTCAATTAGAGTGCCAGCGAGTGATTCTAGAATGTTCACAGTATAGTGAGCAGGGACTGTAATATTGAGCAGCTGCAGGAAGAATAAAACTTCATTTCCCCCCTGCAGCTGCTGCCTCCAGTAAGACAGCCAGGTATGTTTTTAAATACTACTTACCTGCAGATTACCACTATATAGGCAGGTGAACAGCGCTTTGGGAGATGACTGGTTACCTTTAAACAACTATGACCGCTACTCTTTCCATTTTTGCTGTCATGTAAAAGGTATCTTCAAATACCAGTTGTAACAATTATAGAAATATAAAAGTAAATATTATTTGTAAAAATATTTTTTTTTTGGAAAAAGAATATCAATAGGTGAATGTCTACTATATAATGTGCAATGTAAGATGAATTTGTCTTATATCTAATCTTCCCATTATTAAAAATGTAAAATTGAAATAAGCTTTTGTGGAGGGGTTTGCATTATTATGATGTTGCGGTTTATGCAGGTAAATGATACAACTCGCTCTCTACAGGTTAAAACAATCTTAAACTGGCAGTTATATTTCCTATCAAGCCAGAATGATAACTCACAACCGTTAACAGCAAAACTGCATACGTATTCTAACATTTTAAAGGGGTTATCCAACCCTGGTGAAATCTTCAGCTTGTCAAATTGCCAATGATGTGTAATACACACACAGTTAGGATTTGCCTCCATTTGCTGGTTCCAGTGGCCGTCATCACATACCACAAGTATGCGATTTGGAGCCTTGCATTATGTGACAACTAGAGTCTCAGTCACATCTTGCAATGTTCAACTGAGAAATGAAGCTGGGATTCTACTCGGCACATTACCGAAATTATGCAAATCGCATACTTGTGGTCACGCAATAACCACTTGAAACGGCATGTGAAGTCAAATCCTAACTACACTATTAGGATTTGGCAGCGCCTGCCAAAGATTTCACCAGGTATGGACAACCCTTTTCAATCAAGCTGAAAATCTTATTTTTTGGGCTTTTGTTCACCTCTTTAATTGACATTCAGGAAGATTTCACAGTGCTAAAGTATGTATAGCAATTTACTAAAATTGCACGTTGAAAAGTGGCTGATCAGTCTAAATGGTGTGAAATCAAACTTGCTGTTTTTGCGCTTTCTTCCTTTAGCCTTAGAGAGAGGAGTGTATGTAGAGGTACTATACAGTGACCATACAGGTGCATATAGTGTCTCCCTCATTAATAGCAGAGCTTTGGAAACTGAGATATGGCCTTTTTTTTATTTCTACCTTTTTTTTTCTTGGGGCACGTTTGCTTGAATTCTGTATTTGGGGTGAAACCACAGCACAAAATAATAATAATAATATCTATCCCCTGGTTTAGCAATATTTAAATGACCATGCACTACAGACAAGGATGTGTAGCTACATGAGATGGTAACAGGTCTCCAATCTAAAAATTATCAGTGCAAAGAAAACAATGAGGTTGTACAGTTGAGCAACTACACGCAAAAGCAGCAAACTGGACAATTACAGAATCGTAAGAACTTTAGATACAAAAGGACTTCGGATACTGGTTTGGACTCCTCTGATCACCAAAGTTACAGCAAAGTTTACCTGCGCACATCTGGTTATAAAGGTGTTCTTTACATAGGTCCACAACATTGAAATGAGCAAGGCAGACTGTTAAGAGATACTGGAATATTGTGATTGCATGAAAATTATCCTCCTTCTTTTACAGGAAAAAAAAAGGAAAGAAACGTTTCTGTTTTTGTAATTTGTTGTGCCTTAGTTTGCAAGACGGAAAGCCAAGAAGGGCAGGACTTGAAGTCAAGTCGGACTCTCCAGTTTCCATCTTGTTCTGTGGAGGCTGCCTCTTCTTGAGTACAGTTACCGGCTCTCAAGCTTCTAGGCAAATGTGAACAATATACTTTACTACTTGACAGGATGTGTGCTGTGCATTCGTTTAGTAACATTTCAGAGATGGCTACGGTATAGGAGGCACGTATTTACATCTGTAAGTCCTTGAACTTGCTTTAAAAAAACAAACAAAAAAAACCCCAAAACACATTGGGCTACTGACAAATTTGATTTGCCCCCCTCTGTGGTTCTCAGATAATTATCTCCTGGGCATAACTACCCTTGTAAGGCCTGCAGTTCAACACTTCTTTTCACCAGCTTTGCTATTGTTGTTTCATAGTAGCACCATTTTGTCAGCACTGTCTCTTCAACAAAGTTGTGCCTCTCACTTTTTGTCCCTACCCTACCTTCAACTGACAAGAGCCAAGCGCACAAGAAAATGTCCAGACAATTGCGGGAGCTCATTTCTGACTTAAAACGCCAGATTCCAGCTTGGTGGTGGCTGCACTCCTGCCCCAGCATCCTGCCGCAATACTCATACTTCTTTGGCTACGTTCCTTTTCCCGATCACGGTCACTCTCAGACTGACTTTGTGTTCTTTCCGGTTTGTGGTTGCTGCTACTAGTTGGTTGTGATGAGATAGTACGAAGCAAGTGATTCCTCTTTCTCAGAAAGTCTGGTTGACCAGGGAGACAGAAGCTTCCCTTCCGCAGTGCTATCCTGTTTGTGTTTTTGGCAGGCCGTGATCTGTGACTGTATTCCAGTTGGGCAAGGTGGGAAGCATAGCCCTCGGTGATAAACTGCAAGGATAAATGGGAATGATCACTTTAATTATATGCAATTATTCATGTGACATTTGAATTGTAGAACAGTACTACCAGAAATAAGAGCTGCAGGAGATTAGAGAGGGCAAGTATTATTTTTAACATGTCTTTTTGTAAGGTGCAATTCATTCATTAAGTGGTGTGTGCCTCTTAATTAATTAGGTGCATTTTACTCCAGCAGACCCATGGATTAAGACTAAAGTGCACAACGCCAGTCTTAATGAATGGAGCCTAAAGAGCTATTGAGTGTATGGATGGTATAGGAACAGATGACAAAACGGAGCAGAAAAAGAAACATTTAGGAAGAAAGAACTGTGACATTGGTAAGATGATAGGATTGAATAGAAGAGATGTGTTTTTTAGGGCATGCTTAAAATTGTGGCTGCTTAGAATTAACCATACTGTCTGGATAAGTGCATTCCAGAGAACAGGCGAAGCACAGAAGAAGTCTTGAGTTCAGGAGAGGGAGGATCACATGATGGTAGATTTTAGACTTCCAAAGGGGGAGCTCGGGTAGGGTGGTAGAAAGAGAAGTGAGAAGATGTAGGGCGGTGCAAGCCTTTGGAGATCTTTGTAGGTGAGTGTCATAAGTTTATGTTGTATTCTGTAGCAGATGGGTAACTAGTCCAGTGACTGGAACAGCGTGGAGGCATATAAGACCCTGGCTGCTGCATTCAGTATAGAATGGAGAGGGGAGAATAGTAAGCAGAAGACCGATTATTAGAGAATTGCAATAGTCCAGACTACTATTTATATACTAGAACCTACCAGGAACACAGATACATGTGGGTGTGACACCCCCAGGAAGAAGCATCACGCGAAACGCGCATCGGGGTATGCGGCAACAGCACGCCACCAGGCTGAGCACTTCCGAGTAAAGACACTAGGCAGGTAATATGTACGGAGAAAGGGACACTTCATGTTAACCATTGGTTTTTTGCTAAGGGTATTGCCAGTACGGCACAGGTTGTGATATGCAGCATATGGCGGTGAATATGATTAAACCCAGTTTACACTTGGAGCAGCGCACTATTAGATTTACCAGTCTCAGCGCATGTCATTAGACGAAGCAGTCGCAATTTTAGCAGTGCTTGACATCATTAGATTATATGTTTGGCTGGACAATTAAGGGTCCAGTTTAAGCTATTTACTGCATGGATTATATGTATGCAGTGCCGTAATTAAAGGGATCTGGTATAGAATTGTATAATAAAAGGATTAGTCACACTCCTAGACGCAGTGTATTTGCGCATATTATAAGTGTCTTACTCCTGATGACCGCATTTTTTGGTTGTACAGAGGCACCTTGTTATTTATGTTTGTGTATGTATGTAGTGTATTTTAATCTATATGTAAATAAAATATGTCTATTTTATGAATAGTTTCATGGCACTTCTTGGACCACAGTATATGTATCTGTGTTCCTGGTAGGTTCTAGTTAATTATATGAAGTGTTACCCACTCCCCGTTTGGGGTTATGGGTTTGGGCGTTGTGCTTACTATTTATATACTATCTACAGTGGGGCAAAAAAGTATTTAGTCAGTCAGCAATAGTGCAAGTTCCACCACTTAAAAAGATGAGAGGCGTCTGTAATTTACATCATAGGTAGACCTCAACTATGGGAGACAAACTGAGAAAAAAAAATCCAGAAAGTCACATTGTCTGTTTTTTTAACATTTTATTTGCATATTATGGTGGAAAATAAGTATTTGGTCAGAAACAAACAATCAAGATTTCTGGCTCTCACAGACCTGTAACTTCTTCTTTAAGAGTCTCCTCTTTCCTCCACTCATTACCTGTAGTAATGGCACCTGTTTAACCTTGTTATCAGTATAAAAAGACACCTGTGCACACCCTCAAACAGTCTGACTCCAAACGCCACTATGGTGAAGACCAAAGAGCTGTCAAAGGACACCAGAAACAAAATTGTAGCCCTGCACCAGGCTGGGAAGACTGAATCTGCAATAGCCAACCAGCTTGGAGTGAAGAAATCAACAGTGGGAGCAATAATTAGAAAATGGAAGACATACAAGACCACTGATAATCTCCCTCGATCTGGGGCTCCACGCAAAATCCCACCCCGTGGGGTCAGAATGATCACAAGAACGGTGAGCAAAAATCCCAGAACCACGCGGGGGGACCTAGTCAATGAACTGCAGAGAGCTGGGACCAATGTAACAAGGCCTACCATAAGTAACACACTACGCCACCATGGACTCAGATCCTGCAGTGCCAGACGTGTCCCACTGCTTAAGCCAGTACATGTCCGGGCCCGTCTGAAGTTTGCTAGAGAGCCTTTGGATGATCCAGAGGAGTTTTGGGAGAATGTCCTATGGTCTGATGAAACCAAACTGGAACTGTTTGGTAGAAACACAACTTGTCGTGTTTGGAGGAAAAAGAATACTGAGTTGCATCCATCAAACACCATACCTACTGTAAAGCATGGTGGTGGAAACATCATGCTTTGGGGCTGTTTCTCTGCAAAGGGGCCAGGACGACTGATCCGGGTACATGAAAGAATGAATGGGGCCATGTATCGTGAGATTTTGAGTGCAAACCTCCTTCCATCAGCAAGGGCATTGAAGATGAAATGTGGCTGGGTCTTTCAACATGACAGTGATCCAAAGCACACCGCCAGGGCAACGAAGGAGTGGCTTCGTAAGAATCATTTCAAGGTCCTGAAGTGGCCTAGCCAGTCTCCAGATCTCAACCCTATAGAAAACCTTTGGAGGGAGTTGAAAGTCTGTGTTGCCAAGCGAAAAGCCAAAAACATCACTGCTCTAGAGGAGATCTGCATGGAGGAATGGGCCAATATACCAACAACAGTGTGTGGCAACCTTGTGAAGACTTACAGAAAACGTTTGACCTCTGTCATTGCCAACAAAGGATATATTACAAAGTATTGAGATGAAATTTTGTTTCTGACCAAATACTTATTTTCCGCCATAATATGCAAATAAAATGTTAAAAAAACAGACAATGTGATTTTCTGGATTTTTTTTTCTCAGTTTGTCTCCCATAGTTGAGGTCTACCTATGATGTAAATTACAGACGCCTCTCATCTTTTTAAGTGGTGGAACTTGCACTATTGCTGACTGACTAAATACTTTTTTGCCCCACTGTATATCTATAACTAGACATCATTTATTCATGTAGTGTAAGAGTCAGCAATGTAACCTTTTATTAACAAAGTAGATACAAAATAATCTATAGCAGGCATCTAGCTTCTGAGACTCACACAAATTTATTTTTAGAAATAATTATAAATTAAATAATGATTATTATTTTGTGCCGGCATTTGACTTAGCAGACTGTACATATTAGACTACAGTCAGCTGAACCCGCTGATATTGGCAGGCAGTCTAATGTGTATGGAAACCTCCAGACAGATGATGTCGGGGTAGATAAGTGTGGGATAGTTTAAATATTAACACCTGAACCTTTTATTTTCAAGTGTCTATTATTGAAAACATATTAATAGCCCGGGCAAAATGGAGCAGAGTTTGAACATATGCACTCCATTCATTTTAATAGAAGTGCTGATCTTCAGCATAGTGCTGTGCTCGGCAATCTCCAGCGCTCCCATGAAGAATGAATGTAGCTGCGGTGCACATGATTGACCGCTTCTCTTTGGGATTGTTGGGGGCTATGGTATTTGTACCCCCGGGGTTCGTAAAGTTATCTTTTATACATGTGATAGGGGATATATCTTAAACTTGAGAACACTCCATTAAAGTCATACTCCAAGCAAAACTGATGCACTGATGTGTCCTCAGGCACTGCATTATCCACAACCCACACACTGAATCCCTGTGTCATGCAAAACTTACACAAGGCATCACATAGTGCAGACCTGGGCAAAGTTCGGCCCGCGGGCCACATCCGGCTGTCTCAGTCCGGCCCACGGTCCGAGACAGCCGTGGGGCTGGAAACCACAGTTCTGCGGACCTCACAGTGCCCGCTCACTGGCTCTCTCCGTTTTCTCCCTAGGCACAGTCAGCATTGGTAGAGGGGTCTCTGGCCACTTCCACCAATCAGCGCGTGAAACAGCTGACGCGATGATGTCCCAAGGGGACAAAAACACTGGGACACAGAATGCTGTTTTTACCCAGATAAGTTTACCTACTATGGTGTTTCTAGCATGCTGCTGTCTAAAGTATATGATGACATATTTATGATATTTGGCAAAAAGCATACTGGTATATTATGTTCCATTGAGAAAGGAGCAATGTGTTTATCTTTTTAGCATGCTATGATAAGGCTACTTTCACACTAGCGTCGTGCACTGCATGTCGCAATGCGTCGTTTAGGAGAAAAAACACATCCTGCAAAATTGCTTGCAGGATGCGTTTTTTCTCCATTGACTAACATTAGCGACGCTTTGCGACGGTTGCGCCGTGTTGTGGCGGACCGTCGGCAGCAAAAAACGTTCCATGTAACTTTTTTGCTGCGGCCGGAACTCTGCCCCACCTTCCCGCAACTCACAATGGGGCAGCGGATGCGCTGGAAAAATGCATCCGCTGCCCCCGTTGTGCGGGGCTTGCACAGTATGCATCAGTACGTTGGGCCGACGCTAATGTGAAAGTAGCCTAAGACTCACTGATCGCTGAGATATATTATTTTTTGGCAATTTTTTACATATGCAGACCTAAAGTACAGGGAATGTGTAGTGCTGACTAATTTGGTCATACACATATTATACTATAGCTGATAGATATTATCAACATATAGGGAACCCTGGCTTATATCTCCATTTCTATATTATCATCTTTTTGAACATAAAAATATATACATTTTGTGGTTTACATTTGTGGTCTAAATTTGAGCCTTATTGGATTGGCAAGTCTTTTTTCTGGCCCATTATCTAGGCAGATTATTTATTAAAGACCGATTGCTCAGCTAGATCTTTGCTTTTCGTGTGCATGGTGTGGAGGGATTTGGGTTTGGGTAGTTGCTAGGGCTTAGTAGGGACATAAGGGACAGTCGACGCGGAGTGGGGGCGCTAGGGTGCCAACCTCCACTGTTAGGTAGGGCACAGGTCATTTAGGATCATATTAGGGTCTTATTAGGTATTTGTCATCTTTTTTCCCCCCTTGTTTGTTCGGTCCACTGTACCGGCCCACCAAAACCCAGCCCTATTCTTTTTTGGTGTTAGTTTATATTTGACTTTTTTATTTTTGACCACATTTTAAGAGTAGAAATAAAGGTATTTTTTAAGGGTATTTTTCTTTTTTGGTTTTCTATTTAAGTATACCCTGATTGTATTCAGTCTGGTTTGCTACCTTTTTGTTTTATAGCTGGACTCATAATAATAATGTCATTCTGACATAGGTTTGAAAGTACACAAATCAGTCGCATCTCGCCTAAGAGGCCTATTTAATAATGCATGCAGTTTATATTGCTATTATTGTGAAATATGTTGACAGATTAGCTTTCTCTATTGCCTTTGCCAGGAAAATGGAAAGTTCACTAAACAGCATTATTTCAGTACAGTAACTCTCAGCTTCTTACCTGACACTGGTGTTGTAACTTCTTGGTGGGTCGGCCTACAATAAAAATCTGCATTGGTGACAAACCTATAGAGCTGTATACTGAAATGTCTTTTGTGGAGCCATAAGCTGCATGGATTTTCATGTGTACCTGCAAAAACAAACCAAATATATGCACGTATTTAAACCATAATATACTACATTATGATATATATATATATATATATATATATATATACCGTATTTTCCGCTTTGTAAGACGCACTTTATTTCCCCCAAATTTGGGGGGGAAATGTGGGTGCGTCTAACAAAGCGGATATACCGCTTACCATTACAGGCTGGGAGGAGGGGGTGTCCGCCGCCGCTACCGCCTGCCGCCGCTGTCGTCCGCCGCCACTGCCGGGGTTGTCCGCTGCTGCCCCGGGTGATGCTGAAGGCTCCGGTGCTGCGGGGGGCTCTGGCGACATATTGTGAAAGACCAGAGCCCCCCGGCAGTTCTTCCATGCGTTCCAGTATGACTAATTCCGGGAAAATGGCCGCCGGAATCTCGGGAGATGAGATTTCAGCGCTGAGATCTCATCTCTCGAGATTCCGGCGGCCATTTTCCCGGAGTTAGTTCCAGTATGACTGACTCCGGGAAAATGGCCGCCGGAATCTCGGGAGATGAGATTTCAGCGCTGAGATCTCATCTCTCGAGATTCCGGCGGCCATTTTCCCGGAATTAGTCATACTGGAACGCATGGAAGAACTGCCGGGGGGCTCTGGTCTTTCACAAAATGTCGCCAGAGCCCCCCGCAGCACCGGAGACAGCCCTACAGCACAGGAGCCCCCTGCAGACCCCTCATCCCAGCCTGCAGCAAAGGAGCCCCCTGCAGACCCCTCATCCCAGCCTGCAGCAAAGGAGCCCCCTGCAGACCCCTCATCCCAGGCTGCAGCACAGGAGCCCCCTGCAGACCCCCTCATCCCAGCCTGCAGCAATGCTCCACTCCTGCCTCCGGCAACGAGCCTGGGACCCTGATCCACCACAACCACAACCCCTGGTAAGTAATAAGACGCATGGATTATAAGACGCCCCACCAATTTATTAAAAAATAGTTTTTTCCTATTTTTCTCCTCAAAATTTGGGGTGCGTCTTATAATCCGGAGCGTCTTACAAAGCGAAAAATACGGTATATTGTGTGACCATATACCACAGAGTTTATATGCAAAATATCATTCAATAACATTAAATATTATAGTACATATTATTTAAAGGATTAACACAAATCTTTTGAAAGGGCATAAAACATATCAGAAGTGTCAATCGGTGGGGCTCCAAGTGCGAATATCTTCACCAATCGCTAAAATGAAGGGCCAGGACTGAGTAGCTGAGCACCAGTCTTCTCAGAGGCTAATATATTAAACAGCACACCTGAACTCAGCAGATGATATATGTGATAATCTAGGTCGATATATCAAGTACTACATTCATCATAATATACACATATACCGGCCGGATACAATGTTTCAAAGACGATTCGGTAGAAACACAGAAACCAATCAGAAAGGAGCCTCAAACTGTTTAATCGTAAATAATCACATAGGTATCAAATTATAAAAAAAACCTTTATAGAACATATGGTTGGTTCCATGGTGGCACTGAGGAAAACAGGCGCACACACATCACATAAGACATATATAAACTATATAAACATGGTAAAAGAATAATAAAATCACAAGAATCAAAAAGAATGATATCTACAAATGTATACATAATTGGACCACAAAAGTAAGCATGTACTGTATATAGTGTATGTTCATAGTGTTATAATATAAAGACTATAATACATGCTAAGTGTTATGCTTAAGTAGTGTCTTATAACCAAATATGGCACCTGGGCAAGATGGATGTACCAAAGCTTTATTTCATACGGGGACCCATATAAATATACTATGATGTCCCCAAATATAAGAAATACACAGCTCTGGCAAAAATCAAGAGACCGCCACATCAAAACCCTGTCATGGGCAGCCCAATCTCCAGACCTGAACTCCATTGAAAACCTCTGGAATGTAATCAAGAGGATGATGGATAGTCACAAGCCATCAAAGAAGAACTGCTTACATTTTTGCGCCAGAAGCAGTGTGAAAGGCTGGTGGAAAGCATGCCAAGACGCATGAAAGCTGTGATTAAAAATCATGGTTATTCCACAAAATATTGATTTCTGAACTCTTCCTGAGATAAAACATTAGTATTGTCTGAATGTACTGTTTTTTTTATTTTGACCTTTTTTCTTTGTCAGAAAAAAAAATACAAAATTTATTGCTTGGAAATTCGGAGACATGTTGTCTGAAGTTTATAGAATAAAAGAACAATTTACATTTTACTCAAAAATATACCTATAAAGAGAAAAATCAAACAAATTGAATATTTTGCAGTGGTCTCTTAATTTTTGCAAGAGCTGTATATGAATTAAATTAAATATACTATCCAAGATACATGACTGCTTGTCATATATATTGAGATACAAATAAACACCAATCTACGTATAGAAAAACATACAAAAAGGATAAGTATGGGTATGGCATGATAGGAGCATGCTAGCAAAATAATTACTGGGTAGTGACAGCAAGACACACATGAAGCATGTAAGTAAATAAACATAAAAACCTCTCACTCACAACAGGTGTCTTCCCTTCATCCTTCAAACATGCCAAGATCACACCCATCCTCAAAAAGCCCTCCCTCGACCTATCCTCTGTGTCTAGCTATCGCCCGATATCTCTTCTCCCTTATGCCTCAAAACTACTTGAACATCATGTCCATCTTGAACTGTCCTCCCACCTCTCCTCCCTCTTTGAGGGGTTACAATCTGGCTTCTGACCCCATCACTCAACTGAAACTGCCCTAACTAAAGTCAGCAATGACCTACTAACTGCCAAGAGCAAGCGACACTACTCTGTCCTCCTCCTGGATCTGTCTTCTGCCTTTGACACTGTGGACCACTCCCTTCTGCTACAGATCCTCTCATCTCTTGGCATCACAGACTTGGCCCCATCCTGGATCTCGTCATATCTAACAGACCGAACTTTCAGTGTCTCCCTCTCCCACACCACCTCCTCACTTCGCCCCTTGTCTGTCGGTGTTTCTCGAGGCTCTATTCTAGGACCCCTACTCTTCTCCATCTACACCTTCGGCATGGGACAGCTCATAGAATCCCACGGTATGCAGTATCATCTCTACACTGATGACACGCAGATCTACCTATCCGGACCTGACCTCACCTCCTTACTTACCAAAATCCCACACTGTCTGTCTGCTATCTCGGTGTCTCAAACTCAAAAATATTTTCCGGATCCGCTCATTCTTGACCACGACACCACAAAAACACTAGTGCACGTCCTTATCATCTCCTGCCTTGACTACTGCAACCTCCTACTCTCTGGCCTCCCCTCTAGCACTCTGTCACCACTCCAATCCATCCTACAATCTGCTGCCCTACTAATCTACCTGTCTCCCCGCTATTCCCCAGCCTCTCCCCTATGCCAAGCCCTTCACTGGCTTCCTATCGCCCAGAGACTCCAGTTCAAAACCCTTACTATGACATACAAAGCCATACAAAACCTGTCTCCTCCATACATCTGCGACATGGTCTCCCGGTACTTACCTACATGCAACCTCCGATCCTCTCAAGATCTCCTTCTCTACTCCCCTCTCATCTCTTCTTCCCCAAGACTTCTCCTGTGCTTCCCCCATACTCTGGAAATCTCTACCACAACACATCAGACTCTCGCCTACCATAGAAACCTTCAAAAAGAACCTAAAGAGTTACCTCTTCCGACAAGCCTACAGCCTGCAGTGATCCTGAACCTACTGAACCTCCACACAACCAGCTCTAAACTCTCCTAGTGTATCCTCACTCATCCCCAGCAGACTGTGAGCCCTCGCGGGCAGGGTCCTCCCTCCTTCTGTACCTGTTAGTGCCTTGTTTTTTGCTCATGTTTAATGTATTAGTCTATATTTGCCCCCTTTTCACATGCAAAGCGCCATGGAATAAATGGTGCTATAAAAATATATAATAATAATAATATAATAAAAACTGCGTGGTCCAGTCAGTGTGGTGCCCCCGACATGCGTTTTGGTATACACCTTCGTCAGGATTATTTCATACGTGATTATTTATGACTAAATAATTTGGGGCTAATTTCTAATTGGTTTCCTCAGAGGCTAAGTATCGCTCATAGACTTTCCATACTGTGTTAACCTTCAGTTTTCAAAAGGAAATCAGGGCTTCTTCTCCTTAAATTTGGTGACTTGTGGAAGTGTCAGCACTCGGACCCCAACCAATCAAAACTTCTGACATGTCAAAAGTTTTGTAAAAGTGCAGATTCATTTTAAAATATAATTATTACATAATACATAATACTAAATATCACAGAAGAAAAATATGGGTCTATTTCTATCATTACAGAACACAGAAATGGCTGTATTTGCATGAATCCCTCTCTATTGAAATATATAAAGGTAAAGGTAGAGCCAAGGGTTGTTAGTGACATGTTGTAGATAATCCTTACAGGAGTTCAGCAATTTATAATTTGCAATATCTGTACAGACACTCATACAAGGGAAGGCTGTTATCCATTTCCCTTTGCTTTTCAGGTGCCGATACATTTTACAGTGATCATAACTCAATTTAGCAGATGTAAATTTGAATGCCTCTACCCCCTAGGGATCTTGATTCAGACAGAAACAGAATGCTGCAGCCATTCAGCACTAGCTGATTGGCTGCAGCTGTCACATGAGACCCCCATCAAATGTTGATGCCGGCAGTCCATGAAAGAACATGGCTGCAAGATGGGAGAAGTATATGATGGGATTTTTTTTAGTTTTTTACTATTATTTCTGTTCTTTTAACCCCATCCCCCTTCCCGTGCCAAATGAGCTTCAGTTAAAATCTAGTCAAAAATCCCATTGATTTGTTCAGCATCTACTTATCTAGAAAGGACATAAGGGAATCTCAGCATGATTTTACCCACAAACTCTTTATGGTATATGCGCATGTAGCTCTTTCACAGACAAGTTCAACAATATCTTTACATGGCCATTCCTTTCCTCTGTCACTTAGAAATCAGTGTGTTTTTAATTGACATCAAGTGAAGCTGTAGATCAAAAGCCTCTGCCACTCCAGCTCTATTCCCCGCACAGCGCCACCACCTCCTGTTTGACTGATGGCTCCTTAGCCTGAAGTTACACAGTATGGCGGCTGTTAGGCAGGAGGAGGTGGTGCTGGGTGGGCAATAGATCTGGAGTGACAGAGGCTTCATATTTTCAGCCTAATTTGCATATCAATTCAAACGCTGATATCTCACTAACTGAGGAACGGATTAACCATATAAAAGTAATGAAAAAAGTATTACTAGACTTTTTTTTAAAGAGCTAAATATGCGTATACATTAGCTCAGAGTGCTGAAAACGTTTTCCCCGATTTCCAGTGCATCACATGATAAAATGAACGGTGTCATTCAAAAGTACAACTAGTGGGTAGAAAAATAAAAAGTTATGGCACTTGCAAGAAGGGGAGAGAAAAATGGAAAATGTCTGTGGATTAAAAACATTTTAAATGATACATTGAGAGGAGTAAATCATGATACCTTATGACTGGAGGCTAAAGTCACAACTTTGGTCTGAATTTGATCCAATTAAAAATTTGCTTAGCAATAAATGTATGATTTTAAACATATTTTTTCAATTGGTATATCTAGAGTACATGAGTAATTGAATTTGTCTTACATCTTGAATCAGGGTTTTCAGAAAGTTTGCTTTGTGTCGCAGAGGATCATGGACTAATCCATCGCAAAAAGACACTATACCATGCGGAAAGTTGTGCTGCGCAAGCCATGCCACCACTCTTTGCTTCTGCATGTCAGGTCTGCCGGTCACATAAATAATGAGGTAGCCAAGATCCTGCCAGTGCCTAGATTAACATAAAGAAGGTGTTAGAAGGGCTCTGGTTATACATAATGGATACTAAACTACTGCACAAAAAAAGAAGCAGACCTCACTACATCTACCGCTCCCGCTCGGACTTTGGGGTCACTGCCCATAATGGAAACACTTGCAGCGAAAGATCCATCAATACTGAACACTACAAATTCTGTTGCTTTTGGTAAAACATGGAGGTAACTGTCAGCAAATGTATGGTCTCCCCTAAAAAGAAAAAAATAATCACAATAATATAGTTAAGTTCTTGCATTATTTTAAAGCTAAATAAGCTCATGCTGGTGAAGATTACTGATGTGATCCTTTATAGCAAGAAGAGACTAATTCTGTTTGTGACCCTCCAGAAACGTCACCAAACACTTAAAATTCTCTTAAAGGTGTTAAAAACTGGAGAGAAAAAAAAACACAAAAAATCATGTTGAGCAAAACGTCTATAATGGAGCAAGATTTCCGTATTCGTCAATTAATCATTCAGCATAGTTCCTAAGATGTCAGAAAGACAGCAGACTGCAGTACCAGGGGTCCATGCTGCATGCTGGTGACACAGTTTAAGATTTGCCAAAGAATTGTACAGTATGCAATATGGTGCCCAATCTCGCCAGGCCTCTAGTGACAGCACTGCTGGGAAAATGAGCATTAAAAAGTGATAATAAGAATCAACCGGTTCTTTATGAGGGAGGTTACACCATCCAATACAGCCAGTGATTGGCTGAGGGGGTTACATGAGTCCTGTGACGAGACATCGTTGCAGTAGTAATTAAATACAATTGTGGTACTGGGCAGCATCACAACGAGAATGGCAGGAAAAAGTAAGGAGAGTTTTGTTTTGGTTTTTTTTACACCAATTTTGAGCATTTTGTAAACAAAAGTATTGATAAAACCCCTTCAATGCGTAATTTTATCAATTTGGTAATTTATTGTTTATGTCCTGCTCAATGTAATTTTTCAGCTATAATTAGAAAATATTCTGTATAAACACTACACAATTAATGTTTCCTGCAATAGCTAAAACATAAAAGGAATAATATATTCTAAATGCATATTACATGTCATACGTACATTATTATATATCGAATATCAGTTTATTGCCGCAATACCTGACAACCATTTTGAGAGGATAAACCCCAACTCCAAGTTTCTTATGGTCCGGTATCACGTAAGAAATCCTACCGCTGCTGTTAGTTATTTCAGTATCAAAGTAAACCCATTCCCCAGATGGCGGCTGAGTCATTATGTGAATATCCACCTAGAGGGAAAAAAAGAAGAACATTGCAACCCTATAACCAATAATCACATTCTTTTTTCACATTGATAGTTTCAAGAGCCGCTGACTGGCCAAGTGGGATTATGTGATACATCCGTGACTGGAGAACCAGAAACTGGAATTTTCTTGTCATTTCAGTGTTCATGATATTCTATGTGCCTATGAAAAAAGCTGACTATTCCCCCTCTAGCCCCACTCCCCAAAAAGGAAAAGGTTATCCCCTATCCAGAACTACGGTAATTTATCTATTGCATTTATATTCATTTATATAATGTTTACATGCTGGTATGTTCAGACTTTTTTTTTTTCATTTTTATTTTATTTCATTTCATTAGGACCTAAAAAATAGTTTTTGCCATTGTTTCATTAAAAATGTTGAACTATTTTGCTTTTATAGTCTCTGTATTTTCCTACACATTCAACTGTCATGTGGTGTGTGATCATAAATAGACAGAGGAGCTAAAAAAAGAGAGATTAAAGAGTTACAAACTCTCATATTGGACCAATGCGCTTACTGATGGATTCTCACTTAACCTATTCTGCAGCCAGCAATAGACTGTGGAACACAGAGGCTATTGAAAGCAAAGATGCAATTAAACCCAAATACTACATGCATTTAATTAAGTCTGGTTTCACATTTGCGTTTAAATCCGCAGCATTTAAAACGCATCCGCAAGTGGTGAAAAAAACGCATGTAAACGTGTACAAACGCTGCGTTTTTTAGACGCATGCGTTGTCGCATGCGGTTAAAAAAAGCCGCATTTGTACGCGTTTACATGCGGTTTTTCCTGCGTTTGCGCTTTTGGTACGCATGATGAGAAATTTCACAAGCTGGTTTTTGTTCATTCTGCTTCACAAAAATCGGAATAAAAAGCAATAAAAAATGTCACGTGCCCGAAAATGTTACCAATAAAAATGTCAACTCGTCCCGCAAAAAACAAGACCTCACATGACTCTGTGGACCAAAATATGGAAAAATTGAAGCTCTCAAAATGTGGTAACGCAAAAAATATTTTTTGGAATAAAAAACGTCTTTCAGTGTGTGACAGCTGCCAATCATAAAAATCCACTAGAAAACCCCTTATAAATAGAAATCAAACCCCCTTCATCAACTCCTTAGTTAGGGAAAAATTAAAACATTAAAAAAATGTATTTATTTCCATTTTCCCGTTAGGGTTAGGTTTAGGGTTAGGGCTAGGGTTAGGTTTAGGGTTAGGGCTAGGGTTAAGGCCCCTTCACATTAAGCGACGCTGCAGCGATACCGACAACGATCCGGATCGCTGCAGCGTCGCTGTTTGGTCGCTGGAGAGCTGTCACACAGACCGCTCTCCAGCGACCAACGATGCCGGTAACCAGGGTAAACATCGGGTAACTAAGCGCAGGGCCGCGCTTAGTAACCCGATGTTTACCCTGGTTACCATGCTAAAAGTAAAAAAAAACAAACACTAGATACTTACCTACCGCTGTCTGTCCTCCAGCGCTGCGCTCTGCTTCTCTGCTCTCCTCCTGTACTGTCTGTGAGCCGGAAAGCAGAGCGGTGACGTCACCGCTCTGCTTTCCGGCTCACAGCCAGTACAGGAGGAGTGCAGAGCACAGCGCTGGAGGACAGACGGCTGTAGGTAAGTATGTAGCGTTTGTTTTTTTTTACTTTTAGCATGGTAACCAGGGTAAACATCGGGTTACTAAGCGCGGCCCTGCGCTTAGTTACCCGATGTTTACCCTGGTTACCAGTGAAGACATCGCTGGATCGGTGTCACACACGCCGATCCAGCGATGTCAGCAGGAGTCCAGCGACGAAATAAAGTTCTGGACTTTATTCAGCGACCAACGATCTCCCAGCAGGGGCCTGATCGTTGGTCGCTGTCACACATAACGATTTCATTAACGATATCGTTGCTACGTCACAAATAGCAACGATATCGTTAACAATATCGTTATGTGTGAAGGTACCTTTAGGTTTAGGGCTAGGGTTAGGGTTTGGATCCCTTTATCACCTTGATGGAGGGTTAGGGTTTGGATCCCTTTATCACCTTGATGGTGGGGGGTGGCTTATCAGTGTCTAGACTTGTTTTTCTCTATTGAAACGCATGCGTTCAAAAACGCAACCAAACGCATGTGCTTAAAAACGCATGCGTTTACATAGACAGCAATGCTTTTTTTTTACGCAAACCGTGCGCAATCGAACGCAAGCGTTTCCTGGCGGCAAATAGACGCCTCTAAAATTACTACATGTTGCATTTCCGCGCCAAGCCGCAAGTGACAAAAAGACGCATGCGTCGTCAAACGCGGCAAAACGCAAACAAAAAAAACGCATGCGTTTTTAATGTTAAATATAGAAAAACACGACACATGCGTTTATATGCGGTACAAACGCTGCGGCAAAAAAACGCAAATGTGAAACCAGCCTAAGAAACAAATTGTCGCCAAAAGCGGTACGATTCTAGAAATGGTTAATTCTCTAAAAGGGATATAATAAACAGTAGGAACCACAAAATTCTGTTTTAGACTCAATTTGTTTTAATCTTTTTATTAATGACCTTGTGAGTGAGATTGAGAGTAAAGTGGCAGTCTTACCAAAAAACTATGCAGGATATCAAAAACATAGATGACATTACAATATTACAAAAGGATTTGGATAAGATGTCTAAATGGGCAAACACTTGGTAGATGAGAGTTAATGTTGATAAATGTAGAGTAATGCACTTAAGCCAGAGTAATCATACTGCTGCATGTACATGGAATGGATATATACTGGATACTACAGTATAGGAGAAGGACTTGGGTATCCTGGTTACAAGTAAGCTCAACGTCAGAAAGCAGCTGCAAAAGCAAACAGGATTTTAGGGTGTATAAAAAGAGATACAATCCTGTGACCCAAAGGTATTGCCCTATTATACATAATAATAATCATTTCTATTTTTATAGTGCCAACATATTCCGCAGAACTTTACAATTAAGCGGGGACATGTACAGACAATAAATTCAGTACAAGTTAAGACAATTTAAACAGTGAAATTAGGAGTGAGTTCCCTGCTCACAAGCTTACAATCTACAAGGAAATGGGGGGACACAATAGGTAAAAGGTGCTTGTTATTTCAGGTCTGGCAATTACAATAAATAGGGATTTTCATATAAAGCTGCATGATCCGGTCATCAGCCCGTGTGTTTAAGTGCAATAGTCAAGTATCAAGTGCAGTTATCATGTGCATGGAGGGTGTGGAGACAGATGAATAGTAGGGTGCAGATTCAGAATAATATTTGGAAGGAGGGAACAGGGCAAAGTTAGTTTACTGAGTAGTTGATGTGGTAGGCTTGTTTGAAGAGATGGGTTTTTAAAGCGCGCTTGAATAGGTCGGGGCTAGGTATCAGTCTGATCGTCTGGGGAAGTGCATTCCAGAGAGCTGGCGCACGAGAGAAGTCTTGGAGACAGAGGTGCGAGGTTCGGATTACGGGGGATGTTAGTCTTAGGTCATTTTTAGAACGGAGGGCATGTGTGGGGCGATAGACAGAGATGAGAGAGGATATAAGGCGGTGCAGAACTTTGGAGAGTTTTGTGGGTGAGAGATGAGTTTATACTGGACCCTGTAGCGAATGGGTAGCCAGTGTAATGACTGGCACAAGATGGAGGCATCGGTGAAGCGGCTGGACAGAAATATGACCCTGGCTGCCGCATTCAAGATGGATTGGAGAGGAAAAAGTTTGGTAAGAGGGAGACCGATCAGAAGAGAGTTGCAGTAGTCCAGACAAGAATGAATAAGAACGACAGTAAGAGTCTTAGCAGTTTCAAAGGTGAGAAAAGGTCGGATTCTGGAGATGTTTTTAAGATGCAGGTGATAAGAGCGAGTGAGTGATGTGATTTAGGGAGTAAAGAAAAGTTCGGTGTTGAATATGACCCCAAGACAGCGGGCATGCTGATTGGGAGTTATGGTTTAATCCTCCAGGGTAATTTCAATGTTGGGTAGAGTGAGGTTAGAAGAAGAGAAAAACACCAGAAGTTCTGTTTTGGAGAGATTTAGTTTTAGATAGAGGGAGGACATGATGTTAGAGACAGCAGACAGACAATCCTTGGTATTTTGAATTAGGGTAGGGGTGATGTCAAGGGAAGAAGTGTATAATTGGGTGTTATCAGCATAAAGATGATACTGGAACCCAAATCTGCTGATTGTTTGTCCAATAGGGGCAGTGTATAGAGAGAAGAGGAGGGGGCCAAGGACTGAGCCCTGCGGAACCCGATAGTAAGGGGACGAGGAGAGGAAGAGGAGCCGGCAAGAGATACAGTGAAGGAGCGGTCAGAGAGCTAGGAGGAGAACCAGGAGAGGACTGTGTCCTTGAGGCCTATAGAGTGGAGCATAGTGAGGAGGAGCTGGTGATCCACAGTGTCAAATGCGGCAGAGAGATCCAGGAGAATCAGCAGGGAGCAATGACCTTTGGATTTAGCTGTTATTAGATCATTAGAGCCTTTAGTGAGGGCAGTTTCAGTGGAGTGTAAAGAGCGGAAACCAGATTGTAAGGGGTCGAGAACAGAGTTATCCGAGAGATAGGGAATTAGACGGGAGTGGACCAAGCGTTTCAGGAGTTTAGAGATGAAGGAAAGGTTAGAGACAGGACTGTAGTTAGCAGTGCAGTTCTAGTCCAGGGATGGCTTTTTAAGTAAAGGGGTTATGATTGCATGTTTATATGAGGAGGGAAAGATACCTGAAGAAAGAGAGAGGTTAACTATTTTAGTCAGGTGAGTGGTGACCACTGGTGAGAGAGACTGCAGGAGATGTGAAGGAATGGGGTCACTATTGTAGGCCAAGCAGAACGGAGGAGCTTGGAAACTTCTTCTGAAACAGGCTCAAAAATGTCTAGTGAGCTTGAGGTGCGGCAGGGAAGGGGATCCAGGCACTGAGGAGATTGGGTTGAGATATCCTGATGGATGTGGTTGATTTTTTCTAGGAAATAAGTGGCCAGATCCTCACCGCTGAGGTTGGTGATGGGGGCCTGTATTTTAGGTTTCAGGAGGGAGTTTAAGGTTTCAAAAAGTCGTTTTGGGTTGTTGGATAGTGAGGTGATGAGGGTGGTGAAGTAGGATTGTTTGGCCAGATATAGGACAGAGTTATAGGCTTTGAGCATGAACTTCTAGTGGATGAAGTCTTCTGCTAAGAGAGATTTTCTCCACTGCCGCTCTGCACACCTTGAGCAACACTGAAGAAAGTGTGTTTGCATAGTGTGCCAGGGCTGCCATTGTCTATGTTGGGTCTTTCTGCGTGTAGGAGGTGCTGCTTCATCTAGGGCATTCTTCAGTGTATTATTGAAGTGTGACAATGCTAAGTCTGGACAAGAGAGGGAGGAGATGGGGGCTAAAGATGTGTGGAGATTGTCCATAAGCTGCTGGGTATTAATGGTATGTGTATTCCGATAAGTGTGGTAAGTGGGGGTGTTCCGGGTGAGGAGACAATTTTTGATAGAGAAGGAAAGAAGGTTGTGGTCCGAGAGCGGGAGAGGGGAGTTAGTAAAATCGTGCAGTGAGCCGGGTCGGGAGAAAACCAGGTCCAGAGTATTCCCGTCCTCATGCATAGGAGAATTAGTAAACTGTGAGAGGCTGAATGAAGAAGTTAGAGAAAGAAGATGAGAGGCAGATTGGGAGAGGGGATCATTAATGGGGATGTTAAAGTCTCCCATGATGAGGGTGGGGATGTCACAGGATAGAAAGTGAGTAAGCCAGGTGGCAAAGTGGTCTAGAAACTGGCAGGAGGAGCCTGGAGGGTGATAAACAACCACCACTCGCAAGGAGAAGGGCTTAAAGAGTCTGACGGCGTGGACTTCAAAGGAAGGAAATGTAAGTGAGGGAACCGAGGGGATGACCTGGAAAGCACATTGTGATGAAAGGAGCAAACCAACACCTACACCCTGTCTGTTCTCAGGTCTGGCGGTATGTGAAAATTTCAGCCCACCAAGCGAGAGAGCGGCAGCGGTGGTGGTGTCTGAATGCTGGATCCAGGTTTCTTTAATAGCCAGAAGGTTAAGGGAATTAGAGAGGAAGAAATCGTGAATGTAAGTTAGTTTGTTACACACAGATGTGCATTCCAGAGAGCACAGTGGAAAGCGATAGGAGAAGGCATGCACTGAATGTTAATAAGATTAGCAGGGTTTCTATATGTAGCTGGAGGAGAGTAATGTATGCTGGTGGAGGGAGTCAATTAGTAAAAGGAGAAAAAACAGAAAGAGCAGGTGGTGGGATGATTTGTATGAACGTTTTGAGTGCTGCATGGAGGTATTGGATGGTTTGGAGTGGGTAAGAAATGTCAGTAGAGCCTCAGAGTTATACATGGGAGAGGGGAGAAGGGAGGGGTGGATATGGAGAGAGTGCACAGAATGTGTTAAAGGGCGGGCCAGTTGTGAGAAAGCAGAAGTAACAACAAATAAGAAGCAGATTGATATGATAAATGCATAATGTAGAATAAATCACTTGTGAGGCCATATCTTTAATATGGGATCCAGATTGGGGCTCCACATTTTTAAAAGGATATTCAGAAGTTAAGAGTCAATTCAAAGTTGGGCAACTAGATTATTACAAGGGATGGAATGTCTCTCATTTTCACAAGAGTTTGTGCTTGTTTAGCTTTGAAAAAAGATACCTCTGGGTTGATCTCATTTGTATGTATAAATATACCGTATTTTTCAGATTATAAGACGCACCTCTTCCCCCCAAAAATATGGGGGGAAAACGGGGGGGGGGCGCGTCTTATAATGCGGATATACCTTACCGGTCGCAGGCTGGGATGAGGGGGTGTTCGGATGTGCGGTGAGAGTGTGGCAAAATGGCTGCCGGCTGGGGGCGGCACATGCACAGAAAGAGATCTCGGCACCAAGATTTCAGCGCTGAGATCTCATTCCCGAGATTTTGTTGCCGAGATCTGAGATCTCATCTTCCGAGATCTTGGTGCAGAGATCTCTATTTGCGCATGCGCCGCTCCCGGCCGGCAGCCATTTTCCCGGAGTCCAGTCCACCGCATAAGAAACCATGTAACTGCGGGGGCTCTGGGCTTTCACAAGATGTCGGCAGAGCCCCCGCAGCACTGAAAACCCGCAGGACCGAACACCCGCAGGACCAAACACCCGCAGGACCAAACACCCGCAGGACCAAACACCCGCAGGACCAAACACCCGCAGGACCAAACACCCGCAGGACCAAACACCCGCAGAACCAAACACCCGCAGGACCAAACACCCGCAGGACCAAACACCCGCAGGACCAAACACCCGCAGGACCAAACATCCGCAGGGGCACGCCACACTGCACATCCGAACACCCCCACATACCAGCCTGCGGCCTGCAGCAAAGCTACATTCTTGCCTCCTCCAGCAGCGACCCTGGGACACCGCTTCACTACGGCCACAACCCCCGGTAAGCAATAAGACGCATGGACTATAAGAAGCACCACCATTTTATTGAACGTTTTTTTCCTATTTTTCTTCTCAAAATTTGGGGTGCGTCTTATAATATGGTGCATTTTATAATCCGCAAAATACAGTATGTGTGACCAGTACAAAACACTGGCACATGACTTCCAAAGACCATACTGAGGACTAGGGGGCACTCATTATGGGGGGAAGAAATGTGATTCCGGCAGCTAAATAGGAAATGGTTCTTTACAGTTAGGCTATGTACCCATGTTGCAGAATAGACGCAGAATTTTCTGCGTCAATTCTGCATACCCTTGGCAGGAAAAATGCATGTGGATTTAGACGCGGTTTATACGCGTTTTTACCGCGTATTTACCACGTTTCCCATGCATTTTACAAGCGGATTTCTAATGCATGTCTATGGGTGCGGAATTGCCGCGATTCCGCAAAAATAATGAACATGCTGTGTTTTTTTCCGTGATGCGTTTACGCTGCGGAAAAAAACGCAGTATGGGCACATTAATTGCAGAACGCTTTAGAAATGAATGGGATGCTGTTTGTAAGCGTTTTTTAAGCATTTACGCTGCGGAAAATCACGGCAAAAACACTTAAAAACAGCAACGTGGGCACACAGCCTTAGACTGTGGAATACCCTACCACAAGAGGTAATAATAGCAGATGCTATATCAGAATTTAAAAAATTGCTTGATGCTTTTCTCAGAACAAATGGCAATGTGGGTTATAAATACTCTACTCATGGAGAATGTAACTGGTGAAAGAAGTTTGAATTGACGGACCTAAGTTTTTTTCAACCTATATAACCTCTTTCAGACCATTACAAATCATCTGTCCATATACCAACCTTTTCTCCTGTAAGTGTGACCATATCAAGAGGGCCATACATAAACCTTCCAGTAAGTGTCTGAGGTCCATCTTCATTGGCTACAGCATCGTTAATTCTGTGGTTAGCAGCAACATTCTGAAAATTAAAAACAAAGTTTAAAGTCCAGGTCACATGCCTGTTGCAATAAAACAGATTGCTGTTGTCACTTTCCATTTGTTGGTAGAAATAAAATGAATTGGCACTATAAACACTTACCGGTATTTTATTTTCACAATAAGGAAAATAAGTAATGAAACAAAAAAATTTACACCGAAACCAGGATCCTAAACCTTTTTTTTTTTAAACAAAAATGATGAGCCACATTCAACACAAGGATTGTTCTTTCATTTGGTGGGAAGAACAACTTACTGCCACTATTTATTCTTTTCCCATTGGAAAGCAGTACTCATTATAGAAAGTTGCCCTATTTGGAGTCTAGACTTTATTGAAAAGAATTAAATTAAAGCATTATTATTATTTATTTATAGAGCACCATTGATTCCATGGTACTGTATATGAAGAGGGGATTACATATAAGATACAAATATAAAATACGGTGAACAAACTAATAATGACAGACAGGTAAAGAAAGGAGAGGGCCCTGCTCTTACTTTCTTCCAGATAATGGAAAACGAGACAGTAGGATTGGTGTTTGCGGCAGCTTTGGTGGTGGTGAGGTGGCAGGAGGGTCATTGCAGGCTGTAAGCTTTCTTGAAGAGTTGGGTTTTCAAGTTCCGTCTGAAAAGTTCTGAGTGTGGCGGATAATCGGATGAGTTGAGTCTTGGAGGCGATTGCGTGAGGAATGTATGAGTGTGGAGGAGAGAAGGGAGTCTTGGGAAGATCGGAGATTATGTGTTGAAAGATATCAGGACATAAGTTGGGAGATGTATATAGAAGAGATTATGGACGGCTTTGTAGGTCAGCGTGAATAGTTTGAACTTGATACGTTTGGAACTGGGAGCCAATAAAGGCATTTGCATAGACGAAAGCAGAGGATTAGCGGGAGGACACAAGGGAAGATATTGCAGTAGTCAAAGTGGGAGATGATGAGGGCATGCACTAACATTTTAGTCTATTCAGGGTTGAGGAAGGGACTAGTGATGAGCGAGTGTGCTCGTTACTTGAGTTTTTCGAGCATTCTCAGGTGTTTTCCGAGTATCATGGGCGTTACCCCGAGGCAGTGGACTTCCAGTACTATGGAACGCGTGGTGTCATTAGTTGTAATGAATAGATCAGGTAGAGGGGTTAGGAGAGATGGGCAAAAGATGATGAGTTCAGTTTTGTCCACATTGCATTTTAGGAATCGAGAGGAGAAAAAGATGCATGTAACTCAGGACCACAAGTAAACTAAATTTGAACGCTTAGGACTCATTCAGACATGCAGTCATGGCCGACAGTGTTGTTTCTCCCAGGAAATTATAGCAATTACACATGTTTTATTACACATGTTTTGATATATACGTTTATTTCCATTGAGTGTATAGGCATACCACAAAAACACAGAGAGAAAAAGGAAAACTGAACATAATTTCACACTAAACACCAAAAATGGACAGGACAAAACTGTTGGCACCTTGTGCAGTAAGTTATCTTTAATGGTTTAAACACTGCAATTAATTAATACTAATTATTGAGATATTGATATGGTTTCAATCAGTTATAATATATATTTACTTTCATGGAGCTCGCAGAAGGTCATTGAAGTTTAAGGCTGTGTGCACACGTAGCAGATTTTTCGCATTTTTTTCGCTATAAAAATGCTATAAAACCGCAAAAATAACGCTCACATTAAGCATCCTATTTAATAGAATACAACCCGCATTTTTTGTGCACATGCTGCGTTGTTTTCCTGAGCGGAATCGCATTCCAGGAAAAAACGCAGCATGTCCATTAAATTTGCGGAATCGCGGGGATTCCGCACACATAGGAATGCATTGATCTGCTTACTTCCCACATGGGGCTATGCCCACCATGCGGGAAGTAAGCAGATCATGTGCGGTTGGTACCCAGGGTGGAGGAGAGGAGACTCTTCTCCACGGACTGGGCACCATATAATTGTTAATAATAATAAATTATAATAATCTTTATTTTTACATAGCGCTAACATATTCCGCAGCGCTTTACAGGTTGCACACATTAATATCGCTGTCCCTGTTGGGGCTCACAATCTAAATTCCCTTTCAGTATGTCTTTGGAATGTGGGAGGAAACCAGAGAACCCGGAGGAAACCCACGCCATCACGGAGAGGGCATACAAACTCTTTGCAGATGTTGTCCTTGGTGGGGTTGGAACCCAGGACTCCAGCGCTGCAAGGCTGCTGTGCTAACCACTGCGCCACTGTGTTAAAAAAAAAAAAGAATTAAAATAAAAAATAGTGATATACTCACCTTCTGATGGCCCCCGGAGTCTTTCCGCCTCTCAGCGGTGCGCGCGGCCGCTTCTGTTCCCATGGATGCTTTGTGTGAAGGACCTGCGATGACGTCGCGGTCACGTGACGTCATCGCAGGTCCTGCACACAAAGCATCTATAGGAACGGAAGCAGCCGCGTGCATCGCTGAGGAGATCGGCTGCCTTCCGAAGGTGAGAATAACCATTTTTTTATTTTTTTTTAATTATTTTTAACATTATATCTTTTTACTATTGATGCTGCATAGGCAGCATCAATAGTAAAAAGTTGGTCACACTTGTCAAACACTAACAAGTGTGACCAACCTGTCAATCAGTTTTGGAAAACGCTAGCATTCTGCAAGCTAATTATGCTTGCAAAACGCTAGTTTTTAGCAGGAATATCCATGCCAATTCCACGTGCGATACACCCGCGGCAGGAGTTGCAGAATTGCCGCTGAAATTTCCGCAGCAATTCTGTGACGTGTACACTTAGCCTAAATGTCCAACCACATGACCCAACTAGCAGAAGGTCTTCTGTTAGTAAATGACGAGTTATTTGTTATTAGTAGATGTATTTGTTGTTAGTAACTGACCAGCTACTTGTTGTCAGTAACTGACCGGTTTAAGGAGGTTTCTTCCTGGCATTCCTATAACCATCAAAGTTTTTACTGAGATACATTGGACAGTATAAGATATAAAAGATGACTGGAACCTTAGTGAGGACACAGAGACGCACAGATGGAAGCGAGATGAGGAGATACAGAGACAGAGAGAGACAAGCCTGATTGACTTCTACCATAGTGATGTAATGTATGTAATGTTATTTTACTGTTTTTATTGACTGTGTATTTTCTTATTATTTATTAAGTAAATTCATTTTTTGTTTATTCAATGTTCGTGTGAGCATTTATTTATTTGTCACAATTTCTAGAATCCTTAACAAAACACAGCTTTCAAAAAACGGGGGTAAGCAACTTTGTTTCAAGCATATGACACTTGTTCAAATTTACCTGTGGCAAGTAACAGGTGTGGACAATATGAAAATCACACCTGAAACCAGATAAAAGTCGAAAAGTTGACTTCATCGTTGCATTGTGTGTCTGTGTGTGCAACACTAAGCATGGAAAACTTTGGAGAAGAGAACAATTTCAAGGTTACAAGTCTATTTCCAGAGATCTTGATGTTCCTTTGTGGTGCACAACATAATCAAGAAATTTACAACCCATGGCACTGTAGTTAATCTCAGTAGAGGTGGATGGCAGAGAAAAATTGCTGGAAAGGTTGCAATGCAGGATAGTCCGGATGGTGGATAAGCAGCCCCAATCAAGTTTCAAAGAAAGGGTGCATCAGTCTCAGCGTGAACTAGCCATCGACATTTGAATTAAATGAAACGCTATGGCAGGAGACCCAGGAGCACCCCACTGCTGGCACAGAAACATAAAAAAAAGATAGATTGCAGTTTGCCAAAATGTACATGAGTAAGCCAAAATCTTTATTTAGACAGATTAGAGCAAGATAGAGCTTTTGGGTAAACACATCATTCTACTTTTTACTGAAAACGGAATGAGGGCTACAAAGAAAAGAACACAGTACCTACAGTCAAATATTGTGGATTTTCAAAGATGTTTTCGGGTTGTTTTGCTGCCTTTTGCTCAGAGTGTCTTGACTGTGTGCAAGGCATCATGAAATCTGGAGATTTCATAATGATTTTGGGTTGCAATTTAGTGCCCAGTGTCAGAAAGCTGGGTTTGCGTCTTAAGTCATAGGTCTTCCAGCAAGACAATGACCCCAAACATACTTCAAGAAGCACCCAGAAATGTATGGAAACAAAGCACTGGAGTGTTCTGAAGCGGCCAGCAATGAGTCAATGTCATTGAACACTTGCGGAGAGATCTTAAAATTGCTGTTGAGAGAAGTCATTCTTCAAATATGAGAACCTGGTGCAGTTTGCAAAGAAGATTGATCCAAGATTCCAGTTGAGGGGTGTAAGAAGCTTGTTAATGGTTATATTAAGTGATTGATTGCAGTTATTTATTCCAAAGGGTGTGCAACCAAATATTAAGTTGAGGGTGCTGACAATATTTTCCATCCCTTTTTTTCACTGATGTCCAATTTGCCTTTTTTCCTCTTTTTTTTGTGTTGCTCCAATACACAAAAGGAAATAAACATGTGTATAACAAAACACATGTAATTGCAATAATTTTCTAGGAGAAATGCTTAATTTTCTGGAACAATTAAAAGGGTGCCAACATTTTTGGCCATGACTGTATGTGATTTATTACATGCGCAGAAAAAAAAGAACAGTGAGTTTTATCAGGTTTTGGATCAGATTTTCAACTGTGTTTAGTCAGCTGTCAGTTCTTATCATCACTGATTTTGATGAATGAAAAAATAAATAACTTTCAAAGCTTTTCCTACACATTACAATGTTAGTGACAGACAGAACATACAATGCGCACTGATGTCATCCGTGAGCTGTAAGTGATACTCAACAATCAATAGACTAGTATGGGTCATTTTGATCCATGACTGCAACTAAAAACAGACATGACGTGTGATTTTAAAAACTTGGACATTTGAATAGCACCTTAGACTTCAATGGGTATGTATTCTATCTGTGAAAAACACCAATAGAACATGTATGTGAAAAGCGGATGTCTGAATGAGGTTTTACGTTGTTTTGTTTTATGATAATGTAACTAGGCTAGGTAACAACTTAGGTTGAAAACAATAAGTGATTTCAGGTTCTTAGGTACCCTTAGTTTCACATGTGTTCGCTTTCTTAGCCACTTTTCCCTTGGTTTTGAAGGGCTGAACACAGAAACTTCTTTTCCAACCAACTCCAAGACGCTTGCCGTTTCATGTCTCATGACCTGAAATGAGCATACACGTGACAATATTAATGTAACTGTCCATGAATTGGTCATCCGCATCAATCCAAATTTGCAAATTGTCAATATTTTTTAAGCAGATAACATAACTTTCTGAATATTTCATGTACATACTCAACAAATCTTGAAAAAGCTGCATGATCACTGACCATTATTAACCAATATTCAAGTTCTACACTAAATGGGTACTACCATCAGGCACACCATAGCCAACATTTAACTTTTTTTTCACATTTTTTCTAATGTATTTTACCTTAAACTTGTGCCTTATGTGCTCTGTCATATATTTCTTAAAGGGGATGTCCAGTACTTTAAGCAATTTTTCAGTGGCCTCAAAAATAAATAACTTAAGGGTATGTGTCCATGTTCAGGATTGCATCAAGATTTGGTCAGGATTTTATGCAGGTAAAATCCTGACCAAATCTGCACCAGAGGTCACTGGCAGGTCACCTGCGTTGTCCTTGCGTTGTTTCTGCAATGTAAGGACATGCTGTGTTCTTAAAAGACGCGCCGCATGTGCGTGTTCGCGGGAATGCCGCATGCGACTTTTAATGCATAGTGGAGACGGGATTTCATGAAATCCCCTCCACTATGCTGTAACATCTGGACGCTGCGTTTTTGACGCTGCGGCTCAATGCAGCGTCAAAAACGCAGCGTTTCCTGAAGGTGGAAACATACCCTAAAGGACCAGAGCAGATCCTCTTTTCTGCAGCCAAATCACAATGCTGCTAGCTGGTAGACGAAGCCAGGAGTCCAGCTGAGAAAGCCAGCAATTGAACAGAGGAGCAGCACCAGTCCAGTAATTTAGCATGCAAGTATGGGCTTCGTTTTTTTTTTTAGTTTATTTGTATTAAGCACCCTAGGGCCGTTGAAAAGATTTTTAGTTGTACACAACCATTTCAAGTTTTTATGGCAGAATTTAGAACAGTTTGTGCCATGAATATCAGCTTGTAAAAGTGAAATAAACGTCAAGAGCAGATGGCAGGAGCTGCAGAGTTCATTGACTGACTGTAGCGCTGCTGATGTGATGAAAATCCTGCCAATGTGATGGCTGCAGATCGTGAAAGTGTCTGAGATCAGACGCTGAGTGAGAGGAAGGCAATACTCAGTTTGCTTATTTTATAACTACCACAGCTTATTGCAGAAAGTTTTCTGAACGAGGACAACCTATTCAAAGGAAACCCGTGTCTGCCAAAAAATGTTGAAACCTGAAGATATAGTGGTAGTCAGCAGGCAATTAGCATCTAAATCATGTCTGGCTGGCTTATTGTAACCCTGACTACAGCAAGTGGATGCAGGGAGAATATAACTTCATTTTCTCCCTGTGGCAACCGCTCAAGTAAACATAATAAAGCACTATTTACCTGCAGATTGGCACTATATCTGCAGATAAGTAGACTTTTTGAGGAAACAGGCTCCCCTTAAAGGGACACTGTCACCTGAATTTGGAGGGAACAATCTTCAGCCATGGAGGCGGGGTTTTCGGGTGTTTGATTCACCCTTTCCTTACCCGCTGGCTGCATGCTGTCTGCAATATTGGATTGAAGTTCATTCTCTGTCCTCAGTAGTACATGCCTGCACAAGGTAATCTTGCCTTGCGCAGGCGTGTACTATGGAGGACAAAGAATGAACTTCAATCCAATATTGCAGCCAGCATGCAGCCAGCGGGTAAGGAAAGGGTGAATCAAACACCCGAAAACCCCGCCTCCATGGCTGAAGATTGTTCCCTCCAAATTCAGGTGACAGTGTCCCTTTAAGCTTTAATGCAAAATTGCATGAAAGAGCCTATATGGGAAGCATGTGATATTTTTAAAATGTGCTCGGTGTCTGTTCTCAGAAAATTTATGAATATTGGACTAAATTTGGATCTTGTGTGTCTCATTAGTGTGATAATTGTCCTGACAGTGTGAGGGTATGTGCACACGTTGCGGGTTTGGCTGCGGATTGGCCTCTGCAGATTCGCAGCAGTTTTCCATGAGTTTACAGTACCATGTAAAACTATGGAAAACCAAATCCGCAGTGCCCATGGTGCGGAAAATACCACACGTAAAGGCAGCGTTGTATTTTCCGCAGCATGTCAATTCTTTGCGCGGATTCAGCAGCGTTTTACACCTGCTCCATAATAGGAATCCGCAGGTGTAAAAAAGCAGGTGAAATCCGCACAAAAACGGTGCAGAAAAATCAGCACACGAATCCGCAACGTGGGCACATACCCTAAAACTTAGGTTGCATTTAGATGGTGACAGCAAAACAAGAAATATATCACTTACTTGTCGCAATAGGAATGAAACAACGTCTGTGGATTCCCAATAACTGGCATGGAAAAGGTGAGGAAGAGCAACCGTTGGAAAGGCAGTGAGGGCATCCGGACAATAGAGGGCATAGTCAATCCTTTTTGTGCCCCACCACTTTGCTGCAACTGACAGAAAAGAGAACATTACACCCCTAGTCTAAGAAGGAAACGCAAAAATAAATAAAAAAAGGTAACTACCTACAATTATGGCAGAAATTAAGGAAGACGCTATACTTTTAAAATAGCTGCTACTACTTTAGGAGTAATTTGTCAGACACATAAAAATAAGCCAAAATTGTGTTCAAACTTTTAAGAAAGAAGCAAAAAATAAATTAAAAAAGTCATACTATTTGAAAACGTGCTTCACATGCATATGCAGCTGTCCGACTAGAGACATCTCCAGACATTAGAGAGTGTTTTCTAATTTCATACATGCAAGATAAGGTCGTTACTTGTGAAAGAGGTAAATATTACTTGTTCAATGCAAACTTCTGAAGAACCACTGATGTAAAACAAACAGTCTATATTCAATATAAAAAATTACAGTTAATTATGAAAATATTTATTAATACCACTATTTCATCACCACAACTATTAGATACATACATACACAGGTTGCTATCAATCTACAAACCACAGGATAAGGTACTAGAATTAAATCTATAAACATGATATTGTTGGTTACATTATTCACAAAATCGGCAAACTATGGTGTGAGGGCTCACCAATGCTCAATTTAACGTGCAACTTTATTTTTGTTATGCTTAATACTTAGATAGCAGGCGCATAGCAAGTATATAGCTTGAGTCATCTGTTCAGGTTTCCAGTAGAAAGGATGTCACTTTAGAACATATATGGACGGACATCTGTTTAAAATGAAATACTGTATGACTGCTGTTCAAAGGAATGTTCTCCACCCTAGAGAGAATTATCAGCTGATAGTAATGAGAATAACTACGGTAAGTACACCTCTTTGAATTTTAGTGTTTTACATATCAGGCCACAATAAAGAAGTTAAAAACATCTGGTCCTTAGAAGGTCTTAAAATTATTAGCCCATTACAACTTCAGTTGAACACATGACAAATTATACTCTTCAACAGAAAGCAAGCCAAAATGCAGAAGCAGTGTGATAAAAAAAATTTTTTAGCTTGTATAACTACGGTACTTTTAAAAGCAGTAAATTCATACAGAAAATTATTACTTATTATCAGTCTCACACATTGTTCTGGATGAATCCTTGCCCAAAATTCTTTCATTGTTGCTGTTCATTTCATTGTTGCTTAACCTTCGTCCGGCTCAGTACGTACAATTGTAACTATTCCGTTTTAAAACCGCAATAACTTTTTTTTTCGAAAAGCCGTACAGGGCTGAAATTTCGTGACATCTCTGCAGTTTTGGTCCAGAATATATTGGCCAAATTTCAATAAAATATATATGAAGGTACAATTGTACCTCTGCAGCCTGTTAACGTTGTAAAATTATGCAGCCTGATGAAGGTTAAAGACTTAGGCTGGTTTCACATTTGCGTTCAGGCGCTTTGCGGAGGGCTGCGTACTTCCGTTAAGCCCCGCCTACTTCTGCATGCGTCCTGCGTACGTATCTTTAACATCGGGTAAGTAGGACATACGAAAGCATTGTTCTGATGCGCCCGCCGTCCGCACAAGACACAACTTGTTGCATTCCCATGCGGTCAGCGGGCACGTCAAAACAATGCATCCGCAGACATCTGCATACATCCGCATGTCCTGCGTACCCAATGTTAACGATAGGTATGCAGGACGCATGCAGAAGTATGCGGAAGCAGGCGTAGCTTAACTGAGGAAGTACGCAGCCCTCGGCAAAGCCCCCGAACGCAAATGTGAACTTAGCCTTAAAGAGGACTTTTCACCACTGTGAACATGCTAAACTGGCCATATCATGGAATAGTGACTGCACAGCTGAGTAAAACATGGTTTTTATTTTTAATTTCTCCTCTCCGTAGCGGAGATATTAGGTAGCAAAGATTAGGTTATAATTTACGCTAAATTGAGCTGGTTGTTAACATTGATTTGTCTCTAGGGATGGGTACTTCGTCCCCTGCATGAGTATGACTAAACATAACACAGAAAAAAAAACCACACCCTCCTCTCCTCATTGATCTCTGGAGTTACTGTGTAGAGATGCAGCAAAACTGAGGTTTATATAATTACAAACACCTCCAGATCTCATCTGATGGTACTCAGTGTGTGTATGTGTGTGGGGGGGGGGGAGGTCAGAGCAGACAGCAGTGATAGATGAGGTCTGGGAGTGTTTGTAATGATACATACAGTAGCTCTGCAGTAACTGAGATACAATTGATGAAGGTTAAGTATGGTCACAAACACTTCCAGATCTCTAAGCGCTGTGCTGTCAGCTTTCACCCCCCCCCCCCAAATTGACTGTCATGAGATGAGATCTGTAGGGATTTGTAATGTTACATAACTTACCTCTGCTGTATCTCTACACAGAAGCTCCTGAGATCAGGGAGAAGAGGTTGTGTTCTTTTTCCCCCTGTGTGTTGCAGCCTGCTTTTGATTGGTTAGCCTCATGCAGGGGGAGAAGTAAACTCACCATAGACAAATCTCTGGTTACACCCACTTGAGCTATACTTTTCTAAGCTTTACAGCTGCTATTCAATGATGTGGCTTGTTGATAGGGGTGGTCTGATGGTAAAGTAATTTTCATTTGAAAACACTATCTATTTAGTGCCATAATGTCAGTGACATCACAGCTTCTGCCCCCCGATGATAAGTTTGAGTATCTCAGCATGCACCAAGATACCTAAAAGAAGCATTATTAAAAAGGAAGAAGGGGAAAAAATGAATAGCAGTTAGATAGTGTAGTTAAAGAAGGTTAATGCAAGTATATTAGAAAATGTAATTATAACTCAATATAGTTTAAAAATAATGTTACCCATAACGAAAGGTTGGGTTTCGGTACTCCAAAAAATACATAACCATACCAAAATTTACCACAGAGAAATAACCCAGGTAAAGAAGGAAGTACATTAGATTCAAATAAAAAATAATATTTTATTAATAATAATATAAAAAAAATGTGTTTTAAAAAAATCAATAACAAATAAAGATGCTAGATAAAAAGAGGGACTCTGTTCACAACATGTCACAGGAACCAAACATACAGTTACTATATTCTGCGGGTTATTAATTGGCTGCAAAAAACTTGCATAAAAAGGGTGGGGATAAAACGTGGGCAAGCAGACTGCACTATATGGACAGTGTATCAGAAGGCCGCGAATATAGCAAACCTTAATGATAATTGGTCTGACCCCAAGTCTACAATCAATGCCAAAAAAATAAATACAATGAAAGGCAGAATAGAGTTATTGTGAGGTGCAAATACAATATCACTTACGGTAGCTTTTATGTGAAACACAAACCAAGTAAACAATAAGTGTGAGGTGGCTGCTATATAAGAATGCCTGTTTGAAAAGATTTATGCATCAGCCTGTTAGTAAAGTTAGGATTGAGACCCTGTTAGCCACAGACATAAGTGCGGTGCCATAGTTAACAGGAAGAATATAATACTAGAATAGCAGTATAAAATAATGTGCACCTGTATTGCACAAGCCCGGTGAATATTATGATGTCCCTTTGCCACGACGCGCATTTCGCTCTGCTTCTTTGGGAGGCGTGGGGAAGCCAATTAATAATCCGCAGAAGATACAGTAGTTACTGTATGTTTGGTTCCAGTAACATGTCCCTCTTTTTATCTAGCACCTTTCTTTGTTATTTTTTTAAACACTTTTTTTATATCATTGCTAATAATATATTTTTTATTTGAATCTAATGTACTTCCTTCTTTATCTGAGGTATTTATCCGTGGTAAACTTTGTGATGGTTATATATATATATATATATATATATATATATATATATATATATATATATATATATATATAATGGTTTAGATAATAGCACTAAATAGATAGGAATTTAGATTGAAAATTACTTTGACCTACGGACCACTGTTTTAACATGCACAAATTGGTGAAAGTTCCTCTTTAAGTTCATAGAGGTTTGGGGGCATTTTTTATCTACAGCATTTCAATTGGGCAGAGGTTTGAATTGTGAGTCATTGCCACAACTTGATTTTCTTTTTCAGTCTTTCCAATGTAGATTTGCTTGCGTGCTTGAGATCATTGTCCAATTGCACAATCCACTTTCAACCAAGCTTTAAGTTTTGGATAGATGTCCTCAAATTTGACTCTAGAGGAGTTCATAGTCGACTCATCACTGCTTCACCACCGTGAAGGTGGTATACTGTACTGTATGCGGTTTTAATCAAACATGGCAAAGGCCATTATAGCCAATCATCTCCAGTTTGGTCTCATCTGTCCTAAGTCTTGTGGTTTGTTAGGATGAAACTTTGAAAACTTTGAGTTATTGTCAGTTATATTGAATGATTTCCTTCTATAAATAATCTTTCTCACTACAAAATAATAGAAACCAAATTGTTTGAAAATTGCCTTATAACCATTCTAAGATTGATTGCTGATGTATTTTCTACTTTTCATCGTGTGACACATGCCTGAAGGCTCAAGACCAGCAAAATGACAATACTTCTGCTTTTATAAAGATGGTCATACTTGCTGATAAACAATCAACTGAGGACATTTGATTAGCAGCACCTGACTACTGCTTCCTCTTAGTTCCTATGGAAACAGTAAGAGAGTAGTTCATTTTTCATATACTGCTCCTGCATTTTGGATTTTTTTTTATTGACAAATTACACTTTCATTTATTATGTTTTGTTGTTCATCTGAGATTGCATTTAGCTCATTTTAAGATGTTGAAAGGACCTGATTTTTTTTTATTATGCGGTGATATGTAAAACCATATATTGAAAAAGATGTACTTAGTTTTTCTTATGACTGTACAAATGACTGTCCTTGAAACTCCTGATATTCATCTATGAACAAACCACTGTTCTTGATCAGTGTTTCTCAACTCCAGTCCTCAAGACGTACCAACAGGTCAAGTTTTCTGGATATCCTTAGTATGGCACAGCTGATAATTTCATCACCTGCTCAAGCATTAATTCCATCACCTGTGCAATACTAAGGAAATCCTGAAAACATGACCTGTTGGTGGGTCTTGAGGACTGGAGTTGAGAAACACTATTCTAGATGAACAGTCTATCTAAACTGTAATTCATCAAATGTCATACTGGTGATTACTTTGATAAATGTAATATAATTGAAGGTAAGAGAGTACTTTAAACTCTTAAAGCAACACTAACCAAATAAATTCCTCCCTTAATCTACTCCTTTTCTTTATTTCTATTTTGTCTTATTATTACAGTTAAAACTAAGAAACAAGATATTATCTGTGTGCCTCAGGAGCGCACCCCTTTTCCCTCTCCTTCTTAGGGTACCGTCACACAGTGGCATTTTGATCGCTACGACGGCACGATCCGTGACGCTCCAGCATCGTAACAATATCGCTCCAGCGTCGTAGACTGCTGTCACACTTTGCAATGTACGACGCTGGAGCGATAATTTCATGACGTATGTGCAATGTAGAAGCTGTTGGTTACTATGCGCACATCGTATACAATATCATGCACACCTTTGTTACACCATGCGATCATGCCACCACAGCGGGACACTAGACGACGAAAGAAAGTTTCAAACGATCTGCTACGACGTACGATTCTCAGCGGGGTCCCTGATCGCAGGAGCGTGTCAGACACAGCGAGATCGCTGGAACGTCACGGATATATAGCTGGAACGTCACAAATCGTGCCGTCGAAGCGATCAAAATGCCACTGTGTGACGGTACCCTTACTGTGCGGCTGTAAGACAACTGTCTGCAGCAGAAGTCACATCCCCCTCCCAGCCTGTCTGCAATAGGAGAAAAGATCACTAGGTCCCATCACTGAGTATCATCCAGTAACCAGGTGAAAATCAGCAGACTCTGTACATGAAATATCTAAAAAAAAATATATGTCTCAAGAGGTCAGCCATGTTTGTACTCCTTACTGTCCAACGTGTGGCTAAGAAATATCTAAAGAAATCAATCTAATCGGTGTGTCTCAAGAGCTCAGCCATGTCATTCCTCCTTATTGTGCCTTGTTTGGCTATAAGACAGCAGAGACATTCAATCACTTCCAGTGTAGTACAAAGATAAGTAATTCCCGTCCCTGAACATCAACTATCCATCAGGTGAAGATTAGAAGGTGGTTAAGGTACCGTCACACTCAGCGATGCTGCAGCGATATAGACAACGAGCCGACCTAAACTAGATCGCTGGAGCATCGCTGTTTAGGTCGCTGTAGAGACGTCAAACACAGCAACTCCAGAACGATGCAGGAGCGATCCAGTTACGTAACGGCGACTCACTTCTCGTTCTCGCTGGTTGTTAGCTCCATGTCAAACAGCCGGAGTGTACCGATCCGACACACATCTAGGGGCCCTATGCTCGTTGCTGGCGTTGTTGCTTTTGATGTCAAACATGACGATACACGCCGACCTGGCAACAAAATAAAGTTCTGGACTTCTAGCTCCGACCAGCGATGGCACAGCGGGATCCAGATCGCTGCTGCGTGTCAAACACAACGAGATCGCTATCCAGATCGCTGCAACGTCACGGATTGTTGTCGTTCTCTTTGCAAAGTTGCTGAGTGTGACGGTACCTTTAAACTCAATTTTCTCTACAGGACTTGCATAAAAAGATATAAAATTATCTTATCTGTTTGTTTCAGTTAGCTCAGTCATGCCTCTACCTTTTTTTTACTTGTCTAGCTCTAAAACAATTGTCTGCAGCAGAAGTTCCCCTCCGTACTGGTGTTTAGTGACAAAAGTTCACTAAACACCATACATTTAACCAAAGGAGTAGGACTTCAGCCAATTAAAGATCAGCAGAGGGATAAACCCCAGTTTTTTTTATGGATTTTTGCAAGATGAACGGCTTCAGACTCATGTAGGTGATGTAGTAAACTAGTATAGAATAATATTGAGGGCAGCTATATTTCTTGATTAATTTTAACTCCTTTCAAGGTTTAAAACCTTTGTAAATTACTAACTCACATTTGATAGTCATCATACCAGCACATATTAGACCAGAATCCAGGATTACCAGGATAATCCAGGAGTTTGTAGAACTAGTAGAAGATTGAGTGTAGATAACTAATTAAATTTCAGAGTTTTATATTGGACATATTATTATTATTGCTAAGCTGCCTGTCTGTCTTTAGTTTGCTAAGCTTTAAGGTATTTTGTTTCTTCAGTCCACCCAATGACCTGTCACTGTCACGATGTATCAGAGGCTGCAGACCATTGAACTGTGTCTATCTGCAGAAGGTCTCAGCAGTTTGCTTTGCAGACTTCTGCCTGGTCCTTCTGATGCTAGGACCCAGTGGCCACATCCCCCGGCTCTAATGGTCAAACCTGGATCTGGGTGTTTATAACTCCTAACTTCCTGTTGGGAGTTGCGGGTGATATTTTCTATTTGCACTTCCCTGTTGAGGCTTGGAGCTGCAGCAGTCGGCTAGCGTCCTCTTTGATGGTTTAAGGACGACGGGGTTTCTCTCTGAGTCTACTCAAGCTAAGTAGTTTACCCTTATTTTGTGTATCATAGTTGTCTTTAATGTTAGTGGGGTTTAACCAGCATTCACCTCTTCCTTCCCTAAGCAGGGCTTACCGCTAGGGTCTGACAGGTATTAGGTATACTGCTTGGCGATAGGTGCAGAACCTATTTAGGGTCTCTTAGGGCAGACAGGGTTACGTTAGATTATCCGAGGGGTCTCCACTCCTCGTTCTAGTGTTGGGCCTCCCTTCCTCTTATTCCTTTGTGTTGCACTTAGTCTATCCTACACTGTGTGTGACAGTCACCTATACATATACAGAGCGGTGGCTACCAAATTACAAAGAAAATGTGAATATTTAAGAAATATCTATTTTTTCTTTGTTATAAATTATCAATTTATATCCGTGCCTCTTTTTATAAAAGTATAAAATTACCACCATTGCTATACCTATACTTGGAGATACGATAAAATTCTAGGCAACTATAGTTTCTTATTTAAAACAACATCACAAGGGGTCATGAATGGACATTATTCAACTGTAAGGTAGAAGAACTAGTTGCAGTTTTTTTCTGATCCAAAGTGTAGTAATATAAAGATATGCTGTTCAATAAAATGGGAAAATTTCTATTCTGTTTTACACACATAGATTCATACATACATATACTCACTCTTCAGCAATGCAATTATAAAACCAAAAAGGAAAAGTTGGAGAATTGTGGAAATCACAGGATATGTTAATGATATCCAAATGCTAAAAAAAACATAAACAACAATTTCAAATATCATATCGTTTTATTCAGTATTGAGTTTGAGTGCCACGCACAGAAATACACACACTAACAAGCCTTGACATGTTATCAATGTTGACATGTTATCAATGAGTTTATTAATGGTTGTCTGAGGAATGTTTTGCCACGATGAATGCACTTGGGCAGGCAAATCATCAAGATCCGCTGCTGGCAGTTCCTTTTGCAATTGCAGACTAATGATATCCCAGATTTTCTCCATGAGTGACACATCCTGAAATGCTGCAGGCCATGGTAACACTTTTAGGCCACATAGGCTGCTAAGATTATCATGATCAACATGCGGCCTAGCGTTGTTGTGATGAA